>NW_024387209.1:8552713-9200713 GCF_900408965.1 Simochromis diagramma | reverse complement strand
GAAGAGGGACACACAGGCAGACGCAAACAGCAGGTTGGGGGTGGGATGGGTGAGAGGAGGGGGGGGATCGGATAATTGGATATTATTTGTTCCTTACTCTTACCTGAGCTGACAGCAGAGGTAGAGCGCGGGCACTCACACATCTCGCAGTACGGCAACAGGCTGCTGTTGGAGTAGGTGCAGGCCCCGCAATTCCACACGGATGCAGGATCAGGCTCAGACAGCTGAGACATTAGGGAGACCGCGCTGGCAGGGCTGCCTGCGCTGATCCCCCCCGCAGACGACCTCCGCTTCCCCCCAAATCGAGACGTGGGGCTCCGGTTGGGCTGCGGTGTTCGCAGCCTTTTCAGCTGGGGCGAGAAATCCCGATCGGGCGTTTTGGAGGTTTGGGAGCATGACTCCTCGTTCCCCTCCTCGCTGTTTTCTAAGTATACCCGGATGCCAGCTGGCGTGGCAGCCGTCTCTGAGGAGATGGAGGGACTTTCTTCATCTTCTGTTCTCTTCCTCTTCGTCTTGCCAGCTTGCGGGGAGAAGAAGGAACGGATGTCGTGCTGCTTTTCTTTCTCAAACTAAAGCAAAGAATATAAAATAAATAATGAATAAAAATACAAGCTCAAGTCGGTTTTTGTCTCTGTAGCACCCAATTTTCAATCCACCTGTAAAGTGACAAAGCATCCCTGAATCAAATCCTCCTTTTGTTTTCACCATCAAAGGCAGTCATTTGCATACAGCAACACCATGGTAACACACGCAACGATGATCAGAAACCCCATTTAATTCTTTACACATCAGTAATGTAAAAATACAATGCTACAAATACAAAATGTTCTAATGTTGATCACAAATTTTGTGCAGCTCTTTCAGTTTTTCATAATTCATAAATCCATCACACTATAAAGTGTCTTCATTTTTCGTCTCGAGTCATCACAGTCATTAAATAATGATCCTAACAGTACCATGTGTCTCTTCTTAAAAAAACAAGCGTTACACATTTTACCAATTTGGCTGCGACATTAAAACCACTGACAAGTGAAATTGAAACATTCTAAGATGTGACACAACACCCTGTTTCCACCAACTGGAGCAGATTTTAGTCGCCAACAGTCAGAGAGGAGTGCAGAGCTAACAGCTAAGGACATAATTGCTGGTAATGAGCGGACAACCTTACAAATGAACAACAAAGAGCAGCAAATATCTGCTCATAATGTGATTTTTCCAGAGACTGTTCCTCCGAATGTTTCACAATAAAAGAAGAAAAAGAAGGGGAAGGGTTTCAGATGTGAAACTGAGACAGAAAGTGTGAGCGGCAGATAACAAAAGAATCTCCTCTCTGGACTTACTGGTTCATGTTTGCAAGATATTCCAGTATGAAATGGCCTTAAATGGTAAACTTGTTCAGCCTCTGACTGAAAAATTAAATTAATTTGAACTTTTTTAGGGATACAACCTTTACACCCCACACACTACTTGACTAGGCGTGAGCGTAGCTGGAGCTGGATTCGTTGCAGCGGGATTCCCCGGTGGCCGTGGCCTATTTCAGAAGGATTACGGACCTTGTCGCACTGCAAACACTTTTCAGGACCTTGACAAAGAGTTCAAGGTGCTGACTTGGCCTAGATCTGAATGTGGTGGATGTCTCTGTGAGGATGTCCCCATCTCGCAACATGCAGGACTTTAAGGATCTGCTGCTTAATGTCTGGGCTCCAGAGGACAAAGGTCAAAGGTCTCCAGGAGTCTGCACTTTAACAGCTCAGAGTTCGTGTGGCAGTGAAAGCCTACACAATATTCAAACTGTGGTTTCAATGTTGTGGCTGATCAGTAGTGTGAAACGTTTCCACGTCTGTGTGCACGCTTTTGTTTTCTTTTACATTCGTACAATAATCACAGTAAACATGAAAATCTGCGCCCAGGACGCATTCGTCCAATTCTTCTGACTACACACAAAGTTTAACAGCTTTCTACACTCAGTTTCAAATGACAATGCCGCAACAAGAACTCCTTATGCAGCGATTTAGTTATCGCCACCCGGACCACAGCTCTCGAGCTCCCAAGGTCCTCGTGCAGATTTATTTATGATGGCAACGAGAAAAAGCAACTTTCTTTTCTCATATATCACATTATGCTTTGCTATGGAGCTACAGAGCCAGTGGTGGCATAGAGAAATGAGGAACAAACCAAACAGTAAGTGTGATGACTTTATATGAAATTAGACTCATTTATTATGAAAGCTCCTGTGGCTTTATACTCGATGGCTCGGCATGTCAGAGCTAATTTAAAGAGAGAAAGAAATAGATGTCTGTTGAAGATTTCCTGCTGACTCACATGAGTAAAGAAGACGTCGGTTTTGGCATTTCCTGTGCTTCCCTCCAGCGGCAGCACCATCTCACTTGGCGTCCACGCGTTGGCAAAGTTGAGGAACTCCCATTTGTCCTTGTCGCCCTCGTCGGCCTTCAGATATTCCTTTCTTCCATTTAGAGTGCTGCCAGTCACCTTTTCCTGAAACACAAGGAACCTTCTGTTGTACCTTCACTTCACACTTAGGTCCACAAATTTATGAACAGTGACACGTTTTTTTGTTGGTTTTTTGTTTTTTTACAGTTTTGCTTCTTTACACCACAATAATACATTTTAAATAAAACAATAAGAAACTCAAGTGAACAGTTTAAGGAAAAAGGGTTTTCTCTTGGTTGGATGTCGTAAAGGAGTTTTCCCTTTAACCATGGAAAAGATCCTGCGATCACTCACCACTGTTGTCCTATGTTGACAAACCTACTTGCGTGAGGTCTTAAATCTATTACGGTTGTGCACAAAGGCAAAACTGTAACAACTGGTCACCAAAAATGTGGTAAGTAAATATTTTTCAGATCAAAAATCACATTTAAATTTATTCACAACTTCGTTTGTGATGATCGGTTTGGAAGCCATGATGTGTAATCGTAATTTGGAGACAGAAACATCCTGTCCAGGAAGAGAAACTTCTGGATTACTCTTAAAACTTATTGCGTAGCAATATGCAAATGTTAGTATTGCCTCCATTAAAAACACTGAAGAGCCTAATCAGTACAAGAGCAGTAAGGGTGATTTATCATTCAAATTTAATATGACCAGTGAAATCATAAGCAGCTTTGCATAAATTTCTCCAACTTTGCTGCCATAATGTCACCCACAGTACCTTCCTGTTGAGCATGGACCACATGACGGTGTCGAAGGTGCCCTTGGCAATGAGATAATGCACGTTGACGGAGGACGTCTGTCCAATGCGGTGGGCACGATCTTCAGCCTGCTTGACGTGACCGGGGTTCCAGTAGAGCTCGGCAAACACCACGTGGCTGGCAGCGGTGAAGGTCAAACCCTGGAGAGGACACACACAAACACACACGCTACATATCTGTTTTAGAGTACCCAGTACAACCACCTCAAAAATGGAACAATCCAGTCCGATTGAATGAAATTTAATTTGTTGAAATTCTTTTTAATAGCAGAATATTATCAGCTAATTGATACGTAAGTGCTTCAAGCACCCACTTCTTTTGATTGGAATGCATAACATTTCTGTACATATTTGGTCACTCAGAATAATTGAGGTCAATGAGTTTATTATTAATACTAGAACACGTTTCCACCATTCATTTCTCTATGATATTAGGATTCACAGCAACCAGTACAAACCATAATTACCTCTAATATGCAAAATTGAGTCTATTTAGCTGATTTTCCAATTGACTGCAGGGTGTTTTATTTCCTTTATTATGATCAAGCATAGCCTGCATAGCCTGCTGGATAAGTATGCAAGTACCTGTCCAGCTGCCTGGATGCTGAGGATGGCCACTCGGGTGTCTGGTTCACTCTGGAATCTGTGGACCAACTGGATTCGCTCTGATGACGGTACGCTGCCGTCGATTCGGATATAACCAGCCTGTCAGGATGGAGTCGAGACAACGCAGTGTTTGATTTTCAAAGGAAAATTTAGATCACTAAAATGGCAGTTGAGCAGTTGAGCAATGTAAAATAATATAATAACACTCGACAGTTTTAAGGCAATAATCTTTCTAACCAGGAGACACAGCTCCAATCTCCAGCTGATGCACACAGTTATTGTCACAAAGCTTAAAAAAAAAAAAAAAAAAAAAGAAAGAAAAAAGTTATCTGTACAGGACAAAGTGCTGCATAAAGTTTCCATCCAGCAAGTAAACAAAGGGAAAAGGGAGAATATATTTCCTTCAAGAGAGACTAGAGCAACTAACAGAAGAGTTAATACATTTATTAAATGGACAAAAGCGTAACTCCAAATGAACAATGATGATGTCTAGATAAGCTCAACTTTAAGGTGTGTGAGTCACACCGTGTTTATATTTGGCATGTTAAAATGTGCGGTTCCTGTACAACAAGAGGTCAGCGCCACTAAATCAGATAAAGATCAACATCTGTCTGAGGTTTGTTAACATTAATGTTAGCCTTCAGAAGCTACTGGTCATTAGGGCTGGGTATCGTCACTGATTTCTAGAATCGATTCGATTCCGATTCACAAGGTCCTAAATCGATTCGATCCACGATTTGATTCAATTCGATTTGAATCTGGGAAATTTTGCCTCACACAGTCAGAAATATTATAATTCAGATCAGTACATTTACATATTTTTGTATCTATAAGAAGGAAGCTGACACTCGCAAGACTTTATCAAAGGTGTGAGCGTCACAGCAGATGCCTTTGTGTCAAAGTAGCTGAAGATAAAACACAGAAAAACATGAAGGTGATTTTCCTGGCCTGGGATTTTATAAAAATATTCTGCAGTACATCAAAAACAAAAGAAAACCATTAATCAACTTATGAACATTACCTCTGAAGTTACAGCGGTTTTATTAGAGACACGGCTAAGCGTTTTGCATTTCTAAATTCGTTTAGAAGCCTATTGAACAGCAGAAACTAGGTTTTCTTTTCGGAAGGGAGTATAAGGAAAAAAAAACATTGGCCGACAGCGCTGTAAGTAACGGTAGACTTGTGCGTGACAAGCAAGCGAATAATGCAGAAAACAGATTTCGGGGATAGACGGGAAACTGTTCTTGAAGTACACTGAGAGAGAGAGAGAATGCGAGAGCTGTGCATGAAGTGTGATTTTATTGTGGTGGAAGCAAAACAGCAAAAGTCAGAGGGAGTCCATGACGATGTTTATGTGAAGCTTAGTTTGGATCTTCTTTTGCTGCTGGTTCGGTCAATATTGTTTGGAGAGAGATCAAACTAACAGTGCAAAAAGGGCATAAACACAAAGCGCGGACCCGCCGAAACATCAGAATCAGCGAGCTGTCGGCTTTCAGCCCTGACCGTGTCCGTGCCGTCGGGTGAGAAAGGCGACATCTCACTGATTCTGATCTGCGGGTAGTGCTTTGTGTTTACATCTTTGTGCAGAAGCTGTGTACCTGCTCTCATTTACTGTTTTAAATGTTTGGTGGTTGTCAAAATTTTGTGATGTTTCACCTGAGATTCTGGAATTTTGGGCAAAATACATTTATATAAAAAAATCGATTCAGGATTTTAATGAATCGATATCACCTTATCCAAGCCAGAATCCATTTTAATCGATGAATCGATTATTAAAACCCACCCCTACTGGTCATATCTGACCAAGGTTAAAGCCAGTCTGTTGACTAGAGCAAGAGCTGGTAAATCTGTGTTAATCTCCAGCAGCAATTTAAGCTGAAAAATAAAGCCAGTTTGAAAGTACTGCAATTCTTCAAAAGTCCAGTTTAAGCAGGCTCAGAAAAAGAGTCAACCCCAAAAAGAGTCACAAGTTAAAATGACCAACTGTACCTGAAAAATGAGCCTTTTCAGAGAACGGTACGAAAACAGGGGTTAGAAAACAAGGCTTAGTTCGTCCACCAGGGGAGACTCGGCACAGGTTTGAGCATAAATGAGTAAATACTATACATAAGAACAGTTAGGAAGACCTCTTTATGTTTTGTGTGTGTGAAAGAAATGAATATCAAAGACGTATCATAATATCAGTATTTCTTTAAAAATCATTTAGCGATCGGGCTTAATCGTGTAAGCCTGCTTTTTGGAAGACACAATTAGCACCCATTTGAAACTTGTTTCAAAGCTAACGGGATGGTGACAGCCAAAACGCAAAACTAAAGGCTTTAAATCAGCAGAACAAACACCAATGGATGCCAACATGTTGGCAACAATCACCTTTTGTACCATAGTCTATGCTTATTATCCAGCACTCGTACCTCTATTCTTTAGCAAAAGAATCGGGCCAAAAACAGGACGAGATATGTGTTGTGTGATTGTTGAAGAGAAATAAAGCTTCAAACTGAGAGGAATGGTATTGTCTGTCTGTAAAAAGGTGGTGCAGATTGGTGCTGGAACATTAAAGGAGTGTAGCACTTCATTAACCTGTATTCTAGGTTCCTGCAGACATTTCAATAAGAGAAATGTGAATGGATACACCATCAAAGACATCAGCAGGGGAGCTGCAATGAATTAAATAAAACGAGAACGCCGCTAATAACACAATATTTGATAGCATAATGAAACACCAAACAAAGGGAGTGGGCGGCTGCCATGTTTATTAAACCTGAACTCGACCTTCACCGCGCCGCTGATGTGCTGCGGTGACCTCACTCTTTTGATTTGGGGCCATTTGTCCCGCGGAGCTGCGCGGTGGCCGACAGTAGGATAGCGTGTTCGCACTGTGGCGCTCCCGCGTGTGAATGTAACTGTAACTGCATGAATATGAAGGAGAACCGCGCTGAGAAAGAACACACAGGTCTGTTTGACTTTTCCTGGAAAAATAAAAGGTCAAATAAATGTGCTCACGGAGAACTAGCAGGAATAAACAATATCTCAAGGCCGTAAAACTGAGTTGTTTATTAGCTGGTGGGGGAAAAAAAACATTGATGATAAAAACTTCCAACCAGTTTGACACCAGGTGAAGAATGAGAGCGTGCGGAGCAGAAAAAACAGTGACAACACTGTAATTGGAGCACAGTCGCTTGTCCCTGCCAAGCTTCTCATCACAGTGCGTTGCTTGTCGTTCCTTTTTTAGCTCATTTCTGTTAATTAGTGAGTGCGAATGCACCACGGAGTGAGCGTCTCAAGGAGGAATGTGCTATCACACGTTGCACCGCTACATTACATTCAGCCGACACCTCCCCGACCTCAGTGACACACACACGCACGCGCGAGCGAGCGCACATCCGCAAACACACATTTCAACTCTTTCACAGGTTGAGATATCGTTTGCTTGTGATGACTTGAGAAGAAGTTGTGGAAGTAAAGTTTACTTACTACGAAAGCAAAAGAAGAGTTTCCTTCAAGAATGTGGACGGCTCGAAGCGTCTCAGTGTATAAACTAATTTGTTAATCATCCAAATGATGCGGCTAAACGTACCTTATAAGATGCAGATTCATATAATTCACGACTAACATCTATTGTAAGTAAAAGCCCAACTGGCACAGCTCAGAGCTTAGTACCCTGTCGAAGGTAATCACAGCCATGAGAAGGGTTTGACTTATAAACACAGCGGGACTATGGATGAAGGAATAAAACTTAAGCATGGGGCCAATTACCTCTGGTAAGCCAGGAAGTGAAAGTGAAATATGAATACAATCTACACAGTTAGTACTTTCACGTTACACTTAACCCTTTAAGACCTACCATAGAACCAAGTGCGCCAGAGCTTATATTATATTTTTACATGTTGTAGTGCCATTTTTGGGACCATTTCAAGTTGATATACATCAATACAACCATTATAGCCCAAATTCTAATAATATGAATGCATTAAGTGCATAGTAATTACATAAATTGCAAAAAGGTGCAATAAACTACAAAAAAATTTAAAATCGTTTTTGTTTTTTTAACATATATTTCTAGTTAGAGAAATTTAAAAGGCTTATCCCTCAAAACTGTAAATACAAAAAAGTTGCACAAAATAGTTTCCCACCACAGGAAATTTATTTTAAGTGTCTTCATAGTTTTATTTTTGAAATACACCAATTTTTATATACTGCAGGAAAAACGAAAATAAATCTTACAATGCAAATTTGCAAAATAACAGCATATGCATCAAAATAAACTATTTTCAGCAGTGCAATATGAGTCCTAAGCATCCCAGAAACGACACAGAAAGTCATAAAGTCAAACATAACTTTTAAAAACACCAGTATAGGCTCATAAGGCCCTGATGGTAAAAAACTACATTTCTGCAAAATGACGTCACTTCTGGTTTGGGCAGGACATGGCGGACATGCGATAGTTCGCGCTGATGGACGTAGGAAGTGTTACAAACAGCTGATCGGATCGGCAAAGTGTGTTTCTGGAATATTATGTTTTTGTTGCTGCAAGTGCTTTTTATGCAATTTTTGCAAAGCTATATGTGGAATGAAACTGTGACCTAGGACAAGCTGATGGCATAAGATGTAAGTACAACTCCTCCGGTTTCATATGCAAAAAGAATTATTGCGCTAGCTTACGTGGTTGCAGTGTTACTGGGATTTAAAAATAGTTACGCAAAACGAAGCGTGCCCGCTCCGACCGACTTTAAAGGGTTAATAAGCAACTGAGGTGTCTGCAGCCGGAAAAAAAAAAAAGTCAGAATCTTGAATGGAAATGACAGGAATAAGCATTTACTGATATACGTTTTCCTGGTTTGGCTGTAATAATGCACAGACAGCAATGCAGAAAGAAGCCTGATAGTAGAACATGAAATGTAATCTATCAGTTACTGTTAAAGACACTTATACACAGAACCTGCTGTTTTGGACCCATGATCCTGATTTCCAGACCCTCTCTTATTCTTGGACTCCACTAGAGCAGCTTTGCATGAATAACAGTTCAAAATAATCCTCACTGTTCTTACAGTGGATATGTAGCTGCTTTCTTTTTACTGGCTCCTTGTCACAAACAGAATGTTTAAACAGCAGGTGGGTGGGGCTTCTGTCCCTAGAGCCCCTTTCTGAGATCATACAGTTCAAAGATGGAAAAAAACTGTTTGAAGCATTTTAGAAAGCCTGAAGACAAACAGCTAACAGGGATTCCTTTGACATATGCTGACCTCATCACTTCAGCTCAGCATATTCGAAAAGGCTTTACACAGCGAGCGTATTGCAAAAATACAACATTCAATTCAGAATTTTTTGGATGTAAATTTGTCATTTAAGGTGTATACACACCACAAGCACTGCGATTTTGCAAAAAAACATGTCCTAAAAAACCCAGAGCTGCTCACGATGTTTTTAAACATACTGGATTTTCTGGATTCTGGGTTCACCCAGTTTTTCGGGAGAAGTCAGAAGCAGGGTGAATTTCATGGTTTGATCCAGGTCACAACTGATCATGACTGCTTTCGTACATATTTTGGGATGTCGGTGAGACAATTTGAACTCTGATTGGGAACACATCTGAGGAGGCAGAGAAATCATTTTAGAGAGCCAGCTGACCCTGAGTCTTGCTGTGGGTCTGATTTCCATATCATTGTAAATTTAGTGCCGCTGTGCGTTTTGAGCTATGAGCGGACTTTCTGCCAAATGTAGTGGTCTGATTGCCCAGATTATATATCCACATCCAAAAAAAATCAAACTTTGATCTGACAAAATAAACGCCTAAATTTTGTCCTGCGAAAATACACGTTTGGTGTGAATGGCTGCATTAAGGATTAGTCTGAAAAATATTTTAATGTATGAAGTATTGGTAAAAATTTTACTCGTCCGGTGTGTAAAGGCTTTACACAGAACACAGAAAATGTAGCGGCTCCACAAGCTACCTGTTAGTTTTCAGTTTAATCCCATTCCTTTAATTCAGTGATTCAGTTACCTGGAATTTAAGAACCTCTTTATTCCTGAGCTATAAAAGAAGAGAAATATGCAGGGCCAGTGTCTCAGGGCATTATGGAATAGTCAAATTACATGGCATCTGTCTGGTCACTGCATTTAAAGATGGACAGATTATAAAAACAACCCACTATATGTTTAAGTCATGGTTCTAGCTTGTGAACCAAAGCCTAACTATATGTACATACATTTTCCTTTTGAACTTAATTTCAGATGTAAATGATCATTTTAGAGCCAGTTGATTAAATACAGGTTCTTTTTTTTCCTGATAAGTGTTGATGGTAGGGGGGCATACGAGGAAATATGTCAGCTGTACTTCCTGATCCTTCTCTCTATCATTTATGGAAAATAGGTGCAAACCTGCCAACCTGTCAACGCACCTTTAAAAAAAAAAAAAAAAAAAAAAAAGGGTGCTCAAAAGAGGAAGGGGAAACAGAGCAGGATGAGCGTGCTGTCGGGACGTGAGCAAAGCTCTCCTCAAAGAGTGAGTAGTTTGTGTTCATGTTTTTGTCAAGGATTGAAACACTGTTACCACTTTTATATTGAGAATGTGCACTCATACTGTAATATGTGTGGAATCTATGTAGAAGCTGGTCTACTGGAAATGACTGCTGCATTTTGGCTGACTTGAAGACTGTCTGAGTTGGTAGCATAACCTAAATAAATGTGCCTGTTTCCCCAACCTCTGGCTTTAGTGGCTGTCCATGGTGCTGGAACGATGCTATCCGATTGTTAAGTGATGACGTGACGAATCCTACTTCCGGGCCTAAAGTAGTCTGCGTTTAATATGGCTTTTGTGTTGTTAACATGTTTAATGTTATGTATTTTCTTCTATTTAATCTCAAAAAGCTCCTAAAACAGTCAGTGATCACTGTTGACCTCCCTCGGCTTTTATTACTGCTAATCATTTATTTAAGCTCAGTTTTTAAAACCTTAGGATGTAACTACAGCCCAGCCCATGCAGCAGTATATGAATGACTAACCTCGTATTGTGGATGGATTATCTCAGTTGTTCTCCTGGCTGAAGTTTGGTCCTTTTACAGCATCCTGCCATGCGATTACATTTGTTCCTGACCACTGAGAACCCTCACGTTAACTTTTATCGAGTGGAAAAAAAGTTAGCTTGTTTATATTATGCTAACATAGCTGTGTCGCTAGCGGTCACGTAGCACATCATTATATACCAGCTAGCCCAACTTCAGTAACCCTACAAACGTCACTGCTGTTTAGTTTTCTGTCTTCATTTATGTTGGAAGTGATAGCAGAGCTGTACGTTTTAATTTGTTTCCAAAACCCCGCAGTCAGGACATGCTATATTGTATTTAGATGGATGCTAGCGAGCTAACTCCCTGCTAACTTCTAACTCCGTTAAATGTCATAAATTCCGTTTTCATGGATGCCTGGATGTTAAACTCAATTGTTACACCTGGTAGAGCAGGCTCTCAGTAATGCCATAGTGATCGTTTGATATATGGACCTGCAGCGGAGTTTAGGTCCAGACACGGCTAGTGACGTCAGACTGAACAACCAGATTGATATTATTAATTCATTGCTATATGTTACTAATTTTCACGTGTGTGTATATGTGTGTGGTGAGGATGTGGGGAGTGGGAGGTGCTTGCTTGGGTACAATGGGCCATATATATATGTGTGTATATATATGTGTATACAGTATGCGTACCGAACCGAAAGCACTGTATCGAACGGTTCAATATCGATACGAGTATCGTTGCACCCCTAATATATATATATATATATATATATATATATATATATATATATATATATATATATATATGTACATATATGTTACATTGTAGGATGTTAATATGGGCATGCTGCACAGGCTGTGTCAGAAACTACATGCTAATATACTCCTGACTGCGCTGAGTATATACCCAATAGTATGTGAGGTGCATACTGCTTCCTGGGGAATATTAAAGTACGGCTGGGGAGTTTGAGTGGAGGCCCGAGTGGGTCACTGAGTTTGGAGCTAGCGTGTGAGATATGGAACAGACTGTTCTGTATGGAGATTTCCAGGAGAAGCAGCAGCATACTACAAAATTAATTATACTTGAACCTGAGCTAGCAGCTTTTAGAATTTCAAATAATTCACACACCTCTCGCCAGTGTTGCTACACATCCTACAGGCACCACCACAGCCGTTGCTTACTGCCGCTTTAACACATTTTAGAAGCTCCAGTTGCCCGCAGAGTGCCCGAGGTTACCTTGGCCTCGATGACGGCCTCGGTGCAGGCCTGCAGCATGGTGAGGTGGTGGGCGAACACCAGGAACTTCAGCTGCTCTGCCTCCAGCATCATCTTAATGTAGTCCTTCACAGCTCCCGCCTGGCCACACACACACACACACACACACAAAAATAGACACAGATGAAAGAGAGCTACTGAATCCATCACTTCACCAGTCGACCACACACAGAGGAAGCGGCGAGATCAGTGAAGAAGTCAATTAATCACCGCGGCATCCTTTCCGTGTGATCGATTCTCTATTGAATGCCAGGGATCCAGACTTTAAAAGGAAAGTGCACACTGAGCGACTGGGGCGCATTTGTCAGCTCTGAGATACCAAGAGTCAAATCAATAACTCACAACTTGGCTTATGCTTGGTGTGTTTTTGGATTTTCTGTTTTTTAATTTTGGTGACAATAACAAACAAGCAAAACTCACCTTTTCATACATGAACAGCCAGGATTTACAAAAAAATAATAAAATAAAGACCTTTTATGTCACCTATTGCCAAAACTGATCTCACCAGCTGATATTGGCCTATCACTGGTATATATATATATCATACACTATGTGTAGATATTAATGGTGTCATTTACACAAAGTCAGATGATGAAGCAGCAATATTAACGGTTAGGGCTGCCACGATTAGTCGACTAGTCGCGATTATGTCGACTATCAAAATTATCGCCAACTAATTTAATAGTTGACGTGTCGTTTGAAGCTTTGTAAGATCCCAAAAGACGCAGGAATAAGTAGTAGGATTTAAGAGTGTAATAACGGACTGAAACAGAAGATGACAGCACTGCATGTACCAGGTTGCCAGCTGCCGTTAAACCCCGAAGAAGAAGAAGCTGTGTCCGGTATCGTAGCTGTGTCCAAATTCAGGAACCGCATCTTCCTGTGCCCGCATTTGTAGGCCGATTACGTTACAGCGACGCGACGAAGCCTGTCCAAATTAGAAGACTCCGACAAATGCGGCCGACAAAAGCGCCCTTCATTTCCCGAGATTTGAAGGATGGGTCGGGTGTATCCTTCGTGGCCCAACCTATCCCAGAATTCATAGCGTGGCCCAGCCAATTCCAGTTTCCAACAATGGCGGCAGCTAGTTAGTTTTAATGTTACTCTTATTATTCTTTCTGGATCACAAAATAAACTTTTAACATATTTTCAGACAAGAATGTAGCTGTGTAAACCTCAAATATCTGCTCAGTTTATCAAGACATCACATATTTTCAAAAGCGCTCTGACGTTTTCGGAGACTTCTGTTACCCACTAGCTCGATAGCAAACCGGGGTTCAAGGCTCACTAGAGCCGATGAGAACACTGAACTCCCAGCAAATCAATTTCAAACCCCCCACGGTCTTTCGTTACTCAGGTTAAACATGTAATATAAGTCACTTAGATAACTAAAAAATGTTATTGTTTGGCTTTTTTCAGTGTTTTATTTGTTCCTGAGTAAATCAGTTTGGATGAGATTAAAGCTGTAGTTTTTACACAGCTAATAAACGTCAAGCAGACAACTGATTATCAGAAGTGTGAGATGTTCGAGAATATACTCCGGTGTCCCGTTATATTTTAGATAGCAAGGAGCAGACGGCTGAGTTTATTAAACTTCACCGAAACAATCTTCAAATGTCATTAAAATTTAACAAACTATCAACTTGTCTTTATTTTTAGTTAGCACCTTAAACACTTAAAGCTGTAAGCTAATGATAGTTATATAAGAGCAGATGCATGCTGATGCAATAAGTTTTACGTCCAATGGATGCATGATCTGATTAGTCGACTAATCGCAAAAATAATCGGTGACTAGTCGACTATCAAAATAATCGTTTGTAGCAGCCCTACTAACGGGTTTACAAACTGACAGTTTGAACTTTTATCGCCAGCTTTATTGAGGCCATAGCACTTTATTATTATTGCATTATTATTTCCTAATAATGTAACTATCATCACGTATTTGACTGGGCTGATATTTTAGGAGATTTTATATGTGAACATATTCAGGACTTGCAAACACTCCTAAGAATTATTACCTGTCAAAAGTGACAGCTGAAGCCTGGAATTAATGCAGGATATAAAAGTTTTTGCTCATTTTACTTTTTGCATAACCACATTTTTTTCCCTCCTTCATGTCAGGCTTCTGATTTATGAAGTCAAATGGTAACAATGCTTAACCCCCCCTAAAAACATCACAGTCCAAGTTTAATGCACTTTTGTTTGTTTTCTGCTAAAGCCTCTGACCTTGATTGACGGTGTGAGTCTAACAACCTAAAAAGGAAGCGGCACAGTGAGGTAACTGTAGCCTGCAGGTATCTGTATCTATCATTTCACCGTGCGCTGGTGCCCAGCGATCACACTGTGATGGCTGTGGCCTGCTCCCCGCTACCTTCTGCAAGAGCTGTACGAGCGTGTCATTGAGCATCCGCACTCGGCTCATTTCAGAGCCCCGGGCCATAAAGCAGCCAAGAATAGCACCAACTAGTGAGAAATTCTGAGGTTTGAGTTGAGTCAAACAGAGCCCTTACTAGACGGTTTTTGGAGACAGGCCCTTTCTCTGTGGTGTGAAGCCCACCCTATAATCTCCGCACCTCCTGCAAGCTGACAACCTCTGCAGCCATCACACACCTGATGCTCTGGTGGGAGAACCTCTGCTTCGCCTTGCTGATAATTAGCCGATGCGCCTGATAATGAATCTCTCCGCCAGGCCTGCCCGACCCTGTTCTGATCTGGGGGGTCCTCATTACTGACGGCTCGGCTTCGCAGTCTTCCTTCCGCTGAGTTTAATTAGTGCACAAACTTCTCGGCTGTCTGAAGCGGCCCGTTAGCTTGCTTTAAAGTCCAGCATCAGAGCTGTCCTCTCTGGGTAATTGGGAGCAGATGCTTGGCGGGTAAAGCAACAAAAATACCCCAAAGGCGTTTGGCAGCTTCGTCGCCAGGCGGACTGGCAGGCAGGGGCCGTGATGCTTGTCAGAGTGACATAGATGTGTGAATCTATCATACCGTTCCACCCCTCTCGATGATCCAAAAAAAGAATAAAGCAAGCTTTCTCTTTTTTTTTTTCTCTCTTTCTCGGAAGTAGAGAAAGTGTGAACCAGTAGCAGAGGAAATGAGACTAGGCCGGCAGTATCGGCTTTGAGGTGGGAGAGCAGGTCGGTGTGGGTGGGGGCTTTGTAATGAAAGGAGGTCCAGTGTTAGGCTAAACTGAGCAGAAATCCAATCAGCAAACAACACCAAGCGCAAAAGAGATCCAAGCTTGGAGGCAGGCTGAGCGGGTAGCGTGTCGATGATTGCGTTCAGTGGTTATCTCCGCTCTTCGTTAACCTCGGGGCCACACTCCTCATGGCTGAGGGCGCTGGGCTAATTGAGAGGAATGCCAGCCCTCGAACATGGCAGATGATTGGAGAGGGATACTATATCTGGTGGAACTGTTTGCTCAGCTACAAATATAAGAGACTAGGGAACTGCCTGTTCTCTTAGTAAGAGGCTAGAAGCGGAACAGAGGTTGAAAGCTATATTAGTGTAAAAATGCTTCCACTGACGAACAGGAAATGTTAGATTCTCAACACTAGTTGCTCTGACCCCCCTCCCCCGCCGGCCTTCCTTAGACTAAATGCCACCTTCCCATATTGCTCTCATTAAAAAGAAAAAAAGAAGTCACTTCAGAGAGCCGACCGAGTTTCCATAGCAACAACATCACAGAGATGCTATTTTAGTGCGGTGTGTAACTTTGATATAAGGGGTAATCATGCCAGGCTGGACGCAACAAAATAATACCTCAGTTATAACTCCCTACTTTGTCTAAGTGCTTTCACTGGCAACCATTAGGTTCTGTTACCATGGCAATGATTTTCCCATGAGATCTCACTGAGTGGTTGGCCAAGCGCTCTGAGAATGATGCTGTGCCATCAATTCACCATTTCCTGAAATAGGAAAATTAATAAAAAAACAACAACATCGAGCTAATTTTTAAGCTATTTGGGTGATATAATGTATGGCTCTGGGTTTGTTGCTTGTGAGATATTTGAAGGTTAATGTGAACAACAATGTATTTTCCTATTTTCAGTTATAGCCACATATTGTTACAATGGTAAATACTAAGTATCAAATTATGAAGCAAGCTTGTGTTCAAGAAATACCCTGTTTTGCAGTTTTTTCCTACTCTTACATCTGTATGATGTCAATGAGAACAGATACACCACCATGGCCATTGTCAGGACAGAAGCCCCACCCACCAGCTGCACATAACTTATTTTTATGAGGTGTGGCAGAGGAAAGTCACCTTAAAGATAAGGGGAAGGTAGACAACTCTACACTAGGGAAAACAATCGAAACAGTTATTGATTTCAATTCAATCTCATTCAGTTTAATTAAATTAAATTAATCATTTATATAGCATCAAGTCACCTCAAGGCGCTTTATATTATAAGATAAAGACCTAGCAATAATACAGAGAAAACCCCAACAATCAGATGAGCAAGTAGTTGGCAAAAGTGGAAGGAAAAACTCCCTTTTAAACAGGAAGTATCTCTGGTAGAACCAGGCTCAGAGAGGGCCAGCCACCTGCCACAACCTGCTGGGGGTGAGAGGAGGGAGGCAGGACAAGAAACAGCGACTGTCACCCTGTCCACCACCACTGCAAACAAGAAGGGGCTCAGAGCCAAATCACAGATGAAATCCCACCTGGTTATGAAGTAGAGTATAGATACAGTGGGGCAAAAAAGTATTTAGTCAGCCATCGATTGTGCAAGTTCCCCCACTTAAAATGATGACAGAGGTCAGTAATTTGCACCAGAGGTACACTTCAACTGTGAGAGACAGAATGTGAAAAAAAAAATCCATGAATGCACATGGTAGGATTTGTAAAGAATTTATTCGTAAATCAGGGTGGAAAATAAGTATTTGGTCACCTCAAACAAGGAAAATCTCTGGCTCTCACAGACCTGTAACGTCTTCTGTAAGAAGCTTTTCTGTCCCCCACTCGTTACCTGTATGAATGGCACCTGTTTGAACTCATCATCTGTATAAAAGACACCTGTCCACAGCCTCAAACAGTCAGACTCCAAACTCCGCCATGGCCAAGACCAAAGAGCTTTCGAAGGACACCAGGAAAAGTATTGTAGACCTGCACCAGACTGGGAAGAGTGAATCTACAATAGGCAAGCAGCTTGGTGTGAAAAAATCAACTGTGGGAGCAATCATCAGAAAATGGAAGACATACAAGACCACTGATAATCTCCCTCGATCTGGGGCTCCACGCAAGATCTCATCCCGTGGGGTCAAAATGATCATGAGAACGGTGAGCAAAGATCCCAGAACCACACGGGGGGACCTGGTGAATGACCTGCAGAGAGCTGGGACCAAAGTAACAAAGGTCACCATCAGTAACACACTACAACGGCAGGGAATCAAATCCCGCAGTGCCAGACGTGTTCCGCTGCTGAAGCCAGTGCATGTCCAGGCCCGTCTGAAGTTTGCCAGAGAGCACATGGATGATACAGCAGAGGATTGGGAGAATGTCATGTGGTCAGATGAAACCAAAGTAGAACTTTTTGGTATAAACTCAACTCGTTGTGTTTGGAGGAAGAAGAATACTGAGTTGCATCCCAAGAACACCATACCTACTGTGAAGCATGGGGGTGGAAACATCATGCTATGGGGCTGTTTTTCTGCCAAGGGGACAGGACGACTGATCCGTGTTAAGGACAGAATGAATGGGGACATGTATCGTGAGATTTTGAGCCAAAACCTCCTTCCATCAGTGAGAACTTTGAAGATGAAACGAGGCTGGGTCTTCCAACATGACAATGATCCAAAACACACCGCCCGGGCAACAAAGGAGTGGCTCCGTAAGAAGCATTTGAAAGTCCTGGAGTGGCCTAGCCAGTCTCCAGACCTCAACCCCATAGAAAATCTGTGGCGGGAGTTGAAAGTCCGTGTTGCTCGGCGACAGCCCCAAAACATCACTGCTCTCGAGAAGATCTGCATGGAGGAATGGGCCAAAATACCAGCTACTGTGTGTGCAAACCTGGTAAAGACCTATAGTAAACGTTTGACCTCTGTTATTGCCAACAAAGGTTATGTTACAAAGTATTGAGTTGTATTTTTGTTATTGCCCAAATACTTATTTTCCACCCTGATTTACGAATAAATTCTTTACAAATCCTACCATGTGGATTCATGGATTTTTTTTTCACATTCTGTCTCTCACAGTTGAAGTGTACCTCTGGTGCAAATTACTGACCTCTGTCATCATTTTAGGTGGGGGAACTTGCACAATCGGTGGCTGACTAAATACTTTTTTGCCCCACTGTAGATATAAATAGGGATTTGCAGTTATGAATACTTTCTTACAGACTATTATCTAATGATGCCCATCTATATTCCCACCTGCCACAACCTTGCAGTCTCCTATCTCTTTAAATTCGCACCTTCTGCATAAGATGTAGTCCACCTGTGTGCACCTTCCTCCACTCTTATACATTACCTTCGACCCTCTCACAAAATCCACGACATCTGGCTTTCTGCATTTCTCTCCTTAAAACACCAAATCTACCAAACATCTCACCTCTGTTCCCTTCACCTCCATGTCCACTGAAGCCCACTACGATCACGATTTTCTAGCAGTAGAAATCAGTAACAATGTAAAATATTTAAAATGATAGTAATTTCAAATACTTCACATTAATTTAGTGTTTTCTGTTAGTCTCTGTTCATTACTGTTCAAATGAAAAATGAAACCTCAGTGATGAACTCCCAATAGATACTATTTCCAGGTCTAGCATCATACAGAATAGACAGACATGTTAGTAGTATTAATGTTCTCTTTCCTAAATGTCAAAGCGGTCTTTAAACTTTTCCTAAACTGTCAGCTCTTTCAGCTCTTTCAGAGAAGAACAAGAATGATCGATTTAACCACATTTTCTTGATACTGATTTAAACAGATTTTCCTGTTTTTCTCAAATCACATTCAGTGTGCTTCCCTTCTATGTTCTGAAACTCGAACCACAGTGTTAAATAAATGTATGAATGCTTAGTGGTCATATTGAAACCAAGGTTGTGTTTTCAGGGGTGCTGAAAAGTTTACATTTGTACAGCCTGTAGCCACTACAGCAGGGCTAGTGGTCACAACAGTAAACGCTGGAAGTAGACTTGCACCAACAGAAGACTGCACCAAACAACAGTCAGTAAAAACCCTACAATAATACAGAAGCAATAACATGAACCCCTATCACAGGGGTGTCCAAACCCAGGCCCCAAGGGCTGGTGTCCTGCAGGTTTTAGATGTGTCCTTGATCCAACATAGCTTATTTAAATGGCTAAATGACCTCCTCAACATGTCTTGAAGTTCTCCAGAGGCCTGGTAATGAACTAATTATTTGATTCAGGTGTGTAAACCCAGGGTGAGATCTAAAACCTGCAGGACACCGGACCTCCAGACCTGAAGTTAGCCAAGCCTGCCCTATGAGCAAACACATGGCAACAGTGGGAAGGAAAAACACCCTTTTAACAGGACGTCAAAGGAGATTGCAAAGAAAAGTGTCTGGACTTCTTTAAGTTGCTTGAAGACGTTTCGCCTCTCTTCCGAGAAGCTTCTTCAGTTCTAAGGTCAAATGGTGGGGAGTCCCAGATTTAAAACTAGTGGGAGTATCCCCCCACAGAGGGACAAAAGGACCCCCTGCTGATCCTCTAATCGCCTGAGCCAAGGTGTGAGAATGGGTGTGGGTCCCAATCAACCAGGGTTTCGGGTGAGTTCATTGTGAAACCTGGCCCCACCTTATCATGCGAATTAATTAATTACTCTGTGGGGGGGACACTCCCACTAGGTTTAAATCTGGGACTCCCCACCATTTGACCTTCGAACTGAAGAAGCTTCTCGGATAAGAGGCGAAACGTCTTCAAGCAACTTAAAGAAGTCCAGACACTTTTCTTTGCAATCTCCTTTGACTACGATGACCTGGATGACTGAGAACCTTCACAGACTTTTAACAGGAAGAAACCTCCAGGAGAACCAGGCTCAGGGTGGGGCAGGCATGTGCTGTGATGGTTTAATGGATAAGGTGAGGACAAAAAACTTAAATAGAAGCAAAGTAAGCTAACACATCATGCCAGATAAGAAACAGATCAGAAACAAAGTTATTGACATTTGTTAGCCTGAAAAGTCGGCACATAGCAGTGCAATAATCATTACAATATAGTATTTGATGCTCTTCTTTTAATTATTGACTTTTGGTTAGACAAAAAATATAGACTCTAAAACTGTTGGATTGGCTTATGGTGTAGGCTCAGTCATAAATCATAAACAAGCTGATATAATATCTGATATTCGCTGTTTTCTTGGTACAGCCTGCATTACTCTTCTTACTGGTAGTGATGACAAACCAATGTCCTAGATCAGGGGTGGGGAACTCCAGGCCTTAAGGTCCTGCAGCCTTTAGATGTGTCCTTGATCCAACACAGCTGATTTCAGTGGCTAAATGACCTCCTCAACGTGTCTTGAAGTTCTCCAGAGGCCTGGTAATGAACTAATCATCTGATTCAGGTGTGTTGTCCCAGGGTGACATCTAAAACCTGCAGGACACTGCCACTCGAGGCCTGCAGTTGTCTACCCCTGCTCTGTTAGGCTTGTGATCCCTAGTCTGTAAATAAATGTGTAGAAGGACTTCAAACAAATAACATTAAAAACAGCAAAAGTTTTAAAAAATGATTTGCATAATGAAATCTCATTGGCTTTGATTTTAACTACTAGTCTTAAAACACCTAAAAAAATGAAATACTTTTCAAAAACTTTATTTTTTAATTAAAATGTAACTTTTTAGGACTTTTGAAAAAAACCTTGAATAATATTACACTGCGGGAAAATTAGTTTTCGGCCTGCTCTGAGCCAATACCTATAATGCTAATATTCAGAAAGCTGTTTTCTTCATAGTAACACCACAGAACAACACATATGCAGAAGAACTGCTGGATATCCGTCATCCAGTTGGATGATCTCACTCATAACTTATTCTGTGTGTATGCAAGGCCACGATTGGTGCAACAGTTTTATGGATTAAAAATGCTAACTAATTAAAAAAAACCAGCTGGAGAGGTAATATTTAAAATCCATTAGTCAAACAACAGGTTATAGCGTCTCTGATGGGGACTATTTTCGGACTGTGGTGCATTTGTGAGAATGGATGGTGTGTGTGGGATTGATAAACTACAGTATGTGTGTTCATGGTAATGAAGTAACATGCCACCAGAGCAACAGTGTTGCTCATTGATCATTTGGACAACAATGCGGCCCTATGGGGCTTTGAATACCCCACACAATAGAAAAATCCCCTGCTTCATCTTTCAAAGGTATTCCTGTATGTAAGATATAACAGCAGCTGGTCTTCCTTTACCTTGGCGATGGCTGTTTGCTTGTACATCTGCGTGACCAGGCCCATGACTTCAGTGAAGGGGGTGTCCGTCGTAGCAGCCCCCGACCCCAGGCTCTTCATCAGCCTCTCCCACTCGGCGAAGCTAGCCGAGGCCTCCTGCAAAGCAAGAAGAGGGCAAAGACATTGAGGCTGCGTCCTTTACTTCTTCACCCACCCTTTTCTCGCTCTTGTTCTCTCTACTGTTTTTGAGATATAAAGGGCAAAACAATTAATAGTGCTGCTGGGTGTCCTACTTTTCCTGGAAGAAAAAGAAAGAAAGAGGGAGAAAAGAAAAAAATGCCAGCGATAGAGAGCGAGAGAGATGGAGAATTCCCAAGGATGCCACCCCCTCCGACTGGGCTGCTGTGTTAGGTGGGTCACGAGCATCTCCCAATTATAGCTGCCTTGTGACAAGTCGGGGTCGAAGATGGAGAAGCAGCCCGGCCGGTACAATAAATCAAAGACGCCTCGCGTACTCTCAAGGTGATTGGCGAGAAGTATTTAAGGCGGGAGAGGAGAGTGGGAGAGGATCGCAGTGGGAAAGGCTGCCAGCGAAGAGCAGCATATGCTGCCTCCCCACTCATAAACAAGACACACAGAGAAGCTCTGCATTTGTTGCCGACATGTAGGTTAGCCTTGTTTATCATAAAAACACCACTCAGGAACAGCATGTTTTTCTTTTTTAAGACTTTCTAGTACAAGACAAGATAATTATATAGAAATTGGGCATGAAAAGTAGCACAGGGAAAGTTTGAGTCAATCCTTCTGCAATAAATTCGGCTTGGAAATAGTTGTCAAGTTCCTTGGCTTTTTGAACCTCCAAACTGCTAACTTTGAATTGCTTTGTGATTAGAGCTTATTTTGGGCCTCTTGTTCATCACCTCGCTGTCTTAATTCAAGCTGCAACGTCTGACAGCAGTGAATGTGTAAAAAAATTCAGCAGCAACAAACACTTTCTTAAAGCGCTGCATATCAAATGATGCAAAACTGTGAACCATATGGCAGAGCGATGGAAGGTGGAGGTGGGCTGCGCCTGATTAAGCACATACATACACATAATGGTGAGGTGGGTCAAAGAGGGGAAGGGGGGGGGAAGGAAGAGGTGTGAGAACTGGAGAGAAACCCTATTAATGCACGCACAGGCTTCGTCGGGAAGCAAGTTTCACGACTGCATTTCCCGCACTGTGTTTTCTGGACTCCTTACATGAAAGCTTTGCACCATTTAGTGAAAAAATTAGCATTTCAGTGGCTTCGAAACCTCGTCAAAGTCAAGGACGGCTGAATGAATAAATAGTATCGTATTGCTGGAGCACAAAGCTGCGCTTCCTTCATGTTTTTCGCCCTCAGATGTTTCACTCAGAAGCACCTGCATAAACACAGTTGGAGCCGTGCTTTTTTCCTAATTAAAACTGTACATTCAGGCATTTCTTTATAATGTGCTAGAGGAAAAAAAAACCCTGAGTGGCTAAGCACTCCACCCTCGATGATATTCACCAGACTAACACTGACTAAAGGCCAAGGCTGAAAATGTAAAGGGCAGGTGGGGCATAAAAAGTGTCTGGCTGTGGAAGATAAAAGCCATCATTAGGGAGTAAAATGAGATAGGAGGAATGAACTGGTGAGTGCTCCTGGTATACAGATACAGTACAGTATATATTGTCAGTTAGCAAAATGAGGCTTCAAAAAGACAGTTTGTTTAGAGGGAAAATAACGTCCACTCGGTCTTTTATGTTTTATATTGTTCACATTTTCCTGCCTGTGGGAGGCAAAATGGATGTGGATTCGGGTGACTGGCCGTTTCACACTTCCTTTTCTCATCTCTGAAACCAGTCCATTTAGCTGTGAGGATGAAACGCCTGTCTATTCTTCTTAGCAGAAATGTGTTAAAAAAAACAAAAAACTTGCAGATTTGTCTCACGAACAAAAATAAAGGCAAAAACTGCAAAGCAGAACAACTCGTGCTCTTTTGTTTTCCCACCAAAGAAAAATGATCTCCGAGGTCGTTTTCTCTGAGGATATTACGCATCTTGTTTCAGCCCAATGCAGATGAGAGAGAGCAACTCCAACACATGACACGAATCTTTACAACATGTGGCTTAATTGGTGGCTCTATGTAAAAAAAAAACAAAAAAAAAAACACCCACCAACCATATTTAGCCCCCAATTACTGTCCCCTAACATTTAGGGAGAATAGGGGTAAAAATCCTAGATCATCACTTTTTAAGAAACTCATTGTTGTGTCATTCCTGCGATGGCTCAGTGAGTAATTAGCACAGAAAAAGCTCCTGCAGCATTTTCCACTCCTGCTAATACGAGACTGTTTCCAAAAAAGTTGGGACGCTGTATCTGCAATATGTGCCCATAAAAACAGAATGCAATGACTTCCAACACATTTGAAGCTTATATATAAATAAAAATAATGCAGATATTTTATATCAAATGTTAAAAAAATTAGATTTCTTTTTGAAGAAGAAGAAAATATGTTTTCTTCTTAGTGTTTAATACACGGTTTCAGCTGTTTTTCATCTCAAGATGTGTCAAATGTTTCCACCTTGAAGGTGGTACAGGTCTGAATAGCCAATATATATTAGCCAATTGTGTATATACATATATATATATACACACACACACACACACAATCAGGCATTACATTATGAAGTGTTTAATAGTGTGTTGGCCTGGCCCCATCGATGCTTGGACTTCAATAGACCCCTGAAGGTGAGCTGTGGAATCTGCACCAAAATGTTAGCAAACAGATCTTTTAAGTCCGGTAAGTTGCAAGGTCGGACTTGTTTGTCCAGCAAATCCCACAGATTCTTGATTGGATTGAGATCAGAGAATTTGGAGGTGAAGTACACCCCTCAAACTCGTTGTTGGGTTCCTATAACCATTCATGAACCACTTTTGCTCTGTGACAGGGCCCATTATCCTGCTGAAAGAGGCCTCAGCCACCAAGGAGCACTGTTTCCACGAAAGGGTGTACGTGGTCTGAAATAATGCTCAGGTGGGTGCTACGTGTCAAAGTAACATCCATGTGAATGGCAGGACCCAAGGTTTCTTTGGGTAGCTTATTCCCATCGTGCATTCTGCTTCCGGGTGTTCACCAGGCAAGCGAAGCACCCGAACACCCAAGTGATGTAAAAGATAGTGTGATTCATCAGACCTTCCATTGGTCCATGGTGTAGTTCTGATGCTCATATGAACATCGTTGGGGGTTTTGGTTTTAACAAAGGGTTAAGGGGTTATGCAGCCACACATGCAACAAACTGTGATGCTCTGTGTATTCTCACACTTTTCTATCAGAACCAGCGTTACAGTTTTCTGATGGATCCAACCACACAGGCCAGCCTTTGGTCCTCACCCCACATGCATCAATGAGCCTAGGCCCCATGACCCTGTCCCTGGTTCATCACCGTTCCTTCACTTTTGATAGATACTGACCACTGCAGACTGGCAACACCCCACAAAAGCTGCAGTTTTTGAGAACTAGCCATCTACCCATCACAGTCTGGCTCCATGTCAAACTGGCCCAAATCCTTACGGTTGCCCATCTTTCCTGCTTCTAACACTCCCTAATATGTCCCACCCATGAACAGGTGCCATGATGAAGAGATAATCAGTTATTCATTTCACCTGTCAGTGGTCATAATCTTATCCCTGCTCAGTATATATCATTTAGTGTTTAATAGTGATGGTCATATGAAAGTGTATCTGACATCATCAAGGAGGATCACATGGCTTCTCTCTTCTTTAACCAAAGGCGTATACTGTACTATAGAACACGATTGATGGGTTAGCACGCTATGTTAAGCTGCAAATCAAGTTCTCAGTAATTTCTCAAAACTTATTCTGAACACAGAACTGTCTGTAGCAGGTTATGTTCAGAGCTTTGACTTAAATCATCTGGAAACAACACACTTTCACAGACTTTTTTTATTTACAGTAAGCTCTAAGTGCTATATATATTATCTGCTGCAGGAATACATTTTATACAAGGAACCTAATGAGCCATATCGTACTGATAAAACCAAATGAATCCCAGCTGTAAAGTTGAAGCAGTGCAAACTGTGTGTCACATTTTCACTGGAATTTGTATGGATCCAGTTGGTCATGCAGAAATGTTTTTAATGTTTGATCCTCATCCTGCTAAGTCTCCTCTACGCTGCTCAAACTGCAGCTAATAGAGGTCAGATTAGAAAACGGATCGTTATGATCTTGAGGCTATTTATTGCCAAAAATTTCCAATCAAACACTTTATTTCACTTTGATCTGGCAACAAGTCTCGTTCGTTAGGTTATGGGGCAGAGTCACACTTGAAACACTGAGTAATATTTAATGTTGAAATGTGTCTCGCTTTAGAAAGTTTCTAATGTGCTGATGTGATGTTAGGAATAAACAGCAGCACAGAGAGCACATCGAGCAATAATGTAACATATTTATTTTACTGATGATGCACGATGAACATTAATTGACAAAACAAAAACGTTCTGCAGCTCTTGTGCATCTTAATATAAAGTCTCTGACTCTGACGGGAGTAGGTGGTGCTCACTGCATGAATAACCGACATACACGCACGCTGAAGCAGAAAGCCTGGCCTAACAGAGGAAGTTGATAAACATCATGATGATGTCATTTACTTGGGTTTAGGTTTTGTTGAGTATCTAAAATGGAAGTGTGAAGTTGGTAGTGATGTAATGCAATGGCTGAGCTGGAAGTGGCAGAGTTGAAGATGTTAGGTTTTGGAGTGCATCAGAGGGACAGCTCAGTATGAGCATTTTGGACCAGGCAGGAGGAAGAGAGGAAGACCTCAGAGTGGATGCAGTGAAGGGGCGTATGCAGAGGGTTTGGTTAACAGAGGACAATAGCAGGGATAGGATGATATGGAGGCAGACGATCTGCTTTGGCAAGCCCTAAAGGGAGAAGGCAAGAGAAGAAGACGAAGAAGCTTCAACATCTGATATGTTGTTTTTGTGTTATTTCCAAATAAATACAGATTTTAGATGGATTTCAAATCAGGTGATTATACTTTCATTTTATACAGCCTTCCAGCTTTTCTGAAAACAAACTGAATGATAGAAAATGTAACAAAAGCCTCTCAGTGGATGTTTCTGAGTGTGTGCTGCTGTGGGTGCTTCCAGTTGGAAACTAACTACTGGTAATCCTTGACCTCAGTGACCTATGCATAGAGCAGAGGAGACACACTAACTTGCGCACAAGCCGGGCCAAAGCCATATTGGCATTCACGTGTACATTCACATGGATCCAGTGTGGCGTGGGAGGCAGAAACCGCAACTACAACTTTGGGGAAGCTAAAAGAGATCCAAACACCTACACACAAAACATGACATTTACTCTACAAATACCCTGGTATCTTCTATATGATGGAGGAAAAATAGCAAGCACACAGAGACCTCACTGCTAAGCTTAGACTAACAGAGAGTTATTTAATCTTAAAGTAGTAACAGGCATTTTTCTCTGAAAAAGAAATAACCAGGTGGTTGAACCAAGTGCAGCAGTACAGCTCCTCACAGTGAGGCCAAAGGAGACTGATTAACTGAGGAACTGTGCTTAATTATTAGTTAATCTGTTCATTGTTTGTCTATAAAATATCAGGAAATTGCACAAAGTGACCTCATCTACATGCTGGTTTTGTAAAACCATAAACTTGCAAATATTCCGTTTGCTATAATAAACACATGTGAAAATATTTGTTTTTATTCATCAGAAATCTCTCACACTTTTTTCAGAGGTTTTCTCACATGACCCTCTTCGAGTTGGATTCGCCAAACTCGCTTCTGCTCTGCCGATTGTGGGCGAGTTTTATACAAAAGGATACAAGCAGACCTTGACACCGCAGAGCTCTGAAAACAGGACTGATTTAGCTTTGTCAGTAGCTGAAAGAATTAGATAACGTGAATGGAGCTGCCAGCGACGTGTTGCCGCGTGGTTACAGAAACAAAGACATAATGTTTGACATAAATTTATATTCTAAAAAACGTCCTTCAAAAGCAACGAGGTCCACGAGTCAGACGGGAGATGTCAAGACTTGCACTGAGCGTTCCAATGACTCAGAGAGGTGTTGAGAATTTTGAGAAGTTGTCACAATAGATCGACTAAATCGGAACATTTAAAATAAATAATAACTCAACTTTTAAAAAAATCTGAAAACTGTCCAACTTAACAGGCACTTTTTTTTTCTTTTATCTTACAAAATAGAATGCACAGATTATTATCAGCTGACCACACAACCAGTTCATGATTCATCTGTAGTCCAAATATGCTACAGAAACTACACAAATACATATTACTTGTCTTTACATGTGACGTGCGTCACCCACGTCTACCTTTGCAGCTTCCTTGGGCAGGTCAAAGGGGATACGTTGGCGGATTTTGGGGGGCAGCTGACTGAGCACATCAGCTTTGAGACGACGGATCATGATCTGACTCAGCCGCTGGTGCAGCTCCTCCAAGTTGGACGCCCCGCGACAGTCCCACTGCCTGCGAGGCCCAAAATACCTGCGAGAGAATAAATAAGTGATGAAGTTGTCCCTGCTAACTTTTTAATACACACACCTCTAACTGAGATGCACTTCCCAAGAAACCACACTTATTTACTTGCAGCAGTGCCTTGAAGGAATAGTTAAACATTTAAACATTCCCACCTGGGAGCTGCCCAGCACTAGAACAGCCTTCCATCGTTTACTGTTAAGCAGCTCTGTTGGAGGAGTTGGGGAATCTTTTTTTTTTGCCTTTTTGCTTAAGGGCACTTTGCAAAGCAGGAAACTATTTTGCCTAATGGCCACAGCAGCAGGTTTATTCCAAAACTCACGGGCAACTTTCACAATTCATCAGCCAAATGGACTTTTAGAATAGAACTGGCCCCCCACACAAAGGCTGGTTATCTGCCATATTGGCTGGAAGTGTGGACAAACTTAACAAGGCACTGCCAAAATTGGCTGTTTCACACTTCTCTGTTTAAAGCTGTAATTGGTGTAGGATAGAAAACTAACTCATTCTTTCTAAAATAATGTTTCCCCCTTGTGTGCAGATTTGAACCAGCATCTCTCCAGCTGCAGTGCTGTTTTTCCTTTCACCTCTGCTGCTGCCGTTTCCCACAGCAACCTCAACTTTATGTAAGAAACAAGAAGGGAAGATTGCACTCAGATGGCACCGCCTTGCACTCCTCTGAGTGTGTGTGAGAGAGTGCATACGTGTGACTTAGAAAGGCATTCCCCAGCCACACCAAGCGCTCTTAGACACAAAGCATTATCTTTAATGGCGCCAAGCCATTCCCTGACCGAGCTGCTGACTTTGATGGACATCCAAAACAATGCATCTGATGTGTTTGTTCACACATGTAACCAATCATCACTGTAAACTGGCAGCCAGTTGGCATTTAGCGCTTGGCTTCAGTTGCAGTCTGGCTTTGACAACAAACCATCAACTCAGCAGCACCACCAATCCAGGCTCAGGTATAGGCCGGCTTATCCCAGCAGACACAATTAAATGGTAGGTGAGAAGGACTGAAACTGTGCTAATTCCACAGAACTGCAGATAAACAGTGAATGAGTACACTTCAATCTGGTGATAGTGGACTTAAATGCAGGCACAGTAAGATAGGTTCAAAAGGTATGGATTCAATAACATCTGATTTGTGTCAATCAATTTTCATCAATGTACAGTTACCACCTTAAATGAGTTGTATGCCTCCAGCATCAATCAGGTTGCACTTCATTTCTACGCCTGTCCAAACTAAATAAAGCAAAGACTTTGATATAAATTTAAATAAATAATATTCAGTTTAAATAGCACTACTTCACTATGCTATGCGTGTGAAATTTCCTGGCAGGTCACAAAAATGGTTAAAAAGGTCACAGAGACTTTTATGACCACCCATCTCCAAAACCTGATCAGCTCATCCTGTCTGAGTAAACGTCAAATTTGAAATATCCTTTTAAGGAGCTGCAGAGAGATCAAGACCCAAAACCCTGTACCTGAATATGTTTTAATTTTTCTGTTGTACATATGTTTTCAGATACACCACACAACCTCAATTCTACAAAAGGTTAGAGATATGCTAACCCAACACCTGTGTGTCTCATTTTCACTGTGTGGTATGGAAGATGTGGCAGTTCTACTTAAATTGAACATAAATATAGCTTTCAGCGTCGCTAACGCTTCTACCCCTAGCTGTCGAGGCATAGAAATGTGCGTGATACCATGCGGAGTAATACTAGGTTAAAACAGGCAAATCAATACGACAATAATGCTTCCCAATTTCAATATTAAAATTGTTGTGGAGTGTATGCTGTGAAGAGAAAGCTAAGAGTCGGAACACTTTTAGCTTAGCCTAGCATAAAAAAACAAACGAACAAAAAAACCCCAAAACAATAGGTAGCTATTTTCTCTCTCTCACTCACACACACACACACACACACACACACACACACACACTTTTCACATATTTTTTTGTGCTTCAGTGTTTGTACTTTTAACTGTTCCAGTGTCAGGCTATCTATTTACTCTAGCTTCCTGTTTTTATGCTTGGCTAAGCTAACACTCTCCTAGCTCTAGGTACTATTAATATCATGTTCTTGGGTAAGACTCTGGACAATATAAACAAAGTGCATTAGAATAACAAAAATGCTGACATAACACACAAATACAGTTATATAAAATGTAAACTAACATTGCGGTTCATGTTAATAGGAACAACAATAAAATATGCAGAAATTTAGAAAAATGTCACCTGTAATGGGCATTGCAGTATTTTTTGGCATAGTCAATCCAGGTTCCGAACCTCTTGGGATAAAGGGCGTCAATTTGCATGAATAGCTGTAAAATACACAGACAGGTAAGGATCCTTAACTACAATTTTTAATAAAACCATGGATTAATTCATAGAAATATCTGTGAGAGTGTTTATGTCTGTATGGGGGAAAGAGATAGAGAACTGAAACAAACTGAAGAGTGTGTGATATCTCACTGTCTGATTTCTGAACGAATCTCTTTATAACGCCAATGATCTTCTCATTGCTTGCATAGTTTATCTTATCATACAGTTTCTTTCTAACAATCTTTATCTTTTTATTTAAAGAAATGAAGCATAAAAATGGGGGTTTTAGTACAGCTACACTGATGTGACTATGGAATCTATAAAAGTAGATGTAACTGTTGTGATATTGGTTTTTGAAGTCTTGAGTTGAGCATTTGGCTTCTGATGTGTTGTTTTTTTTTTTTTTTAAACCAGATGTCAAAAGAGAAGGAGTGGATGTGGCTGAGAATCCAAGGGCACTGCATCCTAATACGTAGCGACTTGCTTTATGCTCTATTTTCTCCTACATGGGACTATAATTTACGAAAATGAACACTGATGTTTTAAAGAAGACTTGAAACCAGTGATTGAGATTATACAATACTTAGGAAAATGCTAACTGAGATTATAAACAAAGGGAAAAGTAACATAGCTTTCCCATAGACTTCTAAAACCTCAGACTGTTTAGGAGCCAGTAGAACTGCCCCCTGCTGGCCATTACAAAGAATGCAAATGTAGGACACATCTGCACTGCCTTTACTTTTTTAGACACAGATCCTGCATCCACTTCTTTTATATAGTCTATGAAAATGACCAGTAGCTTATGAAGAATAATGCTAGCTAGTGTTAACAAGCTCGACTGTAGTACTATTTAACTGACATTAGTAGTTAAGCAAGGTGACCAGCTGCTGGGTCTAACTTTTAACTCTTATAAAGAAAAGTAAAGCAAACACAGTCTCCTGATTTAGCATGTATGTATCCTTGAAACTGCTGGCTGTTTTAGTTCCCACCTTTTCGCTTTTGCACAAAGTAGCATGAGCTTTTTTTAGCTTTAAACAGAGACCTTACCAGAGCTCATGATTAGTCTACTGTCATGAAGTACATCTTCTCTGTAGCTTACCCAAGGTCCTGCTGTCCTTCGCCTAGTTTACCAGCGCTGCGTTGTGCAACTGTGTGGTTATTTGTGTCAGCACCAATTAACCAGGTCAAACCGCTGTGCAGTCTAACAAGGTGAAGAAAATGAAACGGATTTGAAATTTTAAGGATGTGGACACAGTCGACTTACTCCAATTAAACAGCTCCTGGCATAAAGATTATCAAAAGATCTTTGCTTTGCTTGATGTCGCAAGACAAAAAACAAGCTGCTGCTGTCTGTCTTCAGTGGACGTATGTGACTGCAGGTAAAGAGCGTGTTTATATCACAGGTTGCAACAAAGCTCACAGAATATTCACGTGATGTGTATGTGTACGTGTGTGTGCAAACATCAAGGCTGCTGTTTGAATGCACACCATCCCCGTCAGTTTTCCAGTATATGCAGCAATTTCTCAAGTAATGACAGTTAATCGTCAGCAGCTACACTGACGAGCCTTATTCTAAATTCAGCACTTGTTCACCGGGAGCTTTGCTTCCCCCCTCACGCCACTGATATAATAGGTGGGAGGAATGAGGGCACATCATGAACGGTGCAGCATGCCCTGAGCTGTGTGCTAACTCGATGTCAGAGCCACAGTGAGTAATGATGGCAGCGAGGAGACTGGCACAGAGGCAGGGACAGGGCTTATCAGGTTTATGCTGTGGATGATAAAATGTTATATTCAGTTTCAGATTCTAGTGGCAGGGAGAAGGAAGGAGAGATGATATCTAAAAACTAACCTCACCACTGCAGGCGGGCAACGGCAAAGACAGGATAGCATGTGTCACGCACACACACGCCGAAGTCTATAACACACATGCGCGTGCACTTTTTCGATGATACACCTTCTCGAGATTACTTGCGAGTACTAACTTTACTTCGTTTTGGAATTAATTATCCGCCTGAATTTCATCAGTTAATTATCATGATCGGGTCTAGGCAATAATTAAGTTTCCCTCAAAGCAACGTGGCAGTTAGATGACAGTGCGATCCAAGCAGAGTCCCGCATAAATAGTTTAGCATATATTAGTCAGGAGGTTGATTATTAGCTCACTGATAATGAAGCTTCTATATATGAACTGCTAAATATTTATATATGAAGCCTCTTTGATAGGAATTTATTAGAAACAATGTTGGTAATATTTTATATTATTTCTTCAACACATCAAATGAAAAATAAGCAATGAATTGATTCTACTAACAAGTGTGTGTGTGTGTGTGTGTGTGTGTGTGTGTGTGTGTGTGTGTGTGTGTGTGTGTGTGAGTGAATGCTGACATGTCACTCTTTGAACCACAGAGATCGACCTCTTTTGTTGTTCAAAATCTAATATCAGCATCAGTAAGCGAACATGTTCCTTCATTAGTGTAAACACACACACACACACACACACACACACACACACACACACACACACTGTAATTGAGTCAATCTTGCAGAGTCCGTCCTGCTGCTGTAAATATAAACTGGAGCACCAAATGTGTATTAATCCACAGCTGAAAATATTCCCCCGTGATACTAACATTTCTTTTCCTTTTAAAACATAAAAACACATTTATTATGTTTTTAAAAACATACAATGTGGAGTAAGCAAGTCTTAGCAATACCAAGTCAATGTAACAAATTTGGGGACTTTAACTGATAATTACTAATAAAATATTAACTAAAAAAATACTAATATGATGCAATACATTATTTATGTTGAAGATGGAGCAGTTTGGGGTTTTTTTTAAAGTTGGGTAGAGGTTTCAATTTCTGACCGTCTCCTGTTTGGTTTGAGGTGGGTGGGTGTGGCTCAGCTGGAACATAGTGATGTCAGAAATTAAATTGTACCAATAGGCAGAAACCAACACACACACTTCCAGCAAAGCAGATTATCTTTTTTTTTTTTTTTTTTTTAATTTGAACTGTATAAATAGTGTCTCTGAATGTGTAATACACTCTTCATCATTGATTTTTTTCAATTTTACAGACAGATGTTTTTCTGGGTCTTTAACCTCCTAGGACCTGGCGTCCACATATGTGGACATCACATTTTGGGACGTCTAGACCAAAATACTTAATTTTTCTCTACAAGGGCCTGATATGCACTTACGAGGACATTATGCTGCCACTGTTCTATCAAAATTTGAAACAAATGTCCTCATATGTGGATCTCATTTTTCTCAAAAACAAAAATTAGGTTAAAAAAAATCTGGTAATTCTTTGTTTTTACATTATTTAGGTCCCAATCAGCCCAAATAGCAAAGAAAAATTAAAAATGCATGCCATGAAAGAGCTCGGGTCTTAGGCAGTGCCTCTTCTTAGTTTCTCCACTGTGGTGTTATTTAACATATCCTTTACATAAATGTGCAGAGCACTTTGGAAACCTGTTTAGAAGAAAAGACCTTAATAAATAAAGTTGTAATGTTTTTAATATGCAGCACAGACATTCGGGTGGGGAAAAAAAACTTAAATAAGATACACCGCAGGTTACGAATAATTATGGGGCCTCTGTGTATGTGCGTGGGTGGGTGCGTGTGGTTGTGTGCGCACTGAAGGAAACAGCTATCACAATTAGGCTGTTCTGTACGGTGTGCTAAAACAAATTATTCTTAAATGTTGCACTGAAATTGCAAAAAGGAAGGAAAAAAGGGGTAAAATCTTTACAGAAGATGATGAGAATTAGCTAATAAACACATGAACTTTCATCAATTATTCATTAAGCCAACATCATGACTATTTAAGCAACACAAACACAGTAAAAGCTAAGAGTTACTCTGCTCCCGAAGCTGCAGAAGATGACTGGAAGAATTGTGGGAAGTTTAAAACGCCTAAGCACACAGCTGTATCGGAGTACAGCGGGCACATGGTGTTTGTTATTGATACTGTATTGTCTCTTCACATTGAGACGGTGAAAGGATTTTCTATTCACGACGTCTTCTTCATCTTCCTTAGCTGCAGTGATGGAATATGGCTGTAATCTACAGCTTCAATATAACATATATAAAAATGATATAATAAATCATTATGGAGAGGGGATTGGCTCAGCCGCTCTCCAAACACCGTTGTCCTGTGAACAGCCCTTCTTATTGTCTTGAAATTCAATAGTCCCCCCCTCCTCCTGTGCGTTTCTTTTTATTACTTGTCTCATTTATTGCGGTGCAGTGTCTCTTCATATCGGGCTTTGTAAATGAAGTTTTTGCAACAAAGGTTATTGAAATAAGACCACGGGATCCTGGAGGATAAGTGACGCCGGAGAGAGTTAATTGGCTTTTTGAATGTCGGATCCGAGCGTAGCCTGCTCTAGAGCAAGTTACCATGGCGATCTACCTGCGCTGCACAGTGGAGCACCTTTGTGAGCAGCTAGAGCTGAGCCCCGAGCTGGCCTGCTAATCTCTCCTCACAAGTGTGGGCTCAGGATTCCTTTATAAAAATCCATCTGTTCCAAATCTACTGAATGCAGCCTTCTCTATTTAGCCACACTGCTCCCTCCTCTTCAGCTCTGTGTTTAATTTTTCATTAAAAATTCAAAGCGGGGTTTGAAGGAACTTTGAATCTGCCGTGTCATTTGGTGAGAAAACAAAACAGCTTACTCCAGTTAAATTTGTATCCTTTCCCCCTGAGGCGTCATTAAATTACCATTTAATCAAGTTTTATTACCTCCTCAGGTCGACCCAGAGCAGGGGTACCGGTGAGCAGGATGGCGCGCTTGGCGCTCTGAATGAGAGGAACGAGAATCTTCGTCCGCGCTGCGTTCCTGGATTTGAGATAATGCGACTCGTCCACCACCACCACGGCAAACCGTTGCCCGCTCAGTGCCTCCACCAGGGGGCGTGCATCTGTGGTGAGTAGGCCATAGCCCAGGACCGTCACTTTACTGCTACCAATGCCACTGAAAGGATAACAGCATACACATAAAAGACCAATAAAAAGAGTCACTTCTTTTAATGGTTTTTGTTAAACCAGTAGTGTGAAACCAATACAATAATGGGAGACAGAGATAGCTAACAATAGCTAACAAGTAAAACGGGTAAAACCAGTGAACTTTAGATTCAAAATGAATAATGTGTTTATTAACAATGTGTATCTGTAAACTACCTATGATTGTGACACAAGAAACAAGAATATTATCAGGTTTCTATGGTTACAGTGAAACTAGTAACTCTGTGCTTGCTGTTTGTACTTTTTCAATGATTGCTGTGTAACTGTTTTATTGACAATAAGCCTCATAAAAAGACCAAAACCAACAGTCTGTTATACCATCTCATTGCTCAGAAATAGCCCAGAATTTATCCTTTTTAAAAAATGTTTTTTATAAAAAAAGTTTATTTAAAAAATGCTCCAAAATCTTAGTAACTAACTTTTTGTATATGTGGAGGGGTGGGGGGGCTAAAGGCTAACTAACAATTGACTGTACATTGTAGCCTCTAAAAGCTAATGAAAGCTTTAGACGTTAAGCTTGGGCCACATGATCTAAATTGTATTTACTTAAAGATTTCCTCAAGTAGCTTCAAATAAAAGAGCTACAAAGTAAAAGCCAAAGATACATTTAGCATTTATATTGGAGCGTCAAACATTTGAGGATTAGTATCCAAATATTTTACTTAAGTATTATATATAAGATTGTGTCCAATTATTAGCATGACAGGTTTAAATCAAAGGTGTTGTAGCACCTGTCAAGAGTATTTCTGTATGGATTAGATATGATTTCTGAGCCTTCCTCTCAAACCTACTGCATCCATAAGTGAAAGTAATTCTACAATGAAAAATAACAGACACGTAGTTTTTTAAGGCTTGTTAAACTCCTAAAACATGTCTGTACTACAGGTTTTAACAAAAGGAAATTATTTATTATTTGGGGAGTTTTGCAACTGTTTAGCCACAATATAATGTGTGTAAAAAAACACACATGTCACTCGTTGTTTTTAGCTGTATGGTATAAATAAAATATGATGTTTTTGACCTTGGGTACACCAACAGTACTTAGAGTATTAATTTATTTATCTAGTGCCAATTTATGGGTGATTTTCATGGAGTTTGTTGGCGATGAGTATATCACTGTAGCTTTTGAAGAAGCCCCCTTTAAAAGTAGTAAACGTGTAGTTTACAGCTTACAGTCAGGATTGTATATACACTCGACACCTGCTTAAATGTTCGGGTGTTATTGACTTGGCAACTGAGCCCTTAAGGTAAAGCAAACCAAGCTGTTTAAAAGAGCCTATGGACTTAAATACGTGTCAAGACACACACACACACACACACACACACACACACACACACACACACACACACACACACACACACACACAAACCTTTCATCCATCTCCTTTTTTACGGCTTCATAGCAATTTCTATATTTTTCAGCTATGGTATGTGCAGCTCTGACACGGGTACACAGGCACAGATAAACAAACAAACACACAGGCGACATTCAGCTGCATGAAACTCAATAATGATCTCTGAGAAATCAAAAACATTTCCAGCATCTGTCAAGCTTTAATTCTTTGACTTCGCCACACACGCAGGCGCTCACAGACACACATTTCCAAGCTGAAATAAACCTAAGGTGCCATTCATGTTCTACAAAGGCACAAGTGAGTCAAAATACCGAGAGGAGGTGCTGCATAATTTTTTCTTGCCTCCTCGTTCAGTCATTAACACATCCAGTTCAAGGACACGTTTTCCCCAGAAGGCTTTCACAACCTCTTTGCACCTCATCTGTGATGCTGGGAGTGCCCCCCCATCTAATCCAAGTCACAAATATAGAAAGTTTATGTCATTCAAAAATTAGAAAAAAAAAAACTAGGGGAAAGTTGAGAAGATGAAAAAGTAGATGTTTTCTAAGCTTACATGCAACATTAATCCACAATACAGAAACCTGAATCAGTGCAAACAAAATGAAGCACGTTCCAGCAACAGCATTTTTCCTTCCTGCGTGGGAAAAAATAAATAAATAAAATAAATTCAGCTCTTGTTCAATATCGCAGACGTCGCCTTGACATGATTTGTCTGTCAGTGCTGTCAAACATCAGCCCCTGCTGGCTCTTGACACCAGGGGACACTTTGAGATTAATTTATCGAGCCCAGCTTTGCCGTCTATCACGCTGCCTCCACTTCACACAGTGTGACCGTGAACGTTCGCGCTTTTATTACGTCTTTTTAGAGTAAATGATTAGCAGAGGGCCGGAGAGAAGAAGTCATAACAAGAGATGTTAGATGCTGCTGTGCAGCTTATTGTAAGGGCAACGACGCTTTAAATTCAAGTAATGGCTGCCGCCGTCCACTCGCACAATACTTTGCATGGATATTATGAGTACTGAAGTAACCCTGAGTGAGCTTCTACACAGGAAAACCAAAGTTATCGGTGGAAACATGATTAGTTTACCATTAAATGTATTAGCAGCAGACATTCTTTTTTTGGGGGGTTTGAAACCAGAGAATTGATTATATTCTATAAAATCAAACTACAAGTCTTTCTTTTAGAGTTACTTACATGTGTTAAAAAAGGAAGGAAACAGCTGCCCAAAATTCCTGTGTATGTTCTATCAAAGGATTATCAGCTGAAGCTGAACTAAAGTCAGGCCGTACCTTCATGCAGTACCACTTTGTGCCACAGCATGGTGTATTGAGTCAATATATTTAACCAGTCAAGCGTGATGTTTGCTTATAAATGTATTGTGCAATTTAATTAAAAAACAAAAAACAAAACTCACACTGATGGTGTTGAAGTCAAGAACTCACAAACTCTCATGTATCAAATATGATACACTTTGCGTTACAGGGTTCAAAAACAGTACCTTTAAGTACCTTTATGTGATTTTTAAGCCAGTATCGAGCTTCCCTTCTGCAACGCTCTGTAAACGAGACAGCATCGAATAATGTGCACGCTAAGTCACACCACAAAACAAACAAAAAATTAATAATTCACCATCTATCCAGAATTTCACAACCACAGCAGCAGTAATGTGCAGTTTGATGTTACAAACCGCTGCTTTAATAATAAGCCATTAAGCTACTGTAGTCTTTGTCATTGTGACAATATTAGCCTTTGATTTGGAGTAGAACAAATTGCTTATTCTATATTTAGGAGATCATTCAACTTGATCTTAAAAATACATTTTAATAAGGACCTGCTCCACCTGTTGAGCGCTATTTGTGAACAGTTGGGAGCATTTAAGAATTAAGAGAGAGAGATCAGCCTTCAGGATGTGGTGGAGACCAAAAATAGACAGAAACTCAATTTGATTTCTAGTTTTGCTGTTAAATGTAAACAAGCAGCTATTGTGTTTAGAGCTTTAGTTTAATAAAACAGTCAAACCAGCTTTAAGAACGTCAGAAGAGTCAAAACCAAAATTTAGTCCCAGTAAAACCAGACACTAAGAGGCTGACATGAGTATGGAGGGGATTTTTAGGGATGAAGGTCAAACGGGGTAATGTGGTGCGATGACCTACATGGTGTGGCTCTTGTTCTCCACCAAATTGATGTCTCCAGGCTGCAGCTCGGGGATCCACCTCTCCAGCTCTTCGATCCAGGGGTACTTGAGGGACGAGGGCACCACCACCAGGAGGGGCCACTCCTGCCTGAAGGTGTACGCCACTGCGATGGCCTGCACGGTCTTCCCGAGACCCATCTGGGCCCACCAAACAACAACACATGGCGAATGGGGAGAAAAACAAGTCAATTGCGCACTGACTCTGTGGCAAATTGCATATGACGGCTGAGCTGATGTGAGGCCCAAGAGTAATAAGGTCTCAGAATGATTCTAGTGTCAAAACCGATTAAGCACGTGGGAGTGCAGCAGAGGGCTGACAAATTAATTTGGAAGGCATGCAGCAAACTCTCAGGTTCTTTTTTTTTGGAAAATAGATTTCCTGAGCCAGCGTTGTGTGTGCTTACCTCATCGGCAATCATACATCTGTAAAACAAAAGGAAAAACTTTATCAGACAGGTTTCACACTTTGTAGAGCTGATGAGAAGGTAATGGCTTCTATATATGACAGACGTTATAGTTTACATATAAAGACATCAGGCCCTCCAACCAGAGAGAATCATTACAGAAGCCTTAATAACCTGCAGTCACACCCCAACGTCTCAGACTTTTGTGGGTCATGTACACAAAGTAAAAGTTAACATAAACCAACAGCAAGGGGTTCTGGACATACAACAAAACTAAAACTACTAATGTATGTCTGCAGGACTTCTTGCTATTCAATATTTATGTTGTTGTTTCTGTTGAGTTTGAGATACTGCATCTAATGCAGCAGAGTACCTTTGCAGACCACAATGTTTATGTATTTGGGTTCATTCAGTTCCTAAAAACAACAAAAAAACCCTCGCTGACTGCTGTAGAAGTCGGTGTTCCACTCTCTGTCTCGTAGGCAGCAACAAATTTAATTCAGGTCAATTCATTGGGGAGAACTTGAGCATTTTTATTTCTACTGAGTAGTGTTATTTGGGATTTATGGTCCCGCGTTGGTGCCTGTTTGTCTAACTCTTTGGCTATGCGGGGACAGGGACTGTTGGAATTCAACCAACAGTCCTTCAAAAAGCCAACGGATATGACGATACACGTAAGTAGAATTCTGATTGGTTGAAGAGTTGACTTGAACAGGAAAATGAGTCATGGAGCATACCCCAAAGGAGAAGAAGCAAGCTCTATACTGTAAGTATATAAATAATAGAAGCCATCAGATCAATATTTTTTGGTAAAAATGTTGGTATACACCCGCCCCCAACAATATATGGCAAAGTCCCTGACGAATACGGGCACATTATTACTGTAGCACAAATACAACATACGTGATTCATTCCTATGTTTTTGCCATCTACTTTACAGTGTAGCACTCACACACTGTGCGTGAAAATAAGTGCAATGTAAGAGGAAAGCTTTAAAATGTAACCATTAACATTTAAATCCATTTTAAAAAAGAATACTTCTTTTCCAAACATGAGTGTTACACTACCATCATGGAAGAGCTTTTGGCTCGGTACATTCTCGGGGAGAATGCAGCATTATGACTAACAAGAGCTGAAAAAAATAATCAATTAATCCCATTAGTCAGTCTACGGAAAATGGGCAGCTGCTATGACAATGAATTAATCATTTAATTATCAATCAAAAATAGCTGATTTACTGGTTTCTTATCATTAGGGTCCTAATGTTGTTTAAATCTGAAATCCAAGCTTTTTATGGAGGGGGAGATGAGCCATGACTGAACCTATGAACGCTCACCTAACGTGGCTCACTCATATGACATTGTTTAGCAACCGAACTATGTTATGGATTAACAGATATATCTGCCAAATACCTGTAATCGGTCATTATTACCCCTGATGTGGTTAGCTGGGATTAGTTGATATTTACTGTCACATCAATTCTGATGACTAAATGGAAAAAATAATGAGTTGAAGAGTTAGTAAGTAGATTTTATTTATTTAGGACATTTGTAAAATCCTAAAATTCAAATGACACACATTCACATTACATACATAAATATCAAAGAAACAACCTATTGCAGAGATCAGCAAAAAAAAAGGTCGTAAAGAAAGTCGCAGCTGAGGTTTGCCTGAGGTCACTTGGGAGGTCATCCCAGAGTCTTGGTGCAACACCAGCAAAGGCACGACTCTCTTTTGAAATAAGCTTTGACCATCTGGTGGTTAAGAGTGATGGGGAAGCAGACTTCAACGATCTCCAGGGAGTGTAACACAAGACCATTTAAGGCTTTAAACACAAACAGCACTGCTTTATGCTCCATCCTGTAATGCACGGGAAGCCGATGCAAGGCTGTCAATGCTGGAGTAATGTGAGTTCTCTTTTTTGTCCCAGTCAATTATCTTACTAAGGCTCTTTGAATTATAAGTAAGCTAGAAATGACTAACTCTAGTACACAGTGCGTTACAGTAGTCCAGTCTAGATGTACTAAAAGATTGCATAGCCTTTGACAACTCTGTCGACAGCATTTATTCGTTTGTCAAGTTTCAAATTTGTGTCAAAGAAAAAATGCTGCTGAAAATGGTATAGAGTACCGAGTATTTCCTAGTTTAAATTCAGGTATTGTGACAACTTTTTCTGGAAGTATTTTGCATTTAGGACAAACGATGTTAACCGAGAAGAAATCGCAGGCAATGAGTTCTGCAGACTTACTCAACTGACTGAAAACACACCACAAACTGATGATTCGTGCATGAAGGCCAAGAAAAGCGATGACTGCCAACATTAATTGTCCAACGACTCACACAGCCATAAAAGCGAGCCAGCGCACGTCAGCGCACCCATCCAGCTCACAAACACGCGCCGAAATCACCAACGCAATCTCCAGAACGCATCTCCGCTAAAACACAGCGAGCAATGAAGGCTTTGGGAAAATAGTCAGTAAGAAAGACTTTTAGGAGATGCACTCAGGCCATCACAGTGTAAAGAATAATAGTGACAAATAATTGTGATAATCACGTTGATCATAACTGTGCAGCCCTGCTTACTATCTAGTCTTCCATTCATGCCGCACATTGTAAGGTACAATGAGAGCGCGACACAGTCCTTGGCTCAAGTTGTCGCTGTGGAAAAAGTGCAACTAGATCAACCTCTGGTTCTCCCTGCCCAGTGGGTTTGGGCCCATTGTCGTGACCTTGCCTATTCATAAATGCTTCCAACATCATGTCAGAGCAAACAGTGCGACGGAGCGGCTCTGAATGCCTCAGACACCGTCTCTCATTATTCTTTCTCCTCCTCCCTCTCTTCCTCTCCCCATCTCCGCCCCATTTCTCTCTTTCAGCTGAGGAACATGATTAATGTGCACCTTGCCACTGGTGGTTTTTCTAATTGCCAGCACACCGGCCCAGTCAGCGCAATGCACACACACACACACACACAGTGTCACACCAAGCGTCTGTGAGAAATGCACACAATAGACATGCAAAAATACACACCAGACACACACACACACGAACAAAAGGAAGCGAACACATATATGGATACAGTATATGTGCTCGTGCATCCAGCCACCCACACACACACACACACACACAGGAGAGGGAGTGCAGCTGGGGCAGGTGCTTGCCATTTCTCAACACATTAATCATCCTCCTTTAAATAACCTGAGTGTCGTCTTGACGGTTTGAGACTGCGAGCATGCTGCAGTGCTGTTGCCTGACGACGGCACGCTCTCCGTCACAGCACCTTTCTAATGTTATCTCTGAAACCCACAAGCCCCAAAGTGTCAGGAAACGGGCTCCGGCGCCTCCCAAGCTGGCAGTGATGATTTGATGACTTTGACCTCTGCGCGGTGAGGCACGGTGCGGGCTCGGCGTGTAACCCCAATCTTCCAAAGCCCCGTTAAGGCTCTCTTCTGAGGACTGGACCTGTGCTGCTCTCTGGTCAGTGGAGAAAACTGCTCACGAGGTTAGACGCTGGATAAAAGGCTGACTTAAAGGGTGCTTCAGAATGGGCTCACTCTGATTGCGCACACAGTTACGGGCTCATAGTGCAGTCTTGCTCTATAGTGTGAATCAAAACAAAGCAGGAAATGTTGAAGCAGGTTCTCACATGTTTTGATAGCATCTATGCCTTGAAAAAGGATATTATAAACCTTAGTTAAACAAAGAAATGTTCAGCTTTTGCTCCCGGCTTTTTTGTGCTCACAAAAAACTGTCAGAAAGCCCTTTTAGTTCTCTTCTTTCCCCACAAGGGAGAAAAATCTAATTACAAAAAAACAAAGCTAGTGTTTCCCAAAGTAATCATAATGTTTTGCTGTTTTTATTGTAGATTTTTAATATCACTACACCTCTGCTGAACTATGGTTTTTATATTCTGTTTTCAGCCACTTCCAGAAAGAAAGGAAGAAGCAGCAGACAGAAAAATAATGACATTTAAAACAGCAATGACCTCTAAAGATGCCGTTCTTCAGGAGCTCTGATTACAGATAATAGTTTCTGTTCATCATATAAAAACAGCAAGGACTGAAAGAATACTGTGCAGCATTTGAGAAGAAATAACATGATTTTCTTGTTGAAATTGAAAGGTTGCTCATTTCAGGATGTCCAGAGGTTTTGCTGCTACATTCTTATTATTGAGGATGTAAGAATCCTGCACGGCAGAAAAAGCCTCCATCTGCTAACCAGACTCAAAGTGAGGGTCTGACCTTTGGCCGGGCAGTCACCCCCACCACCGCAATCAAATGACCTCGGTCCTCTTTTATTGAGTGATGAAAGAAATCTTAGTTTCATCCATGGTTCAGGTTTAAAATGCCATAAACAAATCAGCTCAGTTATCAGTACTGGCATTTTCCATTTCAGATAACTTGCACAATTACCGTCATCAAAAGTATAGTCAGTCAGCCATTTTTAGCCTGAAGTTGTTCAAAAACGCAGCAGCCAAACTTTCTTGCTGCTACCAAGAAGCGAGCCCATGGCTGTGCTGTACTGGCAGTTTTGTTTTTGCTTTTAAAACACAACACGAGCTGTCGCCAGGACCAAACTGGATGGAGCATTTTCATTCCTCGGCCCTAAACTGTTGAACAGTTTGGGATCCGCAATTAGACTTTTCACTCTCTTGATGTTTTTTAAACCTCTGTTCTTCTCCTCTGTCTCCTAATGATCGTCATGGAGCCGTTCCTGACTCTGTATATTGTGCTCATTTCAATAAACACCTTTCTCCTTATTTATATCGTTTTAAATCACATGTGTCTAATCTCACTGTAAATCCCTTTGGTTAGAGCAGCTGTTGCTTTTAAACGCAAGCTATAAATAAAAGACTTGATTTCATAACTGCTAGCTAAAGTTAGCCAACTTTCATCTGCTGACTCTTTAATGTTTACATATGTGCTATGGCCAATGCTAGCTTTTGCCACACATTTACATTCTCTTCCTTTCAGGACAAAATATCACAGCTGAATGATGTTCACAAACTGATATCGGGTCATGTGAAGACAGATGCTGCTTTTGGGTTTGAAAGTTAAACTATGGACATATTCAAACTTGGTGAACATGGTCACAGGTGAATCTGTGCAACTTAATTTCATTAACTTTTATTAAGATGTACTCGATTTTATAACTTTGCACTTTGCAACTGCCAGTCTCTTGCCACACATTAAATATAATATGTTCCTTTTATGGTCTGTAGGTGTAGGCGTGCTCTTACATTATGAACTTCATTTTTTTTTGTCATGTTTAATCATAATCTTTTTCTTCTCCTGAGTCTATTACATTACATAAAGTATATGAATGCACTGTAAGTTTGGCCATAACAACGCATTTATTCCTAAAATGTTATCAAATGATTAAGTGAACGTATTGTTTATGTTTCAATGTGTTAAGTGTTTCTCAAAAAAAATAAAAGTATATTCTCAAATACACAAATTGAACCCAGCAGGCTGGAACATTTATTTACGATGTGCCACCTCCGCACTTTGTTTCTATAAAAACCTCTTTACATCCTGGATGGATACGGTCCAAACAATAGAAAGTTACCTATTAAGGCGACAGGTTACTAATGGTGGGTGAAATTTTTCATGCTGTTTAATGAAATGCATCCCCTGCTGCTTTCACAAAACAAAATCTATCCTATTATATTGATAAAAAAAATTATAGCAAATTTCATGCCTTATTAGGAAGAAATGGAATTTAGAGCACCTTAGGAAGCAAATATGAAAACTAGTTTTTTATTTATAAGGGAGATACAGGACCCAGTCACTCCCTTTAGATTACTGCTACGACGTGTCAAAAAACAGTCTAATTAATAAATTGCTGCGTCATATTATGGCAAATGCAAAGCTTGATCCATACTAGAAAACAAAAAGTAAGTATGATGAACTGTGAAGGCATTCAGGAGACAAAAGGTTGTGATGTTTAAATGATGTTTGCTTTGCTGCATCACCATGCCTGTCTGAATGACAAAGGAACTGCTGCATCGCTACTTTAAACTTTGAAACTTCTTTATTCAGTTTCATTTATGTAACACTAAATCACATCAGCAGCTACCTCAAGGTGCTTTATACTGTAAATTAAAGACCCTACAATAATACAGAGAAAACCTCCTCTATCAAACAACCCACTATGAGCAAGCATTTGGTGACAGCGGGAATGAAAAACTCCCTTTGAACAGGAAGAAATTTGTTGTCATTTGCTGCCCTTGCTAGTAGCAGTAGCGGTCTGGACTTTCCTTTGCCTCCAGAGCCTCAATTCTTTGTGGTATATATTTAAGTTACTGGAAGCATTCCTCAGAGATCCTGGCCCATGGTGACATGATCACACATCTGCTGCAGATTGGTCAGCTCCACATATTTGATGCAAGTCTCCTTTTCCTTCAAATCCATTGCTGAATTGAGATTTGGTAATTGTGGAGGCCATTTGAGTACAATGAACTTATCATCATGTTCGACAAAGCAGTTCGAAATGATCTGAGCTTTGTGACGTGGCACCTGGAAGCAGCCATCATGGATACACCAAAAGCGGTCGTTTTCCATTACGCTACAACAAAGCAGGATGTCGAAACGACGGTATGCCTGCTGCTCAGTGTATGACTTTCTCTCAGACTTGGGGACTATGGTGTTGTTTTTTGTGTAGCCATTTCTCTTGTTGGCAGGTTTCAAAAGTGGCAGTGCCGATTTTCGCAAAGCAGATGCTCCCGTGACTCATTGAGTGACGGCACTGACTACCCAATTATGGCATGATGTCACATTTTCAGATCACCTCAGAAGGTACTAGTGGAAAAGGGTTATGTGGTTGTAAAGGGATGGACATGGTCACCAACAATTCTTGGGTAGGCGGTGACACTTAAGTATGTCAGTTCAATGGGCCCAAAGTGCACCAAGAAAATATCCCCCACACCACCACCTGAACCAGTACTACAACAAAGGATGGATTCACTGCACATGTCCAAACCATCTCTGACTTTATCCCCAAACCACTCAATCTGAGTTATCCGACTGCTCTCTTGCTGCCTCCTAACACACCTTCCCCCTCTTCAGCCAATAGTAGCAGTGGAGGCAGTTATTTTTAACCTGTGCCCAGACTGTACCAACATACAGATCTGATTCTTTATCACCTGTATGTTTGATTTGGCAAAGCCTTAACCCCGAATGCCCTTCCTGACACAACTCTCCTCATTTATCTGGGCTTGGGACCAACACTAGGAGTACACTGGCTTGTATCCCCTGTGGCTGGGTTACACTGACCCCTGACATCAACAAGTGTTTTTCACCTGGGGAATTGGTGCTCACTGGGTTTTTCCTCTCCTTCAGACCATTCTACAGAAACCCTAAAGATGGTTGTATGGGAAATCCTAGTAAAACATTTTGTCATCATCTGAAAAACTGCCATTCTACATTCGAAGACATTTAAATGACCTTTCTTCCCTATTCTGATGCTGGGTTTGAACTTCAACAAATTCTCTACCATGTCAACATGTTACCAGGCTGATTAGATATTTGAATACTACGCAGCCTACATAAGTGGCCGACACCATTACCAGCATTTATTCTTATGCTGGTGTGCTGAGGAAACAATGGCACCTGACGACATCGATGTCAGAGCTAACTGAAGTTTCATTTCTAGGATGATGCAGAAAGGTTTTGCAGTTACAGCTTACCAGTGGCACAGACTTACTGTATAAATCTATTTCTATGTGCCAAACAAAATGTCCAAATGAAAGTATCAAAGAGCCTGTGAAAGGGCCTGAATGGGAGGTTGTGTTTAGGTAGGTGTTTCATGAAAAATGGTGTAGTTATTAAGTCAAGTTTCTAAAAAATAAACTCTTAATAAGTAGATTCAAAAAAGATAAAATACACTGACTGTTGCTGATTTAGTTGTGGGGTTTAAAGTTTCAGAGAAATGCTCTCAATGAATGATATCCATCGAGCACCCAGCCTCATTAGCCCAAATGATTTTATGAAAGCACTCTGTGTACAGTCTTTATATTAGGAATAGTTATTACGGATCTGTAAATATGGTTTAAACTCACGCACCTACATTTATTCAGAGAACAAAACTCTATATGTGGGCCATTACAGGGAGAAAGAATACAGCATTGACCTCCTCTGGCATCAGCACAGCATTTCTTATTCAATAAAAGCAGAGGCAGTTCCTTACAATAATATTTAGGACAAATTAGAGCAGGTTAGACTGCAGCACATGGCTGGTTTCAAGCTACGGTCAACACCTTTCATCACCTTAATGAAAGCGACCAGGAGGTCTTAATGGACGCACTTTAACTCAAATTAATGCTGTTGTTTTTTTTCACTACCTGGCCCACTCAGAGCAGTATTTTACGTGTACGCTTCTTTAAAATAGCCGAGTCTATACAAATGTCAGCACTTAAATGGAAAACTTCAGCCCAACTTTCTAAACAATACAATCAACCACATCTCATGGGTTTTTATTGTCATACGGTACCGCAACTTTCCCACATTATCCCCCATCTAGCTCCATAAAATTCACTCACCCTCCTACACAGGCCGATACAGCCGACTCCATAAGTATTTGAATTGCAACAACATTTGATGTTTTGCTTCGGTACTCTTGATGCTCTGGATGTGAAAAGAGACAATGACTATGAGATTTAAAGGAAAAATCCGCCCACGTATCCTCCTACGCTGTTAGACATCCAACATCAATCCATGATGTTCAGTGCATTTCAGGAGGTATTTTATAATGAAGGGTTGCCATTTATTCTTCGTCTGTCAGCCTGCCTTGTCTAGTTGCATTTCAGGTAGTGATTTCCTACATTTACCAGAACTGTTATACCCCTTCCTAAAGATCTAGCAAGTCAGCTGCTGCATTATTGCATTCTGGTCTATTCATGTTAGTAGGTAGAAATATTATTTCCGCCTTTTTCACTGTGATATTCAGTTGAATATTAGTATTCATTTCAGTCTCTTTCCAAGGAAACTGAATGAAGAAATGAAGAACAGCAGGGTGGCTCAAATACAGAGAGAATGATCAAGGTTTCTGCCAATAGCAATTGCATTTTAGCTCATGGTCTCTGTCTATGCTCTCAAAGTAAGATTTTAACCTCTTAGCCTCTTTTGATGTCTACTGTTGCAAATATAGCATGTCCGTAACTGAGAACCATAACAAGATGGACCAAGCCCATTAAAATTTGCATTTCTCCATGTACTCAATATCTAAAAGCAATAATCTGCACTTAAAAAGAAATTTAAAAAAAACAACAACAAACGAGCATTCAGCTAGCTAGCCATCATAAAAAAGCATAATAGGCATTTTCATTAGCTTTTTAAAAAAAAAAAAAAAACACTAATAGTTAGACCCAGTGTCATGCAGTGATGGAGAATCTCTAAAATAAAGGTCCATTCATGGAAGCTAAGCAGTCAAACAAACACAGTTTTAGATCAGCTTTATAAGCTTTAGCTTAGCTTCATTAGCTAGCCAAAAAAAAAACTAACAACTAAAAAACACAGTAGGAACCAGCTAACTACACTAAATAGACAAAGGTACTGGTACATGTAATGCATGCTTTCAAAACTGTATGTAAAGGCAGACTGTGTGGCTGGATGCATGATTTTATACAAATGTAGTGTGTTCGAACAGTTTTGTCCATGTAGCGTAGCTTACTACCTAAAGTAACTGAACATCAGGGCTCAGACACATTTTCTGGTTGATTATTTCTGCTTTTAACTTTAAATACACATAACAACAGAAAAAAATCACGTTAACTTTATGTGAATAAAGCTTAACAGCTGCGTCTGTTAAATCTGTGGCTATTACTTTCATTCCTCAAAAAAGTCCAAAACGGTGTGGTGTGCTGACTGGCTTGGAATACATCTGTTAAAAAACCCTGTTAAAAAAAACCAAACTATTGCTGGAAGCCAAGCTTTTAATAATCAACTGATGGTATTAGACTTTGGCAAATACCTGCAGCTCTGTCCTAATATTTACCAGATATGGAGAGTTTATCCTACATCAGCTCCAATCTGTTTCAAGTTAGGATTTTCTATATACAGCAGTTGATATTTTCTCATCTGAGTTTAGTGTGGAAATATGATACAAATAATTATGCCAATCAAATACAGAGTTTTTTTCAGTATATCTTAATATTTAATTTTAAAAAGTGTTAATGTCTCCTTTCTTGGCATGCATTACAGTCATGTGAAAAAAGTGTAGACACAAACAGAATCTAAATGGAGTTCCAATTTTATTGTTTAAAAAGATTACTCAAAGACTCAAAAGCAGATTTGCCAATTTTATATTCATATTTTTGTTTAATATTTATTACCACCACACCAAACCTGACATGCCTGTTATATGTGTTAAGTAATGAAAATGATCTTAATCACAAAAAAATTACAACCTCCCGCTACCTGTAGTCTCTTCTGCTAATACAATTTGTGCTAGTCTCCAGAGAGAAACGGTGCCTGCGCTGCTCTTCCCGCCACACTGATGCCAATTGACTGAGGTAGCTGTCCGCACGGTGCAGTGAGAGCCAATTGACTCCTGGCCCAACGTGTAACAAAGCACTGCCTCCCAGTGTTCCTGAATCAATATGGCCACGCAGCATCGAAGCAGAGCCCCTCAGATTGGCTCCTCCTGCGCTGACCTTCCCGAGAACCCACATGTATATCGACTGGTCAGGGAGGAGGAAACGGGCAAGTCCCGGTCGGTTCCTACAGTTAATGCTCCATGCATACAAACAGTTGGGGGCAACTCAGAAGCTTTTTGTGGATACCCATTTTCATAGCTACAGTCTTACAGTCTTCTGAACATCTGGATTTAGAATATATTCTTCTTGACATATTTTTTACATTTGGTAAGAAATCTCCGTTCTCACTGCACTAAAGTGGAGCTGAACCGTCTACTTTAAAACTCCATTAGGGAAATTATCGGTGCAAAGATACCATCCTATTTGACTAAATCACACACTGATGCTATAGTGGAAGATGTGTTATACTGCAGAGCTTCTCTGTATGCTCAAATGAACATCCCCATCATCATCATCGCCATCATCATCATCAGGAAGTGAAAAATCAAAGCACCAATGACAAACAGAACCTTTGAAGTGCTAGGAGCTTATCTTCCAGCACAGCATCACAGACTGAATGTTGTGCAAAAGATAATCAACTTTATGCACTCGATTAGCATTACCTTGCAGGACTTATGGATATTCAGGGGAAGCTTATTCACATTTAACACCAAGACCACTGACTATCCTTAAAGCCAGATCTTCCATATACATAAGCCATACCATCACAGGAGCGCCACATTTTCATCCTGTGTGTGCATGCACATCACATATTGACAAAAACTCACCGATTTCACACTCTTAAAAAGATTACTCCGCAGCCCTACACATGCCCAGAAACTCTACAAGGTCTCTTAAAAGAGGCCAAATAAAACTTCTGTTTGTGCCTTTTTACAAATGATAAGTTGAACTCATAAGCAGTAAAACACACCATTTCTTAACTGCTGCCTCGGCCTTGGGGAAGTGCACAGGTATAACTGCACACGCTGTACATTGTTGTTATTGTTGTTCTTATAATCCCACTGCTGAGGTCTGAGCAATAAATCAAATTTTATTTTCCATCACCAGTTTGGATTCGAGTAATGAATAAAACAAAATGAAATTGAGATTAAAAACAATTATTATTCTTTATTTCTTTAGCAATGATGTGTTTTCTTGTTTTGTGCGTTGTTGTAAATCCACCCCACTTCTCTCCTTTACTGAGGTGCTCTTTTGCCCCACACTAAAAGCACAGATTCAATCACTGTGTAGTTCAGACTGGGCCATGATAACAGCGGTCAGCGTGGTTTATCTAGAGAAAGTAAAAGTCAGCCTTGCACGCCATTGCCCTGGCCATGACTACATGTTTTAAGACTAATGTAAGGAAAGTCTTTGTATGACTTCTGTCTTCTAGGTGGTCAAGGGGACAAGCTTTAGGATCCAACAACAAAACCAATACAAACACAAGTACCCCGCATCACAGTTTATTCCATGTATTTTTCACATTGCCCCATAGCTACAACACGTGGTCAGTAAAGCTCTGCATAGCATCTACGGGCTACCGTGTTGGGACCTTCAGGTTTCTTAAGAGACACCTTCACTGTCAAAAACGCCCCCAAGTCCTGGCTCAGTGCTCGACCGGACGGCCCTGTGCCTTCCACTGCATCAACCTTATTTTTTACATTTATTTACTTGGTTTGCATTCAAAATAAATCCCAAAGTTCATGGAAATCCACTGTTAAGAAGGTAAAAATGTTCAAGTTCAATAACGTGTGATACTTCGAAAGCCAACCTAGAATCATGTAAATTACCAGTAATCTCAAGACTGACCATAGCTGTCTTTATTTGCCAAAGTAAACACTCTAAAGTACTTAATACCAGGTCATATGTCATTCAATAGGATTCCTCATTGGTAGCTGTTTTACTTGCTTGCCAGGAAATTGCTCCCTTCACATTATCAGCAGTTATTTTGCCCTTAGCTGCAGAATGATATTTACATCCCGTAGCCTCAGGTCGGCAGCTCACTCTGAATCATTTCAAGTGTGGGTGCAGCTTAAAGCCCAGAAGTTTAAAGTATGACAAGCAGCGAAAAGTAAAAAAACAAAACAAAAACAAAACAGGAATAACATTTTGACATCTCAGTTTAGGTAAAAATGGACCAAATGGGAGTAGATCCTAATTTCCAGGTGGCCAACCCTTTCATCTAAGTTTGATGAAACCAGGCTTGGATTGGAACTACTTGGTAATAGACTGGTTTGGTAACACCCATTCACTCACATTCACACATTCCTAAGTGCTTTTATTCCAACACCGAGGAGCAACTAGGGGTTCAGTGTCTTGCCCAACGATACTGTGACACGCAGACTGTAGCAGCCAGAGTTCAAACCATGAACCTTCCAATGAGATAGAGATAGAAAGATAGATGACCTGCTCTACCGATACCTCAGTACATGTTTTTCTTTGTTCAGTTTGAAGCATATAAAAATATCCCACAAGCAACATTTTTCATTTTCTTTCGCAACATGCAGTTGAAAATAGCCGTGTGAGTCATAGAACTCATGCATATACGCTTTACACTTCCTCTGCTGGTGCTCAACAGAGTTAATTGATAAAATAGGTCTGGCTGTGGAGGCGTCCAAAGACAGATCTTTAGCCAAGGGATGAAAAAAAGCACATCTACATGTCAAAATATTCTGGATAACTAATGAAATTGATGCTTATCTGTGTTGCAGCATTCCACCTAGACACAATAAATCGACCTGGCCTAGCAGGCTGGGCACTAAATAAAAACATTACAGTTTATTTTTGTGCACTGAGGAGGAGTAACTGTGCTGTCCTTTGTAACAGTGAGTCTTTTCTAAAAAGAACATTTTATGAATTTTGAAATTGTTACATAATGAAGAAAGCTGAAAGAATATCACATGAACTGACCAGGCACTAGACATAGTGTATAGTTTATGATTATAACGAAGAAAAAGAAAATCAGCTCATCGGTGTAGATTCAGTGCATTAAAATCCAAGAGAACTAGCATGTTTGATCTACTACTGTCGACCACTGTCCCCTTTAAGGTGCAGCTAGTCTCCTCCTATATGCTTACACAACACATCTGACTTGAAAACATCTTCACAGAAATCAAATCAATACTTGCAGAGGTGGAGTGTAATGTCAAAAACAGAGCGGTACTCCTCTGTTCTCTCTAGGTCTACATTCATTGACGACTATCTTTAGTAGCTATTATTGATTTGCAAGATGTAAATTTCATTTTAAAATGACTGGACTGTTGCCGGGGGTGTCACCACTCACCGTCCGCTCCTCGATAAAGCAAACTCCACTCCCTCCCTTTGGAAAGGCATCAGGCGCTGCAGGAGCTTGTGAGGAAGGCCTGACAGTTGCTCCGACCATCTTGTATCACAGCAAGAGGCCTGTAGGCCATTATCATCCATTTCCATTAGCAAGTCCTCATCAGTTTCTCAGTACTTGCTCAGTCGGCTCCAATTTGAATCTGGAGGACAAAAAAAACCAAAACAAAAATAATTGTTAAACCAAAATGTACATGGATTAGCATCTATTGCACAACAGATTTAGTTTAGCACTCTGACTGCTGATTTTGTAGTAATGGTGAGTAACTTTCCCCTGCAGTCTTGGTAGCATTGACAGGAATATCATTATTAAATGCTGGATGATGAAGCACGGTGATAGTAAAAGTTGCCTATCTCAGCCACCTCCAGTCACAACACAACAACACCTCCTCTGTGTTGCCTCATCATTCGGGTCAGTCCTGGAAGTGTCTGCTGCCATATGTAATCACAGCCACCGAGACAGGCACACCAGCGACCCAACAAAACTATGACTGTGGCTAAGAAGAACTAATAAGCACAGAAAGTTGGCACTACTTGCGCTTAAGAGCAGAAGGAAAGTCTATCATTCATGTCTATTGGTATGTAGCTGGTTGGTATCACATGAAAGGAATGACCACTGTGCAACTGAGTGTGCAAATGAAAAGTGAAAAAACTTTTCATTTCATACCATGAGGGTATTTTGGGCCAAATATTCAGATTCTTTTGTGCAAATATTAAAAAAAGAAAGAAAGAATACTCTGGAAACAGGCCTGGAAGACATATCAAACAAAAAGACAAGTTAGGGGCTGAGGCCTGCCAAAGTAGCAGCCAAACACTCCATGTATCGGTGGGCAGATCCATCCAAGTACTGATAGCTTCAATGCCAATGCGGGTATCAGTATTGGATCAATAGCGCGATCGGATCGGTACTTTGTTCCCAAGTCCAGTATGTAGCCCACTGAATTGTGTTAAATAAATCATATTAATTATAATAAATTATAAATAAATCAATGAAAAATGTGTTAACCTTTTTGTGTGTTACATGTATTTTTACAGCCTATAGCACATGTAAACAACAGAATCAATCAGAATCCTGTAGTGGTTATTAAAAAGTGTTCAGAATTTGGCAAATTGAGGATGATTCAGCTCATAAATCATGACATACTGCTCCCCTACATAAGCTGCCTTTATAGGTTAAAGGTATTAGTATAGGTATCAGCAATATTGGCAAAGTATTTACTTGGTATCGTATCGGCACCAAAACGCAGCATTAGCACACAGCACTAACCCCGTTAAAAACTTCAGCGAGTCTGTAGCATCCTTAGCTAGAGCTAGTAGAGGACACAGGAAGTTGTGATACTGCCTATAGAAATAAAAGCACCACCTAATTAGTTACATTAGTTACACTCCTCGCTGCTCTGCTGCTTCCTAGCTATTCTGTAACTAGATATTGTTATTAAGCTTTTATGTTTACCGTGTTCACATATAACCACATGCTTCTAGCACAAGCACCCATTTATTGCTATCCTGTAATGAACTCAGAGAAATTTGTTCACATGGCAGAAGTGTTAGCAAAAAAAACAAAACAATACAAAAAGAATTAAATAAATACATGAACGGTATTTTCGGTTGATTTATATATGTAAGGTTTCTCCTACCTAGTGATAGTGCGCAATGACGCGAAGCAATAAAACAGCAGACTGAACTAAAAGGCCAGGATGGTTTCGCGGCAAATTCAAGGTACACTCGGTTTATATCACCCGGCATCCGCTACACTTACGTACCGGTGACTATCCCGTGTAACTTCCTAGCACTTATTTAATTAAATCGCAACTCGACTGACGGTGTGAAAACCACATATTTGTTTGGGGATGTGTGAAGGAAAATGACGAAACTGTCTGAGAAACTGCTTGTCGGATTCCTGGCACAAGTTAATTAAAACAACAACAACAACCACCACTAAACGTGACATATTTTCAACACCCTGCGTGTCGAGCGTGAGGAGCTGACGCAGTCAGCCTGCTGCTGGACGCTGCCTCTTCACTCTGCCACAAACACTAGCTACTTCACCCTCGGTGGAGACAACAGCGCCTGTTCACCGATTGTAAACCGAAGCGGTAAGGCAACGTAAGATATTTGCAGTATCCTGTCCTGCATTTACTGGTTTGCGACAAATAATGTTAAGTAGGTAGTTGTAACCATGCAACACGGACTAATTACCAGTAAGCACCTCTCTTTGCTAGAGTGAGAACGCTCAGGTCGCCGGTGTTTGGCCGTTCTCAAGCGTTAGCAAGTCACGGTGCCAGGTAAGAGTCGTTAGCTTAGCCCCGACAGGATTCAACGCCAAATGTAGCTCCGTTTGCTCCCGTGCTCCTCGGCTAAAGCACACACCTCGTAACCAGAAACCACATCTGAACTGTAAGCAGACACACTTCAATTCGGCGTTCGTCCACAAAACCAAACAGCCGTTGTTAAATTACAGGGTATTATTCAATAACTTTTAGGCCTGCTTCGACTGTGTCTGTCCTAGTAATCTGCCGCAATGGGTAGTTGACTGACGCTGTTAACCAGTTGAATAAATTAAGCTTTAATTGAATTGTTGAACTGCTTGGCTGGATATTTCGTTGGCCGAATTTTAGTCCCAATATTTTTTTTACCAGAGCAAAACGTTTCATTCTGTCTGGGGTTTGTAGGTTTGCCGATACAAAGGTAACATTAAATGACCAGGTTTGTAATGGAGCTCGGTGTGACAAAGTCGATGTTGCAAAACTGATTGTTTGGCTGAATCTGATTAAATCAGAGTAATCAATTAGCAGAGTAAATGCGTTTGTTTTGAATTGATTCTTCCAACCTTCCTCTGTGCTTTGACTCGTGTCTTGGTTTATAGGCTGGGAGCAGAGAAAAACAACTCCCGTTATTATTAGTGAATTACACATATGGTTGAGCGGTTTAGCTAGAGATAACCTTGGAGTCTAACAAAAAGGATCTAAAAAGGTTGATTTTGTATTCAAATAAGAGTTCATTCATGTAATTTGGTAGTGTAGCTCTTGATTCAAATTTACTCAGAAGTCTGAATATGACTAATGATAATGAATGAACGCACTGAAGTAAAGCAGTTTAGTAAAGCTCTATTATTCTTGTAAGAGGACAGTACATCCTGATTTGAACTTGTAAAAGGCAACCAATCAGACATCCAATAACCCAGTTTGGTAGTTGCTTAATAAGTAAACTATAACCATAATAATTCAGATGCACACAGTTATCGCTTCATTGACTTAAAGAGACAGAAATGGCCATAAAAGCCTCCAAGTTGCCACCAATGAGGCTGAGCGTCATGATAGTATCATTTTCATTACAGTACCAGTGGAGCCTGGTGGGCAGAGAGTGGATGCTGGTTCAGTCCCTGCGGCTGCTGTTTCCCAGAGTGGAGATGTTGTGCTGTGCAGCAACGTGCTCCATATTGTATCACATTAACATTCCCTTATGCTGAATTATTACCATAATTGATTTGGAGATCTTTCAGTTGGTTTTTGCTGTGCTAGAGCGATGGATTTAAGACGTTTTTACCGGCTTGGTGAGTGCACACATTAAGATCACCGCTCAGATTCTCTCTTATGACTGCCTGCGTTCCCCTCCGAGGCTTAAAATAAATGCTAATAATTGTTTGCCAAAACAGTTTCACCTGCCGGCTGCTCAGGCCACAGCAGCCCGCTGCTCTGTTGACCATTCATTACGCAGGTTTGGGCCATATTCGGAGCTGATGACATTATCCGATATTGAGGTTGAGGTTGCCGTGTAATAGCTTTCACCAAAGATGTGGCCCCGATGACTAAATAATTCATCGCCTTCCAGGGGAAGGTGGGAAAAAAAAAAAAACTCTCATTCCTATAATATTTGGCTTGAGCCATTAAATAATTCATCCCCTCGATCCATAAATTGTTTGTTCAATTGGTGACCTTTTCATGGGATTAAGAAAGCACAATAATAAATTCTTCAGAGACCTGGCATAACGAATGGTACAATTATGAGGCAGGATTGGATCGGATCGTTTGTCGCAGCCTGCTGTTGGTTGCTAAGTGACAGCAGGAACTTTTCCGCCCACTGTGTTTGCTCCTAAAAGTCTGAGTGACTGAAAGGACAAAAACAATCACATTATGGCAGTCTAGACTTCGGCTGCGCATAGGACCTGTTTGTGACTTCCCGTGTCTTTGACAGCCTGTCAGTCACTTAGTGATGAAAGTGTCTCATGAAGTAGATTATATTCACCATGCAGCTATTAGCATCCCCTCTTCTTTGCATGTACAGAGGACAGAAGAACTTTCTTTACTTAATAAAATAAACAAGGCAGATGGAGGAGGCCCTAATTGTTTTTCCTGTTAACCCCTCATAAGTTATGAAAGGCAGGCTCAAAATGGAAGCTCTTAAGGGCGATTTGTAATCATGCGCAGCCTGAATTCTACCTTCACAACTCTTATGTTCTAGATCCAAAGATTTATGGTTTTCTACTGCATTAATTTTCTGTCTTATTTGCAACAATATTGTATTTAATTGTTAAATTTGGTATTTTCTTTGTAGATTTTTATCACTATTTCTCCGTTATATAACATCCCTAACTGGCACTCACTGGGATCATTTTGTGCCAAAGAATAGTCATGTGAGGCGTGAATCGCCCCTTTTTATGTCACAGACCCTAAAGCAAAGAGCCCGGTTTAGTAAAAGAAATTTGATAACAACTGTTTGATAACAGTTATCTCTCACAGGGGTTTTCGGTTTTGTCAAGCCAGCTAACGCAAAGGAAACCTGGCTGGGCGTACTATAAACTTACTTCATAGTATACCCCTCAGGTAAAGCTAGCAAGTCACAAGTCTGCCACAATTATGTGCTGTCCTTTGAAAGCAGTTTGTGATTGGTGGGGGCAGGCGTCTTTGATGAATATGGAGTTACATTTTTGCTTAAAATGTTGCATCTCTAATATTGCCTGAATATCGGTATCCTTTTGACTGATACCAGCTACTGATGTGTCACCTCTATTTTGGGCAGGTTTAAAAACACACAAAAAATTGGACAAATTGTTTGTCTAAACATTGTATCAGCTCTCAATTTCACATCACTTCATCTCTGCTATGTAACTCTCCTGTTACACTGTACAGTATCAGTTTTGTACTGGCAAAGTGATAAAAACTTGTGTGATGAGACGAAGAGCTTTTTAAACAGGTCAGTTACTAGACCTAGTTTACACAAAAATCTTTGTTTCCCCACACAGAGCGTGAAATACATTCCAACAACAAACAATTCAAAAGGAAAAAAATATTGGTTATAGGCTGTATTGTCATGTTAATACATCGGTATTGGCACATAAATTCACTTTTTTTTTTTGCTTTTCTGCCAAGTAGTTTTCCCTTTTTGTCTTTGCACCGTACATCATCTATTCTCTGCTGGTGAAATTTTTTTTAAAAAGGAATGACAAATGTTTTCAAACACTTTTTTTTTTTTTTTTTTTTTTTTAATATATGAAGATAAATCCAAAAACAAAATATATGAACTGAAAAAAAATCAGTATCTGCCCAGAACGTGACAATCAGTGAACCCCTAATTCACCAATTATGCATTTATTATGTTGTTGTTGTTTTTAAACGAAATGTCTTATTGCAGCACATTTCCTTTCAGTTGCAGTAACAGGAGGTATTTCAGGTGTTGTCTATCTCTGAGTCAGTGGGATTAGCTGTAGCCTTGATTTTTTTTTTTTTTTTTTTCGTGCGAAAAGCAGGGTGCCAGCTTGAATGGGAAGGTAGCCCAGTGAACAGCTCGGCCTCTCAGCGGCCAGCGCCTCCCCATCGTCTCTCCACCTGCTCTTTGAGCACCTAGCTGGCTGCAGAACCGTCGCTCCTGTCTCCTATCTTCTCCTCCTCCCCTGTTTGCCGCCTCTCTCTCCTTTCTCTTTCCTCTGAGCACCTTTCTTTGTGTTTTCTCTATCTCCCGCCCTCCTGTTTTCTCCTCTTCCTCTCTGTCTCCTTCCATCTATCCCATGTCCCTAGCTGCCCTTTTTCCTCCTCATCATCCTCCTTCCCCCGCCTCTATCCTAAAGCAGCTAATGAAGAGCCCCATTTAGCCAGTGACTTTGGTTCAGTCCGCTCTGTAGTGCCGGCCGCCCTCGGCCGCCGTGACTGGTTGTTGAGGCTCTGACATCACACAGGGGCCAGCTGTTGATTTGGCGCTGTCTCCAAGGCTGGCTGGCTTGATGGGTTGTGGCAGGTAGACTTGTGCTCGCACAGCTCTCTCTCTCTCTCTCGCTCTCTCTTGCTCTCTCTCTCTCCCCCCCACACCACTTGTCCTCTCCCTTTACACTCTCCTCTCCCTGTCTTCCACCCTCACTCAGTGGAGCGAGCGTACAGGAGGCAGCTGCCGAGGAGCGAGCTGGGAGGCAACTCCAGCCTCCTCTCCAGCAAATTGTGCCTCCTGTACAATGGAAACTAAGCGGTCGCATAGCAGAAAGGATGGAGAGCAGAGCTGCCAGGCAGGTACGTCCTGCAGCACTTTGACAGTGAGCAGACACGACTTAGGTACAGTTAGTATTACTTGTTCTGTTCCTGTGCTTTTTGAACAATTTCTTCATGTACTTTTTGAGTAAGGTTGATTTTCCTCTATATATTTCCTTTTGTTCTGCTTTTTTAAAAATGTCTTCTGCATCAGCTTTTCTGCCTCTCTTCTGTCATTGCAAGGCATCCAGTCAGTAAGCAAGCGTGGGGTCTTTCTTCCTTTGGCTTGTTAAACTAAGCACAACACGAGCTGCGCTGTGCCGTCAGCGGCGTGTTACTCGCTGAAGCTCAAGCGAGAGCATTTCCAAATCTCCTGGCTGGTTTGCTCAGCTCCGCTTCTGCTTTTCATTACGAGGATAATTAACAGAGATCAGCCAATAAGAGGCTTCGCTCCGCACTGTTTTTTTTTTTTTTTTTTTTTTTAGCCAACCGTCGTCCTCTTGTTTCCCTCGTTTCCTCCTTGTTTGTTCTGCAGGTGTTCTCTTACAAATTGACTTTTAATGACTCTCACAGACTTTTTGAGTGCTTCCTGTCCCATAAGGCTCCATAGATTAAAACTGCCAGGCTTGCATGTTAGTTTTCTTTGTTTACTGTTTCTAGTACTAATTGCTTAGATTGATATTCCCTGGAAGCTCTCCTATGGGATAGGTAATGGATTATCTCCATGCTCCACTGTGGATTTAATTTATTAATGCTGGCTGGCTGCACCTCTGCTGTGCCGCGCTGCCTTTTGCGACCTGGAGGCAGAGCGAGCAGTGCAATTAGAGTCTCATTTGTGCCTGTTTATTTATTTATTTAGTTATTTATTTATCTATTTATTTATTTCTGTTAATTCACTCTCGGCTATTACGAGCACTTCCTTAAACTGACACAGCCTCAGTCGTCGCAAAATCAAGGCGAGCAGTGTTATGAAAGTGATATAATTTCATCGGTTTTACCCTGATCGTTCTGCGGTCCAATTATATAGCTCCCCTGTCAGTGCTTCTCTTTGCTTTGCAATTAGCAGAAATGTGTAGAAAATGGGAGATTAGTTACTCAGTTAAGCAAAACAGCAAAATCAATTTTATTGTAGTGCCATGAATGTGAGCCAGCATTAGTAGCCTAATTAACTGTTTATTTGATGCCTGGTTTTATTAGACAGGGTGCATGTCATGCTTTAAATGTTTTTTGTGTGTTTAAGTTGGCACAACAAAGGGAAATTTTGGCATCCCCCTGCAAAGTGGGAAGAAATCAGCTAAACATAGGTGGTCATTTTTATTTGGACAGCGAGCAGGTGACGGCGCGGTATCTTTGTAACTGTCTGAATAGAGCTCTGGTTACTGTTTTACATCTGTTGTTTTTTTTTTCTGTGTGTGCAATATTTGCAAAAGCTCTTCAGCAGTGATTAACTTATTTTTCAATGCGGCAGAATGCCTGAAGACGCTACTTGCTCCTTTTCTTCTTTTTTTTTTTTTAAAAAATGTTTAAAAAAATAAAATAAAATAAATTGTTTTTGAAATGCTGAGAAATCACTGGCAGATTTTCTTTGAAGCTTCTGAAGGTGATAGCTCGCTGTGTTCCGCCCCTTCTTCCTCCCCCGTTCTCTACCGAGAATAGAGCCGGGGGATAGAGTAGCAGATAGAGGGAGGGAATGAGGGTCCTTCACCTTCAGTTGAGGTGGTTTATAGGCGAGACAAGAGCCCTGATCCACAGAGTGCAGAACAGAGCACAGCGGAGGTGTGGAAAGGAAAGGTCAGCCTTTGCAAAAACCAGAGAGGTGTGTGTGTGTGTGTGTGTGTGTGTGTGTGTGTGTGTGTGTGTGTGTGGATAAAGGCATAAATAAAATAAGTAGACTGGAGTGCGTTGCTCTCCATCACCAGCAGGCTCTCATACGCTTCACAGTGATTGAGAAATTTCTCATTAGCTCGCCATCGAGCATAATTGTCGCCGAGAGGAGCCCATCAAGAGCCCGGTGTGTGATTAACTCAGCTCAGTTGATGGCCACCCGCATGACCCTGCTGTGGGTTCCTCAAGAGTTAATTTGCTACAAGAACACAGAGAATGTTTGCATGTGCGGATATGTGGCTCATGATTAATGTAATGCATTCCTCAATTTGTGCTGTGAATAAGTGGGTATATTTGGGGTGTGTGTGCTTGCGCACGCATGTGCACAAGGTCGCCGATATGCCGTCAAATGGTGCGATTAAGGTGGTGCGAAGGGGTGATGTGACACTGAACGATGCCTCGGGCAGCCTCTTTAAGGTTGCTGTGCTCTGCGGTGACTGTAATGCCAATGAACCACTCCCTGTCAGCTCCAGCACAATACTGGAGGACACACGGGCAGGCGGAGGAGCTCGACAAGTCCACTGCTCTGTGTGTGTGAGTGTGTGTGAGAGCGTGTGTGTGTTGTGCAGTGCTAGGGTGTATTATAAGCTGTTGAGCACCTATCAAATGGGGATGTTCCCTTATCTGTGTCTGTCAAAACATCTTTTGGGTGTGCATTGTTTGCACCAGCATACGGTGTTTACTGCACACACAGAGAGGCTCAGTGTGAAGTCCTGAAGCCAGCCGGCTAATTCACGTCTGCACCGTTCACTCAGCAGCTCTGGTCATAAAGCCTGGAGCGCCCACGGCCAGACTCATCTGCACTGCTGTCAGAGCAACTTTTACACTGTGTGTGTGTGTGTGTGTGTGATAGCTGCAGGAGCAGGCTCCCTTTTTTTTTTTTATTCCAGATATTTGGCTGCCACTATCTGCAATGGTTCCAATCAGCACCACTTCTGCTTTGAACTAGGGGGCAAAATCTCGAGCCGCGACACCAAGATGATACTCCCGTCACACACGGACAGGCGTGTAAAAAGTGCAGAGCGCATTTAGAAAGAGATAAAAGCAGGGAGGGGAGGGGGGGGATAAGCGCAGCTCAGAACAAGAAGGAAAGATGATTCAGGTGATTGTGGGTGCAGAGGTGATTCTGGCTACATGACTACAAAATTAAGACTCTCCGAATGGAACAATGTGGAATGCAGTGGAAATGACACTAAGCAGTTCATTTTTAAGTCGGTGTGCGGAAATATTCTAGGCAGCGTAGGTGGCTCCGTGGTGCAGTTTCGGAGAAAAGCAACACCCATCATCTCAGTCTGTGCGTCTGGCTCCAGGCAGAGATGTCATGAGATGGAAGAATAGAAATTGAGCTGAGATTGCACTCGGCCTTTTATTTCCTTTTTTGGCTGGCACAGAGAGAGCCACACCTTGGCACCGTTGGGTACCAGAGTCAGCGTGGCATCTCGCCCACCTACTTAGCAACAGATTAGAGGAGTTGGGAGAGGCCAAGAGCAATGTGACGGATATGTGGAAGAAGCCTCGGAGTGGGTCAGCTGTAGGAGACTGTCCAGCATGTGGTCTGAGGATGCGATTAATCAGTTAGCAGTTTGATGGGAAATAAATGGGCAACGGATCTTTTCTTGCAAAGTGATTTTATGGTCTTATCAGCCAACTGACCCCCCCCCCCCCCCCCCCCCCCCCCCCCCAAAAAAAATGAAAACGCAGAACCTTGAACTTTAAGAAATATGGCTGCTTTTCTGACATTTTGCTGACATTTTAAACACCAAATAATCAACCAAATATAACTAGAATATTGATTTGAAATGTAAATGGTAATTGGCGTCAAGTGTAACCTGATGTTTAGCAACTTCATTTAGCAGTTGCACCTGCAAAGTGAGCCGATAAGGTCATATGTTCACAATATAAAAGAGGAACGTAGCGAATAGGGCAGCAGTGTGCATGGAAAAACACTGATTCGGTAATACAGCTGGAATTCTCAATTTCTCTTCTCCGGTATTGTGTCGATATTTCACAGCTGTGTTGTTGTTGTTTTCAGATGTCTGCCCAGCCGGGTTCACCCTGTGGTTCAGCTAGAAAGGAATTTGCTGGAAAATAGAGATTGTACATTAGACGATTTGAAATTTATGTGGCACCAAATGGCAGAGGATTTCTGAGCTGAGAAATGCTATCTTCCCCTGCTGCTCTCTGAATTCCTAATGCTTGGTTTTTACGAGGTTGGCAGGGGTGTCTTCTCTTGTTGCCTCTACCGCACTCCCAGTCGCTGTGCTCATCCATTATTTATGGGGCACACGCACGCATAGGCCCAGAAATACACACTCGCCACACTTCTACCGTTTTTTTTTGTTTTTTTGTTTTTGCCATGGAACACAATATATTTCAGAGTTGCTGACATCCTGACTGCTGTCAGTCCACGTGACCTCGGTGACAGCGTTGCTCCTAACCTCCGACCTCGCTCGCTCTAATGCCACAGCACTAACCCCGTCCCTCTCTCGGTTGCAGGTCTGCAGGGGTCATGAGGGTGTCAGAGGCCCCGCTCACTGTTCAAAGCAGCTGAAGCAGACATGGGCAAAGAAGTCTCGGATGGCATCGGTAGGCTCAGCCTCATCGACTTCACCAGCCACATCCTCCTTTGCCACAACCACCACTGGCTACGCAAGAAGTACGTTTTTGTTTTTTGTTTTTTACTATGCAACCTGAATAGTAAGTAAATTTCTGTAAAATTTGCTCGATACAATGTTTCCACGCATTCGCTGTCACGTGACACTACTGTCCAATCAGGAAGCATAACAAGATGTCGTAACTAAAATAGTCAGGAACACAGAAAGTTTGCATGTTTCATATATTTGTTTTAGGAATGTGTGCAGCCGTCATCACTCCAAATGTACTTATATAATTGTCTTGACTCTTTTCCACATTTTTTTTTTTTTATTATTATAAAAACTTAAATCAAATCCAATGAGTTTCTTTTAAGGTACTTCCTGCACACAAATTTAAAAAATCTACAGATGGATGAAATACACTTAAGTTGGGCAGCATGGACAATGTTACTATCTTAGTAAATATCTCACTATCATTTCTGATATTATGAATGAAAATGAACATTGACACGGTAGTTTGGTGGGAATTTCACAGGGAATAATAAACCACAAGATCAATGAAATGTCACTCGGTGAGAATAAAGTCCTGGAGTATTTCATCATGTCACACTGACAGAGTAAATATATGGATGTTGTTACATATTCTATAGCTATGCTGTAGTTATAAAAACAGCCTGTGTGTTCATATATATATATCCAGGTTTAATAGAGTGTGTATTTCACTGACAGGTTTAGCATAGAAATGTAAATTTCTAACACTGCACAGAACTATAGTGCTACAGTCTGTCATATGATCAATAATCATTCATCACTTACCTGTGTATTTACCTCGTATTATGACCCAATCCATCTGTTATACCCTGACCTTATCCCCTTTTCACCAAAATGTATATTAAATCTATTTTAAGTGATTCTGTACTTAAGTCTTTTTAAAATCAGTGTTATTGATTTTTAGCCAGAAAAACTTTTGACAAATAAGACATGCTTCAAATAAGACATGCTTCAAATTTACACTCCTCTGAGGAAGGTAAAGTACAACAGATGTTCTAATGATGCTCCAATCGATCAGCTGCAAACCCAAATCATTTCCATTCATGTGTGCAATCTGTGCAGATGAACTAAGTGTCCTGCTTCTGATTTGTAACTATGCATCACAGTGTAGCAGTATGTTGTGCCAACATGCAAATCAACTTAAACATGTTCAGTTTATTATTGATTTATTTCAAGACATTTTTTCATTGCTCTCCCAGTGTCCATCTAAATTCAATGACTTCCAAAGCCTTCTGCTTTTGTGTTGATGCAGTTAGTTAAACTTACAATCTTTAACACTTACTAGATCAAATACTGAGATCTGATCTCATCAACTCTGTTAAGGTTGTTTAAAGTACCCAAAGAAGCTTGAAGCTCGCTGCCAACTGGTGTTTTGGAGCTGTAACTACAGAGCAATGCAGACATGAACACCATTAGATGGACATGCTGGGATATGCTGCAGTTCATTTGGGGTTGGCTTTTAACCTCCCAATCTGCTGCGGATTTGTGGAAAATATAAAAAAGATATTTCTTCTTCTTTTTAAAGTTTTCCGTTGCACAGAAGAAAAAATGGTCTTCTGTGCTGCCAGTTCTGGCTCTTCGAATGAATATACGAATCAGCCAAAGTGAAAACTGAACTCAACGTCAGGACTGGCAGGTTACAAATGTATACCTCTGGAAATCTTTAAAACCCTGACACAGATAAGACATCAGATGATATGCCCAAGTTTTTGTTTTTCTTTCTTTTATGCTCAGTTTGAATTTGATATTAATAGTGCACATAGCATTTACAACTTGTAGTCCTTTGTATGTAAAACTAGGGTTGTTAAAAAAACCCTTTGGGGGGAAAAAAAAAACTACTATCAGATTAGATGCTCATTCACGTTAACACACATTAACATTATCCATTTAACAATGAATAATTACCTAATAGCCACATTAGCCTTGTGCCAGTTATCATTTCGCAAATGGCTTGTGGCTAATAATAAAAACGAAGCGTAAATATTGGTGCTATGCAGCTAACGTTGTCAGCTCTGCCGGTCTGTAATGTTGTAAGAGATGGTGTTAATTTAACAGGGTAAAACACAATTTTTTGGCTAAAGTGTCAAGTATCGAGTAGTTTCCTGGGTAACTGTATAGAGTTTCGAGCATCGTTGAAGAATACATAACACATGAAAACTTTGCCAAATTAATTAAAAAAAAATTTTTTTCTTTTTAAAAACGATCCTTTATTTTTTAAACGATGTTTGTTTGTATTGAACTACACATATTTAAAAAAAAATGTTGATGTCTGTTTTCGCTCCAACTCATAAAGAGACCAATTTGCTACTCGCTGAATTCTTTAATGTAACACTAAGGACCAAATGATGATCTGTATTACTTATGCAGTCTAAGCATGGGGGCTTCTAAACAGGCACACTGTGCAATTACCTCAGCCGTGAGAGACGAGACGGTGAAATTCAAATGCATCAAAGTCTGAAGCCAAATTTAGTCTAACACTCCAGTCCCATGATAAAATGTGTTTGGAAGAATGAGTGATTCGGTGAGGGACAAAATGGCTATCCATCACAAGCCCAGCGCTCGAAAATATCTGTCCAATATTGCAAATCTTCAACAGAGCGACTCAAGAGACTTCACTCATCAAAATGTCAGCAACAGACGCTAAATATTCAAAGCCATGTGCAGGACTCTGGAGTATTAAGCTGTTTTCCTTCAGAATGTGAAAATAATGTAAAGCAGCAGCCGGCATTGCTTTTGTCAAACCTATGACAGGTCATAGAAATTCAAAATCTGATTCTCCAGTGCCCAGCTAGATTTTTAGCAAAACTCTTAGCCATGCAAACCGCTGGGTGAGCGGTACATCCGCCTGAGCTGTGGACCGCTGTAAAAGTCAATTACTTTGACACGGAGGAATTGGATGCCACGTTTTTAAAGAGAGCAGCTCCCTCTTGCTGCCTCAGCTCTTTTGGGATGGATATAAACAATCAAGTCTCAGGCAGCCGCTTTGCTGCTCAGTGATCAGATAGGAAAATGGCTCTGATCACTGCGGGCAAATAGGTTGAACACACACGCAGCCAGTCACGTACACACTCAAGCACAGAGTAAGTGCTGTGATGTGTGCTTCCAGTTTTTGATGTGCAACGTGAATTTGATGAGCCCATTTCTAATTAACCTATTAATCATAGCTCTCATGTACCAGATGTCTACCCTCCCTTCTTGTGAGTCTGTGTATGTTACACACTGCGTGGGACCAAGCTGTACAATTAAGGCATATCAGCAAAATGAACTCGCACCATGACTTAAAACACGGGGAGGTCGTGGTATTACACAGATGCGTCCTGCAGTGGGCCATAGGTCCAAGGCAACTTATGTTCTGGGATCAGCAACCACGAAGAGGCATTTTATTTTGAAAGGCCTACTTTTTACTCTACGCCATATTAGACTGTAAACACGTGCTCTGCGTTAACAACACACCTACCAACTTTTGCAGCTGTTATCACGATGGGAGTGTTCATAACTACAAACAAAGATTTAATTACAGCCATCTTCTTTGGAACATAAAATAATACAAAAATACGTGAGTAAAATCCTTTTAAAAAATATAATATAAAATGTAAATCACACCGTATTATGTTTAATCCTAAATAAACATCCTTATGTGGGAACTAGAAAGCGTGTTTGCTGATATTCTAAAGCAGCCCCCTTCAAACTGAAACAAACACTATAATATTAATGTGTTTTCTTACAGCACTAAGCTGTGCGCCTGCTGCATCTCGTCCACTCATGCCTATTGTCTCAGGCTGAACAGCTGCAGAGCTGCGAGACAGCGCAAAGAAAAAGTAATGACTGATGACCACAGACTGTGTTGGTGCCACCGACCGCCTGCCCTCCTCTTTCTCCTGCCTGCTACTGCATAGCTCTTTGTCACTGCAGACTTTCTTTGGCCCTTTTATCCAGTCTTTTACATTTATCAAAATGTGCCAGCTTTATGTTTGGTCTCTTTTATGGAGAAGTTGCAGGGGAAATCTCAGTAGGTCTGCTCTGATAATAATTGGCATCACTTTCAACACTACACATGTCTAAACTGCATGCAGGCACATTTAATGTGCTGTGTGTCTCAGCTCACCAAAATTATGATTACTTTTTTAAAAAATACTTTATTTTCATCTATTTGAACTATTTTACAATTTCGTTACGCAGCAAGGAGTCGACGAAGATGGAAACATTACAAACGGGTCATTAAAACAAGAGGGATTAAAAAAAATCCCCAAAATAATTCATTCAAAGAAAATGCATTTACATTGCTAATTTGTATGCAAGACAAAGTATTCTTTGTCTTGCATACAAATGTTGGATGTTTACCAAACTGAAGCCAGCAATATGATACATCCATGTCTGAAAAGTGCTTGGGTTATCAACTCAAATCCACTTAAAATGAACTAATGGCTGAATTTCAACCATCCAGTAATACTATTAGTAACACCTATGTTTGTTCTGCAGTAACTCAAGCTACCCATCATGGACAAAGTCAATTACAGTATGGTTCCATATTGCACCCACATACAATCGGTGCAGTTATGTCTCCTGCTGCATTGTTTCTTTGTTTTTCAAAATAATATCCTCAAGGCAAACTTTCATTACTCAGCACTTTTTAGACAAGAATGCAGTGGACCTGATCTAATAACACAAAGTAAGTAAGTTTTATTTATTACGACACAGAATATAGCTACTGCAACAAAGGAAATAATTTAATGTACCACAATGCAGTACTAATACACTTATTACTTTTGTATACTCTTATATGCTGTTGTTATTTACCTTGTGTGTTTTAAATGTACACATTTTTCCATGGCGTATAATAATAATAATAATAATAATGATGATGATAATGATAATTCTTTCATGTTTTATTTATAATTAATAAAATTGTGTGAACTTTTTGTCTTTCCCAGTCGGCGTAAAGATTGAGGAAGGTCTCTACAACTCCTGAATCTTAGTGTCATTGCATGCCATCACTAATTTAGTATGTAAACAGTTGATAATAATTCTAACACTTATCTTTCGAATGAAAATTTAAATGAACATAGCATAATGAAACGTGAGAGAGAATATGTCTGTAAGGTGTTGGCATTAGTTTTTTGCCACGTCAGCTCTCTTGACCAGAATTCGCAGTTAATTTAAAAAAAAAAAAGAAGAAAAAAAAAAGAAAGAAATCAACAAAAGACACCATTGCAAAGGTAAAAAAGTTGTTGGTTTAACAAAATGTAAAGTACCTCTAGATTTAGCCATGCTATGTTAGCTCTCCTGCTAGCAAATGGTACTCCATTACTGACACATTATATTGAACAACACACGCAAAGTTAACATAATTGAATAGATCAGACAATTGTCACTACGCCCAATTTACCTTTTTGTGTCTGAATCAGCCACTACTGTTGTTGTTTTTAAAGAGCTGATATAATAAAAAAAAAAAAAAATTTCTGTATAATCTGTGTTTCAAATTTAATAAAAATACTTTGAAATGATGGCGTGTAGCTTCTTGTTATTTGGAACTTACCCTTCAAACATAATCATCCGAACTTCTTTCTCTCCCAAAGATGCTAGCGCTCATCGACACATTCCTGTCTTTCAGGTCCTCTGTATTTGCCAGCATCTCCCTGTAAGACTTTGCAATGAGAATGTCTGATAACGTCGACACTGAAACAATGAAGGTTTCCGAAGCCGCCGAACCCGCGTCATCTGCAAAAGACGCCAAGACTGAGGTGTCTGACCAGAGCCAGAACAGCAGAGATGAACATGGTTGCAACAATAAAAAGGACATACAGGTAAAGAATGCTGATTTATGTTCAACCTTAAAACATGTCAGTAACAATTCTTCCATATCTGTGTGACTGTAACATTTAATTTTAGAATTATGGACTGCACAGTGATAGAAACACTGTTTTGGTACACCGGGTGTTTCTGTGAAAGTGCTGTAATGAAATGTAAAGAAGTGCTTCCTGCCATGTGCAAACCCAGTGCAGAGCAGATACCTGAGTAGATTATCTTGTCAGTAGCGTTATATCCTCATCGCGTACGACTCTGGATACTGTGACTACAAAAAGAAAGCAGCAAAAGTTTGTTACTAATAGCAGGGAGTCAAACATTCAGCACTACAGCCAGACTGACAAAGAATCAGAGCCTTCATGAGTTTCTTCACAAATAAAACATATTTATAAGCGTTATAACTAATTATCTTAAGTAATTTCTTCCTTTAGATCCTCAACATGTCTATTAGACCCCATTCCTACGACAGTGTTCAAAAATATTTACCATTAATAGATGTTACATTTTTAATACGATCGGTTTATCTTTATCAAAAAGGTTGCGTATGACAGGCTTTCAAGGTTGCACAGTTTTCCGTTTCAGTGGCTTGAATTAAACTATTACTTCAAAAGCTTTTACTTGATCCAGGTCTCTTAGCTAATTATGGACTAATATCCAAAATCCTTTCATTTCAATTGTTCTTGAAAGAGTAGTTGTTAAAACATTTCTCGATAATACAGAAATGGGACAGGTGGAGGTTAGAAATTACTTTCTTATGGCCTCTCACAGTGAGCTCATATCTGTGCTTCTCCCAATGATTACAGTGTTTCACTACAGAGATTGGTATTAAAGGAAATGCACTGCAATAATTGGAATCATAGGTAGATGTGTGCTAACATGAAAGTTAGCCAGGGTTCCACAGGGCTCTGTGCTGGTACCACTGCTTTATACATTATGCTCTTCACAGAACAGAAAAGTTGGAAACAGATACTTAACTCTGGATCATGGCATTAATTTAGCATCCAAAAGACTCTGAGAAATCTTGGGAGGCATTTTTGATCGTGTCCTTCAATGCAGATGTTAAACAAATATGAATCGTTGCTGAATATCTCTAACATGTAAAAACATACTTTCTAGGGCTGATGCTGAAAAACTAGCTCATGTTTTCATTACTTAGGCTGGAGTACAGTGGTCCATTATTATCAGGTTGTACTTGCAAAGTAGCAGAGTACTTGCTTGTAGAGGTCTCCTCCAGGATACTATAGGATCTTTACCTTACGAGATAAAGTGCCTTGAAGCATTGTATAAATAAAGTTGAATTGAATGAGCACTAATGTGAAATGAAGTGTCAGTTTCACAGTGTTTTGGTAGACTGGAGCCTCAATAAGCTGAGGACACTTACCTGACAACTTCAGCAAAGTCTTTCTTTTCCACACCTCGTTTCCATGAAAATTCAGTAGCAGTCAACGCCGAACACCAACTGCCCTGGGCATCTTCTGTCACCTGCGGCACTCCCAGCCGTTTCAGCCAGGAAATATTATTTCTGAAATGTATAATCGGCACAGACAGAAATAATAATGCAGGGTTCAACTCTGCCTCAGCAGCACTGAGGTCAGTCATAGTGAGACTCTTCACTGCTGTCTACCTGGCTGCTGAGAATTGTTAAAGTTGTTAAGAAGTCACGGATCTTCCACAGGAGACATTAAACTGGTTATCTACTGAGGCTTCAGGAGAGCTGAGAACACTTTGACATAAACTGCTAATTAATAAGGTCTTTGTCATTGCAACATTGTGCTTTGGGGATGCAAAAAAATTAGCATTTGTTAATTTAGAGCAAAACTGGCTCTCACAGGTTTTCCTCACAGAGGAATGCACACTAAAATCTAAATGGTGAAATTGTGAAATCTCTTCTTGTGTGGTCAAAGAAGCAAAATCCAGGAAAGACGAAGGATTGTCTCTTTGGCTGCTGCCTAAAAATAGGATTCAGGCCAATCTGGCCTTGTGGTTGGAGGAGGGGAGCGCGAGGGAGTCAGGCAGGCAGATAATCGGAGCTCAAATCCAGGCTTATCTTCCAACTTCCTGCGCCTATGTTACCCTGAGGAACAGAATGACACCAGCATGGGGGAAGCAGCATGGGAGAGAGGAGGAGATACAGGAGGAAGAGGGAGGGAGAGACGTGTGGAGAGGTTGTAAGAAGGAAGGATTAGGGAGAGGAAGAAGGTGGAAGAACACGAGAGACACGGTGTTGGAGAATGAAGGAAAGAAAGGAGAGCAGAGGCGAGACAAGAAAGTAGCAAGAAGATGAAAGTAGAGGGATGATTTCTCCTCCTTAAATTATTTTAATCCACCACAACAAAGAAAGAATTTCAGCTATCAGCTCAAAACCCCCAAAATATATTTAGCCAAAGTATTGACTACGTTTGAAACTAGAAGGCAACTTTTGAAGCCCAAAATGCTCTTTTTGGATTAAAAAGTTGACTTCATAAGCAGTAAATTGGTCCAATTGTACAATCCAGTTCATCCACTCATATATTTTGCTGCTGTAGCATTGTGTGGTCTGGTATGACCATTAGCTGAGTGACTCTGCTTCATGTCACCTCTACAAATGCAGGCTACTTGCGATTGTGCTGCTTTTTCTGTTTTGTGTGTTATTTTCTTTTTTTCTTTTTTGCCTTTTCCTCTCCCTGACGTAGTGATTTTATGGTTACTGGAATGCCAGGATATGCTGACGGCACTGACACAGCCGACCTTTCCGCTTGTAATTTCCAGCGGTGGAGGAGGTGAAGCTAATTCCGCTGCTCTGTGTAAGGGCATCGGTTAAATGCCTGAAATGTTCATTGTGAGAGGAACGGGTGGGGGAAGACATGAGGGAGGCGACAGCGGTACCTCAAACGAGGCGAGGCGGGGGTGGGTATGGCGGCATCGGGGGGCAGGAATGCGTTCCGACAGAGGTAAAAGAGGGTGACTTTGCCACCATCTGCCTCCAGCTCTCCAGCTCTGTCCTCTGCGGCAGGACAGGTGGCTGGTGGCCGCCCTACTTCTGCTGACTTCAGCCCTTTCCCTCTCTCCCCCTGCTTTCCCTTTCCTTTATCTCCTGGCGGCATTGTTCATTCCCCACCGGCCCCACACCGCTCAATTAGCCGGTGAAGCGGTGCGCTCACGGTCCCTGACCACCCTCCACCCCCGCTACCCTCTCCTCCACATCCATATTACCTGATATAGAAAAGGGGCACGGCAGGTCACAGGCGTTGGAAATAGGCGAACAGCGGCCCTCGAGCTCAGTGAGGGAGGGGATAGGTTGTCCTTTTGATTTTTAGAGGACAGGTGGGAAGGACAGCGTTAGTTAGTGTGTGTGTGTGTGTGTGTGTGTGTGTGTGTGTGTGTGTGTGTGTGTGTGTGTGTGTGTGTGTGTGTGTGTGTGTGTGTGTGTGTGTGTGTGTGTTGGGATTAGGAAACAGAGGACTGGGCTCTGTTACAATTTACACTGAAATGGCTCCTGCCAGGTCTCCCCCTCCCTACCTTTTCCCTCCTCCGCTCTTCCCTTTACGTGCTACTGAGAGACCTTCTGTTTATACACACACACACACACACACACACACACACACACACACACACACACACACACACACACACACACACACACAGCCACCAGTGCGTGAAGCGCAGTGGCACCGAGCTGTCTCACACACTAGTAGGCGGGCGGCCTCTCTCTGCTTTCTGCACCTTACATCCAGCGCCTGCTTTCACATGACAGCTAAATGGAGCAACGAACAAAACTGACCCGAATCCCTCACAGCCAAATGTCTGGCTTTTGTTTTCTGCGGCATCTTGCTAAGTGTGTGTGTGTGTGTGTGTGTGTGTGTGTGTGTGTGTGTGTGTGTGTGTGTGTGAGAAAGGAAGGGGTCCTGCAGTGCAGCCACTTTGGTAGCATATGCTATCCAGAAATTAATTCATTGCTCCCAGTAAATGATTATCTATCCATTATTTATCCAGAGAAAGTCTGTGATTTGGCCAAGGGTTGAGCAGACACTTTAACAATAATGAACACACAATAGTGCAGAATTTGGAGATAACGTATCAAGGTCAGAACTTCAGTGCAGTCACTAAGCTGATGCAGATTCTCACAGATTTTAGTCAGATGTGACCATTTCAGTCTTTCTGTAGATTGTTCCAGCAAAAAGGAAAAATGAACCAGTCCAAGGACGGAGTGAGTGTTTCCCTTAGCATCATATTTGTGATATAGCAAGGCAAACAATATAACGAGTATGGGTACATATTTAAATGTTTTTATTAATTAATAAATTTTAAAAAAAGCCAAAACCTATATTTTGTCACTGAATTGGCTGCAAGGCTGCTGCTTTTGCCGTATGCTCTTCTTTGGACAGACTTCAGCTTCATCAGCTTGGACGTTCTTCAGCCTTGATAGTTGGTTAGCCTGGTTTCTGCTTAGATTGGCCCTTAAGCTCGTGTTGGAACGAGGACCACCATCGCCAGCTGCTCTTCAAGTTGTAGTCTGTCCAATTGTGAGACGAGAGACTGGAAAAAGCTGATTGACATCGAGACCAGCAACAATTACAGCCTGGACTATAAAGACTATCACTAATGCTAGACTGTAAAGACTGGAGCTAGCTGGTTTGCAACAACTGAAGTTTCACCATAAGACGGGAATAGTTTGAAAAGTAGATTGATTTTGTTTAGTTCATCCACGATAACAATGTAATCAGCAGCCTCAAACAAAAATAAACTTGGACAGTTATGAATATACCCAGGCCACCCAAGTGAGGGTATGTGCGAGAACCACTGAGATTTATCTTTATGAGCCAATCAGTGGGAGAAACTCGAACCATGTAGACGCCCACTGAGCAGCAGCATACAAAGAACAGGGGTATATCCCCTTTCTGTAACCACTCAATATCCAGCTACTTTAGGTGTTTCCTAATGAGCAGATCACTCTAATCCAATAAAGGTTAAAGAAAAAAGTTGCCTGAGGGATGAAATGGGATTTACTCCTTAAAAAAAAAAAGAAGCAAATTTCATCTTAAACATGAGGTTTTCAGTGAGCATTTTAAACGACACGCTCTGGTCAGTTATCACGCCTAAATATATTATGACCATCTCAACTTCAGCCCCTAGCGCAGTTTCAGAAAGATTAGATGCTGTTTGAGAGCAGCATGTACTTGTATTTTCTTGCATTTAACACCAGCTTAAGTTCAGTCAAATGAGACCGAACAGCATCAAAGACTGAGTGCAGTAATTCAGGGGTTCATATAGCAGATGATGATGCTGGGATGCAGCATTAGATAAAACGACCACACATGCTGTATAAATGGAGTGCTAATATAAAAACGGTGATTGCTTAACTTGAGATTTTCATTTAATATCTTTTATTTTCGCAGACTGGTGTCAGCACATTTTGTTCCGTGCTCTTTAAGTTTTTTTTTTTTTTCTTCAGCCTGCAAACAGACATTAAAAAGACATCATAGAAACTGAAACCTATGAATTGTTTGGAGTTGCTCAAGCTCTAGAAGTGCACCCATGCACAAAATGTAGGCCACTCATATTTAATTCAAATATCATTTGTTACTTTCTTTCCCAAAAAAAAAAAAAAAAAGTCTCTCCCCCCCCCCCCCCCCCCCCTTTTTTTTTTTTTTTTTTTTTTTTTCCCTCCAAGCATCTGTGGTTTGTTTGATTTCATTTTCCTTTCCCTGCACCCCCTCCCCTACCTGTGGACAGCCTGTGAAGTACTCTAAGGTACGGTACTCTCGACATGCATGTTGCGCACGGATGCTCCGACCTGTCTCGTGCACTTGACTTGCGTTGTTTGCTTGGATTGAGATGGAAGTTGTACCCGTGTTACCTGTCACGCAGATTTCTGAAATGACTTTGCTGCAATGTGTTGAGATGCCGTCACATGACTGATAGCAGAGGCTGTGATGTGAATTATGAATGAGAATACGGCTAGTTTGGACGTTTCCTTTGTGCTTGCTGCATTGATGTTTCCTGTAGAAAAATGTGAGAAAGCTTGAGGGTTTTTTTTCCCTTTTGTTTTTTTTTTTAAACTTAAGTTCCCTCTGATCAGGTTATTCGAAAAGTTATAAGAAGCTACAATCTTAGCAATGAAAAGCTTAGTCACTCGGGGAAAACTTGTGTCTGCTGAAATGTGAATTATTGGATCTGTATGACATGCTCGTAAGAATTGATTGTGCTCGCTGGCTGTTTCACTTTGGCTTGTCACTGTGATGTGTGATGAAATTGACACAGGTATGTATGTGCATGGATTTAACTGTGCCCACCTACTTGCACCCCTCTCCTTACCCCCTTAGTCCAACACCAGGCTAAAGCTCGTGCGGAGCCTGGCGGTGTGTGAAGAGTCGTTTCCTTGCCCTATTCCTGAGCCTTCAGCAGCACCCCAGGTAAAGACCTCCATGAAACCAGCGTTTCACATTAGAGGCGTGCCAGTTTGGACCATATATTGTGGCAGTACCTGAGTAGTATCATGAACAGTTTGTTCACTTTTATTGTAATTGTAGCTGTTTTTAGATGGCATTTTTCCATGATGAGGTCAAATGAAAACACAGGGGTCTCACATGCCCACCCTAGTGCTAACACACTAAGCTAATATTAGCAAGTCAACCTACTTGGTAACAACTAATGGTTCTGCTGACCGTCGTGTCAGAAGGAATTTTGCTCTAATGCTAAATAGAAACAACGAAGCTGTGCTTTTGCAGAGATGCTAGTCTGTCTCCTCAACTTTGTTTCACGGGCGCATGTGTGTTAGTGAGCCTTTTATAACTGACTGAATGAGTTACAACTAAAGAAAAATGGTTAAAAAGAGGCAGGCGAATTAGTTCATACCATTTTAGCCGTTTAGCTAATATCCGTCCACTTAGGTTCACTAATTGCAGCAGGCTAAACCATTTATAGCTGTATGTGAACGAGATTCTCCCACTGCTGCAGCTTATGCTCTTTATCTTCACGCTGATAATGGGAAATAAACTTGCCAGCATGCGAGTGCCTCGTTCTTTCACTGGCATCTGTAGCACTGGTGTGTGTGTGTGTGTGTGTGTGTAAATGTAAGGTGGATACCGCTACATTAACCCCGGGCCCCTGCAGCAATGGTATCTGTTATCCACAACAGAGCGATCGGATTATGAAGAAAATCACCCAACTCTGTGCTTCAGGATTGTACACACACATTTATCCGCGCAGGCTGGTTTCATCCCTGTCAGCTGTATTTGGTGTAGTAAGTGTGAGACAGTTCATTGCCTTTACACTTAGATTTAGGAGCTTGCATATAGCTGTTGCCCTGTAGAACTGTGGTTGATCAGATCATCATTCTCACCTAGCAAAGGTCTGTTGACCCGGTAAGTTTAAAAATAAGGCCTCTTTCTGAGATTCACTCATTTTAAATTTAAATATGTCAACTTCCTGTCCTGTCCTGGCACTCGGATCTCTTTTCTGTTGCAAAGTTGTGGCGGCAGTCTTGCCAATTTAGACCTTGTAACATTTACTCATCACTCTGAGGTCAGCACGAGTCTGATTTTATGCTTTTACATTAACATAAAGGCACTCACAAGATTGCAGCGTGTATGGAGCCCACACACAGTGCTTCAACAAACTCCTCTCATTAGTTTTTCCTCATTCAGTTAAACTACACTTTGGAAATTTCATTACACTGAAGTCTTCACCATGACTTAAAGTGACTGTTACAGATCAGATTAACAGGGTTCACTAGTAGTGAAAATAATGCTGGTTTTGACAGAGCTTTAAGAGCTCAGGTTAGCTTGTTGCTTTCAGCTGTTTCTGGAAGTCTTTCTTCAGAGCAAAGAGAGTTGAACACATTCCTGACACATGGAGGTAACTTCATTAATAACTCCTAACTTGATTCTTCTTGATCCTTTTTGATTTATTCATTGATCTGTTGACATAACAGCAACTTTGTCATCGCATATTGTCATTTAATGTCTATGGTAGTGGTGTCCAAACCCAGGCCTCAAGGGCCGGTGTCCTGCAGGTTTTAGATGTGTCCTTGAGCCATCGCAGATTATTTAAATGGCTAAATGACCTCCTCAACATGTCTTGAAGTTCTCCAAAGGCCTGGTAATGAACTAATCATTTCATTCAGGTGTGTAGAACCAGGGTGAGCTCTAAAACCTGCAGGACACCGGCCCTCGAGGCCTGGAGTTGGCCAAGCCTGGTCTATGGTCTTTGGTTGCCGCACCACAGCTAGTTGCTTCCTGTGTGGCCCTTTAGGGGTGAGGTGGATTGATTATACTTCCTGTTATTTTCCGTAACAGGTGGATAATGGATGCTAGTAAACATAAAGCAGGTTTCACAGAAGTCTGTGTTCACCATTCTTCAGGCTGCGTAAATGCTCGAGTTCAGACAGTTTTCGCTGTTGTCAGCTCTGCGTGATGTCATGGAAAGTGGTTATCCCTAATATGGTCATCTCAGACAGCTCTGCGTGTGAATCACAAAAAAGAACAGGATGAAAACTGAGGGCTTGCACCAAGGCCCTGATGTAAGGATTAGGAATAAGTACATTATCTTGAACTGTTTGTCCTGTAAACTTATTCTAGTACAGTCCAGTGGTAAAAATACAGTGGTAAATAGCGTAAATAAATAGCGTAATAGGCCCTGTTTAAACTTAAAAAGCAAAAAATTGTTTTGAAATGTTTTTAGTTTGAGATAAATTTAAGAGAGAAGTTCACCAATCTTGGTTTTATTGATATCCAAAGAGATAATTGGGATAACTTTCCCACATGTAAGCTATAAATCATAGTATATCTAGAGCCTTATATGAAGATATATAAAGTTTAATTCTAGCATAAGTTATAATTGTAAGCATACTCTGTTAATAAAGAGCAAAGTGCTCTCTTTAAAGACTGTAAGTCACTGTGAATTCATGTTTCATCAAGCCCAGTTTAATGTAGTCTGATGCCTCAGCCCAGCTTGTTAAGCTACAGGGCCACTTGCCTTGAAAGTGCTGATCTGGGATCAGTTCTTCATTTCAGCCCATTACAATTGAGTAGATGGACCTCTGATGCTTGATTAGCGGCCTTCATCTGACAGCTGTGATTAAATACCTGGCCGTAGCCGTCTGATGAAAACATCACATCATCAAAACCGAAAGCGCGGAGCTCCAGCAGCGAGCCAGCTGCTGCTTTGCTAAATCGACGCTTCTTTTGCGCCATATCTCCGGGCAAAAGCCCCCTCCCGTCAAACTTTACCCATTACATGCCGCTCTGCACAGCTCCTGGCAGACACACGCTCACACACATTTACACACAGGTGTATCTGTTCCAGGCATTTCAGCCAGTCAGCACCGAGCTCCATAACCAGAGGGCGGTGTTATTCCCACAACGGTCTCGCATCGTCTGCACTCACACGATGTCCTGTATTACTGTCATCAATCATGTCGAGGAAATTACAATTTCCACACGTCAGCTACAGAGAGCTGTGGCACGCTCTAATTGAATACTCCTGATATTTCCCCTGCTCCCGTTATTGCCCCCGGAGTCGAGACTCCTTCTGCGACAAACTAACCTAGAGGGGTGAGGTAATGCAATAAGGAGAGAAAGAAGGGGGGGAAACACATTAGTATGAGTGCTGATTCTCAATCAAACTCTTATGATCATCCATTCCAAGCTTGTCCCATTGTTCACAGTTTCACATTACTGTCTCTACTGTCAGGTAGTAACAAAGGCCCGTGTGGATCTGTGGACAGTCCAAGACGTCGCTGCTTTCTGTAGGAAAAACAAAATCTACGTCTGCCCTTACATTGTTGGCCCGCTTGTCAGCTCCAATCAACGGCCAATATTCGGGGGTGGGTGGGGGGGCTCTGAATGCACTTTTTTTTTTTTTTTTTCAGGTTTTTTTTTTGTCTCCGAGTGACAGCATGTTCATTATATATTCACAAGACCATCATTTTCACGCTGTTTTCCCTTTATCTCGAGGTAAATGGATGTCAGGAAACAAATGAGGCAGCTCGCAACAGCTGCACATCAACCAGGCGGCTTCCATGTGATGCCGAGGGTGGCATTAAGCAGCAAACATCAGCGCTTCTCACCGGGAGGGGGGAAAAATGTTTTTGCTTTGACAAACCCACCCAGACGAACACACACAGACACGCGCTTGAACTTGCTGTCACTTCCACAGCACACAATCCTGGACTCATTTTCGCTTTTTCCCCAGTCTCGCTCAGGCAATTAGTCAGCCACGTTTCTCATTAGCATATTACACTTTCACATATATTCGGAGCGTCTTAAAACGAAGGCGAACGCGGCGTCTCATTATCTTGCTCCGCAGCTGTTACAGGGATCAAACTTGTGACCTTTCTCGGTTATGAGCTGCTCTCCCAACGCTAGGTCACCCCTCGCTCGCTCGCGTTCATTCATCTCGCTCTCACAGATTCTCTGATGTTAGCTTTCCACAGTTGTGTGTAATCCACTTACAGAGCGCTGGCAGTTCTTCTCCACTGTTCAACTTCCCTTTCAGCCTTGCCTGAAAAGCAAATCAGATACTGCTCTGAATGTGTGTGTGGTGGAGAAGAGTACGACTGAGGTAAACCAAGCCCATGTTAAATAGATTTAAATTAAATAAAATAAAAATCCACACAGTCATTTTAAAGAATTCTTCCAGTTGGAGGGGGATTATAGCTAAAACCTCTTTCTGCTGGATCGTAAGGAAGGAAATGCTGCCTTGTTTAATTTCAGGCTCCAACTCAAGTTCTGTTCAGGTGGTTTAAGAAAAACAAGCTAATCTGTCTCTTAGTTATTTGAAACACCTTTACTTCCAAGTAAACAGGTTTCCATAGCAGAGTGTCTTACAGTGGTCGTCCTATTCTGTAATTAACCCAGAATTAAATGCTTGTGTTTAACGCCCTTTTCTAGATTAAGGTCTCATGTCTGCTCACGGTCACATCTAGCATTTGCGGGGCATTCAGTTTTCCTATTTCTTTTTCCTTGCAAACCACCTGGTTTCACGCAGCTCCTCAGTTATATTTTCCTGTGTGAACAGGATGGGTTCCTACTCCAGCCCTTTGAAAAGGAAGAACGAGCTGCACAAGTCCAAGCCGAGAAAGAAGAAAACTACGACAAGGCGGACAAACCAGAGAAAACGCAGAAAAAAATGCTGTCGAGAGGTGAGAAATGTTTGTTTTTGCCGTTTTGGAAACGAATATCTACGCTCCAGTTACACTTCAAAATGAAGACCTGTCACCGTTTCCATCAACGCTTTAGCTTTTCTTTATATCCTAAACACCTGAGGCCTCGTTTATAAACATTGCTCCAAAAATGTGAGTTTATATATAGAAACAAACTAAAGAAAACACATACATGTGAAGACGAGCCGTGACAGCACTGTGGTGAGAGTGTCATTGGCAAACTATTGAAATGAAGCCAAATGCGTTAATGATACTTATCACACAATCCGTGTCACTCAGCCAAATTACATTCTTGTAATAATTATATCCTTTACCATGTCACCAGGAATATCCAATCCTCCACCTTTCTTTTTTCTGGCTCTGTGTCCTCCAGTTTGTCCAAAAGCACTTCTCCATTTTAAATGATATCTCATTATAGGCCAATAATTGGCGTGATTCAGTTAATTGCGACAAGCTCAAGGTGTGAAGCAATTATATGGATTCCCACAGGCGCATAAAGGTGTCTGCTTCCCTCTGTGGAGCGACACCACTGATGAGGCAGCCTCCAATTATAGAAACCAGACACCCACTAAGGGGATTGGGCTCCAGCGTCCCCCTCGACTCCCACTCACGAGTCTAATTCTTTTGTTGGTCCACAGGAACATGTTTTTCATTGTCAACTTTGTTACCCGACCACTTCTTCATTTCTTAAATGCTGGCAGTGCTCACAGCTTCATACAAGCTGGCAGCAGATCCCCCCTCCCCCCTCCTAAATATCAGTCCCACTAATAACCAATCAAACGACATCACGTTGAACGATGTCACCCTCAGTGATGGTTTCCTGTGTCAGGCGTGCAGTTTGGCTTTTTAGGTTTTCCCACACGAATAGGTGACTAATTTGCATATTAATATTACAAATTTCTTTAACTGTCATTAATTTGGATAGTTGACAGAGTGCATCATTTTAAGTATCTTATTATTCATTGCAAGAAAATTACACTCTGGTAAAGTTAGCTTGGTTGGATTTGTTAGGCGTTAGCCTCGTTCAGTGAATCGGGGTGTGTGTCTCCTTTTATCAGATTCCAGTCAAGACTATACAGATTCAACTGGGATAGATCTCCATGAGTTCCTGGTCAACAAACTGAAGGGCAACCCCAGGTGAGTTTAGGATACGTGAAAAAGTTGATGTTAAATATTGAATGTCAGGGGCTCACAGACCAGTCATGGCAAAATGTAAAATTTGAAGTGTGATCCTTTCAGTGGTTTTACGTTACGTATGTTTTCACTTGCAGAGATACTATAATATTGGTAGCTTTGTCTGTGCTGGGGATTTCTATCTCGGCAGTGCTAAGTCCAAGTCCAAAATGGAGGAAGCCGTTGTAGCTGTTATTAGTTCGTGTGTCACGGTGACCCGTTTTATGTAACCTCCTCTGCTGCACAGAAGTCATGAGATATGATTCAGTGTTACAAATATACAAGGGTTCAGTAAACATGAGTTTCTGTAGAGTCCCATAACAAAATGTTCTGGAGGGAAAAGGCACAAACAGGAAAAATAAACACAATCTTTAGAGAGCTGTGATTTGCGTTAGCATGTACCTTGCTTGCTGAAACAACAGAACGGTGGTCTTTCAAAAGATCAGGAATTGTTTTCTTTTCAGCCACACTGACTGTTGTTCTCTAATTTAAGCAAAGATAGATCGCTGAAATAATTTTGCTCATTGATTTTGAACAAAACAAATGATTAGTTCATGTTTTACTAAACGAAGAGGAAAACTGATTCTGTGTTCTTCAATAATTAATACAGCCGCTGTTTCCCTGCTAGCTACAGTGTTAGCATTTAGCTAAAATTCTTACTGTCTACTTGACTACATCAATAAAATGTAAACATTGTGTAAAGACACACAACTTCAACTTGCTGTGACTCTTTCTGGTGTGACCTGTCCTATGACAAACATATTAACAGACATGTACAGAGGGATAACCTGGGAAATGGAAAGCTATACTGACTTCTCAGACAGTCTTGTCTGTTTCATTTCCTAGGGATCGAATCATGCTGCTGAAGTTGGAACAGGACATCTTGGATTTCATCAGCAATAATGAGTAAGAAATGAATGAAAAGCACTTCCTGTCCTTACCAAACTCTCCAGAGCACCTGGTTTTACTGAGTTAAACACATTTAACCAGAGATAGAGGGCTTTGAGTGTCCCCACAGTGACCTCTGAAGTGCAAAACAGCCCCAAAAATGACATCTATTCAGGATGCTGAATGCAGGTTTAATCCCCCCACTCATTGAACCTGGCGTTGGGACCTTTTGTGTTAATTGTAATGTTGTAATTTCTTTGTGTTTACCTGTAGAAGTCAAAAGAGAAAGTTCCCACCCATGACGCCCTACCACAGGATGCTGTTACACCGAGTGGCGGCCTACTTCGGCATGGATCACAACGTGGACCCCAGTGGGAAGTCGGTGGTGATCAACAAAACCACCAACACCAGAATGTGAGTGTCCTGGAGGTGTTTGCTATTTGAATTTAAGTTGTTAACTAGTGCTGGGCCATATCATACCGTTCACGGTAATCCCGGTATAATGTTGGGCAACGATAAGAAAATGAAATATCGCCATAGAATATGGGTAAAACGTGCACACGCAGTGCCTTTGTTTTCATGCGCACATGGCGGAAAAAGCATGGCGGCGACGGAGGATGAGAAGGGCGGAAGCGGATCGTTGAATGAAACGGATGAACCAGAATTGGTTTGTAAAAATGCTGCAGCTACAGAGGTGTGGAACTGGTTTGGCTTTTGTCCGTCAGATACACAACAAAGCACTATTTTTGGTAGAGCATGCTAGCGAGCCGTCGTTATTACCGTGTTTTTTGGAAAATACGGCACACTTAAAATCAATCCTTTGATTTTCTGAAAATCAACAGTGCCCCTTATAATCCCGTGTGCCTTATGTATGAATTCTGGTTGTGTTTACTGACCTCGAAACGATTTTATGTACACGGCGCTCAAAAATCTGTCAAATGTTTCAGTACGACTTTGCTAAGCTACGAAGCCGCACTGCTTGATGGATTTTCGGAGCATTACGGCTACCGTAGGCAGGAGCCTCGCGGAGTGATACGTACTGTGCTTCAACATAATATTACCGTATTGTGTGTGTATAACCTCTTTAAGTTTTGTGGATATTATACATGGTTATGCTGAGGATCTGTCGGCCAGTTTCCACTGGAAATGCCTTTTGGTTAAACTGTCAGCAAGGAATTTGCACTGATAAATTTTTACATAACACATAAAAAACAGCTGCTTGTTTAAGTGAAAATACATTGATGGGTTTTTTTTGTTTTTTTTGTTTTTTTGCACTAATAAAGTTGTGGAGTTGTAAAGTATTTTGTCTAGTGTCAATTATATCGTCAGTTATATCGTTATTGCAAATTTTCAAATGTATATCACGATAAATGTTTTTGGTCATATCGCCCTGCTCTATTGGTAACTAAACGTTAGCGGGATCGCTCTTCTACAACATGTGATATTTCTGCACGTTAATTGGTGGCGAATTTCTGCAGCCATAAGCTGTTTCAATCAGTCGAGAGATAAGTTGATTTGCCGCGCTGCTAACATATGTTGCTGTCAGCATCCGCCCGAAATTAAGCTGCCACTAAAACTCTTGCGAATTCCCCCCACCGACAGACCCGATCAGAAATTCTCCGAGCACATCAAGGATGACAGGGCGGACGATTTTCAGAAACGCTACATTCTCAAACGAGACAACTCCAGCTTTGATCGTGAAGACAGCACGGTAGGTGTTTTTTCTTTTTTTCTTTTCTTTTTCTTTCCTCCACCAAGCTGTCACTTTCATTTCTGACATGTTGGTAAGAGTGGGACAATCTGGCGTCCCTGACATAGCTGTTAAAGAAGTGCGTGTGTGTGTGTGTGTGTGTGTGTGTGTGTGTGTCCTTGCCAGATTCGAATGCGTTTGAAAGCTGACAAGAGGAGCAAATCGATGGAGGAGAGGGAGGAGGAGTACCAGCGAGCCAGAGAAAGGATATTTGCACATGATGTGAGAGCTGTTTGTGTAGGCGGGGAGGGGTTGAGGGTGGGGGTGTGTGTGTGTGTGGTGGGGGCCATGTTGCACAAATCTTTGTGTCATTTCTATTCATGTGCAAATTCACTAGATTTCTTGCTAACAATTACCACGGCAGGATTTTTGAAATTATAGACGGAGAGGGGGTGCGCTCCGATATTTCAAGGCCCTCCATCTTTGTGAAGAAGTCAGATTTATTGGTAGACATGCACGCTTTGGAGCCCACAGTGCAATGGCACGTTTTGTTAACACAGTTATTGACAAATTGTTCAATACAACAGAGAATTTTCATAAATATAAAACATATTTCGGTAGAGATGAGTTGGCTTTTCTTCCACATTATTGACAGTAATTTCCCTCTTCACTCGCAGGGAGATCACTTCATACTGGATAGAAGGTAAGTAGTGAAATGGCATTAATCACATGATCGCTGACGTTCCGCCACATTTCATTAAATAGAAATATTCCCCCAAAAGCTGTGTCTGGCTAACGCGGATGATGAATTGTCAGGTAATTGGCCAAGGTAGGGCTGATTTCATCCTATAAAGGGGAACTGGAGCTCTTCAGAAAAGCCGCTACTTTAACAGAAGTTCAATCACTTTTATAGTATTCCTGTCAGAGCAGCAATTAGAGGCAGCCCTGCCACGTTTTAAAATGGTAGATGGCTCATTTTTGTCAGCGCCTGCTCTCTGAAATGCCTCTCTCCTCCCTTCAGTGCTCAGGATGAAGACGCATGCATGAGCACCCAACAGAGGCGGCAAATGTTCAGGTGGGTCCGCACACACACACACACCCATCCTCGCACACATACGTCTTTGAGCTCCTTCCAGAGAAAACCCTTTGAGTCGCTGTCTGTCTTAATCGGCTCGCTCAGGAACAGGACTGCTGATGTGAGGATTTGTTTTTGCTGCTGGAGAAAGCTCCTGTTTAACTGGATTTTCTGCCCAGACCTCCTCATGTGGGACAGCCTATTCACACCAACAAACGGCCAATTAAACTGCAAAAACTTTTTTTTTTTTTCCCCCCAAAATGAAAACACCAGATCTTTTCTTTTTTTTTTTTTTTTTTCTTTAAGTGATCGTATATTTAGGAGTTTGTGCAGGTTGTTGTTAGGAGTAGACACAGGCTTGCTGGACTGCTCCGATATGTTGTTACAGTCTCCAGTCATCTTGTAACATGTCCAACACCAAAAATAGACTTTTTTTTTAAAACTTTTCCAGCTGAAACAATAGTTGATCCTCAATCAGTCAACAAGAAGAAAGATTGGGAATCATTTTTGACGGCTCATAAACCATTTTGGGGCAATTTCCAGTATGTAAGGGTGAAAAAAAAAAAAGCCCTTTAAGTACAAGCGTCCTAATCACAGACGTAGAAATAAATGATGATAACATATTTTGAAAATGTATGCTTTCTTGCCTTTCAGGTTACGGGCCGGCCAGTCTGGCGCCAGCCGGCAGAGCAGCTCGGAGACAGAAGCGCTGCCGCGACACGGCGAGCCCCGGCCTTGGAGCAGCACCGACAGCTCGGACAGCTCCAACCGACTTGCCCCGCGGCCCGCCATCACCAAGGCCAGCAGCTTCAGCGGCATTTCCCCCGTCCTCGTCAGAGGGGATAGCACAGCCAGCAGCAAGAGCACCGGGAGGCTCTCGAAAACAGGCAAGAGGCAGCCGAGCAGCACGGTGTTCAGATGATGTCCAGTACTGATAGACACTGTGGACACAGATATTTCCTAACAGTGGTGTGTTCACAGTATGGTGTTCACACCATTAATTATTTCTTAACAATTTGGGCAGTTACCACCACTGATATTAAGAAATCATCATTACAAAAATAGTTTCAGCTATTCTTAACCTGTTAGTGCAGAATTAACTCTAAATATACAGTATGAGTCGTAGCAGCTGATATCAGCCGACATATTGGTGCAGACCGTCCTCACTTGGTTTGAAATGGAACGACGGTGCAGTTTGAACGTAAAACGCTTGAATGAAGAGCAGCTCTCATTATTCTGTTATCGACAGACTGTTAATGAACTGATTTTTGAGGAGGGACATTCAATCAGATGTAGATTTTTATGTGATTGATGGCTTTTGTTCTAAATGAAACTAATGGGGGATTTGTCTCATTAGCGAGCGAGCATCTAATTTATTCATGCAGTCGTGCAGACGAAGGAGAGGAAACTCTGTCACAGCATGAGGAGGAACGATTCACTAATTAGATGGTAAATGAGAAACAGAAATAAGAAAGTAGCAGAAGAGCTTCAAGCAAAATGCTCGCTTTTTTGGGTGGGGGGGGGGGACCGGAGCTCTCATCAGAAGGAATGTTTGTCGTCCCGCCGCGGTCGATAAAAGTCTGCGGGGCGAGCGCAGCCGGACAGCTGTCAAAACTAATTACCGCACATCAACCTGGTGATGGAGGAGGTTCTTTAAATGTGGTGCAGCAGCAGAGGAAAAGCGAACAGTGAGGAGTTACTGCATAATGTATAAGTGTAAGCACAGGGAAGTGTCAGTGCCGTGTCACCGAGATGAAGTTCAGGCTGCTCCTCAACTGCAAGTGCTTACTCCACAGTACGATCCATTTGTAACCCGATTGGCTGCGATGAGATGTTCTGCATTACAGGCTTGTCTTCTTTATCTCAGTAACAAGCAGCAGTCCTTGGGCGACCTCTGCTCTCCATTTTGTTCTTGCTTCTTTTCCCCCCAGTTTTCCTTAAATCATGTGATTTTCACAGTCGAGGAGACATTTTCGCCTGTGCTGCCTTTCTCTTCTGCCTTTGTCTTTCACTCTCAAATAAGCTTTCACTGCCACAGATCACCTGAAAAAAGGAGCTTTAGTATTGTTGAAGCTAAATGTTTTTTTGGGTTTTTTTCAGCTTTTCTGACGGAGTTATGACAGAATTATCCGTTTCTTACTCCCAGTCACGAACACAACTTATTATTTATGATGTGTTTTCTGAATCCAGTGGTGGAAAACATCCACGGAAACAAATGTGAGGTCATTTGCTTTTTCTACTCTGCTAAAAATCTATATTTATATGTTTGCGGGTTAGATGTTTATGTAGAAACCATGTGAACAGCTTATGAAGGATGATCTGTTGTTCTACATTAGGTTACAGAATATGTTTGATCTTTACAGCCGCATTAACTCTGCACCATTGCCTGAAATGTTGTTGCAACAGCGCAGACTTTAGCCACTGTGACAGGTGTATTTGGTGGTAATATGCTACACAAAGATATAATGACACTGAAAGAAATGTAAGGTGCTGTCATCGCTCATTATGCTAATGCAGTAGCTAGTATTCTGCCACACATGCCATTTTTCCCATTTTCATAGCTCTGACAACATGTGTTCAGACTCAGTTGGTGCTCAAGTCAGAGTTGTTCAATATTTAACGGCCTCGAGCCCGACGTGATCAGTTCAGTTTGCCTCATGATGGCAGACACGGGTACAAACGGTAACGTCACCTGCTACTGCGTATGCTCTGTGGGGGATTCGGTGCAGGGAGGCAGTCTTCAGGTTTTTATGGCCGCGTTGGAGCGAAACTATATGAAACGACATTGGGCCGTGAAACTGCAGCAAAAGATGGCTAATAAGAGCCATCGTCTGGTAATTAAGCTGGCATTTTGGCAAGTGTCACACATTTCAGTGAGGTTTAAAAAATGATCTGATTGGACAACAACGCTCAACTGTACTGGATGTTCGAGGTATTTCAGGTATAATCCACACGCGGCAAGGCTGGAAATGTTTACCCGCGTTTGCACAATCGAGCTTTGCAATAACAATCGATTTGCATGACAAATACAAATAAATGTGAGCATCAGCGATGATGGTTTGGTAATTTTGCGTTAATGGTGCATATCTGTGTAGTGTTATTGTTGTTACTTTAAAATGGATTAGGTCCCACCGTGTGTGTTTAAAGCACATAAAAATACCGCTTCTTTCGAAGCCTGTGATATTGTTATTTTGTTTCAAGCTCTTTAAATGTAAATTTAATCTTAACTACAGGCTATTCTTGCTCTCCTCCTTCCGTGAAAGTCCTCTAACAAGTTTTCTAATGGGAACAATATTAAACTCGGCCAGCTAAAATCCTAAACACCAGATTGGAGTGTCAGTCCCTCCTCCCTAAACCCCCTTCGCGCGTTCACCATTCTGCACAACATTCGTTAATTATACAGAGAGAGATCCATCACAGACGGTGCAGTTACCAGTTTCTCAATCAACAGTTGCCTCAAGAGACTGCAACGCAATGCTACCACAGGAGAGGTTGCATTAATGGCAAGAGGCATGACTGCGAATATCCTCCCGTGTTTCATTATCACCAGAGGCTCTTCTCCTCCCACATGAATAACGAAAGCACAAAAGCGACAAGTTTGAGTCGCTGTGGGAAAATCTAGAGGCAGACGATAATCACCCCTCTGTTCCGCTTCTCCTCAGGTTCAGAATCGTGCAGCAGCGTCGGTTCCTCGTCCAGCTCGCTGTCCCGCCTCCAGCTGCCTCTCCCAGTCTCGACCTCTTCCCGCTCCAACGTTCCCAGCGCACCTTTAATCCATCCCGCTGCTGACGCCAGAGGCGCCGGACACCCTGAGATGACCAAGAGCCTCCTGTCACAGCCGCCGCCAGCTACAGACGCAGCAAACTATTACCTGTTACCGCTGGAAGCCTCAGGGATACCACCTGGCAGCGTTCTGGTCAACCCACACACAGGTGGGTGATGCCAAGCCTGTATTCTTATTGGATAAAATCAGAAATGACTTTTTAAAAAGAATTCCTGTGTCTTCATAAGTGTGGTGATCCAGCCACAGTCTACTGCAAATTAAACGATCCAAAAATACGATCCCCCATCTTGTAATTTGCTGCTTTCCAATTGAAAATTCATAACTTTGGAACAGAATTACAGGTTGGCACGGGCTTGCACTCGGTTTGTCTGTCGAATTAGTAGTCAGACCAAAGCGTGCTGATCAAAATGCAGCGAACAGATGGGAGAAATCTGTAAATATGCATCACGGGCCCAACGCGCAGTTGTGTACTTTTTGGTCTCCGAACTGATCTTCAAACGCTGCCAAGGTCGTTATTTCCTGTTGACTCTCCCCTCATGGACCCGTCGGGGTGTGTCCTTCACTGTCATCATTCAAGTTTTTTTTTTTGTTTTTTTTATCCTCTTTGCATGAAGCTGAATTATTTGTGTGTGAGAAACGCTCGCATCACAGTGGTTTTCGGTCTCTTATGAATTAAATTTGACAGGCAAGCCTTTCATCCATCCTGATGGCAGCGCTGTAGTTTATAACCCAGCCAGCATCGCCCCAGCTGCTGGCAGGATCCAACAGCAGGGGAAACCCCCACAGCAGCCAGTTCCCGCCACAGTGCAGCAACAGCCAACCAATCACCTTCACTCCCAGGTCAGTGGGCGGTATTTTGTTTTTCAGGGATTTTTTTTATCATTTAAACCAGTTTCCATGTTTTTCCTAACTGCTTCCTAACCTCACTAACTCAGAGTGTAGAGATGGGGCTTCACTAAACCATGTCCTAAACTAAACTTTAACAAACTGATTAAACAGAATATTTATTATCATGTCCAGCTACATAGTATAGTTCTTATAAAAAGTCTGGCTAATTGCATGTTAGCACATTAACTAAGCGTTAGCTACTTTACCCACGTTTGCAATAACATTAGCATTCAGTGGAGTGTAGCACTATTTGAGCCTGAGCTAATATTGGCTTTGTGTGAGACTGAGCTAGTGTTAGCTTTCAGTAAATCCAACCTATAAAATATATTACAAATATGTGAAGGAACGCTAGTGAGCCCCACCGGTTTACTAACATCCTCCGTCCAATCTTGTCTCCTGTCCTTCTGTCCATTTCTTCCCTTCCCTCCTCAGCCGATCTGTCCTCCTCTCCAGCCGCCCTCTGAGCCTGTCCACAACCCAATGGTCTCTTCTTATCCTCTTCCTCCTCCTCCTCTTCCTCCTTCTCAGTTCCTGCCCGTCTGTCCTAACCAACAATACACTGTGGTACCGAACTTCCTTCTTCCATGTTATTATTCTTCCCCCGCTCCATCTCCTGTCAGACCTGGCTCATTAAGAGCTTATTTATAGGCTTCTTCTCTGAGCAGTTGGATTAGTTCATTAAAATCTGACACAAATGTCCAAAAAGAAAAAAGAATCCACTCGTTTTGGGTTGTGCTAAAGAAGTCCTCTGAGCTCTCCTTAGACCCAGGTCTCCATACTGTGTTGATGTGCCTTTTGTATCAGTAATATTGATTAAAATGTATTCATATTTTGGTAGTCTGTGAATTATCTTATTTCATAGAAATAATGAAATTAGCAGATGGAGTTTTGCATCCTCATAGTTCACGTCTTGTCCTTTCTATGCATTACTTTAGAAAAGCAGATCTCAACACGCCTCCGAATAACTATTCTGCTAACTTATGTTGTGGAAAGGTGTATCTAAATCCAGCCGGAGCCATTTACACACATATATATAGATCATGCATTCGCTTAACCTCATTTTTGACCTGGTTTTAGTGAAAGACATGCCTCTGTGACTAATTACGCCTGTGGAAAGTTCCATTAATATTTAATTCATCACCAGATGTTAGTGCTGCATAATCCATGACTAAAAACACTATTTTTCCAACAACATGTCAGAGATGACCTGGGCTGCTGATACTCATGAGGAGTTGGGTCAGTTATATGAGCTATCTGCATTTAGTTAAAGTGAAAGTCGATATGAGGTGTCTTTGATTTAACACTTGGATTAGAAACGCGCTGGTTGAGCTGTATATTGATCTAGATTATAAGCAGAATAAATGTGTTAAATTGTGTGACCTGGCTCTGAGAATCTACTGCTGTCTATTGTTGATTTTAATCTGTGCCTTATTAAAAGTGTTCCCCATAATTATCTCTGCAGCCTGACTCTCTCAACGCCCAGTTTAGCCACATGACTCTGGCGCAGCAGCCAGCCAATGACAGTGGCCCTTCAGCTCCTGATGGTCGCCACTATCCCTCTGTGTACCACCACCACCACCCCTCTGCTGTGGTGCTGCAGGGCGCTCCTCCACAGCAGGTTGCTAGCTACATAGTGGCAGGGCCATCAGGAGGACACCCGGGGGTGCTGCAGGGTCAGCCCATCCCACTCCCAACCCCGGCCCAAAATCACACATATCCCAGCTCCGCCCTGGGTCCTGCTGCTTTTCCCGGACCCGCCCTGAACCAGCCACTCCTGCAGCAGCACACCTACATCCAGCAGCCTGTCCAACAGGTATGGACTTCAGCTAACAGCTGCACAGATAAAATCCCGCCGTCTTGTCCAGAGGCGTCTCAGAATGTGCTAATTTGTCATCATGAGTCACTCCTGCAGTGAAAACCAGCTTTATGACTAATCCTTCATTCCTCCTCCCGCTGTGAAGTCAATTCAAATGGGACCGCTGATGCGTCACACGCTTGTTGAATTTGTGTTTTGCGTCTCTCGCAGATGTCCTCGTGTTACTGCTCTTCAACCCACCACCCACACTGTTCCAGCACGCAGCAGCAGCAGCAGCATTACCGGCCGCCTGTCAGCACGCTGCCCTATAACTGCCCACAGAGCCAAAACCTGCCCCAGCAACAAGGTACCTACGGTCATTTTAAAGAGCCGCTGCTACTGCTGACTTTGTGACTGTGGTGTTTTTGGCAACTAATGTACTAGCAGATTAAACGGGGTGAGGGTGGTGACTAACCGACTAATATAAAAGCAATAAATTTATTAAACCCAGTTTCACATGTTAGGTGTCAAATATAAGGCCCGGGGTCTAGAAGCAGCCCAGCCGAAGACGATCCAGCCCACTGGATGTCTTTTTAAAGGAGGGTAATTTTTGGACTCACTTTCACACACTATTATGCTGTTATGTAATCGCTGTCACAAGATTACATTGAGTTTAAAGGGTTTTGAGCAATTTCTTAACACGGTGAACTAATCATCCACTTCAATACCTTTAATTTTGTTACTTTGAAAAAAATATGACTTCATTTTTTCACTTTGTTTTTTTTTCCTGTTTCTTTTTAGCGGCGAAAAACATTTTTCTGTCCTTATTATCTTTGACACGCACTGATGTGCTCACAGCCACACGTGGCTCCGTTATAAATTGTCTTCTTTGATTGATAATAAATTCAGATTAAAGTTGCACACTGGGATACCAAACGCCAGCAGTTCCCTCTACTTTTACCTCTGCTCTTCTGTGCTGAACCGACAGTACCGACAGTACAAATTAGCACAGCTTTGAAAGCGTCGCACAGTGGATCTGAAGGCAAATCAAAGGGTGTTTTAATGAATAAGATCCACAGTTTTCCTTGAATTTGAGGCTCCGTGTTGTTAGGAGCAAAGCTCAGCCTAGCTGTTTTGTCATGAGTCATGCTCAATAGACTTTGTTAACTTCTCACTTTGAGCTCTTAGAGAGCATTTTTATGTCAGACGGCTCTGTGAAGGACAAATATTCCTCCCTTCCTTCCCTCTGTTTGTTTGTTTTTACGAGTTCAGATGTCTCCCCGGGAGTCATCACTAGATTATTCAGTTTCTGTTGTCTTTCGTTTTTTCCCTTTTTTTTTTTTTTTCATTTTGCCACAGGAATTGAGATTGTTAGCTCCTGCTTGGTCTTTTTCCTCACTACACACACACACACACACACACACACACACACACACACACACACACACACACACACACACACACACACACACCTACACTCTCTGTTACTTAACTGGATATAATGTCGCCCCAGAGTTGTGACTTGTACAATCAGGCACACACGTCTCCATAAGTGGCTGCGGCACTATTCTGTCATCTGTAAGCTGCAAATGTGGCTTCCCTGCTGGGGATGCGGGGAATAGACAGCGAACAAATGGAGCTGACCTACAAAGGCAAAGGACAGCAATTATTTCTCTGGGAAACAAAAAAAAAAAAATGACTCCAGCGCCTCGTTGCTCCTTCGTTTTTTTGCATTAATTAGAGATGCACACATAGAAGAGCAGCTAAAGGTGAAGACGCTGCAGCGTGGGTTGCACACACAATAAATAAGTTATCAATGGAAATTCTCCGACGGCCCAGCCAGTGGCCACAGAGGAACCTGTCAGTGTTTCCACTCAATTGCATCAGACAGTCACCACTACCACAGGGCTTTAGCTTCTTTCTGAGAAAGCATCGTGTAATATATGTGGAAGGACTGAAGTGTTCCTTTTTTTTTCTTCACTGCTGTTAGGAAATTATTAGAAGGCATTGTTATATAAATTGAACATCACTACTAGATAGACAATTGATAAAGCTAATGTCCTCTAAAGATGGTACATATTTTCTTGAAAGAATACAGCTATGATTTGAGTCGTACATCAACCTTTCTCTGGTTTCTGCTGCTCCTTTGAGGATTTGTTGCTCTTGCTCCTACTACAAACTAAATGTCAGGCCTAGAGAGAGAATGTCACTTTGATTGAATATAGTTATATATTCAATCAAAGAGACGGTAATAAAAAATGTTTTAGATCTGAAGCTCAACGGATTTCAGTTGCAAATAAATAAGCTTTCCTGCACAGCACAGAGTCGCCGTGTGTGTTTAGAATAGGGATGAACTGATGAGAGAAGCCAGACCAACAACTTGCTGACAGTCTGACAACTGATGCCAAACCAAATTATATAAAATATAATAGAGCTCTATTTTTAAAACAAATGTGTTCAACATTTCTCCATTCAAACATTTAACCAGTGCAAATCTGAACAAATAAATATTGACTAATTTCATTGGCCTTTTCCCCCCTTGAGTACTGATATACAGAACTGTGCAAAAGTCTTGAGCCAGCTTTCATTTCTTTGTGTTTTACTGGGAAAATCTGATATAGATGTAGCAATTTATGGAAACATAAATGGACAATATATGACAAAAACAGTTTGTGCAATTCTAACAACCTTGCTTGTCAGTACTTGTCAACACAGTCTGAGCTCTCTTAAGGAAGCTTTTTTCTTATGAAAGTAGTCCTGGCTTCATTCTGTTCACGGTCGAGAGGATCCCACACAGTTTTAGTAAAGCTGAGGTCTGGGGAGGCCAATCCATGACTGTTAGTGATGCATCGTGCATCGATGCATTTTCTGTGCCTTCAATTGATCTTGCATGTGCAGTCAAAATCTGACTGTACTTTTTGCTTTCATAATTCCATACATTTTAATAAAATGGACGTCTTATAAAACGCCTCTGGCTGAAATGTAGCCCCAAACCATGTATCAGGAATGCACTGAAAATGGGTGAAAAAGCAGTTAGTCATTCACTCCTTTAAAGAATTAAGACTTTTTGTAGCATACCTCTCATGTTACTTGCATTAATAGCTGCCTGAGTGTCCAAGTGTCCCTCTTATCGATAGCTGCAATCAGTTAACAGGAACATATTGTCAGAAGCTCCTTTAAAGGGAGAATTTCAAGCATCATTTCAAGTCCTTACACCTTTTTATATGTGAGCCTTTTTCCTTTTCCCCTGATGTAACATAAGCAAACTGTCTGAACAGGAGATCCCCTGTGACCAAGCCACACGCAGAGTGGAACAATTTACTGTGTTCAAATCAAGCAGGCAGTTTTCACTGGTCTACAGTTCTCTTGGACTACAAGCAATTTCAGGTGACACATTTACCAGTCAGGGTTTTTCTTGCAGTGATGATGGTGCAGTCTAGGGCTCGCAGTACAATGGCGGAAAAGTCTTGCTGCCAGCCTGCTTGTTAGTTTATGGAAATGGAAACATGAAAGTTTAATGACAGATGGCTCGAGAACATCAGTGACTCTCAGAGGTTAAAACCTCAGTACTTTCAATTCATCTTAAGGTTAATATAACTGATCACCTGTGTGTTTTTCATGGAAGGAGTAGGAATATATTTTGAGGTTTCTAGAGGTCCTTCTCCTCAGTTCTGTATGATTTGTGACAAAGAAAGAAGAATCTGGAGCCTGAGAGACGGGATGCGGGGCCGGGACGCTGTCTGAGAGGCCTCTATGAATCTCACAGTGAACCGGTCTCTTTTCCAGCCCTCTCACGTTGTCGTCGCTAGACTGTGCGAGCACCTTAGTAGAGGACAGCTTTTAAAACGAAATCTGCAAATCCAGTTCTCAAAGAAGAACGACGAGTTCTTCTTTGAGGAAGAACTCTACAGAGTAGAAACTTCTCCTCCCTCATGACTTTAATCCTGAAAGCCGAACAAGTCCGTCAGGATGGTCAGCCACGCTTGCACAACAATCAGGACAGTCGGTCATTATCTGCGTCTGATGGAAGGAAAGAAGTCAGAACCGTCCCCTCGTCGCTCCCTGCTGGAATGGAATAAAAATCGGGTGCTTTTGATATTACGGTCATTTCATGCTTGGTTTGTAAGTGAAGGTGGGAGGCGAGGGAGGATAAAAATAGTCCTCCTGCTCCGTTCCTCGCCGAGCGCTCTCATTGTCTCGTCGTACTTTTCTCCCAGGGCGGCAGACTGTAAAGACACCTTCACAAAAGGACATCCTCTCCTTAGTCACTCAGATTACTGTGCATGAGTGTCACAAGGGACTGTATTTTCAAATGTCTTTTTGTCACCTTGACATTTAAGTGTCCGAGTCCCCTCCACCCCCACACACACACAGCCTTGGGTTAGGTGCAGGCATTGCCATTTTAGGGCGTTTGGAGAATCGTCGGACCTGCCTGCGTGACTTTGTGTCGTCTCTTGTGTGTCCTTGTATTTGGCCCTCTCTAAATTTTAAAAACAAAAAGGTATCGTAGGAAGGAGAAATCTCATTAAAGTGACAGTGTTTTTGTAATTTACCTTCATCAGACGAGTGTCTCGTCTACTCAAGTTGCAGGTTTAGGCCACTGCAGGCTAAATCAGATATATTGACTTTCTCATTTATTCCAGACCTGCTTTAGCTTTAACAGCTCAACTCCCCAAACACTCTTCTATTGTTCTCAGCTTGATGGAGGTTCTGTGCTCATTGTTGGGATTGTTTTAAGAAGCAAATACCCTTTGAAAATCAATAAAATGTTGAACAGTTGTCTTGTGAAATCGTGATAGCCTCGGCTTTTTTCCTGAGTGTCCTCTCCCGCCGCGCTACACCGAAATCACGACTCCTTAATTGCACTTTTGGCGGTTTGTTATCGCAGCGTATCCTTCAGGGGTCTCTTTTCATTCGGTCACAGCATTGTGCCTTTTCTCATTTTGCCTCAGTGCACCAAGCCGTGATGCCAAACCCAGCGTCCAGCTACCAGACAGTAGTGGGCGTGCAGCCAACACCCAACCTCGCTCTCACTGGCAACCAGCAAAGCAATATGGGCAACCAGATGCAAGGCATGATGGTCCAGTACCCTCCAATGCAGTCTTATCAGGTACTTTGATGATGGGACGCCTCCGTGAGCTCCCCCAGCTAGATTAATAAGAGCACTGCTATGAATGAAACGTGCCTCGCTCGAGGCCTTTTGTTGGTCTTTATTTGACATTAGGAAATGCAAAAACATGGCTCTGAGTTTTAAAATGTCTGCTAAAGAAAGAACAGTGAACATGTTGACACTTGCATATTTTTCTTTCTTTTTTCCCCCTGTAGCAGGTTTCTGTTCCACAGCAGACGTACCAGCAGCCAGTGTTTGTGTCCTGCCAGCCGGGACAGGGGGCAGTGGCTGTCGCTGGCATGCAGCCCTGCTACAGCCTGCTGCCTCCTAACCAGCACACCACCATGAGGTACGGATCTACATCTGTGACATCCTGCACACTATTGTTTCAAACACAATAAACTTTCTTTTTTTCCCTCATTGTGTAAAACTAAGAATGCGGCCATAATATTGATAATAATAGTTATCATCTTAAACGTATGTGTCAGTGTCGACCCAGAATTTCTCCGATGGTGAAAGGATGTGATCAGGTAGGAGCAGCTCAGAGGTCGACTAAAATAGTCTTTTGTGTCCATACAGGACCCGTATTAAACCTTTTCATTTGCTTGTCTGTTCATTATGGATCTAAAAAGAATACATAATGATTTCTACTTTAGCTCGTGCACTACTGGTTTTTCTTATGTGGCCATCAAAAAAAGGATATTTGATGCTGGTATTGAGTCCCTGGACACTAATTAGTCGGGGGCTTTTTTTGTCTGTGACAAATTCTCCCAATTTTTTCTTTTTAATGAATATGTACAGACACAGTTTTGCCAAAACACACAGCGTGGGATTTGTCCTCCCACCCCTCCTTGGGAAAAGGCTGAGGTTGAAATTCTTTTATCCAAATCATGGGCGATCATCTGTTTCACAGTTTCTCAGAAAATACATTTAGCTTTTTATATTAAAGGAGATTTTGGAAGTCACCATCTTGGTTTCCTTTTTAAGCTCGTGTGCTAGGCGTTTCTCAAATCAGATACAGCTCAGCAGGAGAGCAGCTGTTAGTCACATTCTCATTTTGAACAGCTTACCCGTCAGGCATCCGATGCTGGGATGCGACGCGATCCCTCATATGAAATAAATAAAATCCTGCGGTCACGTATTGTTAGATTTTGGGGTAAAGGGAGTATTCATACTAACAGAACATCAACTCACTGCTGCTCCCAGGTGGACAAACGTCACAGTGCTGATTTGAAATGACGTGTTTAACTGCACTGGAAATAAACTTTCCAAGTATTTGTATGAACACAGATACTCTTCACATGTAGGGGTGTGTGTAACTGCTTCAAAGCCACAAAGTTTACATTGATAAATAATTAGTATCAAGGTGAAGTTGTAATTATTAGCTGAATGTTTACACTGATAACAAAGTGCCTCTGATTTATGTTCATCCCGTCCTAACGCGTTTTAAATCGAAGTTGTTAATCAGATTTAGATGGAAGAAATTAGCCCGACTGTAGATGTTCTTTGTCCCAGAAAACAAACGATTTGCCAGGTGCTTGAAGGTGCCTCTTATTTCTAGACCAAACGGGGTTGATGAGTGAATCCCCAAAGCGCCTCTGAGCCAAGGTCATCTTTGTTCACTGTGGAGGGAAAGAAAAAAAAAGAAGTTATTACCACCATCCTTTTGGCGAACTGGGTCTGCGTGCAGCTGATGAATGTCGACTCTGACGCCGCCTCCAAGAGGTTTTGCCATTTTCCTGTCATTACTCGGCTGCTGCGGAGTAGTGTGGAGCCTCTCATTATAGCTGATTGATAGAACTAGCTCACAGAAAGCAAAACATGTAATTAGTTTCTACCTCCGTGGGCCCAATCAATCTGGATACTGGCGAGAGGAGCACCACTGGGACTCCGTATACGTAACAAACAGCAGAGACAAGCGCGGCCATGTACGCAGTCGTCACCAGCAAAAGAACAATGCAGAGATGCACGCGTGTGAGGAGAGGTCACTTTCTCATCGTCCCAGCTGTAAAATGAGGCTGCTTTAGTAGGGCAGTCAGTGCGGGAATGATTTATGTGGCAGTGTTGGAACGGCTCAGTCTGCTCCCACGAGGACCGACCGTCCACCTGCAGCCCGCTTTTTCACCAGCTGGAGACGAGTCCCTGCAGGCAGGTTGCTTACAGAGCAGAGCGCCTACTTTCCAGTTTCTGTTTTGTTTTTTGTTTTTTTTAAATAAATACTCCCACCTCAGATCTCCTCAAGGTGTACGTCTGTGTAGGCTTAGAGGTGGTTTTTAAACTTTCTCTAAACTCAAGTCCTGGGTGTCTGCAGCATAGTGGACTTCCAGTAACCATTCATTGATGATTTGATAAACTAAAACGCTAACAGACTTGATCCAGTGTCACCTTCTGGTTTATTCACTCATACTTGGAGCTTGAATTATTTTAAGTGTGGTCATTGGATCATAAACATTTCAAATTTCACTCACTCGCCAAAATCCGCTCACATTTTAAAATAGTTTTAGTCTCCAGAAATCTATGATTTTGAACATCCCCGTGTGTGTTTTCATCCTCAGTTCAACAGTGAGTTTCCTGCCCACACCGATGATGGAGCAGCTCCAGTTTCCTCAGACCTCGTCCCCCTGCGTCTCCCAGCAGCACCCGGGCCAGCAGTACGCAGGTACCCTCCTCTCTGAGGCTGGCATGCAGCCTGTTCACAGGTCCAGATAGAAACACACGGTGATCTACAGTAGCATCACGCAGTAAAGTGAGAATATTCGCTTTTTTCTGACATTAGCTGCCCTGGAGATTCCCCATCACTGCCAGCGCTCTGACATTCTTTATTTTGCTCATCTTTCAGTGTCAATAACCGCAGACCGGATTCCTCTGTAGCCACAGCCTGCGCTTCATAATGAAATAATCTTCCCTGAGTTTACTTTACCTTTGTATGTGCGGCAGATGCATGATTAGATTTACACTCTGGATTTTTGAAATGAAAAAGCGCGAGGCCCTGTGATGGGAGGTCCCTGGAGTTTGAATAAGTAAAAGTGATTTGCTCACGTCCCTCTTCCTCCAGAGCTGGATGGAGATTAAACAGTGATTAGGTCGACCACTGCAAATGTTAAGGTGACATCAACGACTGCATTGAGACAAAAAAAAAGAAAACAATAAAGTAAGAAATGACTGATGTCATGACTCATCAGAAGAAGTTGTTGGTATTGCCGTTGCGGTGCTCCAGTGGTTATAGAGGGTCTCTAGCATCTTATTTCCCAGTTGGTCCTACTCTTAATGATAACTCTTTATTTTTTCATATGCAGGCTTTGGTAATATTACTCTTTAATATTTTGCTTCATAACCCACTTCTCAAACCTATAGAACTTCTGTCATTTAACTTTCAAAGTATTTCCCGTTCAATCAAACACACAGATGTGTCTGTATAAACTGATGATGGTAGACGGCGTAGCCCGTCTCATAAGAAAATGTGGTCGATATTTATCCGATTTTATACCAGCGCTCACAAGGGTCTATTTTTTTTAATAAACACAACATAAATATTGATTGGTTTTTTTTGTTTTTTTTAATTTGCCATATTTTTCTACAGAGGTACGTTGTTCACGTTGTAAAAATGTATTTCCCAATGTATTTTTTTACAGTCTTGAAGCGGGACTGTTGGTTTCATTGTGCGATTCAGTACAGAAGAAGATTGGAGTATTTACTAAATGTTCCACCTTTTATGCCTTTGAAATGAAGTGAGGATGAAAGCTAATGTGTTTGTCGAGTGCTTTACCTGCAACTCTGCTAATCAACTACGGTTATCTTCAAGGTTCAGGGGTGTTTACACAGGAAGCGATTCGCTGATCATGCACCGCTTTGTAGATGATAGTTGGTTGCTAGCGGACATTCCAGATTCCGGTTGCCTCGGTAACCCTCTAATGTATTTACCACCAGTGATATGGCTCTCTTGGTGGTAGTTGCATTTGAAGAAAGCTTTGCTCAAAATCCACCTATTTGGCCCAATGTCACTTAACCCTTGTATGGTGTTCGGGTCTGTGAGACCTGTTTTCAGTTTTTTTTCGAAAGAAAAATTAAACAATTAATTATTTTTTCAACCTGAAATTCATTGGCTTTGGCTTATTTTCTGTGAACAACATAAATCCGAACAAATTTTCAATAACTTCATACTGTACCTCCCCCCACACATTTACATTACAAGGTGTTCGGGTCCACTGGACCCAGGTCTAATAAAAGTGTTGAAAGTGTAGGTCCTGTGTTCCCACACTCTGTCTTCCTCCTTTCTGGTGCTGCTGATAGTGTTTTCTTCCCCTCCTGCTCCCGCACAAAGTTGCAACATTGTTGAAAATTCAACTATCAACACGTCTGCTCTTACATTCCCACACATTTTACCCTCTTTCTTGAGGGATCCAAAATTTTATTTCTCAAACCATGTCCCACCTGCAAATTAGGGGCATAATACTATAAATAAGACTTTGCCAGTGTGGTTCTTTATCACAACTGATCAAGATGGCAAAAGATTATCTGCTGCGAGGGCCATCCAATTGATTTTGGAAGAGAGAGGGGCTTCAGACGATGATGTTGACAAAGAGGTTTCAGAATATTTCACATTTCTGAAAATTCAGAGTCTGACAGTGACTTTGAAGAAGAGGATGAGGTTGAGCACCATTTAGTAACAAAACGAAGATGAGTACCCCATCTGCAGCCAGCTCCAGGACCAGAACAAGCCCATCAGACCGCAAGTGAATAAATATGGATGTCAGTAAATGGTGAAATTGAATGGTCTTCTTGCCCAAGAAATCAGCCACCCTGCAGAGCTGCTACTGTGATAAGCCAGGGCCAACACGGCTGGCAGTTACTCATGTGCAGGACATCAAGTCTTCATTTGAGCTTTTCATCCCAGATTCCATCCAGAAAATTATTCTGGATTGCAGTAATCTAGAAGGAAGGTGTGTTTTTGGAGAGATATGGAAGAAGATGGACCAAATTGATCTAAGAACCCCAAAGGCCTACTTTGGGGTTCTTATCCTTGCAGGAGTTTTCGGGTCCAAAGGGGAATCCACAGAATCCCTGTGGGATGCAGAAACCGGCAAGAACCTTTCCGTGCATCAATGTCTCTGGAAAACTTCCACAAAATATCCAGGATTTTCCGTTTTGATAACCGAGACGACAGACCAGCTCGACGGCAGAGAGACAAGCTAGCTGCCATCAGGACAGTGTGGGATAAGTGGGTGCACCACCTCCCCCTGTTTTACAACCCTGGGCCTAATGTCACCATTGATGAGCAGCTGATCCCATTTAGTTGTGAAACATATTGCTTTACGTGTAAATGTGTTGTGTCTTTCCACTCACTCCACTTGATAATAACTGATTTATTTTTTTATAACATTTTATAAAAAAAAACAAAAGAACAAGAAGCACATTAATTCATAAATGTGATCTAACAAAGGTAAAGGGAAAAAATTAACCATGTTTGCTGTTCATATGGCTTGTAGTTGGGATGAAGTAAACATCTGTTGAGTAATTTAACGTAAAATTGTTTGATAGTGTTAATTTGGAAAGCCAAAACTCTAGCGGGTCCACCAGACCCATGAACACTGGCTCAGTAACAAAAATACGAACACCACACAAGGGTTAAAGTTGCTGTGAACCCTGGTTGTCACGCCCCCAGCAGCCTAGATTCATTGCGCCGTACCTAAGGGAGGATTCAGGGTCACCTGTTCCAAACCTAACTATATGCTTTTGGAAAAAAGGAATCTTTTAAGCCTGATCTATAAGCAGAGAGGGTTTCTGTCTCCTGAATCCAAACTGGTTCCACAGAAGAGCGGCATGAAAGCTGAAGGCTCTGCCTCCCATTCTACTTCTAAAAACCCTGGGAATTTGTCTCCCAGTTTACCTTAGTACATTAAAAGAGAAATAAAGATAAAATGGACTCGTGCCTTACAAAGCTACAATAACGCATTTTTTCATTTGTTTTCCGTCTCTTTGGACATGAATTGCTGTCCAGAGGCCCAGGTGGGGCAGTCTCCTTACTAATGACCTTTATTATTCATGTCTGATTATTATGGGAGCACAGTGGAGGGGGAGCCATCATTTCTAGCTCTTCCAGTAATGAGGTCGGATGAAGGTCTCACGACGGCCTTACCTACAGCGTGACCAGTAAACACTTTTAATTGGCTAGGCCGGGGCCAGAAATAATCTACAAATTAAGTCCAAATATCCATCGTCCTTGCTAGTGTTACGAGGTTTTATTTCCTAAATGGACACCAGCATCAGCTGTGCAAAGTTTGTGTATGATTTGCGCCTCATATAAGCTTCATGTAAACAGAAGTTAATTAGATGGAGGTATAATGTATGTTCGGGGCACTGATTTATTTTATTAATTTTTTTTGTTTTGTTTTAAAAGTCATGTTCATGTGCCACAAAATAATTACATAATTGGATTTCCTGGATCATTGCAGAGGATTTAGCAGGAATAGGGAATGGACTCTCTGATTGCCAATTCCAATGTGCCCTTATAGTCGAGGCTCTTAAGACGTAATTGCTGAGAGGCTAACGGTGTAGGAGCAGTGTTTTCCCTGATGAGGTGTGTAGCTGAACAAAAGTGCTGAAACGCAGCTTTGGGGCAAAAACACATTTACTTTGGTGCATAAATGATGAGCTGATGTGATGAATTAAATAAGTGGATTTTTTTTTTTTTTTTTTTTGCTGACCTGATTTGCCTCTTGTCGACACAAACACTGCTTCAACCTTTCCATTTCTGTCTGCGTGCAGGGTTGTTACCCCCGGCCCCCAGCAGCGGCATGGTGATGCTGCAAATGACAGCAGCCCCCTGCCAGCAGCCCCGGGCCCCCTCCCCCTGCCAGAGGAAACCACTCAGCCACAAACACTTGGGCCCCGAGCACCAACGCAACCGCAGGCCCGCCGAGCTCCCTCCGCTTCCGGACAACACCCAGGTACAAACGCTGCCCAGGCGCATCCATCAGGCAATCACAGAAGAACAGCGGTGCCTTTCAGACCGTAGTTTCTCCTTTGAAACCATTTAATTAGCTCGGCGACCCAGAGGTTTTCATTTGACGGGAGCAACTTCCAAATAATTTTGAATTCAGTTGTAAATTTGTTCAGCTGATGTTTTCTACATAGGACCATACTTTACGTGTCAGAAAGTTAAGACGGTCACAAGAAAGCAATTTGAAAGCCAATTTAGTTTGTTTGTGCGCGTCTGACAGTTGCGTGAGAATTGTCGCCTTGAGCCAGACTCAGCTTGCCTGCTGTTCCAGGCAGGTTAAATGTCGTAGTAAATAGGCTCTGCAAATGAAGTGAGTGCTGCCGAAACCTGAAAATGAGGAGAAAATAGTCCTCGGCATTAGGGTGTAATGGTACATTAGTGGGACTAATGTGGATAGAATGGAACATTAAAGCAATGACTTGAACCACAGAATGACTTTGTGAAAGGAAGAAATGGCCACAGTTGCTTTTTTCTTTTTTTTTGAATGAAAGTGTTTGTGTTTCCTCCCGGTTTCCCCTCTCTGCATCATCGGTGTGTTGTATGTAGAGCAGCCTGCCCTCGTCTCCGGCACTCACTCCCTCGCCAGGCCAGCCGCCCAGCGTCAAGGGCCTCCCAACAGGCATCTCACCCATCCCTGTCATGGCCCACCACCCGCAGCTCCCTACAGCCTTCTGCCACAATGGACAAGGTCAGAGACGCGCAGTAGTATTGCCGTACATGCTTACAAACATGGCATCCTCAAAACTCAGTGACTGTGCAGTTCAATGGCGCACGAATGCATTCAACATCAAAAAATGTACAGTTGAAGCATCTCTTATCTGGATGAATGAAACCTTCTTCCATATTCACAAGCCTTTGCTTATGTACTGATATTCCTGAGGTTTTAAGTTTGGAGTGAAGAGCATGATCATGTGTTTTAAACTAATCCTGCTGAGGGGCATCATTTCCTGATGCTAAATGAAGGAGTCAGTGCATTGGAGAACACTTGAGGGTCTGTGCAGCAACTTTAAATACAACAGTAACTTCAGCTGTGCTTGTAAAAGATGTCTAACCTAAGATTTAACATTAAGTGACAAATTGCACTAAATTGCTTGAAAAGCATGCTGCAAAGTAGTTTAAGCAGTAGCTAACCTCCCAACTTCCTGCTTGCCATGAACAATGTTAAAGCGTGCGTGTTTTTAAACAGGTTCTAGCACACAGGATTCAATAAATGTCATATATCATTTGTTTAAACTGGCAGCTATACTTGGAGTTTATATTTTAATCATTGATTGTCGAGTACTTTAGTTAGCTACTGTCTATGTAGCTGCAGTTAGGTTCTAAAGCGATTTAAATGACTACAAACTGATATTTGAAAAGGTTGTTTTGACTCTGATTACCAGGTGAAGCGCACTACTCTTTACTGGGCCAGCCTTTGCAGTACAAACCCTCCATCAGACCTCCGTTTATCCACACTGCACACATGATGGCCAAACATCAGGTAGTACTGGTTTTCCACTTTTGACTTCTTTTTCCTTGTCCTGCCACCCACAAGCACACCTACCTTACTGGCATCTTCTGTCTCCTCAGGTTCCTCTGGGGGTTTGGCGTGGCAGTCATGGGAGGAAGGCCGGCAGAAAATCAGTCTCTTCAGATCTCAGTGTAGGTGAAGCAGGTAATAGGAAGACCAGAGGGAGGCTTAAGCTTAGTGAACCTCGAGTTAGCGGCAGGTTCTGACCGAGATTTGACCTCTTCAACACAGAAGAAGCTCCAAATCCTAGTCCAGAATAATATGTATTATGTATGTTTTGGGTTTTTTCTTTTTTTTTTCTTTTCAAATTCAGGCCAGCAGTTTGTAAAAACACGCATGCTGGCTGGAATGTCAGCCTTTAGGTGTTTATCAGAAACTCGTGCTGAGATTCATCACCAGATAAATCCAGCTGCTGTGTAGTCTCTTTGCCAGATTAAGTGGAGTAACATCACCTTTTTTATTCTGTCAAAATCTGCTTGCTGTGCTCCGTATCTGTGGAGAAAGCGTCTGTTTGTGAATGTAAGCAGAAATAATTTCCAGACGGGGCAGAAATCACACCTGGCAGTGGAACCTGCAGTCCTGGCAGTATTAACACCGACACAAATGTGCTGATTATTTCAAATATCACGCTGTATTCTTTGCAGGTGCTGAGATTTTTTTTTTTTTTCCCCTTCATTATTCAGGCGGTTTAGTCAACAATCCCACTAGGGGCAATCAACAAGGACTGGGGCTCATACGCAGCTTCTTTTACAGAGGAATTAAGACCGAGAGATGGACCTTTTCTTTTTAAAGAAAATGTGTAAAAAAAAAAAAAAAAAAATCCAGTAAATTATAACCAGACGCATAGATCTGTTTGTCCTTCCAACTCAAAGATTTAAAGCTGACAGCAGCATTTTATTTGAAGCCTCCCGATGGTGCAGGTCTGATGTTGTTGTCATTTTTTTTGTTTGTTTCCCCCCCTCTGCTCACCCATGACAGTTGTTTTATTTATTGGCTCCACTGCTCACAGCGCTGTCTGTCTGTGTGCGTCTGCAGTGAGCAGTCAGATTCTGGACGTGACACATCCTCCGGAGGGGATCAGCTGTACAGACTCCCACCACCTCCTGGCAGAGATGTACAAAGGGGGCGAATCGATCCGCCGGCTGTCGGACCAGCAGCCACGGTTGTGCAACTCGACCCGAGGCGCTCCCGGCAGAGACCTGGCCTCGTCGCGCCCTATCTTTGCCATGCTCCCCTCCAGACACACCACCCCGAGCGCCGTGTTCCGCCCCACAGGCCCCCGAGCCGCCTTTAAACTCAGAACCAGCAGCGGACACAAAGGGGAGCTGTGCGACTCAGACAGGACTGGCTCATAGCTGCTAAGATCTCAGAGCGGCACACATGGAACACACATCCAACCACCTGCCTCTGCTGCCTCAGTCTGGACTGTCTCCCAGACGCTGTCCAAATCGAAACATCAAATGTCTGAAGAATGAATGTTCATTTTTATTTTGTTTTAGTTTCTTTTAGCTTTTTTCCTTTTTTTTTCGGCCAACAGGTCTGTGCAGGGTGGAAACCGAGCACCAGTTTGTAACATTTGTCCGTAGCTGCGGAGCTCCGCTCAGCGCCCCATTTCTATTCTAAAACTCGAGTTTGCTGTTCTGAAGTCAAAGTGTTTGGAGACTTTTGGGGTTTGTTTGCCAGCTATCACATTAGTGTCTACTGCGGCTGTTTTAGTACCAAATTATTATTTTTTTTCTTGCCACTTTTTGAAAATTAGATGATATAATTATGTTTAAATTGAACTGAATGTGTCACGTTGGGTGTTTAAAGGTTCTAGAACGGCACGTAGCAGCATTTGTACAAGAAGAAACACTGAATCACAGATAAACTACCTGAATTATTTAAAGTCACCATTAAACACCGTGAATGTTGCATTTGCACTGAAGTGATGATCAGAGGTGGAGATTTGACTGGTATCGGACAGAGCCTGGGTTTTTCTTTTATTAACCCTTAATACCTGTTTGTTTGCACTCGACCAGGCCACTTTGTTTTATATATTAAAATGTTTATATGCACAAGAATAATACAATCGAGTTTGTCACTACTTGGCTTAATTTGTTTGGATTTCTGTTTGTGTGACTCATGAGAGGTGTTCTGTGTATGGCGTGGCTTTTCTTCTTCTTTTCTTTCATTTTTTAAAAATTAGATTCTAATAAATGTTTGCACCACAAGTGTTGACTTTTTCCACCAAGCTAAAGTATGAGTAGTTAGCTGCAGTCAGCAATTTCAAGGTCTAATTGAAATGTTTCCTTGGGAGCAAGATGTCGCTTCGGTATGGGAAGGAAGAGCAACAGATGAGGCAACTCTGTGGAAGATGTTGCCATGAGGTTTGTATCTGTGCCTTTTGGGCACTGCGGAGATGTTTGCTCTGCTCTGCAGCCTCATTTCCAGCTGCATAAATGAGCCATTTTGAACGAACGCTCCTCTCAGCCTGGGATGTAGTGAAACAGAGACACCTAGTGGACAAAGTTCGTTACTGCATTATGAAAGCGCTATGGAATTAACGAGTGAAAGTGAAACTTAACAGAAAACTGGTTTAGTGGTTACATATTAATGACAGGCGTGTTTAGTGTGGCCGAAAAACGCGGGAGTATCTAACCGTTATGTCGACGCTTCAGTGCTAATGTAGCATAACAAAAGGGTAATGGAGACCGACTCCTGGGAGAACGGCAGGACTGTGGTTGTCTCCGGTGTTCCCAATGTGTTGCCCCCCGGCAGGATAACTGATAAGCTGACCATTCACTTCCAAAGCACCCGGAAGAGTGATGGAGGAGACGTCGAAAAGGTCAAATATCCCACCAACATGGACGGAGTTGCGTTTGTCACTTTTGAAAACGAAGAAGGTAAATTAGCAGGTGGTGGCTAAAGGCAGGCTATAGGCTAACATGTCGCTACTGATAGTGTGTAAAGCTGTGCGTCCTTCAATAAATACATTAATGACAACAAGCAGTTTTTGAGGGTGTCCCCTTCCAACCAACAAAAGCTAATCTGCGTATGAGCAGTTCTTCCAGCGCTCAGTGAGTTAAATGAAGTTGTCCAAAAAGCTGCTCTATAAAGTTGTCCACTCTTCGCTAATTTAAGCTAAATGTTACTGCAATACTTCAAATTTTGATTTCAGTCCGTTTCCAAGTAAACCCAGGGCCAGTATCGCCGACACTTTCAGCCTATACAGGCTGTATGATGATTTATGAGATGACTCATCATCAGTTTGTAAACAATGAACACTTTTTAATGACCGCTTACTGTGATTTTTGCTTTTCACAATAAGTCACCGCATGTAAATGTGCCTGTCTCTGAAGCACTTTGGATTCGGCCCAACTCTTCTAAAAAAGAAAGAAAAGCAGACTCAGTTTTCTTCAATTTATGATTTTTGTGTTCACAGTTCTAAAATAAAAAACAATGTAGCAAACAACACCTTAAAACTTCATAGTGTTGTGACAACACTCATGTATACAGATATTTTACTACAATAAAGGCCTAAAAACAACGTACAGTTGAATCTGTATGTACTGTCTTCTATCAAAAATATGAAGTTTATTTCAGTTCAGACACATTATCATTGCTGCATAACATACAGCCTGTTGTTTAACTCTAAAGCCAGGTGTATTGTTTATTGTACAATGGGATTATTAGAAATTAAAATAGTGCTCCCTGATTGGTGCAGTGTTCCAGTTACCTTAGTCAGACAATACAGTCTGCTTTATGAGTTTGAACATATTCTGTTCTTTTAAAATAGGAGACTTATTTCCGGAGCTCTGTGAATGTAATAATAAATGACAGACACAAACTAAGGCCACCTTATCCATGTGGAATTGCAAATACCTAAAGGGCTTACACAAACTGTTTCGTCATTGTCAAACATATCTGCTATTTTTCACTATAATTGGTACCCACGGGAACCAATTTCAGTTTCCCCTGAGAACCACTTTTACATTATGCTGAGTGGAAAGGGTAATGTATGAATGAAACATTTGATTTTTGTATGATCTGCAGCTTGGATGTGTGCCTAACTGATGAATGGATTAATCTGATATTATCAAAGTGATGTACTGTTATATAAAAGCTAACATTAGACTGGTAGATAATGAGTCGAGTCAAGCTCTGTGCACTCTGAGTGACAAAAAAAGTGTGCTAGCTTTGTGGGTTCATGAGGCATCATTATAACAATGACCTGGGTAGAGACCACAGCAGAACTGTGCTAACTTTTGGCAGATGCAGCGAGGGTGGTGGAAAAGAAGCAGCATATTATGACAGACAGCCAGTTTCCTGAAGACTTCGTCCTCACTGTGTTTCCCTTCAGCACAGATGTAAGTATCGGTGTGATTTTAAAACACAATGCCTACTTACGTCACTTGCTTTTGACAAGCTTTTGATTGCAAAATAAAAGTTTCTAATTCAAGCACATTTCTGTGGTGCAGGTGTTTTTCTACGTCCCAAGCGCTACGGTTGATCTTTCCATATTCGGTGGCAATCGGGACTTGGTGATTGAGAGCCTGCGGTCAGCTCACAGATCGCTGCGTTTTCGTCCTGTGCCCCAGGAGAGGAAAGTCTTCATTGAGGGGCCTTTTGCAGCTGTCCAAGCCCTGAGAGGGGACCTCATTCGCAGAGCCGATGAGCTTCAATCTGCAGTCACAGTCCAAACTACTGGTATTAACCCAAGAGAAACTGGTCATAATACGAGGTTAATATCTTATCACAAGCATGTCGACTCTGTAAGCCACAGCAGCTCTAAGAGGGAACCCGCAAGCAGCTTATCAACATTATCAACACAGAGCCCAGGTAAGGCAAATGAAATCCAAAGACTTCTCTCAAAGACTCAAAATGCCTCCTTGAGGCAAAAAGTTTCCTCTGAGAGTTTGGCTCCAGGGAGGATTTTGAAAGCACGCGTCAATGGAAAGGACAAACTGGAAGTTCAGCCAACAGAACAAAGAAAGGCCAACCACATACAAGTGGTCTAGAAGGAAATCAAAGCATCTTCCTTATCGGGCCTTCCTCAACCAGTATATCGCAATATCAACAACAGAGCCTTATAATGACAGTGCCTCACAAAAACATCCCAGAGCAGGCAAGATTTCAGCCACAGAGATTAGAAGAGAGGGTGATTTGGGGTCTCACCAGAACAGCATGGGCTGTTTGAAGAATCCAAGCAGCTCAGCAGTCAGAAGTAAGCTCCAGACTGAATTTAAAGATGTCTCAAAAACCTTGGAGAGATATACTGAAGGTCCCGCAGTGGCGTGTGGAGTCTCTCCGTAAGGTCAGGATGATATCTGGGTTGACTCTTACATATTCAGATACATCAAAACATTTCACAAGAAGGAGTTGGGCAGATGCTTTGCGGGCACTGACTTATCTGTCAGGTATGTTGTAGAAACTGACCTCATGCAAATATCGTTGACTGAGCAGCAACGTTCCAAGGTGACCTCAGGAGTCCAGAAAGCCATCCAGAAACTGAAAACTTTGTTTGAGTTTTAGCAATCAATCTTAAGAGTTCATAAGATATTTTACCATGAGGTGGGGCTGTCGGATAAATACCTACTAAATCAGATCTGTGGTGTTTTCAGTTTCCAGTTTGAAGATGTTCTTTACATATTTGAGGACTCCTGCATTAAAGCCATCAGCCCCTCAGTCCCTAGTCTGCTGTTCAATAAGAAAATAAAAGAAGGAATAATTAAATTCAAAGACACTCTTGTAAATTTCAGGCAATCTAGTAGGAATCATGAACGGATGTAGTTTAATCACTGACCACAAGGGGGAGTAGTTTTCTCTTCGCAAACCCTCCCCAACACTGAAATCTATATTTATCTTGTTATTGTTACAGATGCCCTGATTGTTGTTTGATACTGACACTGTGAGTTTTCATTTGAGCAGCTAATGATTAGAACTATAGAAATAAATTATACAGTACTGATGAGATATTTAATCAGTACTGTATAATTTGTGTTTTTGCTTTTTCTCTCTGTTTCTATGGTGAAGCGTCCCCTTTGTTTATGGATGGGTTAATAATTAAGCCTTTAAACAGCAATCCAGACTCTCTTCTCATAGCAGTGGGGATAAGTCTTAGTTACCCCTCTTCACATCTTAATTAAAGACAAAACATAGACAAACATCGACAGATGTCAGCCTGTCTCACATGACCAAATCATTTAGTCACATATTATGTGAAATTAAATTAAAACAAAACTGATTTGTCTGTGTGGATTTTCTTGATGATTATTAAGTTTTTTATTATTAGCATTTTTAAGCATTATTAGTATTTGAGAATTTACTACAGTGACATCTGTTCTACATTTCTTTGTCTTTAGGCTTTTATTACTTAGTGTCCATGAACCCTGGTTTTGCTGGAATGCAAGGCCTGCATTGGGCAGCAGGGGGCAGTAGAGCACTTTCATCTATACTGTGGGCTGTGTATAAATAGAGATACTGTAGCTGCCATGACTCGCCTCAATAAAGCAATTATGGAGGCTGGGTTTGGCGAGCAGGGTGCAGATTGGCAGGCGAATGATATCAGTTGGATGTCCCATTATACATCATCTCCCGTCCACACACATACAGAGTGTTACAACACAGTGTTGCACCTTTTCCAAGGAAGTACGCATTACATGTTTTGTGTAGAAGGTTTTTTGTTTCTTTTTTTGGTTTGCAATTATTCAGACGAGCTTGCTGCACAGCCTCAATAATTGATTCATTATGTAAAAATAAGCCACATCACCGTAATGAACACACACAAACACAATCAGTCATCTCCCAGACGCACTCACTCTTACTTGTTACCATAGGAACGTAGTGGAAGAGGTTGGCAAGCTGCAACGTTGGGCGTCGTTAAGGGAAGCTCTTGAATACAATGAAAACAACCATGCGGGCGAAGGAATTACATTTCCAACAAAAGAACCCTTCACCAAAGACGAGCAGAAGAGAGGCCACCGCCTGGTAACACCCAGACCTCTCTCCTGCCCCTCTGATACCACCTCTTGAACAATTAGCCATCATTGGGGTGGGGGCTGGAGTTATTGTGGTAGAACAGAATGAGTCAACAAGCAGACGGCATGAATTATTTTTCCTGAAATGGTTCCGACTCTGGCCTTTCATCGCACCCACCCTCCTCATTATGCATAAAGTGTAATTAGGTACCAGCATTTTTGAATATATTAAGCATGTGTGACTTTCATGATGGAGGTCAGAAACAGCAGCAGGCCAAAAAAGGAAGCATTAGTGGAAATCTCAAGGACGTTTGCATCAGGAACGAGGTCTTCTGGGCTTCAAACCTGTAATTGGGCCTCTGAACCCTGTGCCTCTGATGAATGTTATTGTTCACACTTCACATTAGCAAATGACTCAAACCACTACAAACACTGACTGCAAATATATGCAGAATGACCACAAAGCAACCACAAAACAACAACAAACAGACAAAGTGACTATAAAGATAACAACTTCAAGAACAAACCAAGTGACGGACAAAATTACAAAGACAGTTACTACAAAAAGAACAAATAAACTACAAAAGGTTGGAAATCAATTTTTAAATAAGCATAATGATCATAAAAACTAAAGGAACAAGCAAAGTTACTGGAAAGATCAAACAAAACAAAATTATAGAAATTACAAAGGCATTCACATTGACTAAAAACAAGCAAAGAGCACAAAACACTACAAAGGGCATGCAAAATGGGATCCAAAACAACAGAATAACTAACTCAATTATATACAAATATACAAAGTTACTACAAAATGAAACAAAACAAATAACCATTCTGATCTAATTATTTGGTTACAAAGAGGCAAAAGATCAGAAAATTACAAAAACGTAAAAGTAGCAGAAGATGGAATTATAGAAAACTACAAAGGCTCAAACAACTACAACAAAAGCAAAATTACTGGAAAGAATGGAAAACACAAACACACAAAATAACTTCAAGAGGACCCAAACAACTGCAAATTGATACGAAATGAAACTCGAAATTATGCAAAAAACAAACAAACAAATAAAACAACTGAAAGTGTCTAAAAAGGGGGGAAAGGTAATAAAACAACAACAAAAACCTACAAATTACAAAATAAAAACAAATTACTACAAAGAGGTACAAAATGACTACAAAACTAAAATAAAATTATACAAAAGAACTACAAGCACATACCACCAGAGATGGGCAGTAACACGTTAAAGCAATCCGTTACTGTAATCCAATTACTTTATTTCAAGTAACGAGTAAAGTAAGGGATTACTATTGCAAAAAAAGTAATTAGATTACTTTTCCTTCCCCGTAAGCACACTGCATTACAGTGTTACTAAACCGTCGTGATTTTGTTTGTGAGAGTGTCTCATGACAATGACGTACGAGTGTGCGACGCCCGTGGCAGCAACAGATGTGTGCAGATCAACAATGGATAAAACGAAATGTGGGAGAGAGTACGACCATGCATCGTTTAAAGCATGGACGTACTGACATTACTGAGTTTGATTACATAAAAAGTGACAAAAACATTAGCGTTCACTGTACACTCTGCGTGGGAAGAAAACTTCTTTCTACAGCAAAAAATTTAACTTCAAACCTGAGCAAGTACCAAGCACGCTGCCACAGGAATGTGGAATTCACAGAGAAACCCCCGGATCCTCCCACTGACATGACCGCTGTGGCACCGGGCAAACCTCCTGCTAAACAGGTGACAATAGATTTAAGAGCGGCAGGACTCAGTGCTGCTGAGTCTTTGATTTTATTTAGTTTTTGCTGTTTTACTTGCATCTGTTTGAAAGAGTGAGCGTAAACAAACAAAGCTTTATTTTATTTTATGTGCTGGAATATACAGAAAATAGGTTTAAATGTTAAACAAATTTCTTCCAGTCAGATACTGTTGCATATAATTAGATTTTTGCTTAATTCAATGTGCATAAAGTTAAAAGATTAAAACTAATAAAACATGTTTTTTAAAAGAGACTTTTTCATTTGATTCAATTTTATATAATGGATTATGCAGAAAAAATAGAATTGGGCTTAAAGGTCTGTTGCTTTGTTCAGGTTGTGTATCATGTTTTTAAAAAGTAACTAATTGCTTTTGAAAATAAGTAATTAGTAAAGTAAAAGGATTACCTTCTTGGAGGAGTAATTAGTAAATAATTACTATTTTCAAGTAACTTGACCAACACTGCATAGCACAACTACAAAGATACAAATGGTCACCAAACAACTATAAAAACATACAAATCAAATACAATAAATGAATAAATGACAACAACAACAAAAGAAACAGCCTAAAAGAGTAAATTACTACAGAGATACCAAAATAGCGCAAACAGAAAAAATGACAAATGAACTACAGAAAATAGCAAAATGCTACAAAACCTGTTTAAAGAGACTCAAAACAGCTACAAGAAAATGCAAAATTACTTTAAAAAAAACAAAACAAAACAAGGCCCCAAAAATCCAGAGAACATTTCAACTATGGGTAAAGTATCGCAAGAGAAGAGTAAGAGCCTTTGTCTGTTCTCAGAGTTCTCCAAATCCTCTGTGGATCGGATGTTACCTATCAGCACACGACTATTCGCTGTTTTAATTTAAAGTGTGTATTTTTGTGTGGTTGTGCTCAGGCGCACACATCATAGAGGTCAAAGGTCAGAGAGAGAAGCAGCAGGCCTCTACATCATTCCTTTTCCACAGTGTGGAATAGAGCTTCAGGTGATGGATAGCATTCTTCGGGCAATGTGTGTGTGTGTGCACGTCACAGTCACAAATTACGTCTTAATGACTCTCTTTACAGATCATCACCCTGCCCGGGAGAAGGGAAGCAGGCGGGGATATGAGTGCCCCCCGCCCCTGCTGCTCTGCCTAAATGCAGTAGTGCATGGGTATTAGCAAGCTGTGATGGAAGAGCCTTGTAGGAGAAATTGGGGGCAACAGACCAGGAAAATGGTTTGTGTGTTATCCGTGGAGAAAAGGACAAATGGTGTTTAATTGGTCTGACAACATATGACCCACAATGTAAGCATAGTGAATCACCGTGGAATTTTGCAGTTGGTACGCAAGTGTGACTGACAGTCAATGTTTAACATGCATCTCCTCAAATTGCATTCATTATGGTGTTATTAACCGTCTCGTATATCTTTATTTCAGTTATTTACTTCTTTTCAATATTTGGGAGCCATACTTTAAGAATAAAAATATTAACATCACTTTCAAAGAGTAAGAAGTTGATAGCATTAGGACTATCACTACATCACATTTGTACTACACATAGAGCCCAAAAGAATTCACAGACATTTCAAATATCATTGCAGGATTGAAACAGAAGTTGGAAACAATAAAATGGTAAGTGGTAAATGGCCTGCATTTGTATAGCGCTTTTCTAGTCCCTAAGGACCCCAAAGCGCTTCACACTACATTCAGTCATTCACCCATTCACACACACATTGGCGATGGCAAGCTACATTGTAGCCACAGCTGCCCTGGGGCGCACTGACAGAGGCGAGGCTGCCGGACACTGGCGCCACCGGGCCCTCTGACCACCACCAGTAGGCAAACATGGGGTTAGTATCTGGCCCAAGGATATTTGGTATGCAGCCAGGAGGCAGCCTGGGATCGAACCACCGACCTTCTGATTAGTGGCTGACCTGCTCTGCCACCTGAGCTACAGCCACCCCACCACACCACACCACCAGTCTTTTTTTTATATTTATTGTGTGTTCTCTTTTTCCTTTTTGGCAAATAAATTATACTCACACGTGTGCAGGGAGTTCAAGAATGAATCTAACCAACCGCTTTTTGTAGTTTTGCCTCTGTACAGCACTACACTAAATTTTAAATTAGACAACCAAGAGGAGATTAAAGTGTGAATTGTTGGAATCAACTGTAGGGGTCTTTAGAGGAAAAACTACAAAACATGTGTAATTGTCCAAATTCCTGTCTGTTGCTAATTATGTCTTCTTCTTTTTTTTTTTCATTTTATGGCAAGTAGCAACAAGCCTAAATATACTAAATCCTACTTTATTGGAGTTTACTTTCTTAACATTATTCTAAAGAGATGTAGAAATTACTTTTATGTTCATTACACAAAAGCATAAGAGCGCTTTGGTGATATGCAGACTGTGTCCAGGACACAAGCAACTGCATTATGTTGCTAACTTTGACTCTTTGCAACCATCTGAATAGATGTTAGGGCAAAGCTAGCCAAGGACCCAGAGTCACATTAAAGCTGAGTCTATCCAGACCCCAGCCCAGCAGCCAGACCCTGATGTTCATCAGGTAACAAAGGCAGCCTCCATTTCTACCTGTACATGATGATCTCCGATCCTTGAGCTAATTTTCACTGTTAGTTTGTGTTGTCGGCTTTATGTTCATACACTGAAGCTTGTGTCAAATGTTAAGTTTAAGATCTAATGTGTATCTAGAGCCAGGATGGCTGTGACTCCTGCTTCCAACCCTGACGCTAAGCTAATGATTGTTCGAACAGTAATTAACACTCAGACACGAGCACTGTACCAGTCTTCTCAGCTAACTGTCAGGAAGAAAGTTCATGTTGCAAACTAGAAAAATATAAATAACCTTGTCTGAAAATATGTCATATGTGTTAGTTTTCAGGGTTCATCACTAAACTTTCATGTTCTGTTTTCAAGGTGCTGACTCCCTGTAATCACAATAATCCTGTTGGATGCTGCCATCACTAAAAAACAGAAACAAAAAAAACTATTCAGAATTTGAAACATTCACCATATTTTCTGGACTTACTGCAAACTGAGCAAATCAGTTTTCAGGTCACTTTGGTGCCTTAGGCCAGACACCCTCAGAGGAGACTGATCTTTTCATACACCGATGATTTCATTATACTTTAGCATAATTCAGTTTCATTCAGTCTGTGTCTGAGTCATTAAGAACACAGTCATTCATTGTTTTTCCATAAAAACTAGCGTCCATGCCTCACCCCCGTGTTAAACTCACTAAAAATGAACTAAAACAGAAAACCTGGTATTAACTGAGCATCACGCACCACTACCTTGTCTAAAGTATTACTTGATGCGACTTCTTAAACCTGAACCTTTCAGACACTTTACTTTCAGTTTTACTTCTAAATATTACTGATTTATTTGCAACATGTCCAACCATAGCTGTTATGGCAATTTTGCTGTTTATTTTCACCACTTTCTTTTAGCACCGTGTTACAAACCTGTAAAAATCAGACTGTTGCACTAAATCAGAATTGTCCTCTGACTACAACACATCATCTGCTCTGTCTTCTTCCTTCCTCACATCTCGACTCCCCAGCTGTTCGCCCTCACTGACGAGCCGATCCAGGAAGAGTGAGTGTAATTATCAGCCTCTCCTCTGACCATTTCAAAAGCTCGCAGTTAGTCGGGTGTGAAGAAGAAATGTGATTGCCTGTTAAATTTTGACACCGCGGGCTGCAAACGCTCAACACACGGCTGCCACATGTGGACCTTTCTCAATTTAGAATGACAACTTTTCACTTATTCGAAGATGGAGGACAGTCGAGGCTGAAGCTGCTCTGTAAATGTTTTATTTCATGCCCTGCTTTGATGGTGATTAGATAGAATTAACTGTCAGGTGAAATTTAGTATAAGCTGTTTATTTTTCTCCTGTATTCCGATGAGTTAACCTTTGTCTCCTTTCCAAGATGGCAATACTCAGTTCATTCAAAGAAACTTGACCAAAAGCAGGCAATAATATCTTTTTTGTATAATTCATGCTGGAGTGTAAACATTTTTTTTTTATTATTACAAATGAGATTTTTAGTTCCCAAACATCACTTTTTAGCTACACAGAGACCAAGACCTTTGATATTTTGAAAAAGTATTTTGTCCTCAGGATTATTATTTTTTATTCATTTATTTATTTATTTTAAAAACAGACTTGACAGTACTTGAATAGGAGGGTTATTAGTTTTTAGTTAATGCTAGCAAACGTGGTTAGCAAGTTGCATCAATATGCAAAACAAAGACTTAATTACTTAGTCCTACATAACAGGCTAATAAAATACTCAAAAAATTCTTGAATGGCCATGTTAGCCTACTTTCTACTCAAATCTTTTATATACCAGGGTATAAACATGCTAGTTTCAAAGCTAAAGTTGGTCATTTTAGCATGGGAGTCTGTGGGGTTGACCTGCTTTTGGAGAGAGCCTCGTGTGGCCAATGGAGGAACTGCAGTTTTCGGCACTTTTTCATGTTGGGTTCGTTTTTTCGATTTTACATCCCCAAAGGTTGTGGCTGGGTCCTAACCACCTGAATTTTATTTGAATAAAACTTTAATGAGCTTACCTAGCAAGTTACCAATTTATCTTTTACATAATGCTTTGTTAAATGACACGATGTAAAAATACTTGTTAGTTGGAAACTCAGCAAAGCTGCCAAGTCAACAAAATGAATTTGACATTTTAAAACAGACAACATGTTAGTTTGTCTCTTTGGAGACAGAAATCATATTCTGATCATATAATGATTGTGAAGAAAACTGGCCCATTTAATGGGCTAAACAGTTCACTTTCTGCAGTCATCATCTGCAGCTGCTCCAAAATGATTGCTTGTGCTACCATGTGGGAGATCTCAGTTAGATGCCTCATCTCTCAGCTCCATTAACAGACAAAAGGTACCAGTCATCAGAGGGAAGCGTATTTCTCAGGTGGCACAATGTGGCATCGTGTGATTTGTGGGTCTATAGATTAGTGGGGGCACTCTGTCTTGTTTTAAAGTGTATGTGGCTGTGCCCCGGAGGTCACGATTTTTCAGAAACAGGTCTGATAGTTCACATTTATGTGAAACCCCCATATGATTTAATGGCCTGGACATTTTTAAAATTGATCCCGCCACAGAAAAGGCATCAGTTAGGTCCATCCCTTCCAATACAGATGCTGCACAGACCATGATAGGCTCCAAGGGCGGTAATAAAATTTGTGACATTGTGAAGAGCCAGACCGTGTAATCGCTTTTAATTACAGTGTAGAAAGAACTGCAATGAACTGGACCCCAAAAATGAGAACATTTCACTGTCTATGCCACCCAAATGAAAATCCAAGAGGTCTCCTTTGATAATTTAAAGATTTACATAACTATACAGACAGCAGATTATGTAAAATGAATCCATGTATAATTAATTAATGCCCATTGCCCTGATTCTTTCTATCCACACCAGAGCTATCAAACAGTTTTGGGTTCCTCTGTATTAGAAAGACAATGAATAAATGGATAAGAGAGAGGTGACACCTTATGAGAAAAGGCTGTGGATACATCAGGAGCCTGAAGCAGTACGAGATGTCAGCATGGGCGTGTTTGCTCCTGCAGGTGTGTGCGAGACAGAGAGAGATGAGAGCATTTGTATTCAGCAGGCATCAGAGATCAGTAGAGTGGGGAAGATGTATGGCACTTGCACATGCGAAATGTAAAGCTTAGACAAAGGACCAAGATTTATCGAAAGTCCACCTCAAGAGAAAACAAATCAGATAAACTAATATGACAGTGAGGTGAAATGTGGTCATAACAACAGGAGAGATGACAGATAAATATACCAAGATACAAGCTTTTTATATTATTTGATCCCAAAATTCATGGCTTTTTTAAAAAAATCACCGTCACAAAAATAATTTTGCAGGAGTTTTCTTACTTGTAATGAAAGGCAATGATTCTCACAGTTAATTGGTTGTGTATTTTACACTAATATTGTCTATCAATCAAATTCAGTTCAATTCAGTTTTATTTCTACAGCACTAAATCACGACAACCGTCATCTCAAGACCCAGCAATAATAGAGAGATGACCCCAACAATCAGACAACCATGATGTGCAAGCACTGGAGACAGTGGGAAGGAAAAACTCCTGTTTAACAGGAAGAAACCAGCAGCAGAGCCAGGGTCAGGGAGCCGCCATTTGCAGTGAATGGTAGGGGGTGAGGGGAGGGAGATAGGAGAAAAAACAGTCTGTGGAAGAGAAACAGAGATTAATAATAACTAATGATTAAATGTAGACTGCTATGTAAACGCAAACAAAAAAACTAAACAAAATGTCAAGAAGAACGCCGCAAAGCATTATGGGAAGCTCCCAGCAGCCTAGGTCTTTTGCAGCCTAACTAAACGAGCGTTCAGGGTCACCAGATCCAGCCCTAACTTTATAAACAGGAACATTTTAAACCTAATCTTAAAAGTAAACAGTAGGTCTGTCTCCTGAATCCAAACTGGGAGCTGGTTCCCACGAAGAGGGGCCGGAAAGCTGAAGGCTCTGCTTTAAAATATCCGAAGAGCCACAAGTAAATGTGGTTTACTTGTGATACGGTGCTACGGGGTCTTTAAAATAAAATGAGGCTGATTATTCAAGATCTTGTTTGTGAGGGGAAGACTTTTAAATTCGATTCTGGATTTAACAGTAAGCCAGTATGGGAGAAATATGGTCTCAGTACTCTGACAAAAGCATTTTGGAACAACTGAATGTTTTCAGGGAGTTTTGTTATCTATCATGCACAAAAACTGGTTTCTCATTATCATTAAACTCAGGTACTTCATCATTATTTGCAGAGCTGCCGTCATCTAAAGCTTCCAATATCAAGAGAAATGCTGTTCTACACGAAAACTGACAGCCAGCTGCTGCACCATCATGTTACTGTGACAATACCTTAATTAAAAACACGACTTCAGTATTATGCCTAAAATCAAATGGCAAAACCCCCCAGCATAACCCACTGGCATCTAGCATTCTGCTGTACAGTATACCTTTTTCAGATCGCACTTGGACTCCAATGTATATAAAAAATATTCCAACTCCTAAGAAGCTGACCCCGTCCACGCTGCCTAACCTCAAAAGGGGAGAAAGCACACTGGTTTGATTAGCCTCACTCAAGTCTTTAAAGTCCCCTGGAAATGTCAGCAAAATCATCAAAAGCTCTCGTCTCCTTCATAAAGCCTTGATCAAAGGCATTCTCGACATACTGCGCCCTCTATGTTGTTAGCTCACGGGCAAAATGTCTACATCTGCACAACATTATTGGTTTTATGGGAGTTTTATAAGTGGAGACAAACCAAAACCAGGAGAGACAAGTGACATTTCCCCCTCTTAGCTGCACCCTCAGCCCACCAACTCTCTGCTGCATTCACAGATTTGTCACATGTACTCTGTGTGATATCACCCTTGTTTTACAAGGAATTCCACTCTTAGCTCCAGTTGCCTCCCACATATTACATTACATTACTTGTTGAGCATTTTGGCTTGTAGGGTTGTGTATCCCCCCCCCCCCCCCCCTTCCTGATTTCTTAGGGTTTCTTTTACATATTTGTCACATATGTTTCAGATCATTGAATAAATTGTAATATTAGCCTAAAGTAAGTAGAATTAATTAAAAATACAGTTTTTAAAGGATAATTATATTTATTAAGGGAAAAAAGTTATTCACACCTACCTAATAACTGCAATCAAGCGTTTGCACTGACTGGCAATGAGACTTTTACGTCGCTGATGGGCAGACATTCTCTTTCATGATTTAATGGTAGAGAGCAGAATTCATGGTGCCATAAATCCAGGTCCTGACGCAGGAAAGCAGCCCAGACCATCACGCTACCGCCACCATGTTTGACTGTTGGTATGATGCTCTTTTTATTACATGCTGTTTAGCTTTATGTCAGATGTAACGGGACTCAAACCTTCCAAAAAGTCCAAACAATATTTTCCCAAAAGTCTTGGGGATGATCAAGACCTTTTTTGGTAAATGTGAAACAAGTCTTTGTTTGTGTTGGTCAGTGGTTTTCACCTTGGAACTCTCTCACGGATGCCATTTTTGCCCAGTCTCTTTCTTATTGTTGACAACTGAGCTTAAGTGAGGCAAGTGAAGTCTGCAGTTCTTTAGATGTTGCTCTGGGTTCTTTTGTGACCTCCTGGATGAGTCGTTGATGCTCTCTTGGAGGGATTTTAGTAGGCTGGCCACTCCTGTGGAGGTTCATCCTTGTTCCAAGTTTTCTCCATTTATGGATCATGGTTCTAACCATAGTTCACTGAAGACCCAAAGCCTTAGGAATGTTTTTGTAACCCTTTCCAGACTGATAGGCATCAAATACTTTGTTGGCTCTAGTGGCTTCTTTAGATATGCTGTGTGAAATCTTTTAGTCTTTTAGGTCTGTCAGTAATCAGGTGCTGCTAGTGAAACTAACCCCCCCCCCCCCCAAAAAAAAAAAAAAAAAGCGCTGGGGTTAACACAGTTAATTCATGATTTCACAAGGGGGCAATTACCTTTATACAAAGGGCCAGGTAGGTTTGGATAGCTTTCTCCCTTAATAAATGAAATCATCATTTACAAACTGCAGTTTGTATTTACTAATTTGGTTGCTGATCTGCAACAAATCAAATCAAATCAAATCAAATCACTTTTATTGTCACATCACATGTGCAGGTACATTGGTACAGCACATGTGAGTGAAATTCTTGTGTGCGAGCTTCACAAGCAACAGAGTTGTGCAAAATACAATAATGTAAACAAGCAAAATACAAGAATGGCTACATCTGAAACTAATAAATATATGTACAATATATAATAGTATATGCATTTCTGGATGTGTATACTAAATATTTTTCTACGTGTGTGTGTGTGTGTGTGTGTGTGTGTACACATATTTTACAATTAAATAGAGTAAACAATAAATAAAATATATAAAAAAAAACATGTAAGGCATGTGAAGACTAAGAAATCAAGTAAGGAGGCAGATACTTTTTTCATAACGCCATAGATGACCAAAACACTTAGTCTAACATGAATGATGTGCAGTAATTATAGGGAATTATGTAGGGAATTCAGTGCATGAATCAAAATGAATACATACCTGCACATCATACACAAACCATTATCATAATGCATGTATGCAAATCAATGACGGATTTCTCTTGTATTTGGGTTTTTCAAAATATTTTATTTATACCAAGCTTTTTTCCCCAAATCAAACTGCATTTCTTTATAATTAAACTACAATTAAACTTCATTCATCCACTTCACACACATTATTCTTTCTTATGGGCATACTTGCATCACAACCTTTTCTTATAATTCTTGTCACATGATGCCAACCTTCGGCCTCACATGTGATGGTCTGTGTCAGGCGGTGTTGGTGAGAATAAGACAAAAGTGTGATTTATGAATTGAATTACCTCCCATACACACAATCTCATTGAAGTGACGTAATGCCGTGTGCTTTGGTGTCTTCACGTGTAACCTCAGTTTTATATTTTGACTGACACACAGACACACACTTCAACCCCACGTGCTTACCCCTCAGCTCCACCCACCCCGCTCATGGCAGCCTGCACACACCTCAGGCCATCACCAGATCAAAGAAATATTGCTGTGAACACCCGCTTCCTCAAAATCCCACCAACAGCACCACGGTAACACAAAATAACCCCAAAATAAAGTTCTTTTTAACTTTCTCTCTCTATATCAGCAAGCCTCTCCCCAGCATGCATGAAGACTTTTCAATATTTGTGCAGATAAATGCACACTCACAGATGCTGACACAATCACACCTCCTCCTTCTGTACCCATCCCCCTCATGGGCCCACCTCTCATAGATGTGGGCAGTGTTACCATTTGGCTCACCATGCTGCAGCCTCATCATGTCTGCTGCTGTTTTCCAAACCACAGCACAGAGGAATAACAGTAGGGAGGTAAGCTGTGGAGGAGCTCCAGAGATCACATAAAGATTCCCCACAGTGATGCCAACAAAGAGAAAGAAAGCTCCGACCTGTAATGCTCTTATCACTGTGCGGCACACTGCAGTAAGATAAGAGCATTTTCAGACGCTGTAGTGGAAAATCGATTGTCATCAGGGTGCTTGAGTGAAATTTGAAAGCATTTATTTCCGATATGCTTTGACTGTGATCATACTATTTATCCATTACATCACGTCCCAAAACCACACCTAAGCAGATGCGAGAAGAAGCAGAGAGTGGTGGTCGTTTTTTTTTTGTTAAGCTTAAAAATGAAAGAATCAAACAGTCGGTTCCAGATCATAGTGATGTTAATGAAAATTAATGAGAATAATACAGATGAGGAAAGAATAATTAGATCTGCTATGAATTTTAAAAATAAATTTCCAAAGTGCTGTTAAATAGACCAAGGGGCTTTTCCTATCGTCCTAGTTTTATTTTGGAGGCTTACATTATTTTACTTTGCATGCAAAAATAAAATAATTTCTCAAAAAACAAAAGTACCAGGTCAAAATGATTAGCCCCCAGATGCTTAAAGTCAGCTGGGTACCCTTTTGCTGGATATCAGCCTGCAGTGTCCCGAGAAATCCCAGTCCATTCTTCTAGGACGAATCTTTCAAGCTCCCACAGATTCGATGGTTTTCTAACATGAACCTTGTCAGTGAGATTGAGGTCTGTGCTCTGTGCAGACCGGTCAATAGCAACGTAAGTTTCGGGTTGTTGTCATACTGGAAGCATTACCAGTTTGGTGGTGGGTCAGTGATGGTGATGGTGCCTAAATGATAGGCAATGGCACTCTAACTTGCACTACATGCTGGTGCTGTGGGTCTTGGGTTTGTCCTAGTGCACAACAATGGTTGGCCTGATACAGCGAGAGTATGTAGGCAGTTCATAAAAGATGAAGATCGATACCTTTCACTGACTGACTGCCTTAAATCCAACAGAACACCTCTAGGACATTATGTTTTGTTCCATCCAATGCCAGCAGGTTGCACCACAGATGGTCCAGGAGTTTGGTGATGCTCTGGTCCAGATCTGGGAGGAGACACCATCCGCTGGCTCAGGTCAGTTGTCAGGCATGCATACAAACATGTGGGAACCTCACAAATTACTGAGTATCATTTTCAGTTTGTGCAATGAAATTCTGGCAAAATATTCTTTTCACTTTTGGTTTTTTGGGTGTCTTGGAATTCATCTCTCTGTAGGCTCTTCATTTCCATTAAACAATATGGCATCCTTTTATTCCTACACATTCTAAATCAGCAGAGAGAGCATCCATCATGATTTTCCCCCACTGAGATACGTGACACAGTGTATTTAGACCTGTTTCTTTATGCTGTATGTTAAAGACAAACATTTTCACAGTTTTCTAGGGCAAATAATTATTTATAATCACTTCATGAAATGGATAAAAATGGTCACTAAAAGTAGAAAATAATTATGTCGAGCGATAGCTCAAAAGAGTTTTATTATTTACACTATTTTTATTTATTTTATTTGCAGTACCTGCTTTTAAACAAATAGGGCAAAACAATGAGTATACAGCAGTGTAGGTAAATAGATCTTCCCATATTCAAAGTGTGTCTACAGTGTGGTTTTGACATTAAGTAGAGAGTGTACTTTAGAATATCGCTGCCCTGTGGAGGCTCTCAAACCAGCTGGCAGCATGTTTGGCATTTTCATATAGGACTGCTGGAGAGTTAGAACATATATGGGCCAGAGAGATGGCCTGGTTGTTAACTATATATAGCCAGTTGAAAAAAATGACGTGAAGGCCTTTTGTGGAGTTGCAGGCAAATTTTTATTCAAAGATGCTGCTCAATTTGTCACTGTTACATTGTGTTAACTCTCTAAATCAAATGCGTCATAAAAAAGGATGATCTTACAAGCTAACTAAAGGTTAAAGTGACAGAAAGCGCAGTAAAGGAATATCTGCTTCCCCTACACACCTTAGTAAGAAGTCATTCAGGATCAGATTTCATGTATCTTTTTTCAGCTGGGGCATTACATACAAACTAAGTTTATCAAACCTTTGTGCAGTTAAACTTTAGCTAGCTGCATCCACGCACAGTTTCAGGTTGGAGTTGTGACTAAGCAATATATTTACAGTACAACCAAACTACACGCATTACAATAAAAATACGCATATATAGATATTAAAAAGAGTCAAGGAAATTTAATTGAAGCCTTAATAAAATAGAAAAGTAATCGCACTTTAGCATGTCACCAATTATATTATTGATAGCTATACCACTTTAATGCTAACTTAAAACTAGCTTTAAAAACCTAAGCAAGTAGACTTTTTGTAACTGATTCAAATACAGCATATTCTTCTGAACATCCAGATAGCTGTAGCAAAGTCACTAGACAGGGTCACAGAGGTCAGATGATTACAGACAAAATTAAAACCTTATTTTATTAGTTAGTTAGTATTTTGCTAGTTGTAGTAAAGACTTCTAAAAGCATTCAGAGAAAACAATAGTTCAATAAGTCAGACAGAATAAAATTATATATTATGTGGGACCTCTAAGCAGATAAATAGTAAAATCTTAATATATTTAAATTGACTGTCTTTGTGCTGAGATCTCAAACTGTGCTGCTTTGGAATATAAGATGATGCCTCGGGTCATACATTTGAAATTGCAATCAACTGCTGTCTGTACTTAACAGCTGAGGACCTCCCAAACAGCAGCCCGAGGGCACATTATGTTACCTCAAAGCCTTGTAAAAGCATATCAAAAACCCCACTCATCATTAAATCAGTGGTGGTTATTTAACATTTAATGTGACAATTATCTTTGTCATATTATCTTTCTCATGTATTTGAAAGAGGAAATTGAAATCCTGACATTAAAGTTATTGCCGCACATATGGAGCTTCTCATTTATCATTCCCGTTAAAGCTGGATGACACTGGCGGCTGTTTCCTAGCTGTCGCCCTCATCTTCACCTCACACATCATACGCACACGCACCCAAACACATGCCACCTCAGCTCTGTATTGGGCCTGTGATGTGATTTGAGTCATCAGAGTGGCTGCGGTGGGTCTTGCCTGATTAAAATAAAAAAAGCCACATCCGTGCAGAGCAGCCACACATTTCCAGGGATCATGAGGAATTACAGCAGGCGCTGGTTTGGGAGCCCTACTGGCTGCAACATACAGTGAGAACTTGTCATTGGTGAAAACAGTTTGTTACTGTTACTGTTTTTCAAAGACTAGAACTAAATAGAGAAAAAATGACATCAAAAATACTGGATTTTGGAGTCACTCCCCCAGTTTTTGTTAAAATTGACAATGATAATTGATTAAAAATGTAAGAAAATGGACAATGACAATGACTCAGTTGTAGTTGAGTGCCCTACATGGGCTGCAGACAGTACTGAGGATTGTAAACAATGAAGTCTTTCTCCCAGAAAGAGTTCTCCATTAACTCATCAGCTCACAGTATTTAAGAACCAGCTTGAGCTGCCCCTCTCCACCAGACAGTTGCCATTGTTATGGTGGTAATTAGGCCTCCCATGTCTCTAACTAGTTCCTGTGTTTTCCACTCAATCACCCTGCAGTTACCTGCCTGAAGTTTGAGTGATTGCCTTTTCCCCTTGAATTCCTGTCGCCTTGAGGAGTTTAACAGACACTTAGACACAGACACATAGTTTCTTCCACTTCCACTACCACCTAAGCCTTCCAGTCAGTCGCTGAACCTGTGTAGGAAAATACTTGCCTTTTACCCGCCTGCCTGCCCACTCTCTCTGAAATCCCGTCTGCCTGCCAGCTGCCTATCTGAATCACCTCTTCAAGATACAAACAAGTAAGATGAGTAAATTCTCAGAATCAAATCATAAGTACTGCAAGATCTTGTGAAACTCACCTTGATCACTTTGAGTTTTATGTGGTTAAGCATGATGACACCTATCATATCTCTGCACAGTGTGATGTGTTCTCAAAACACTGGACAAGTTGAGGCCAAAAAAGACGTGACAGGTGTATCTACAGTGGACGAACAGTATCCAAGAAATAGGATAGAATCCAGCAAAGAGCTGGCACAGGACCTGAGGGATGCATCTGGGACTTCAGCTGATCCATCGACTGATGAAAGAATGACTATCAAGAAGCCATTCTTAAGGAAGGGAGAAAGGAGAACAGTCTAAAGTTTGCCAGAATACACAAGAACTGGACTAAACATCAGTAGTAGCATGTAGGGAGGAGGTTTAGGAGATGGGGTGGATGTGTTAGACAGATAACAACCCTTTAAATTCAATGGTTATTATAAATTCCATGTACAAATTTACAGTCCATACAGTCAATTCAATTCAATTCAATTTTATTTATACAGCGCCAAATCACAACAACAGTCACCTCAAGGAGCTTTATATTGTAAGGTAGACCCTACAATAATACATACAGAGAAAAACCCAACAATCATATGACCCCCTGTGAGCAAGCACTTTGGCGACAGTGGGAAGGAAAAACTCCCTTTTAACAGGAAGAAACCTCTGACAAAACCAGGCTCAGGGAGGGGCGGCCATCTGCTGCGACCGGTTGGGGTGAGAGAAGGAAGACAGGATAAAGACATGCTGTGGAAGAGAGACAGAGGTTAATAACAGATATGATTTGATGCAGAGAGTCTATTATCACATGTTGAGTGAGGGTTTGAAAAGGTTTGTTGGCTTTTCCCCAGTATGACGTTATTTCTTCTACCATCTTTATTAGTGTTTAATTCTTGCATGCATTTCATTTATGGTTTCTGAGTTATCTCTTTGTCTCTTATAACATCTCTGCTCAAACACAAATCTTCTTCTTTGTGGCTACTAAAATAGAGTTAACAAATGTGCATTGGGTAGGCATATTAATCATATAAGTTCACTTTAAATCAGGTAACGTGGGATTAAAAAAGTAAATGTAGCATTTTAATGACTTTTTTACTGTCATCATAATGAGTACTCGCAGACTTCCTTTGTTCTTGTCATGTAGCTGACAGATATGATTATTTTTCCATCATGAGCTTTATGCTAATAAAGACATCATTTTATGCGCCATTAACCTCCACACACGCATATATTCAGCCACACACATGCTCAAACTTCCCTGAAAAACCAGGTCATCCTAGAAACGATTCATCCTTCTGTCAGTTAAACACACACACAGACACAGAGAGTGCACACGCTGCCTCGTGGCAAGTGTGCGTATCCATGCCTGAACAGGACTAATGACTGATGGGAGACAGTTGACAGAGTTCCTGTACTCGGTCTAACATATTACTGCCATAGTGTGTATGCCGTGCCCTCTTTGCCCTACAGTACATTCATCAGAAGATATTAAGCTAATGGTTTATTAACAGAAAATGTCATGTGTTAGTAAGCCAAGCAGGGAGGAAAGGGAGACGACGCTTGTTAGGATTCATTAGGGGTTCCAAGTTACCACCGTTTCATGCACCAGAAACCCCAGAATGTAAGGCTGGCTCTATTTTTTGTCATTTGTTGGATTTTGCATGTAGTGTTAGTCTGGCCTGCTGGCAGTTTACCTTTAGCTCTAGGTCCTCCTTACTAATGTTTTATAACAGTAAGAGATGGCAGGTGACTCACAGTATGTGGTAAAACTGTACACTCCCATCAAAGGCTTAAAAACAGACTGAGCCCACATAAGTTACTCACAACTACTGGTACGGGAGATTAAAGGATCTCCAACAGTAGAGTAACAGGTAAAAAAAACTTGTTCATTCCTCCTTATAGGACGGAGTGAACTCTGAAGGTTCCTGGAAACAGGAGGGGAAAATTTCTCAAGAGATTTTTTATACTAAAAGGAATTTTGGAAATCTTCCCAGAAGTGTTCGGTGAATGTCTCCATTCTTCTAAGCAATACATGAAATAATGTAGAGTACAGTGATATCATCAATGTTCTTGATACAGCAATATACATATTTGACTGATGAATTAGAAGTGGCACTGACGTCACAGAAACAACAGCAACATTATGGAAAACCCGCAGCTAGAAAGAGTCACGAGAGTGGTTCTCAAACTCCATGAATTCATACATTCAATCACATTGATCCCTCTTTTGTACTTGCTACATAAATAATATTCATGTTGGTTTCACTCCATTTTATGTTCACTACTTTTCTAGCTAGCTAGCTGACAGAACTGGTCTCTCTTAGAATACACATGAGGAACCTGCGCTGTGGTTTTTAATATGAAATTATCTCTGTTATTACTGTAAACTACAATGTTGTAAGTTGACACCCAAAGCAACAGTATGTAAACTTCAGCTTAGTGAAAGATAAAGGTAAATAATGACACCACTAAGGTGGAATTACAGTAACTCTAGTGATTACAAGGGATGATCATTGCTTTAAGCATTTGCTTTTTTCACAGGATTTGCAAAAAAGAAAAGAAATCTGTGTTCACACAAACACATAGACACACGTCGCATGTTGGGCCACTCACAAGCTCGGCTAGTGTGAAATAACATCTGTCCTGGTCCTAAAAATGGAGCCCTTTTAGGCTGTGACCGCCTGCTGTGAGCCTGAGATCAAGGCTGAGAATCTATCGTCTCGTGTTCAACAAATTGTATTTTATCTTTTCCGAGACCCTTTGAAGCAGGTGATTTAAAGGTTATGTCAAATTTATGTTTGTTTTTGTCTAAGAATGTATGTGATTAAACCTCTGACTGCTAGCAGTAAGAATGTCCTCTTTATGGATACCGTGACCCACGATGCATGCACGTTTTTTTTCCAATAAAGGAGAAATAAAGTCTATCGCTATTTCTCCCTGAGTTGTTCTGAATCTGCCCTTAATTCCCCAGTCACAATGACTAACCATCGAGGAAACCCCTCTCAAGCTGAAACAACCAAGCGTACGCTGCCGCTGCCCTAGCAGTAAATGTCAGCGGCCCCACTGATTGAATGCACGTCGACAGAGATAACTGTGGGGCAGTCGGGGCAGAGGGGGAAGAGACCCAGTGACCTAGACTACTCACACACCTCTAGCACTGCTGGCCTGCCAGCTAAAACCAAGTCATTTCAGACCTGGATCCAATTCTATTCTGTTACTCACTGTTGATCTGTTAATTTGCAACCTGTTTTTATCAAGCGGTTCCCTGCGATTGCTCAACATTTCTGGAAGTCATTGCAGCCTTTTGGGAAATTCCTCTTATTCAGGGTTCTGAGAAGTTTTTCCCAGCAGTGATATCCAGCACTGGTGTGTGACCCAGACCTAAACTGTGCTGGATATCACCAATAGTGATGGCTTCTTGGTGGAAATGGGTTTAATCAGTGGAAAATACAGTTTTGGTGCTCTGAGGTATTTTCTCTATGAAGGTAAACATGTTCTGACCTAGTTATGCAGTGAATGAAGGTCAGGTATCTAAAACATTAAGCACTCATGTGTATTAATTATAATAATTCTCATCATTATTTGCAATAAAAAACCCTATTTAGCCAGTATTCAGACGTAATACATCACAGCTACAGCTGCTGCATACAGCACATTCACAGAAATCCGTTTTCTGTAAAACGTTTTATCCTAATGTGACAGCCAGTGCAGATACTTAAGTAGCACAGATATTCCCAAAAGGAAAAACAGAAGGCAGCGTCTGAGCTTATTAACAGAGGATGCCTCGACATCATCACTGAGACACATCATGCTCATCATGCTAAGCTACCAGTGTTGTTTAATTATGGATTTGCTTTTTTCTGTTATGATTAAAAATGTAAATGAAAGTTTAAACATGGAAAGGTTGTGGAAAATTAGCTGTGAGCAGCCCCTGTGGAAATACACGAGATCCGCTTGATGCTGACAGCACCATGTGACCAGAAACAGGTGGTACCCTCATTTCTATTCTGAGAAGCATGTACAGTATTTAGGCAACTGTACTTGTCTACCAGCCCAGTTTGCTGCACTGCGTGCATGCTTCGGGTCTGTATCGTCATTTACGTCCAGCCAGCCTGTGTCATGTTTAGTGTTATTCACAGAGAATGACTCGAAACGAAACATGTTGAGTTTCTCGACCACGGTATGACTCTTTCCATTACCTGGAAGCGCTCGGGCACTTTTATCCTCCATCTCTGCGGTGTGTTGTGGCACTACTGTACAGGAAATGTAGGACATTACAAAGAGATTTTAAAATGATCACAGCAGCCCCTGAAGCCATCCACTGTTACAGGCTGATGCTGTCTCGTATATCAGTTTACCTTTAAGATGTTTCTGCATGATGTCACCCTGCACGGCCTCACTTTAGCCCAAATGTGTGGCTGCACCCAAGTGAGACTGGCAAAGCTTCAGGCTGCAGCAGAGAGCAGCGCACACAAGCACAGACGAGACAGCCTCGCTAAAGCTGGAGAAGGGCACCAGGGCGCAGTGTGTAAACAACTCAGTTAATGTGGTTTTGCTCGCCATCTCCTCTGACGCGTCTCCACTGCAGTCTCTAAAAGGCTGGGTTTATTTACTGATGTAGAGCTGATAAAGCTCAGATGAGGGGAAAGTGACGAGGTAGGGAGTCACCACAGAAACAACGGTGTTTTTTGCAACCTAGGCAGGTAAAGCCTCCATTATCTTCAAATTCTGACAGAATTTGAATGAGGTCAAATGCATATGGTACACAGATAGCAGCCAAGCAGCCCCCACCCTGCCAATCCCCCCACCCAGTCCATTCTCTCCTGGCAGTGTTGTGTCCTGGAGGCAGAGCTCCCACACAACAGACGGGACTCCCACTGCACAGCCTGCAGGGTGGAGCTGTCCCACTGTAAAAACGCTGCCAGCAACTCGCAGTCCAATCACTCTGTGGCAGAGGGGAGAGCTGCTGTAGAACGCCGCTGTTCCCCTCATTTTTGTGAAAATTAGCAGTGACACTGTGCTAGGGAACAAGCAGCCTGAAGGCACAGAGAGGAGGCCTTTAAACCAGAAGGGTTCCTGTTCTGAAAAAGACACAAGAAAATGTGGTTCTGACACATTATCGATCCCATCGGGAAATTGAGTTTGGAAGACAGCTGATATATTTTGTGTGGCTGTGTATTTTACTGTAAATATATGTATTACTCACAGATAATGAGGGGAATCCTCCATGGAAACGACTAATGCTGTGCATTGGAAATAAGCTGCATGTGCTACTGGGTTCACTGGGTTTATTGTTTTGGTCATGTGGCAGAGAAATGAAAATCCTTCTGTGAAAGGGCTGAGTGAAATGTGTATGAAACAAAGGACCGTAATAAGTTGTGCTGCTGTGAGTAACAAAAGGCTCGATTAGAGTGCGCCGACCATTTGAAACCGAATCACACACTGTTTAAAATGTGAGGGGCGGTGAATTCATTATTTAATAAATCATTCCTAACACTTCATGATAAACAGCACGGAGCTTTAATGCTTAAAATGCAGCAGCAGTTTTACAGACGAATCAAAAAAGTTATTTATTATTTTGGTGCTCATTGAGCGTAATTAGAAATTGTTTTCCAGCTCAGTTTATTGATTAATTTTAGCTAGATCTTTCTAAAGATGAAACTCGAGAACTGGCATAGCATGAATACTTTTCCATTAAACTTAGTTTGTTGGGAAACCTAAACACTAAACATCTTTTATCACCTTTTAATACTTCAGAATAAATGTATTTGAGAAATCAGCTATACATACTATTTACATATCACAGTCTTTCGTCTAAGATTGTATTATTTAATTCATTATTTAATCAATTATCCCGTGCACATCTCTGTAATGTTTTTTTCTTCTTTTATGTGTTATTTTTTCATTTTTATATAGAGTAAAATATATAGTTCTAAAATAAAGGAATTAAATACGATAAAAGTTTGCAAATAAAAAAATACAATGTGCCTTTATAATTTTTATTTCAGAGCATGTCATTTTAATTACACTGAAATAAAGTATTCATATTAATATATACATGTTTATAGATGTAACACACGAGAGGTGTCAAACATGTGGCCCGGGGGCCCAGAATCAGCTTGCCAAAGACTCAGATCTGGCCCACTGGACAGCTTTGGAAAATGTGAAGAAAGGTATAAATTTTTGACTTTTTTTTTTTTTACATTTTTTGACTTTTAACTGTATTTTGTAAAAACGTTTCTACTGATAAAAAACTCTGGGATCATTCATGAAGACAGAAATTACTTAATATCAGACTTTTTCTATTTACTACAGAAACGTTTACTTTATCGTGCAGAAAAACTGAGACATGCTGTTTAATTAGCACTTATTTTTTCTTTTATGAAGATAACTGAGGGATTCAGCGCGTGGTTAAACTTCTTTACACTGAAAGGCGAGTGTCACTGGTATGCCCCACTTAAGGCCAAAGTGGCCCACGTTGTGCAATGAGCTTCACATCCCTGCTCTGCACCTTTAAACCTTTTTTATGTGGTTTCCTCCACACTGATCTTGTAGCAAACACTATAGCAACAGGGTGTTTTAAGAAAACTCAACTGAAACAGCAATGCTGGGCTCAAATTGCACATTATATTTCGTCTGTTAGAATAGTCACTGTGTCATATTAGACAATTATAGAATCATAAATGCTTATTACCCTTTGCCTTTTAGTCAGTCATACTAAAGAAAGTAAACAGACAGTGTGTATATCATAGAATGACTGTGACGTGTTCCTTAACTCCAGGGGCGGGGCCTATGTTCATGACAGTAACTCCATTATCATTTGTGCTAGCGACAAAAAGCCTGTGTGAGACTTGGATGATAAAGGGTTAATTCCACCTAGTTACAGCAGCAGCAAGGTTATTTTGATTTTGCTTGCCCATGTTTAGTTACAAGGATAACTGAGTGGTAACTCTAAGCACACCTATCTTCATGACTGCCCTACAAGGACTGATCATTTCTTGATTTGGGCTACATTTACTTGCTTGACTACATAGTCACAACCCAGCAGAAGGACTTAACGGCTGAACTGTGGCTATAAAAATAATAAATATCTATATTTTATAGATGCATTGATGTGCTGGGTAAGTATCAGCACAGGCCTTGTTGACTTATATTTGGTATATTGGCAAATAAATAGCAAATAAAATGTTTGCATGTATCTGCTGTATTCCATCAATTTTAAAACTTTAATACAGTTTTATGCTGTTATGTTGCAGATTTCCTATTTCATAGTTTCAAGACAGGCCAGTCACTATTTTATAAAATCATGTTATAGTATATAAAGGAAAGGCAACATAAATAGTTTGAATTGCCTTATACTGGCGCTGCTCTTCTTGTAAGTCTAAATTTTGCGCACAATTCACTCTAAAAAACTGGCAAATGGAAACTATAATCTGATTTACTTTACTGATTTAAAAAAATATCTTAGTTTGTGTTTTATTGTTTTGATGTTGAAGCTGAGGTCTGTGTGTAGTCCAAACGGGGGCGCCATCACGGTGCCTGGCCCGGCGTGCGTCTGTGTGGAGGCTCGCTGGACGAAGGGAGGGACGTGTCTCATCCCGACGGACGGAGAGCTGCTGCCATTGGCTCCTGCGACGTTATAAATGTAGGCAAATGGAATTTACCGGCTCAGAGCAGGCGGAGACACCGGGGGAGGAGAGCAGGCGCGCAGGCTTGGACGCACCGAGACCAGCTGCTTCTCGACGGTTCACACACACCTACCCAGGATTGGACTCATTTTTAAAAACGACTCAAATCAATGAAGGAGAGACGCCCGTGTCAGAAGTTATCTCTGAAATCCAGCATGGATCCCAGTCAGAGTGTGAAGTGTAAGATAGTGGTGGTGGGGGACAGCCAGTGCGGGAAGACTGCGCTGCTTCACGTGTTCGCCAAAGACTGCTTCCCTGAGGTGAGACCCTGCAGCCTGCTGGACATGATGCATGTTAATAACACACACTGATACCACGACCAGCGCATCTCATTGTTCTTCTGAACCTGGCTGTGTCACGTGGATTGTTCCAGTAGTGATGAAGGACATTCATGTTGTAGTGCTTGATACGTGTTGGGATGAGTTTTGGCTGAAATCCAAACGTAGTAGTACCAACACCTTTGTAGTACACGATCGTGTTAATAGGGTAATAAATCTAACGTTGCTCAGTTTCTTCAAAGTTTAAAACCTGACAGGCTTCCTCCCTGACCTCCCCTCTTCTAAATGTTTCCTGCAGAGCTACGTCCCCACTGTGTTTGAAAACTACACAGCCAGCTTTGAAATCGACACGCAGAGGATCGAGCTCAGTTTGTGGGACACCTCAGGTAATCCTCACTTCCAACAACCTCTCTGTCTGACTCATGCTCCAAGTGTCACCTTGTGTCATTTGTGGCGTGGCGTGGACATGTTCTAACATGCATCTCTGTGATCAGTCACTCAGTTGCTGATTTGAATGATATGGAGCTAGTTTATTATTAACTTTGTGGGGTAGAATTCACCCATGTTTGACTGCATCATAAATAAATAACAGGTTTTAGCCCAGAATGTCCAAATCAGGAGACAGGAGAGTCCCAGGGCAGCTTTGTTTTTTCTCAAATAATGAAATTAATCTCTGACCCATTTTAATCAATGTAGCACAGTTAATCCTTTCCCATAGTCTGGAGTCGCTGTTCCTCGAAACCGCACGTTTCCCCTCAGATTAGATCGGGGCTTACCTTTTACCTACATGGAAACGTTCAGCCTCGTAGCTCAGTTCGAGCGCAGGAACGCCTCAGTGGAATGGATCTGATTTATGAATTCCTCCCAGCTGAGCAAAGCTTAAGTGGAAACAGGAAAGGAAACATAATGATAGGCCGAACGAAGCTCATATTCATACATCTGGTGAACACACTTTGAAATTCATCCTGCTTCCTGTGCTTTTCGGGAAGGTTGAGCAACATTGGCTCAGCAGCTTTTTTTCTTTTTAATCTCCTGCGGGTTAGACTTTGTGTTTGGGCTCTGAAAACCAGCATCGTGTGTGTGCGTGTGCGTAAACAAACCCATTTTCCCATCGATCATTGCCTGAGCACTGAATAGCACAGCAGCGAGGTGTATGTTTCATGTGTGTGAGCATGTGGTGTTTGTGTGGGAATGAGAGGAAAATCCCTGGCCTGGAATTCCTGAGTGACGTTTGGGTAACTTGAAGATCGAGGTCAGCTTGAGATCTTTCTTTCTTTCTGAAACGTCAGACCGGAAAATCCAACAGCAGCTTCTTAAAATCCAGATTTCTAAGCTGTTTTATACTTCACAGCAAATGAAAGTAAAAGCATCTGCAGAGTGGCGCTCCTTTGCCGCCTCAGTAACTCTACAAGAAAGTGAAACAAGGACATCAAATTGAAAATTCCTTCATCCCTCCAGTTTTGTGTGTAAATGTGGAAAGGCGAAGAAATGAAGACTGGCCCGAGTGAGAATTTTCTTTTATTGAATTGTGTTGGCTGCCTGCCTGGAGCCATTTTTCTTTTTCTCTCTGTTTCATAAAAGGAGGGTTGGGGGTGGTTTCCTATTAGATCATTGGATTTTAGAAGGTGCCAGATACCCCTATACCAACCCACCCCTACCTTCACTCCAAACCCACACCCAGCACACGAACACACACACACACAGTGACCAATTGATGCAGCTTTCAGCTTGACTGGTCCCTTTTTTTTTCTCCTTTTTTTTTCTCCTTTTTTTTTTTTTTTTTTTTTTTTGAAACCCCCATCTGCCACAGCCAATCCAATTGATCCCTTATCTCCTGAGTGTGTGTGTGTGTGTGTGTGTGTGTGTGTGTGTGTGTGTGTGTGTGTGTGTGTGTGAGACCCAGGCCTGCACTCTGACAAAGACCAACACGAAGGGAGGAAGACAAACATTGTGGACTGCCACCCGCTCTTCCCCTCCCTCTCAAACACACACCTCCACACACACACCGAGGTGGTCTTTGTTCTGCAGTGATGAGTGGCCTAATGAGCAGCCTGCTGTTTATGTGTTTGTGTTTAAAGGGGATGGTGAAGGGAGTAATTCGGCCCATTAAGGTAAATTCCTGCCAGTTATACAGCCTTCCATTTGCCCCCCTCTCCCCAACCTACTTGTCTGCTGTAGCATTGCCACCCCAGTCTCAGGGTGAGGTCCGCCGGGGCCAAGGCGCGAGCCTTTGATGCTTCTTTCACCAACAGGGGAAGTGGTTTACGTTGTCTGCCTGTCTGCCTCCGTGTCTGAATGAGCAGGAAAAGTGCTTGTTTGAGAGTCAAACAGGAGGATAGGAAAACCGTGTGGGTAAACAGAGCAACCCCTGTGGCTCAGCACCTGCATGCCTTAGGTCTTTTCTCGTTTGGAAATGAGCATGGATTATTTTTTTTCAAATCAGAAAATACACCAACCCCACAAAAGATTAAAAAAAAAAACCCCAATTCAAGCATCAAATTCTTAGATTTGGAAAGCAACCACCAAGTAGGAGTTACCCTTTTTACAAATGATGGCTCCGACTTTTTCCCCTTATTCAGTGGGTTTCATTTTTAACCCCTTGGTGTTGGAACATCAAGCAAAAAACGAAACATTCACAGAGCTTTGGTTTAGGTGACCCATTTCTACATACATTATATTCGCTCTCTGTTTTGGTCTCCATCAGCTCCTGCTGTGACCACCAGCTGCAAGCCAATCTGCTCTGCTGTGGCATTTGTTGTTTTTAAAAATGTATCCTTTCTCTGAAAACAGCTGCTCGTTGCACCTGGAAACAGTCATTAAAAAAGACCAAGACTGTAAAGCTATGAGCAGTTAGACCAAAACAACAAGCTGAAAGATGCTAAAAGGCCAAGTAGTCGAGCTAAAGGAGACCGGAGACTTTCTTTGGTCATATGACCTCTTTGTTTATATTAAAATGTCGATGAAAGCAACTTCAAAACTGCTGTCGTTTCATTTCCTGTCAATCAACTAATTGTTTCTGTACTAATCCGAGGCTCACAGAAGATTGCTTTAAACTGATTTTGCACTTTTCACAGTTGAAATATTCATAATATACTTACGCTGGAACTGAACTGCAGGAAACGGCTTAGTATTTTCATACTTCCGAAATTGGTCGTGCACAGTTGTTCCAACTGTTAGGCAGTTTCCCAAAGCTACAACAAATACGTTTTCGAGCTTAACAGGAAAAATACAAGAACTAGAGGAGTTCAGACTTTTCCAGTTCTAGAAATCCCAATGGGAAACATCAGACCCAGTGGATCTCATTTGACAATATTTATCACAGGGAATATATATATGGGGAAAATAGTTTTTTTGTTTACTGCGCACATTCAAAGTTGACCCACTTTGCAAAATGGGAAGAAAGACAGATAAAGGAGTTGTAATGGAAGATGCATAATAGCAGAGCTTGGTCAGAGCAGACAGATCATCTTTCCCTTCTATAGTTACTAGAGCATATCACATGTCCTGTTTCCCATGTAGTGCAGGACAGCTTAACTATGGGACTTTTGCATTCACTCAGTAAGCTCCTCTGCTACTCTCTCTCTGACACACACACACACACACACACACACACACACTCCCCCCGATTCTTCAGTCTCTAACCATTGTTGGATTGGATCACATTTCTGGGTTCAGCGAATTGGAGCCGCATGTCTGGCATTCCTCAGACTAAAGGTTTCTACTTCCTCCACTACAAAGACCCCCTTTGTACCCAGCAGGCCCAGATCCTCAGCCAGTGAAAGAGAAGTGGTGTGGATCACTAAAGCCTTACCTCGTTTCCAGAGGGGAGAAATCGAATCACGGTAGAATTTGCTGACCGACAATGGGATGGTGATGGTGAAGCAGTGTATGAACTGAAGGGCAGTGGGATCCTGGGAGAGATTAATGGACTTCCTGTCTGCTAATGTCATGGAAGGACTTTTTTTTTTTTTTTTTTTTTTTAAACACCTGACATTAAAATCCATGTCCGGCCTTCACACTGAGCACTTTGCATTCTTGGCTCCCTGTGCACGTGTCCTGCCAGTCCATCACTGAGAAACATCTGACTGTCCTAAATGCTTCACCAGCATCCTGTTTGGCCCGACTCTTGACTCTTACCCAATTTGTACTTTGTTATTGTGGCCAAAGTAACCTCTCGAAAGCTTGTATAAGTAAAGTTTATCATATCTCAATGTCTTTTCAGGAAGTTTCTTTCAGCCGGATTACACAATTTGAGAAGGGAAATAGATTTCCTGTTTTCAGCCTTTCTGGTGGACTTTCTTCAGTTACTGATTTCGAGACTTTATCATGGCTCATGGAGTGCCATAAGATAGTATTGTATCTTAAACAAATTTAGCTACACTGCAATCGATCCTAGTGTAACGTAATGTGCCGTGATGTACTGAAACGGTACAGTATAAAGTACAAAGCAGTAATCTTGAGCCACCTCTAGCTTCTTTATATTTATTGAAACATGAAGAAATATAAATCCAATATACGGAGGAAAAGTCAGTTTTTAAAATTTCATTGGAAATTGGCAACATTTGCTGAAGTATTTGGGAAGGTTTTTTTTGTCTTTCAATTAAGTAGTCTTCAGGAATAGTTCTCCAGGCTTCTTGAAGTATTATGTATGTATTAAGACACATGACACACATTTATAATGCTAAATCTTAATGGTTGGTCACCTATTATATGTTGCATAACTTTCAATAATATACTTTATAAGGTATTAGAGCATGTTGTAGTGCATCATAGTGAACTTTAACATAACACACATGCACAACAGGGGCGACAGTGGCTCAGGTTGCCCCCTACACATCCAGTGTGAGTGTGATAAAAGTGCTAGGCTATAGATGGACGCACTGTAAAAGTGGGTGGGACTCGTAGTAGAAAGTGCTTTGAGTGCTCAAACTGAGTATAAATGTGCTCTATAAGTACCAGTACATCCAGTTACCACTTCCATGTGTTAACACAACATACCAGTGTGTTACAATGGTATTGCTATATTAGACTTGGCTATTTAACACAGTACACACTGAATTATTAAATTGCGTCCAAAGATATCTTTTGTTAACCTGCTATATTTGAGCATATTTTGTGATACCAAAGGTTACTTTATTAATCCTTCATGTCCAGATTTTAGATTTACAGCAATAAATATCATGGTAACCACAGCAACTACAGCAGATAGTCATAAGTGTATAAGTGCAAATTGTAGTGCGTGTGCTTGGCAGGCGAGCCGTATAAACTTGCTAGTGCTGTATTTCTAGACGTGCCTGTCAACGTCTGTTGTTTCCACAGGTGTCCCCCAAAGGCCTAATGCCTCTTTTTATGTATTTATGCACACACAAGCTCACCGCCCAGCAGCTCCGTTCTGCTCAGCTATGTTAGCTATGCAGTAAACCAGCAGGCCTGCAGATCTGTTGCCATACATCCAGACTGTAGACTGTCAGCCACAGCTGGCTTACCTCAGGTCTGCATGTGCTTGTGTGAGATAAAGCAAAAGCTGTTATTGTGTGAAGTTGTATGTCTTTTTTAAATATTATGGAATATTTTGAGATTGCATGAATAGACCAGAATGTGTTTTCCACATTATTTCATGTAGATTCATTGCATTAAGTGGTGCTTTTTATCCAAGCTATTGTGGAAAGTGGGCTGAAAAAGCACAAGAGCTTTATTTATTTCTTGATCACAACAACAGTGAGCATTTAGTGGCATTCTACAGTTTCTGCTTATGTCATTGTGCCCAACAACAAGACAGGCTATGGTTAATAGGAGGCGAGAGAGGATGGAGGACATATCGAAAGGACAGAATAAGGGAGGACAGGGTGTGTGTCTTTCTTCCAGATTTAGAGATCCTGTGGGAGAACAATGACAGGAGCTAATTAGATGACAGTTACCAGGTCTTTGTGTGTGTGTTAGCTGTGGGATTTCCTCTTATCTTTCCACTTGGCAGGAAGATGACCTCAAAGCAGAGGCTGGTCTCAGATGCAGAGCTAATGCAGTAACGACTCTAAACAGCTAACAAAGAAGGAAACATCTGCTATTAAAAGTTATTAGCAAAACGCTTCCATAGAGGGTCGAATTTTAAATGCACCATGTTGAAATTGCAGTGGATTTACGTTGGATTTATTGCTATAAATGCACTAACGTGGAGGTAAATTCACAGAAATATGTGCAGACATAATAGCACAGCAACTTCACACTGCAGCTCAGATACGCATTTCCTCTCATTAGGTTAATAAAAACAGTCTATTCATTGTGAAATGTCAACCGATTCTACAGCATGCCCTTTTAGTCGCAAGGTTTTATTTTTCCACTGATTTGTTCCAGGCTACGAGCTCTGGAATAAAAACAATCAAACAACCCATTGTGGTCATGATCGATTGCGAGACGGTCATGAAAGAAATAAATTCTTGTGGTCTTGTGGGGGATACCACCTTCCTCCTCGCCTTGTATTTGCGGTGCTCCCTTGATAACAGTTCAGCATCTGGCCTTTTGTTTAGGCGGTATCACCTATCAGGCAGCTTTCCAAAACACTCAGAGTTCCCATCCAAACTACACTGTTTAGATCAAGACATCAAAATAATTTATTCAGTTCATTCCAACACTAGATTTTAGGAGCAGGTACAGATTAATAGGGAGCAAAAAAATTCAGGTTATATGCATCAATGCAAACACGTCTTTGATAGGCCAAGATCATAATCATAATCCTTTTTGAGCCAATATATCAGACTGTATAAGTTAGCTCATGAAGTTTAACTTTTGTAATGGTGATACTGTGGATTTTACTGTTAAGACTGGAAATACTTCGTTTGTCCCATGTTTGGGAAAGGCGACCGCCTTCTTGGGAAGTCCACCACAACTGTTAAGGAGTTGAACGGATACACACAATATACCGATGAGGGTGATAAATCTACTGCAAAATAAACCTATCCTGAAAACACACATGTGGCTACCTCGACATGACACTGGATGCGACAAGAAAGGTGGTTCTGACTGAGAAACCACATGCTTATTGGCTAACGACTTGTGATTGACAACTACCAATTGACCCAAAACAAGTGACTGAACCCATGATCTCACCGGGAGTGTCCACAAAGGTCAAGACAGGTCCCAGACTTACTAACCCTCTACTGCATAGCGTTGCCCTGAGGCAACAAACCACATTTTCATGCCTTACACTGGCCCTTCAAAAAAGAAAAACTTTTTTTTTTTTTTCAAATAATGCTGCCAGGCACATCTCTTTCCAATAAAATGATAAGTTGAAGGTGGTGTGACTTTCATTTGGGGGAGGGGGGCAGGACCCCTTTCTGCAAGCTGCAGTACATGAGAGACCTCTCCATTAGGAGGCAAGATAAAGATCACTATTTTACATGTTTATAGTGAAATAAATGTATATTAAAAATACTTGTATGTGCATGAATATGTTAAGAAGCATATTTGTTAGTTCTACTTTTTAAAATTTATTTATACAGTAAAACTGTTAATTTTCATTCGTTGCCTCAAGGCAACACTGCGCAGTAAGCCTGATATTTTTTTTTTTTTTTTTTTTTTCAGGCAATATAATGCATTTGCATATGTGTGTAGAGATGTGTTTGTGTGCATTTATATGATCATAGTCAACGTTTTTTTTACTTTACAATCTACTCATAGTTAGAGGACATGGATGTAAATACCTTTTATGGAAGGAAACCAAGGGAATGTGCACTTTCTGTCCTCAGAAATGAGGAGTGGATCCCTGAATGAGGTTTGAGGGACACTTAGGAGCTCAGGGGTCAGTTGGTAAAGTAACTGTGTCTGTGTGTGTGTTAGTGCCCACACATCAAGCAGGTCTGGCCAGGATCTGGTATCAAGTCGGCACTGCTGGCTGACTCCTGACATGAAAAGACATATGTCATCCAGGCCTGGCATAGATGGCACTGTCTATGTGATGGCATGCCATTTCTGGCTTGATTGTGGCTTGGTTTATGTGGCCCAGGCCTACAGAAAACAGGTCTGGCCCAGATCTAGAATCAAGCTGGCACTTCGGACTGACTGGTGTTTTGGCTGAGTGTATATCCACCAGATGTGTGCCAGGTCTGGCAATGACGCCACTGTTTATGCGATGGCATGCCATATCTCAGGTAGTAGAGCAGGTTACAAACTGATCGGAAGGTTAGTGGTTCGATCCCTGGCTCCTCCAGTCTGCGTGTCAAGAGTGAGAATGTGTATGAATGTAGTTGAAGCACTCAGTTAAGCGAAAGTGGGTGAATGTGGCATGTTGTATAGAGCACTTTGAGTAAACTGGGAGAGTAGAAAACCGCTATATAAAAATCAGTCCATTCACTGTCTGAACAGAGTTTCGGCATGTTACTTTTGCACTGTTTTGCATGTTCTGGCACATGTTGTTATTGCATGGCTTGATTAAGGTACACATTAGGCTGACATCTGGGGCCAGAGCTGAAACTGTTCTGGGCCAGCACAGGGCCAGCAGTGTGTCTACAACTGGCCTGTGGCTGCACATCACCTACAGATGGCCCACATACTGCAATGAATGACGGCCCTTTGGTGGCCCAGATAACTTGCTTATGAATATTTCAACTGTGAAAACTTCCTATTCATAAAGCAAATTAGCAAGAACTGCTATCAATTCTTGCTAACAATTGAAAGGAATTAAAACATTTAGCAGTTGTTAATGACTGACAGCTAATGACAGAAAATGCAAAATAATGAAGTGCAATGTCTTAGCAGCTTTTCTCCTCAGTCTGTAAAATTATTGTGTTAGTTTACATTTAATGTAATTTTTAGTGTAATAAAATGTGTATATGTTGGCTAAGATCATTTTTTTTGTAAACATTGCTAAATGAAAAGCAGTTCTGCCATTACCAAAGCTTAATGTGCAATTTTTCATGCCAAGTGTTGAATTACATGCAATATTAATTCTTGTGTAATTCTATATAATAACTGGGATCTCCTGCATATGCATGGAGTGGAACATTATGGACATGGATATTTGAGATGTCTGTACACACACTTTAGTCGTGCTTTGTTGTGTGGGGCCCAGGCCTGGAAGCATTGTTTAAAACGATGTCATCTCCCATCCAGACTGTTTAGATTAGGAACACCAGCACTGTGTGTGTGTGTGTGTGTGTGTGTGTGTGTGTGTGTGTGTGTGTGTGTGTGTGTGTGTGTGTGTGTGTGTGTGTGAACCAGTGCATTCCAGAATTTTCTCTGCAGCCGTGTTTATAAAAGACCTCCCAAGGGAACCTAAAGTTACCAAAAACAAAATTCCCCAGATTCTTGGCAGCTGCTTGTGTGTGTGGTCACTTCTTGCTTGCCATGTGATCTTGACTCACCTTGACATGACGGCAAGCTCCCCTCCCCCCAACCTCCGATGCGCTTCAGTCAGGCGGTGAGATGGGCGTCGCCCTTGCACATGGTTTCAATTTGAGGAGGGAGTCATTTCCTCACTCTGAAGTTCTATTCCTTCAGAGAGATTTTCTGTTTCAGTAAACGATCTTGTTGTAGTCAGCACATTTTTTTTCTACTGATGCGGCACTATTTGTTTTTCTCGCCTAGTTGCCATGGATTATGGCTGAGCTGCAATCATGACGTATGAGAATAACTATCTGTAGTGCTCAAGTGATAATTTGGTCTTCCTTGTGCTTTCTTGAAACAGACTTTGATCCTGCCCCTCACTCGAATACTGTTATTTCATTTGTTTAAGCAAAAGCCTTCAATGCCAGACATATTTCAGGTCTTCCAATAAAAAATGAAATCTACAAAGTTTTAAATAAGAACACCTCTGCTAACCAGCTCTGTAATTCAGTTTTCTGTTCTGCAGCTCTGATGACAAGTTTCTTCTGATGTCCCTTGAGCTGGATCCCTGTGAAGATTATCCAATAATAGCAAAACTGCAAATTAAATCAGGAACATTTCTCAGCCTGAGCTGGCCACGTGTTTCTTTGCTGTCTGTTGGAACAAAAGAGGCTGCTCGCACAGTTATGCATACAGCAGTTTTGTCCTTGCGCAACAGTGTGTGAATGCAGTTCAAGTTTCTTGTTTTCCTTTGTTTTAGGATCTCCATACTATGACAACGTGAGGCCCCTGTCCTATCCCGACTCCGATGCTGTGCTCATCTGTTTCGACATCAGCCGCCCAGAAACGCTCGACAGCGTAATGAAAAAGGTTTGTTGCTCCTCTCGGGCAAATCCATGCAGGAAACACGTCTTTAAGCTCTATTTTTAAACATTCCACTCAAGTACTTTGATTTTTGTCTGAACTGGTGACAGAGGCCTGGATCAAAGGTCTGCAGTCATTTCTTTTTTCTGTGATCTCAGTCATGTGAAGTCGTATAGCTGTAATGTGACTTCAGTGTCAGGTCAAAACCCTGCTGTGGCTGGACGTGGTCACTGGCTGATTCTCACATGTCCAAACCTGTGCTGTACATCAAGCAACACAGGTGGTGTCAGTCATCTGACTGGTGGAGAAACTACAAAATGTAAAAGTCATTATCTTCCCACATTAAAACACACCTGGCATGTGCTCCTATTTTTGCAAGGCATTTCCTGTTTTTGCGCTGCTTTCTGCCGACCTGGAATGTTTTCTCAAAGCAACTCACGTTTACCAGAATTAGCGGTCGAGACAGAAACAGTTTTGTCTCGCTCATTAGGAACAGAGATGACCTCAGATGCACTGAGATTTTTTTGGCCCTTTCAGTCTGCCGCTTTGATGGGTAACATTAGTTATCTAACCATTTGTTGTCTTGTGTTGCACACTGTAATTGAACCTGTCGTGAGTAATTGGGAACACGTCATATACAGCTAATTGCTAAGCTTGAACTGAAGCTTAAAGTGCTTAAAGCTGTGCTAGTCGAAGGCTGCGTTTCAGACGATGAATGTCTACATGAGACTTAACCTCGGTTTAGGCTTTTAGGTTGTTCAGACACATTTTACAAACCAACTTCCTCCTCAGATGTCAATGAACTTGATCCCCTGACCAGCCAGACAGCCAGCCCTGAGGCACATTAGCCTCAGATTAAAGCCCCAAGAGAAATGCCATTGATCACAGAGTGTTTATTGTTGTCAGGGAGGAAACATGGAGATTACTTCTAGTTCCTTTCTAGGGTTCAAAGCAATGAGGGGCTTCAGGAAGTGGCAGCTTTAACCTTTGTACTTAAAGGGCAGGTGAGGGGGGGATTTCATCAAATTCTTTATTAGGGCAACAAACATTTGAACACACTCACAAGAAAAACATTGTTTTAAAACACAAAATTTACTTTATTTTTATGTCAGAACTCCTGAATGATTGAGGCTATTTTGTCTTTCTTCACAGTGGAAAGGTGAGATCCAGGAGTTTTGTCCCAACACCAAGATGCTGTTAGTCGGCTGCAAGTCGGACCTGCGCACCGATCTGAGCACACTTGTGGAGCTTTCCAACCATCGACAAGCGCCAGTTTCTTATGACCAGGTTTGTAGATTAAAAGAACATTTTGAAATGGTAGATGGTTCCAATTTCCTGACTCTAATCAGGTCATTGCCGTGTTTAATTGACCCCTGTGAAAGTGTGCAAATCCTTTCGTTATTGACGCAAGCTCTTTACAAAAAACAAAATCTCAGTAAGCCTGAACGTTTTCCTTCTTAGGGTTCCAGCATGGCCAAGCAGATCTCGGCGCCCTACATCGAGTGCTCGGCCCAGCAGTCAGAAAACAGCGTCAGAGACATTTTCCATGTGGCCACGCTGGCCTGCATCAACAAAAACAACAAAAACGTCAAACGCAGCAAGACCGCCCGTGCTAGCAAGAGGATTTCACACATGCCTGGTAGACCTGACCTGGCGGCCGTGGCCTCGGACCTCCGGAAGGACAAAGCCAAAAGTTGCTCGGTCATGTGATTGCACCGACTAAATCAGATCAGACTGAGGAGAATGAGGACAGAGCACAGTGCAAGCAGGAAGTTATGGGGCAATGCTCCCTCCTGCATGCTAAAGACCCCTTATTTGTCTGGAAAGGGGTTCTATAAGCTTAATTCATGTACATGTTACTGGAATACTCTGCACCAATGAAAACTCAATGCATAGTAAGCATCCCACTCAACGCGGCCCCCACCCCTGCCCCACCAAAAGAGGAAGCTATCTATCACCTGCCTGGGGATGTGACCTGCTTCCTCTGGGAGGACAAAGCGGATGCAGTCAAGGCTTTCCATGCTAACAGGAAATGAGCAGGGGGAACGATGTCATTAGGAAATGCTCATTTATAAAAAGATGCGTAGGAACATGTGGTCTCCTGAATAAGAGCGAGAGCCGGCAATGGGGTGGTAGGTAGGGGGGTGCTGCCTCAGGGGGAGGAAATAAAGAGGAACTGCTGTTGTTTGTGCTGGATCAAAGACTTCTTCCTCGGAGGGCTTATACAACAACTCGTCACTGTGGTTTGAAACTGATTCACTCCCACCTCTACTCCTGTAACTGTTAGTCTGTGTGCAGAACAGATTAGAAGATTTATTTCTTAATTTCTTTCAATGGAAACATGAAGCTGAGTGTCCCCTGTCTCTGATATGTTGTCGGTGTAATGTGAAGTCATTGGTGTATAACTGTGTCATTGCTTTATTTTCATCCTGATGAGATTGAACCAATACTACATTCTCTTACATCAGCAGCTATGGATAGACTCATGAAAACAAATGCACACTGCAACAGTGCAGGTTAGCCTTTTATTTTCCCCAAAAACAGAAATGGTGTACTTTAACCCTTTTATTGGGCCCTAAATGGGTCCAGTGAGCTTTAGCTTAACAAAAATTAGCAACCAAAAATAGAACAGTGTATATGAAATATGGACATAGCCACTGTGACTTATCCACAACCCTAATGCTAGCCACAACCATGTTGGGTTTTTTTGAACGAAAAGTTACATTTTGGACAAGAAGATGGAGTTGTGACTTAATGCTAACGAGCTTTGTTAGCTAGCTCCATTTGAATACAATACACACATGTCAATTGACTGATAAAATACTAGAATTTTGCTCCCAGATCTGAGCTGGATGAAGATATATTCGCATCCAGATACGTAACTTGGATTAACAGAAGCAAACCACAGATAAAAGATAGATGTAGCAAGTGTGATTTCACCTACTGATTAGTAAGCTAGTCGGCTGCCATCTTGGTGATTTGAAATTAGATTTGAAGCGCAAGAGGCAGATATGACTGAGATACCAATGGAGACCATGGAGACTGTATATTCACAGGTTGTTAGCTAGTGAACTAGCTAACAGTTGTAGTTAGCTATATCCTTCGTTCTATAATGAGGATCATTACAATTCTTTCTCATTATGAACCAATTCTAGCAATTGAGCATATAAAATCAGAAGGTCGTCACAGAACAAAGGAGCTGAGAGCCGTTTCACCTTAGACCTACAACCAGTGTGTTTTTGCAGCCAGAGAAGTTTTTCCTTTGCTGGCTACTAAGAAGAATGCAGGTGGACGAGTTATAAAAACTGTTAAGAGGTGTCATCAAGGTTCAAAGTGTTTCCTGTACCAGTCTGCAAATATTATTATTTTTTTGTTTAATAAATGCTGTAAATATAGGCATTTTAATATAGTAGTCTCTGGGGATGGACTTGCTTTTGGAGCTAGCCCCAAGTGACATTAGAAAAACTGGAGTTTTTGGTATTTGGCTTACTTTCTCATCTTCTGGAGGATCCCCTCGATCTTAACAGGCTGGAATCTTTGCGTCACGAATCACAGCACAAACAGAAGAAGATCAACAATAACTTACTCTAAATGTCCAAATTGGAGGAAGCTGTGGTCGATTAGCTAGACTACGAAAACCTCTGCAGGAATGAACCATTCGCATGACAGGAACAGTTTTTGTCTCATAAATATCTGCAAACTGGATTACTGTATTGGTCACTGAATAAACGAGCGAGACAACCAAAGGATGAAGAACTTTGCTGATATGTGGTAAACTTGCTAAAGCTTAATTTAGACTTACATGCTGAGTCTACCATGTAACCTATGCTAGTGGCAGATGGTATTGCCACCATTTGTACCTGTGTGGGCTATGTTGACTCAATGTGTAGGTTACATTTTTAGTACATTTCTGCACTTCAGTTTATCACGTAGGGCTTTAGAAGAGTTACGTCATACTTATGGCGCAGATTTAATGCAGAAACATACATTCACCGTAATTAGAAGGACTTTGCCCTCTTCAGTATTAAAAGAAGAGATTATCAGATATTTGGAATACCATGAATGCCACAATACAGATTACAGTTAGCTTGCTAGCCCTCACTGCACTGCACGTTTCGCAAACCTCTGGAGATGAATTTTGCTGTTCGACTTTATGCTGTGACCAGACCTTAACTCGGAAAGGATGATTGTATTTTTTTTCTTCCTTGGGTCATTTCAGTGTTTGAGTATCATGACCTCCGCAGTAATATCACATAATGTAAGAGATTTGTGTCAATTTCAAAATTAGTCTTGAGAAACAAGTGTTTTTGAACTAGTGTTTTTTTCCTTCCTCTCAAACAACAGTGCAATGACGAAGCTGTTTAAATATCAACGGTATTGATGCACTTTTAATGTGACCATCAGTTTCTCAATTAGCTTGTTCAAATGCCAGTGCTGTCACATTTGTCAGCTCAGCGCCCGAGTCCCTATTTTCTTTTCCCAATCCTTTCTTCCCGGTGTATACACACGTTTTCTTGAATGTTGATGTCACCTTCAAAATGTCTTTGTCAATGTTGTTGCCATAATATTTATTGAATTCTATATTTTTCCCTTTAGAATAAATGCCAATAAAACTGAAGAGAATTGTGTTTGTGTTCATTAAGGGAAGAAAGAGATCTCAGTTCATAAGTTCAGTATGTAGTTTGATTATCCTTCATGGATGGTCAGGTACTGTTAAATTATGCCATGCAGACATTATAAGATTTATTGTGCTTTGAGTTCACAAAGGGAAGCTCTGATTTGGATCCTCTTTTGCTTTAGATTTCCAGCAGACTAGATGCCTCGCGGCTACACTGACAATTCCAATAGAAACAACATCTACAAACTCCAATGCATCTATGGGACAACCTCATTTATGCTTCTGTAAGAGAGCAATGTGCTTCAAGGCATGAAGTGTGCTAGAAATCCATTCAAAGAACCTAAAAAGGTGGCTTCAGCTATTGTGCTTGTTAAGAGAGATTCTGTACAGTCATTTATTTACTCTCCCATCAAAAATCCAAATCTCATACATTAAAGATAACCAGCTTATTGTTCCGCAACCAGACTGTTACGATCCCCCCATACTCCAACCCTTCCCAAAATGCATGTGAAAGTATGACCAATGTGGCAGAAACTTGACCCCATTTCAAGGGATTAGTCAGCAGGGGACAAATTCTAATCAGAATCAGGTTTTCTGTAAATAGTTTTAGAGTTTTCTGGTACACAGTTGCTTGATTGCTGTTTCTTAAACATTTATTCCTAGACACAGCAGCTTCACTGTGATGCCCATGCAATTATTCTCATTTTCACATACTCAGACACACTGTTTTGACAGTAAACCAAAGATGTTATGCAAGCAGAGGGGAATCTGGCATAGTAAAAACACACTTTATACCAAAATCAGATGCGGACACCTATGGAGGCCCCCCTCCATAGGTGTCCCTTCATTCCAGCTCCATCTGAGTGTTTATATGTAAACAGATACCACAGCTATCTGAGGGAGCATGAAATGACTGTACCTGTTTACAAATCATATGTTTATCTCTTCTATTGATATATTCAATCATTTTGTACTTTAAAAAGTCAATAAATCTCAAAATTTGGAATTGAATCTATAATAATTTTAATGATTAAGCTATTAGACATTGTAATGTATGCGACTTTACAAAGTTTACATTTGTGGTTGGTAGCATTTATTTTTGGGTTTGTTTTCCTTTTTCTGTGTGATGACCCACGTTTAAATTTACTCACCTGGGGCATTTTCATCCTGAAAATGGTGCGCACTTTTTCCTGCTGTCTGGGTTGATTGGCATGCTTCCTTAAGAACAAAACAGCAACAGGCTTTTTACTTTTGTCTCTTTCGGTAGGTGCGTCGGGAGTGGCGTGTAAATATTTGACAAGGCACTGCACACAGACGACAAGCTTCCATATCTTGTGTATTATAAGAGTGGTCTTTAATGTACCGCCATTTCCGTACAAATAAATGGTTTGCTACATTATTTCAGGCCTGGACAAAAGGCACACCTGTGATTGGTTGTCTTGTTTGTACAGGTGCAGCTTGTGTAAGGCCTGCTCATTTCCTCCGCTGCAACACTCGGAGCGTTGCAGCTGAAATGTGAAGGTGGCTTTGAGCCTTTGTTTGCTGTCTCTCATATGTGAAACGTACAGAAAGACTGGGATTCAAATCTCTTGGAAAGTATAAATATACATCCTTTCTTCTGGGGATTTATGAGTGCTTACTGTTAAACTTTACTCTGCCCTCTATTCAGGTTGTTTGGGGAGAAGAGTAATCTTTAGTCAAAAGGAAATTAAATGACAGAGAGGTCTGAGGTAACTTTGGGTGGAGAACCTGCACCACCTCAATCCTTTTCTTTCTACAGAGAAAGCTGATGCAGCTCAATTTGAATATTTAGACAGAGCTGTTGAAATTATCAAAAAGTCCACGAACCTGGCCGTAGTCTCAGCATGTAATGGATTATTTATATCTTATATACAAATAAAGTAAGGAGATCCCTGTAGACCTCCAACCCTGCCCCCTCAAAAAAAATAAAAAAATCATTTGGTCAGATAAACGGGGGATGTGTAGATTTTCATTCAAAAAAGTCACTTGTTCTATAGTCTAGCCCTCATTCACATGGATGCATTGGGTGCAGCACAGGACTCAGTATCTTGTCCAAGGACACTTCGAGATGGGATAGAGCCACCGACCACCTGAGCCGCCATCTTTGCTTTACAGCAAGCTCACGAGGAAACACTTGATACATTTTGTGCTGCTGCTGCAATATTGCGCTCTGGCTTTTGTACTTATCTTTGTTGCATAGACAAACAGCAAAACGTTAGCACCACCTTTAAGTTCATAGATACAACAAATTGCCATTTTGGAAACCTTTTCTTCTGACACCTCTTCGTCAAACATCTATGAGGTATTATGCTCACCAGGCAAGAAAAGCACATTGGCTCTTTTTCTCTCTGATTAAGCAGGTCACGAGACATGATGCCCTGTGCATGTAGCTAACAGCTTCTCTACACTACATTGTAGCGTGTTATATTTACTGATGACATTCCAAACAGGACTAAAAAAGGAATAATGGATCATTTCTATACAGCCTGTGTTGATTGAGTAATTCAATTTTCTGAAAATTTGTCGTGTTTTGTAATCTCATCTAATTTTTGGAATTTCTGTTAAAATTCCTTAGGTGCACAAAGATGTAGCATTACAATGCTTTCTTTTTTATCCATGATAGACTGTTATATGATTGCCAACTATAATTTAATCTCAGTATCCACTGGTATTCGAGACAACTTGATGCAATATGAGTTAATCGGGGGAGTTAAAGGGGCCTACTCTACTCCTAGAGAGAAGGCTTAGGGGTTAACCTGCTCTGGCTCTCATTCTACCTTTGAAAACTCTTGGAACCACAAGTAAGCTTGCAGACTAAGAGCAAAGTGGTCCAGTCTATAAGTTATACATGAATAAAAAAACTAGTTTTTCAGCATGACTCTTATACAGGATATATCCAATTTTAGAAATAGTGTTTTATGTATCATATGACTTCATGGATAAATAAAGCTGCGTGTCATCTGCATAGAAATTAAAATGCATGCAGTGTTTTCTAATAATATTACTCAATTTACCAGTCGATCTATGTCCCTACCCTCACCTATGGTCACGAGCTGTGGGTAGTGTAAGCCATACAGCTAGTTACACAATAAGGGAATACTAAGAACACTAAGAATATCATCTGCAGCCAATTCAAGAGAAAGTGTACATGATAAAGCATGTGCTTGTTACAGCATAAAATAAGTCGTATGTAAACGGTTGGAACTGAACTACACAGTTTAAGCTACAACACCAAGTTAGCTTGGTGGTGGCAGTTAGCACTGTTGCCTCACAGGAAGAAAGTCCTGAGTTTATCCCCACCATCTGGCCGGGGCATTTCTGTGTGGAGTTTGCATGTTGTCCCTGTGTTTGTGTGGGTTCACACATAAACAAGTCAGTTCTCCATCAGCATATAAAATAAGTAAAAACACAAAAACAATTTAGAATAGTTCAGTATTTACTCATAAGTGTTAACATAAATCTCTTTCAATTTGACAACAGTCTTGGTTTTCAGAAAAATAACTTTGACTTGAGTCCTTGACTGTCTTGACACTCCTGTGAAAGCGGGTTTTTGTAACAGTAAGAAACAAAAACGTCTCTGTGAGTCAGACTGCACTGACTCGTCTGCTTGAAAAGCTAATGTATTACTGGAAGCAGGCAGCCATGTAGGGCCCGTGGTAAATTCCCAGAGACCGTCAAGCATGCAAACTGCTTTTCCTCACATAGCAAGCCTATATATCATGCAGTGACTTCATCATATGCATGAGGACTAAGATGCATTAGTTTGTCAGTGACAGGAAAACGGGCTTGTCAGGTGAGAAATAAATGCCAGAGATGAAAGACACACAACTGTGCTCCTGATGGCTGCTTTGATGAAAGATCTTTCCAAGTAAGATGCATTGATGTGAGATTTAAACCTTCTTGGCAACGTTTTAAGAGGGGACCGACATACTGCTAAGGTTATAAAAAATGTTGATTTGACCTCTGTGTTAACATTCATTCTGTTTGATGATACATTACAGGAAATAAATTTATCTGATGTTTTTTGCTGACAAATAAAATCTAAATGAAGTCTGTACAGTGAATAAAAAGCAGGAAGATGAGCTTAGCTCTGTTCCCAAACCTCATTGTTAAATGGTCTTAACTGGTGAGCTTGACAGATGCTGGTGGGCAGATTTTAAAAACAGCAAAGCTGTTTATTCCTGTGTAGTCATTATGCCAAATTTATAATGCTAACTGGTAGTTTACTTATCCTGTTTGTTCTATTTATCTCTAATGGAAATGAGAACAGGAGTCTTTCCAAAAATTATTCATCTTTAGTGATGATTATTAGTATTAGCATTATTTCACTGAGCTATGGTGTTTCTGATTATCCATCAAAAATGTAATATGCTACCCACTGGTGTGGAATACTCTACTGAAGCCTCGGTTTGAGGAGGTGGAGAGAGTTTGTATACACAGAGAAAACAAACAAACAAACAAATACAATTATTAAAAAAACACAATTATTTCTGATGTTATGTATTATGTTAATAACATAGTAAAATAATTAATAAGAACATGATATTATCCTTTCCTAGTGCTGTAACATTGCAGTGCCCCTCTGCATCTGCAAATCTCTCTGTGCTTTCAATGGGCCGTCCACTGTGCTCTGTAATCATCATTATTTCTGCTGTAATGAACTTTAGAAACTACAAATTGGTTACGTGATGCCAACATTTCTTCTGCTTATAATTTGATAAACTGCAACATTATAAATTGGTGACATGACAGCCTTGCCCCGGGGTTAAAATAACAAGATAACCATGCAGAGACTTTTCTTCAGCCCTGCAGTAATGTTAAATAACTGCATAGATACAATGTATTTTACTAAAGTAACCATAAAGTTATATCAAAGTCAGTGTAATGGTATTATATTACACTATCTGGCGTAATGTTTTTAGAATTTAAATGTCATTTGTTTTTATATGTTGCTATCCGGTCTTTAAGTCCGACGTCAGTAGTTGTGTCTGGACCCAAACTCCGCTTCAGGTCCCAAAATCAAACGATCACTGCGGCATCATTGAGAGTTGAAAAACTGTCCATATTATTTTATCTTCAGTAAAACAATCAGTGTGGCTGCTCTACCAGGTGCAACAATTAAGTTTAACATCCAGGCATCCATGAAAACAGAATGAAATGAAATGAAATTCATTGACCTCATAAGGGAGTAGTCTATAGAGTCCAGTCTAAATAAATGAGAATGCAGTGCATGTAGAGCAAGGGCGTAGGTTTGGTTGCAACTTGGCAGAGACACATAGAAACCTTTACATGGTCTCCATGCATGTTTTATGTGATTGAAATAAATGTAATAATAATAAAGATCTTACTGTAAATGTTGTAAATACTTTGACCTCGCAGGTTTCCCTCCCCCTTTTTAACACTGCATGAGACACAAGAGAAGTGCTCTACTTGGGACCTAACAAATGCCAGGAATGCACTGTGGGTAGAGGGAGGCAGGGTGGGAGAAAAAGCAAACCGCAAACTGAATTTCAACACTTTATCACCAAAGTAACTCCTGCAACATATTGCATTAAGAATGGGTGTGTTTCCCTCTAAATGCAAAGTACAGAGACAGCTACAGGCAGAGCATTCCTCACGCTAACATGTCCAACGTGCAGCTGTTTAAACCACGAAACACTATAATAGAAACACAGACTGACACAGACCCTTACAACGAATACATTTAACCTTAATTCTGCAGCTGGGTCCTGATGATAATTCTGTTTAGCCTCACCCAGACTGTGTAATAAGAAAGGAATCCCACTAAAGCAGAGCGCCTGGGCGGAGCTCTGGTTAGACAACACTCCCTATATGTGGAATTAGCTGGCAGAAAATCAGGCTCTGCAGTCCACCCTGTCCTGCACTGTATGCTTTCCTCAACGCTTCATTTTACACAGGCATGTCCCAGACATATGGGAAGGTAAAGTGAACTAATCGACTCATTGCTCATTGATTTCCACTCTTATCCCAAGGTTGTGCTCTTATGATTTGCAGCTGGTTTTGTATGTTTTTTTTAGTGCCCATCACTTTGGTCCAGAATTTTAAAAATAAACATTAAATTCCAAGTTTTTATATGAGCTGTGATGAAATTTCATACCTATATTTTTGGTCCTCATTGAGTAATTGGTTCTGATGATAGACTGATTGTACTCGTGGTTTCCAGAGGATAGCTCCTTACAACTTTGTCATCGCCTGAATTTTAATCTTTGTATCAGCTTTCATTGCTGATGATCATGGTTCCCATGTGATGAATTGTACTAACGAGTTACCGTTTAATCGTCCTTGGACTTTTCCTTTCCTCCCACCCTACTGTAGCATTAAAATGTTTAGCTAGTCTGTCGTTATGTCTTAATCCAGACTTTTAATCAAAAGTCACCACCAACTCAAAGTTCACTTGTCAATATCCATAAAAATTCATGATCAGAACATTTCCTGCAGAGATGCATGCTTTCGGATGATGAACCATATCATTATTTTGGTTATCCGTAAACTTCTCCTCTGGTGCCACCCTGGGGTTAACATTTTTAACTTTTAATGTCCCAACAACCTTGAATGCATCTTATTATAGGGTCTGTACCTTATAATATAAAGCTCCTTGAGGCGACTGTTGTAATATAAATAAAATAAAATTGAATTCAAATGTCTTGTCATTTAATCTGTTCACACCCATTTATTTTTCAGCCACTGTTTCTCTTTAGAGCTGATGATTCTTCCTGGCCTTGTGAATCAGCTGACTTTCCCTCTGGCACAGACACGACTCACATATACATTCAGCAGCTGTATGAGAAATGTGACAACGCTTCTCCTGTTTGGCACGTGAAAAAGAGGAGCTGCATTGTAGCCTTTAGCAAGCCAGCCCCAAAAGGCAGAAGAAAAGAGATTAGTGAATCTTGTCTGAATTTTCCTTTGTTTACACCTGCCTCCCCCTCCATTACGCTGACAGCTGACAAACTGGGTGCTTGGAAACATCGCTGGAAGGGGTTAGACTTTTCACACAAAGCCACTCTTCGGACATTTTTCTTACTTTCACAGCACAAAAGCTCGAGTTTTAGTCATTTTTATTGCTTATTTGATTTTGAACTGAAGAGCCTTTTAAACCATCACTCTGGGTTTCCCGTATATATGGTTTTGATATATTGTTTTAATATTAAGCCAAAGAACCTTTTCCCACTCTCCAGTGCAAAACAGAATAAATTACGTAATCCGTCAGCAGTAACAGGCTTAGCAAGAGAAGGACACTATTTATCACCATCTTTGTAGGGCTCAAGAAGCTCCTTTTTTCATCTTGATTAGGAAATGAAATTGCCTAGATGAACTGTTCTGGTGAAGCAACAGCTTGATTGAGCACGAGTGATAATCGATCAGCCACATATTGGTTTTTCGCCACTGTCTTGTCTAGTATGGAACCCGGTGAAGCTCCGTCGAAAGTAAGCTGTTATGTTTCATATGTTTGAATTTTCTCACACTCTCTGAGTTCACTGAATTTAAATCTGCTGGCTTCCTCAAGTTTTTCATGTAGGCCATATGTGAGGACCCCTACCAACCCCCCACTCCACACAGTTTCCCTATTTTCCTGCAGTACCAGCTGGGACGGACACAGACTGGAAGCGTGTAGATCAATAGATCTAAACTGGTGGTGCATTGTTTCCCCCCAGTCCTCCTGCCTGAGACAATCAGTCATGCACAGCTGTAATGTTGAGAAAGGCTGAAAGCAAAACAATAAGGGGATTTTTTTTTTTTCAGAAAAATGCTGGACCCAGGCTGAAGGTCTTGAGAAAAGAGGATGAAGAGAAGAACGTGTTCCCTGTGGCTCTGAGGCGTGCAGACGGCTTGGGCTTAATGACAAGCCTTTAGTTCATTATGAATGAACTGGTGGCAAACATGGGGCTTAATCTAAAATGCTGACACAACTAGGCAAAGTAGCAGCGCTGAAGCAACGTGTGAGTGGTTATACTCAGATATTGCTTCAGCTAAATTTTATGAAGAAATAATCACAGTAAGGCCTGAAATGTGCTCAGTGTTAAAAATGTGTGCAAGCTCAAATGAGAGCTGTAGATCAAAAAACACCTTATGTAGCACTCCTTTTGTGGGACAATTTAAATTTAAGAGTTCTTGAGAAACAGCTTCATTCCAGAAGCTGTGAGACTTCTCAATGCATAAATGGACAAGAAGTGATATTGTAGCACCTTAATCACTACTGACACTCACTGACACCGTCACTTTATCAATGCTGGTCGTCGTGCCCTTTTGCTGCTAAAGTATTTATACCTGCATTCTATATCCATACTTCATACTGGTACTCAGGTTGTTGCACTCAATTTACTGTATTATTTCATTACTTGTTATTCTGTTTTGTTTTAAAAAAATAAAACCCAAAATTATTTATTTATTACTTTTTAAAAATTCAGTTTCTTCGTCCTTCTGTTTCTTTTCGCTCCGGGACCGTGTGTACATGTAAATATGTGATGCAAATGACAATAAAGCTCCTTGAATCCTTTAAATTCAGTGATGCAATGATTTAGGTGCATCCAGGAGGAGGATTGGTAGTCTATCTCAGTTAATGATCTAATGACACTGTTTTTATCTCCAGTTTTTTAGATAATAATTAAGCAAAATTTGGATGTCAATGGACAGATGCACTATTCCCCATAAACTGTAAATAAATGATGGACACAGCCATGTGACCTTTTGGTTTGTGAACTCATTTGAAGCATTAGCGTTAGCATTTTGGCTCGAAAACTTGATCCCTATAATAAACAGACTCGAGTACATGCTAACTGCTGTTAAGTAACTGATGAACGAAATCCTAGTTTCACTTACCAAAGTTGAAACACACCCCTCTAGTACGGCCTGTACCTCTCAGCAGGTACACATTATTTTTTTAATAATTCCAAAATCAACTTTAAATCCTCACAAGAGAAGCTAAAATTAATCACACCAGACTGTAAACATCTTAATTTAATGTGGGCAAATTTGGAGATTGACTCATGTTTGAAGCCTTTCCCCAAGTGGCCAGTGGGGGTACTACGCCCCCCTTTTTTGTTTTGTTTTATTTTTTTTACACATTGGCTTCATTGTTCAGGCCTAGATGGTGCCATTTGCTATTACTGTTTCATTTGAGGAGGTTCTCACATCTGTCGTTTTCATTTTTTTGTTTGGTTAGTTTTTTGAGTTAAAGTACATGTAATCACTGGCCCACCTGTAGATGTAGTCAGTGAAAATATATGATTTAAGTTCCTCAGTGAGTACCATTAAGTTTGAGTCATCTGTCAATCCTTGTTCTTATAGTTACTATTTTTTGAGTGGACTGGTGCATTCTTACAAATACACGTCTTCCTGTTTGTGTTGATTTTCATTATTGTAGAGAACTGAAAGCCATATCCGTCATGACAAATGAAGCCCTGAACATTAAACAGGGGACTTTTCTGCTAATTTGCTCTGTCTCTCCACTCCAGCATTCATGAAATCAGCTCATATTTCAATGAAACTGGAAACTTGCTGGCTCACCGCTGCTCTCCGTGGGGGAGGAGGACTGTGGGAATAACAGAAAAGATCTTTGCACGCTCCTCGTGGGGATTTTTCTGTGGGGAAAGTTCCTCACTCCTGTTTTACTGGGGTGCAGAGTTTGCCAGCACTGGCGCTACAGCCAGGTTTTTCAATGGATTTTGACAAGAAGTGAGGTTAGACAAGAAAGCTTGTTTGGACTTAAACATTTTAAATGTTTGATTTTTGATGCAACAGATTTTCTTTATGTTCCAGCAACCTGGATTCCCATCCTTTCCTCTCCTTCCCAGTCTGCTTTGCCATATGCGCGATCCTCACTGTGGGCTATATCCAAACCACTGACCTCCTGCCTCTCTGCTCTCCTTGCCATCTGCTCCCCCGCCTTGGCCTTTTTGGTCGGGGGCCAAACATCGACTGACTCAACACATGTCTGAGCATGTTGTCAGAAGAGTCTCTGTTGCCTGTTTAAGCTCTAAAAGTATCTGTGTCATAGCAATTATATCATCTAATGGTCTACTGGGGTCACATGGATGATTCAGTTATTGCAGCGGATGCTTTGCTTCTAATTCTAGTTTAGGATGTAAACTTGTTGACCTCATGAAAGGGAAGCAGAATATAACACAAAAGTACCCCATTTATTTTAGTCATGCTAGAATGAGTTGGCAATCTCTCAAACTATTCAATGGACTGCCACTGCGTTTCATATAAACACTCCTTGTCCCGAGCAGTTGTACCTTACTTTGATTAATGTTTTAATCAAAGTAAGATAACCACCATGAGGTGATGATGTTGCATTTTAAAGTGAAATGTTTCAGAAAATGCAGGAGGGATTGCTGTGAAGCTGCAAAGCCCCTCGGCCTCATTGTTTACTGATGTTTTGGATCTCACCCCAGAACTTTTCCTACTAGATTTCCCACTACTGCTACTCCAGCAGTTGTTCTCTTCTCATCTGTTCTAGTGTCATCTCAGCAAAACCCAGAAGTTCACCTTCCAGACAAGCAGCCCTAAGGCTCTGGTCTGTGAGAGGGCTTGCTATTGAGTTTCCTACAGAACATATTGCTTCCTCTGCCACAAGACAGAGCTTCACAGGCCCCTTATGGTCACCTAGCACTAGTCTTATTGCCGGAGCCCATGTCTGGCCATTGAACAATCCCAAAATCCCCCCTGGAAAAAGGAGCAGCCTGTCCAGATCCACCTCCATCCTCCGTTCTGTCTTGGGTATCTGAAGTTTTGATGTTGCATTGTTGGATTGTAGTATAAAACCTCCTATGTTTTTTCAGACAACTGTGGTACTCCATGCGTCCACACGATTTTATGATAGGCTTAATAATGTGATGAAGGACATTACTGACGTCTGCCGTGTTGAAATGTCTGTAAAATGAACACAAAATGAAGTCACTTTCAACACTTCAACCCAAGTTGTTTCAGCTTTTACTTTCCTTAAAAATTCCATTACTACGAGCACTGAAAACCATATCTGTCACGTCACTTGTCACTGTCAAGGTCCTCTTCACAAAAATGCCTTCAGCGCACAGCATATTTTCCTGCTGTGCTCACGGTCCGCTTTGTTTAAAATCATTAGCCTTTCAGTGCGACTGCAAGACTAAAAAATCAGCTCGGTAAATAGTGGAAGACAAAACTTTGAAGAAGATGGTTTTGGAAACCTAGCAACTGTAAATTACTGTCTGGCTCGCTTCCACAGGTGCTTCTTTTGTCCTTTCTCTCTCCTCTCACCTCCCCCCAAACCACTCCCGGCAGATGGCTGCCCCTGTTGGAGGTTTCTTCCTGATAAAAGGGAGTTTTTCCTTCCCACTGTTACCAAGTACTTGCTTTCTGGAGGTTGACTCTTGGAGAAGACCTTCTAAGATATAAAATCTCTTGAAGCAATTGTTGTTTTGTGCAGTATTGACCACTGCCCCCACCCCCCAAACAAACAAATAACATTTTTTAGTAAACAGTCTGAATGCAGGTTGGAACTGTGGGATGTCAGCATTTACAGAATTTGACCAGCTTATGTTGCAGCTGTCACACAGATAGTTCCAGGTTACACTTGGATATTTCAGAAAAAGGACAACAATGTCCTTTTTTGCCTTCATACTAAGTCTGAACCATGGGCTGGGTTCCCTTATCTAAGGCATGTCCACTCTAACTGCTTCCTGCCTCCTCCTCCACATCTTCTTGCCACCTTCTACACCTGATCTTCAACCCATCCATTTACTTCCTGTTGCCATGTGCGCCCATCAATCTGACCTCATCATTATTAAATAATTAAGGCTGTTATGTTCTCGTTTCATAAATAGTGGACGTGCTATTCTGTGACAGAATTTTCTTTGAAATAAAAGTGGTGCAAAATCTAAAAATACACTCTCCCTGCTCTCTGAAACACTAATAAAACATTAATGAGCCATTTTTAATGCTTTTTAGACATTTTAGATAGATAAATGGTTCAAAAGTTAGAACAGACACTCATTACAAGGAGGTCTTTGGGTCATAGTATAAAGTCAGGAAAAAGACAAGCATGTATGAGTTACTAGCAATAGCACCTTTATAACCTCAGCTATGACTTCCTCCAGTCTGGCAGTAACAGACAGGGAATTTGGCACACTCACACACTCACACACACACACACACACACACACACACACACACACACACACACACACACACACACACTTGGATCACAGTTAATCCAAATTCCACCCATCCACTAACAGTGGGTTTGTTTATGTGTTAGTTAATTTGCAGTGTCCCCATGAGTCGAGGACCCCCGAAAGATTAGAGAAACAAGAGTATCATTTTGTGTGTGTGTGTGTGTGTGTGTGAGAGAGAGAGAAAGAGTTTCTCTCCCTTCTGCTGAGTGTGTTTACTTCACTGGTGAAGAAAAGAAGCATGCAGGACTCCCACCTGCCCTGATTAGCATTAATCATGCCCACCACCCATCAACACCCATACCCACGCACTCATACCTCCCCACCAAAAACCCCTGCTGCGCCACTGATGCTACATCAAGCCAAAGACGCTTATCAGTTGTCAGCCACTCCTGGTGTGCTGCTGAAACCCTGCGGTGTGTTTGTTTGCTGAGCTGTAACTCAATCTGCTTAAAAATCTCATCCTTTGTTGAGGACGGACGTGGTTTTCCCCTGTGGATCTGTGAATGTCTTAGATTGGCAAAGGAAGCAACTGCAAGTTTTTGCTGTGTGTGGATGAGTTTTTCACCAACGCTGATAAACTCTCTGTGCAACTTTGTGCAACCAGAAATAAACATGCTAAATAAGGAAATCCTGCTTTCCTGAGTATTTGCATGCACTGTATAAATAACCCACAGATGAATCTTGTGCTAAGACCGAATGTCATCTCAACATACTGTTTGTGCACATTTCAAAGATGGTTCACACTTAATGATCACCCTCTTAATCAGACTTCCATTTGGTGTGTCTCCTGTCTCAGGCTATTAAATCACAATTACAGCCCTGCTGCGGCTGTTTGTTAATGGACTGTAATGTATTCAGCTGCATTAGCTCAGCAGAGAGCCTCTGAAATAGTTTCTGTGTAAAGTGGGGACAAAAAGACTCTGACGATGGGGAGATGGAAGAAAGCAACAAAAGGGAATATCATCACGTGGAGTTTGAATTCAGGCAGAAATTACTGGTGAAAAATTAAGATGTACAAGTATAGCACCTTCACCTGGGCACAATTCCTGGTTCAGATTGTCTGGGTTCCCTACTGATGGAGCAGAAGATGGAATTGCAGTATCATTAACATAACTGTTTACAGAGCTAATCAACTTAATATGGACTAATCAGGTGGCTCAATAATTATATTTAAGCTCCATTGTAACTCTTTTTTTCCTTTCTTATTAGCTTCACACTTGGCCAGTGTGGCTGAAACTCGCAAAAAGAAGGCACTGGGTAGACTTACAGACTGTAAATAAAAGACAGAAATAGCCAGCTGCCAGCAATAACAGTTGCTTTGAGCTGGAATCAAATCTGTTTGGGGAGCAAGCTTGGCTAACAAACTGCAGCAGTAAGCTAGAGCTACCTCTATCAACATCTACCTGTCAATCACAGTGGCCACACCCATAACATTAAACCATGAAGTTTAAAAGGAAGAATTATGAAAAATATTTATCTTTTTAAATATTTGTCTTTTTTTTTTTTAATTTTTTTTTTAAAATATCTATCTTTTCTTAAATAACACAAAAATATTTAAGAAATAATGAATATGTCAAGCTTTGTTATTTGACATAGAATAATTTTTTTGTTAAAAATGTCACTTTTTTTGCTCACTGTGGGGTTAAAAAAATAGAAAGATGAATTTTTAAAGTCTTTTTGTGATGCAACAAAGACTTCAGTTTTTGGCACGTCCACACTTTCTTCATTTTTTTTAGCATAGGACATTGTTCACAACATGACAGCTTCCACAAAATACAGCCACTATTCCATATTAATAGTGTAAGTGGAGTCCATTTTCCCCTTTTGTTTGGTTTCTGTTTGTTTAGGTATCAGTAGCCAACAATAATTGTTTACTATGTCATCATTCCTGACAGCTTTCTCTTTCCTTTTGTGTTTCTCCAGTGAGATGATGCTGCATGCAGTTGGAGTTAAACTGCTACCAAACAAACGCATTTTACATTTAGCTCGAGGCACCTGGGGTTAAACGCTGCCTCACAAAGATATTGTGAAAGTGCAACCACAGTAGGAAGCAGTGCTCTAAAAGCACCATTAGCATTCAGTGTCTGCTGCAATTGTAATCATGTTAACCTCACACTGAAACCCCAGAAAACACAACTGAAGTCCACTTTTTTAACTTCTATTTTGCACGAGGCACAACAGTTGTTGTTCTTGTTTTTCAGCTGCTGCTATTCTTTCAATCATCACGTTAACAGCGACTTAAAAGTCAGCAACAGTGAGTGAAATGTAGTTCTTCCGTAAGCTAACTATTGGTTAACCGCTTCTATGTATGACCATATTCAGTGAGCACTGAAGAAAACCTCTGTCTTTATCAGATGGAAGAATTAGCATTTTTTATTTTTAACAGCAGGCTGGAGTCATCAGCAGTAATCTGTAATGTTAGCAAACAGCTATGAAGGTTACCTGTGTACCTTTGCTACCAGATGGGTGAGCCTTATTCTGTGTTCATCCAGCTGCTGAACACAGCTGCTCAGCTGGAGTAGATGTCCGCAAATTCTGTTACACAAGCTTCATCAGGCCATGCATACATACATTCTCAAATTAAGGGAACATTACCAGCATTAACAGCTGCATAAAGCTAGCTAAACCGAACAGGTACTCTGAAATTTAAATAACTTTATTTCTCAGTCAGCATCAACACAGCTCTAATTTTAAAATTCAAGCAGCTCCCAGCAGTCAGTAAATACACCTGCAACCCAATCTGCTGATTGAACTCTGGGGACAATGGACAATATTTAAGGCTTCTGGTGCAGACATGGTGTCCACATAGCAACAAACAACTATAACACATCCTGTTCGGCACCATTGCTACAACTTGACTGGTCAATACCATCAGACTACAAGCAGATGACACATTGAACCCAGAAAGTTTACAGTAACAAAAATATTGTTCACACTGAGGAATCTGTTTATTGCGAAGACTATAACACCCTCATGAAACAGCCACATGCTCTGCTTAGTGGAGAACTCTACTGTCTAACCACAAAGACCTTCAAAGCTTTGTGTGACATCAAAGTGGCTGCTGTCATCTTTTATATACAGGGAGTGCAGAATTATTAGGCAAATGAGTATTTTGTCCACATAATCCTCTTCATGCATGTTGTCTTACTCCAAGCTGTATAGGCTCGAAAGCCTACTACCAATTAAGCATATTAGGTGATGTGCATCTCTGTAATGAGAAGGGGTGTGGTCTAATGACATCAACACCCTATATCAGGTGTGCATAATTATTAGGCAACTTCCTTTCCTTTGGCAAAATGGGTCAAAAGAAGGACTTGACAGGCTCAGAAAAGTCAAAAATAGTGAGATATCTTGCAGAGGGATGCAGCAGTCTCAAAATTGCAAAGCTTCTGAAGCGTGATGATCAAACAATCAAGCATTTCATTCAAAATAGTCAACAGGGTTGCAAGAAGCGTGTGGAAAAACCAAGGCGCAAAATAACTGCCCATGAACTGAGAAAAGTCAAGTGTGCAGCTGCCAAGATGCCACTTGCCACCAGTTTGGCCATATTTCAGAGCTGCAACATCACTGGAGTGCCCAAAAGCACAAGGTGTGCAATACTCAGAGACATGGCCAAGGTAAGAAAGGCTGAAAGACGACCACCACTGAACAAGACACACAAGCTGAAACGTCAAGACTGGGCCAAGAAATATCTCAAGACTGGTTTTTCTAAGGTTTTATGGACTGATGAAATGAGAGTGAGTCTTGATGGGCCAGATGGATGGGCCCGTGGCTGGATTGGTAAAGGGCAGAGAGCTCCAGTCAGACTCAGACGCCAGCAAGGTGGAGGTGGAGTACTGGTTTGGGCTGGTATCATCAAAGATGAGCTTGTGGGGCCTTTTCGGGTTGAGGATGGAGTCAAGCTCAACTCCCAGTCCTACTGCCAGTTTCTGGAAGACACCTTCTTCAAGCAGTGGTACAGGAAGAAGTCTGCATCCTTCAAGAAAAACATGATTTCCATGCAGGACAATGCTCCATCACACGTGTCCAAGTACTCCACAGCGTGGCTGGCAAGAAAGGGTATAAAAGAAGAAAACTAATGACATGGCCACCTTGTTCACCTGATCTGAACCCCATTGAGAACCTGTGGTCCATCATCAAATGTGAGATTTACAAGGAGGGAAAACAGTACACCTCTCTGAACAGTGTCTGGGAGGCTGTGGTTGCTGCTGCACGCAATGTTGATGGTGAACAGATCAAAACACTGACAGAATCCATGGATGGCAGGCTTTTGAGTGTCCTTGCAAAGAAAGGTGGCTATACTGGTCGCTGATTTGTTTTTGTTTTGTTTTTGAATGTCAGAAATGTATATTTGTGAATGTGGAGATGTTATATTGGTTTCACTGGTAAAAATAAATAATTGAAATGGGTATATATTTGTTTTTTGTTAAGTTGCCTAATAATTATGCACAGTAATAGTCACCTGCACACACAGATATCCCCCTAAAATAGCTAAAACTAAAACAAACTAAAACTACTTCCAAAAACATTCAGCTTTGATATTAATGAGTTTTTTGGGTTCATTGAGAACATGGTTGTTGTTCAATAATAAAATTATTCCTCAAAAATACAACTTGCCTAATAATTCTGCACTCCCTGTACAGTCTGTATTTCTGACAACATTAATCAACATTAAATACCCTAAACTATTTGTAGCAGAGTATCTAACTAATAATGAGCCTTATGACCTGTTGTAGGATTCAGCAGGATCACTGCATGCTTGAACATGTTATAGTTTCAAGGGTCAACACAGTAACTCTGTCTTTGCTCTTCCAATGCACTAGAAAGATAGTATCTCTGTATAGTGGCAAAAAATGTCAAGGTTAGGTGGCCTAGGACACACACAGACAAATACACACAGAAACCTCTGGAATCAAACTGACTGTGGAAATTAGACGAGAGTCCACGGGGTTGTGCAGACTTGGCTTATCAGCTATGTGCAGCCTACTGACTCTTAACCTATCAGTCATCTGTGAGCAAAGCCGCAGATTGACTATGGATTGCAGATGGAAGAAGCCACAGCCACTCTATTATTAGAAACCTTCTTAGCAACATTCACATACATGCTACTGCACCAGAGAAGCCGGCAGCTTACTGAGCGGAGAGTGCATCGTTGACTTTGGTTCAGTCAGACATGTTAAAGTCTGTTGGCAATGAGCATGCTCATTCTACCCAAGGTGAAATAAGAAATCTGCAGTGCTCCTTTCTGTACATGAGGAGATACCTCAGGCGTGAGAACAAAAACCACTGGAGGAATATCAAGGCTGTCTTTCAACACTAGAACACAAAGAAGTGAAGCTTCTCGTTTTTCTTTTCAAGCAGCATTCGAATAGAAGAAAAGGTGAATTTGTGGGCAGGGAAGCAATCGTGCTAACAAGCTAACAAGCCATTTAAACAGTTTTCTGCTATGTAATCATTATAAATTATGGGAGCTGCAAATGTAGCATAATTGCCTCGTTAAGTTGAACTCGCAAACAATGTAGCACAAAGGCAGAGGCAAGGTTTGAGTACACTCTCAAAAATGATGAAAATTAACACATTTGACACTCTATTAGCACTGCCACAAATTAGAATTGGTGTATCCGTGGCACACTTTGTTTAGAAATCCACTTAGTGTGTGCATGATGAGTGAAATGAAGCCTTTTAGCACAGTGAAAGTGTGTCTGAGTACCTCCTAACGCAGGAATTCTGTCCAGCTGCCAGTTTTCCCCCCGAGGTGCTCCACAGCCAGAAGCAATTAAAACTCAGTGAGGTTATGGATGACTCAAAGTCCCTGTGAGGTGTGGGCCCCAAAAAGTGAAACTCGATTAAACAAGGGGGAAGGCTGTACCTCCACTGTCATTCTGCATATTTCACGGCGAACGCTCGGGATTTCCCAAGCCATCTGGAAAATTAAGAAGTAACCTGACGAATGTTCCCAGAGGTGTTTTACAACATGCCGCATCATTTAATCACAGGTTCTTCAAAACACCAGAAACAGCACGTGTAGGTCATTCAGAAACCCCCCCCCCCCAAAAAACAACAGATGGAAAGTAAGTGATGGATACGGACGCTGATGGGAAATCTTCGAAGATTTCCCATATAGCAAAAATCAAATCTGTTGTAAAATTTTCACTCTGTACAAAAACCAGACAGCTGCAGCTGCGAAATAATTCACCTCCTCTGCTCCCTCGGGCCACAGAGAGGAAATTTGGGCATTTAATATGATATTTTAATATTGCATGAATGCTGGGTGATGAAGATTTTGATGCAAATGTGGTGTTTTACGGCAGGCAAGTCCCAATCTGTTGTCTCAGCGATCTACGAAGATACAATCATTTCCAGTTTGATCAAAGACTGCAGGAAGTGACAGCTCTCCATTCTGAAATCGTCTGACCTTTTGTCTGGATTGTTCCCGTGGTGTCCTTTGCTATTGTACTGCTTAAGCACACCAAGTGCAATTTACTGAAGTCACTTTGTTGTATTTCTGGTGACTAAACTCATTACATTTCAAGCACTTATCTCTCAGCTCCATTTGCGGCTGCCAGCATGTGAAATTGCCTTGTGTTGCTTTAATGTTAGACATTCAAAGAGGTCCCTTAAGAGATCTGTTAATAGTCCCATTAAATGAAAAATGTTTTTCTGTGTTGTTACCTTGCGTCCCTGGGTGAAGGGTTGTACTATCAATGACTGCATTCTAATAGCATCCTGAGAAAAACACAGATCCTGTTTTTTTGGTGTTGTTTTATAAAATTCCACCTTAACTCTGTGAAAGATTCAGGTTCACCACCAGTGATAGGATTTTTACCTGGTTGGAAGATTTGTAATCTAAAACTACTATAGGATTAGATAGCTGCCAGAAAAACTAAATTCTTTCAGTTTTTTGTCCTGAGAAATGCCAATTTGGCGCATTGTACATACGGGAATTCAAAACACACATTAATCAAATACAGCTTAGTTCCATCAGTACAATTGTTACCTCTTCTGCAGAATTGCTTTTAGCCATCTGCCATGACGGGTTTGGGGTGAGGGCAAAGAGGAAAAAGCAGAAAGAGACAAAGACAAAGGCAAACTGTAGGGGAAAGGGTCTGGGTTTATGATTAAATACCGCAGTGGTGTATAAACATGCAGAAAATCAAAAGCTGCCTCCCATTCTACTTTTAAACTCTAGGAACCGGAGTCTGGGAGTGAAGCGCTCTATTGGGGTACTATAGTACTATGGTACTACAATGTCTTTAAAATAAGATGGGGTCTGATTAGTCAATATTTTGAGGAGAAGGATTTCAAACTCAATGCTGAATTTAACCGGGAGCCAATGAGGAAAATACAGTATTTGAGAAATGTGCTCTTTATTTCTAGTCCCAGTTAGCACTCTCTCTGCAGCAGTCTGGGGCTACGTCCACACATACCCGGGTATTTTTGAAAACGCAGATTTTTCTATGCGTTTGCACCTTTCGTCCACACGTAAACGGCGTTTTCGGTCACTGAAAACTGAGATTTTTAAAAACTCCTGCCAGGGTGGATATTTTCAAAAACTCAGTTTTTGCGTTTACGTGTGGACGAGGTAAACGGAGAAAACGCAGTGTCAAAGGTGTACGCATCTTTTGACGTCACACTGTGCGCCACGTTATTGTTTCGGTGAAATGAATTTCTACAATGGCGGACGTAGACAAAATACTGTTACTGTTAATTTTACTCTGCAGTGTTTAAATGCTTACATATACACACACAGTTACTGTCCCTCCACACATACAACTCAGTTCTGCTTCTATGCGCCATCTTTGTTTACTCTTTCCCACCCAGGCTTATTGACTTCTGATTGGCCACCATTTCTACACGGATAGGAATATATCGCCACCTGCTGCTTTGGCATGTTCCTAACAGCGTTTTCCTTCGTTTTTAGCTTTTATGTGTGGACGGGATTTTTTTTATAAACAAAAACGGAAAATCTTCGTTTTCAAAAATACCCGTGTACGTGTGGACGTAGCCTGGATCAACTGAAGGCTTTTCAAGACGTTTAGGCCAGGTTGATGATAATGATTTACAAAAGTCTGGCCTAGAAGTAATAAATGCATGAACTAAACACTCTGATACAGCAACCTAACCAAACCTTATTAAGCTTGAAGAGTACATCTACCGCTGTTGTAAACTGTGAAGTGTTGTGTTCTCCTCTTGTACCTGGTCACAAATGCCTGACTCAAGTGTCTTCAGGTAGACAGATAATCCTAGAATGTCGATTCCCGGGGTTGTTTTACGGGATTCAGTGACAGCGATGAACTGGTCAAGGTTTCATTTTTCTTACCAGTGATGTTTTTCATCATCCGTCTGTGGGAAAAACATAAAATCTTTTTCTTGTTGTTGACGTTGTAGATTTGGTTATTAGCAACTTCTCCAAGATTTCACTTGATAGACATATCAAGGTTTTTATTTTAAAGGACTAGCAGGGTTGACATTATGTAGTTCATAGTGGTTTTAAAGAGAAGAGAGTGCAAACACTGCAGTAGTGATGACAGAAAAATTACAAAAAAAAATTCAATTCCATAGAAGGATGATAATGATATTGATCTTTCTAATACCTGTAACATTATTCACCCCCATAACACAAGCCAAAATCATCACTCTTAAAACTTTTTCTAGGCTATTTGCCAAGGACAGTTTCTCTCATAGCTACTGCCAGTAATATATGCTGTGTGCACAAAAAAATCCTCAGAGGAACCTGTTTCCATCTCCTGCACACACACAACATGCCAAAAATCAGTACTTCGACATCATTAATAATGGATCAAAGAGGGGCCATGTAACCAGGCAATCATCTATGTTGGTTTTCCATTGATCCATATAAAATACCTCCTACATGAGGAGCATCGATACATGACCTTGGGCTCAGCCTCAGTCTGTCCACTTTTATGTGATACATGACATATGACATGTTCTCAGATTCATTAGTTAAGAAAAAAAGCTACAGTTGGTTACCACAGTTGGTTTTCATACTTAGTTGCTGCTAAAAATAATGTTTCCCACAGACTGATATGTAAAACCGGATTCATGATGGAATATTTATAGACCACTTAGACTTTCAGATTCATTCACGGAAAACTGCTGTTTGGTACTGGTGTTGAGCCAGACCCCAGGCTTTATTATCAGCGATGACACTTGACAATCAAAGTTGGATTAGGTTAACCAAGCAGTTATTTTTGCTTCCTTTGGAAAGTTTCTGTCACGGCGAGGGATGGCCGGTACCGAATAGGACTCAGGTGCAGAAACCCAGAGCGGAGACAGTAGATGATTTAACAGTTTATTACAGGTTAAGTGCAAGGGAAAAACGTGACAAACAGAAAATGACGAGACGTGGAGCCTTGGTGTGGCGTGCCTTGGTGTGGCGTGCCCTGGGGAACGTGGCTAGGGCGAGGGAACGAGGCCTGAGATGCGGAACGGGGCTGAGTGGGGAACAGTCACACTGAGGGAAGAGGATATAGGAGTTAGGCAGGTAGTGAAGGCAGCTCAGAAGTGGCCAGTATAAAAGCGGCAGTTCTTACTTGCAGTTAGGGACCTGGAGTGTTTGAGAGGGGGGTGATGAAGATCCAGGGGAGGCTGAGTGGCATGGAAAGCTGACCTGAGATCCGGGGCTCCAGATGGAGTGTGATGGCAGGAGGGCAGGCAGGTGAGGCGCAGAGGGATTTCCAGAATGATCACTAGGTATCCTGAGTCCGGAGGTGGAGTGTGAGCCTGGGTGGGTACAGCAACTGTAGTACAAGAGAGTCGTGTTTAACAGGATAAATCACAGCAAGAATTTAACGTACACGGCCTGTTACCAACATGTGTTGATGACGAACTGGCAGTGAATGAACATCGATGTGTGGTTTAAATCCCTCTGGCTTGATTGCCTGCAATAGGCTCCAGGTGTGCAGGAGCTGGAGTTGGCCCTGCCCAGGGGCGGATCCCAGGTCAGTTCAGGAGCCTAATGGAAACTCCAGCCACCCACCGTAGACCATGACAGTTTCATGTCTAAATTGCAGATGGAAACATGCAAGTGGACTTCCGTAGAGCTGTTCTAAAGTTCCAGCTGTAGTGAAAGAGGTCTAGAGGTTGTATAGAGGTAATATAATATAATAATTTTACCCCCTCAAGGCTTAGTGTATCATAATTGATACATACAGGCTCCAGTGTGTCAATTTGTCTTTCAAGTCTGTTTTTGCTAGCCAAAAATTGCTACCCATCAAATGCCACAGTAACTAACTAACTAAGCACTAGCCCATGCTAGGCTTAAAAATAAATGTTAAAGCAAAAATTCCATTGTTGAGGTTTCACAGGGAGACATCACGGCTACTATAGCTGCTCCATTAATGATAGTTTCAACATCTGAGAGAGCAAACGCTAACGTTATACCTGAAAACAAGTTTGTCTGGCTAATTAGCTCCCAACTTTATAATCAATCAGAATAACAATAAGAATGGGAAACTGCGAACCGGTACCAATCATTTTTATTGCACAAAAGAACAAGAGAGCAAAGGCAAACTGGAAACAGCTTCATTATACTGGTAACACAACTTCAGCTCTTTCTAAACAAATGCATAGACATCATGCTAAGCTAGCCAAGTACCTAGAGTGATAAAGCTGAGTGAATGCTGACCCCAGCTCAGCAGCCACACTTTGAAGTCTCTGTGGTTTGGTTTACATCTTTGCGTTGTGCTATCGGAGAAAGATCATATGTGTGTCCTCATTAGGACAGGGATTTGTGTTAGTGTGTGGGACTGTAGCCTGCAGGTTTTTATTCCTTAAGACGGTGTGTTTCAGGTCATTTTACAAATAGAATGTAAATGTAAGTGTGCAATATGTGCATTACTTTTTTTTTAAGTAATGAGCCCAACACTGATCACAACAAAGAAATACCTCCAACATGCACAAACATTTGACCACACAGCATGCAGTTAATTAGCATGAATGTAATGTATTTGTTATGCTGCTTCAAGTTAGTCCAGCTCTCAAAGCGGAGTCAATGAGAACCGATAAGAGAACCGATAAGAAATCAAATCGATAGGTGACATTGATAATGGAATTGAAATCGTTAAATTCTTATCAGTTTCCATCCGTAATGATTGGTCTGCCAAAATACTGGATTTTGTAAAAAGAAAGATATTTCATCATGAATGATTTATATGTAAACCTTCTTGGAAAAAAGAACACACTGTGTTTGTGTGTACATAAATTTCCCAACCTTTAAATGACTGTCAGACTGTAACAAATTACGAAGCTGCTTTTCGATGTTTTTTAAATACGCTGGTTCTTGGATCTGCATGAAAGGTTAAACCAAGCTTTTATCTTAATGGATTTTTGTATTATATTAAGTATTTTATCACTCATCGATTCTGTGTAAAGTTGTTCGGTGTTTTCTTCTGGGAAGCTCCCAAAGAGAGTTAAGGAATACCATTTGGAGAAACAGATACACACTCACAGGAATCAATAATGCTACTTCCTCCATTCAAATCCTCCTGAATCTCCTGTATTAGATGACAGTAGTTCACCACACCCTGCTCGGATTCATTTCATCTTCTGGAAAAGAAGATGAAAAAAAGGAAGGAAGAAAAAAACTGGAAAACTTTTGTTCTAATTTGATCATCTGTAATAAAATATTGATTCATTTTTACTTTTTGCATAATTGTTTTTAAATGTCCTTTGAACTTACTTGGTAATCCTCATAAAAAAGACTGTAAAAGGAAAACTCTAGGTAACATCAAGAGAACGGGGTCCAACACATCTAGCCGTTGTGGTGGCCCTTTGATAACAATTGATCTTTGCAGCAGTGTGTGTGTGCACGTGTGTGTTTATGAACTGAGCTCATCTTCCAGATCCGAAACTCCTGGAGGTTTCATAGGAAGTGCATCCCCTTCCACCACCTCCAATCCACCACCCCTCCTCCGCTCTACTCTTTCCTCTTCTTTCTCTTCGTCTTTCCTTCCTCTCAGCTGGGACCGATGCTGACTCAGTTCAAAGAGGAAACAGAAAAAGATTGAGAATCAGGCAAAGAGAGATGCAGGGAGGAGAAGGAAGGCTAAGCTCTCTAAACATCCTAGTAGCTAACTTCCCTTCAGAATACAATTGATGACATCTCCGGTGTATGTTTCCCAGTGTGAATCCACCCAGCAATGTCCTGAAACACAACTCTCTGCATTGCTGCAGCTTTGTTTCATGAATACAATAATTTATCTCAAATATTGTTATTGTTACTTCAATACTGTCTGTACCTCTGTTATAACTTGCACTAATATATATATATATATATATATATATATATATATATATATATATATATATATATAAGTGCATATATAATACATATATAGGGTTTTTTTGGGGGGTTTTTTGGCCTGTACTTTAAGATTTTTCTCATTAATTGCAAGAAAAAATAAAATAAAAAATCCACCTAACCTAAACCAAACTTTGGTTTAGGTTAGGTGGAAAATTTCATTTTTTAAAATAAATAAAAAGAATAAGAATAATAACTTCATTTATTTTAGATAAAACAATTAATCATAATTCCATAAATACAAAAGAGGCAAATAAAGAACTACAGAGAGCACGTAAACCGACATTTTTAAAACCTATAGGAAGAATATAAAATGTGGTGGAAACACTGTGCAAATTAAATATGCACATAACAGATGGATGGAAAGCTTTCTTATGCTGATTGCCTCAAGAGCTCTTATTTGAAATCTGTCTGTTATTGTTGCCATAAATGTCATTTAGCCATTTTTATTCTAATGAAGGCAGATTCATCTCCTAGGGAGTATTGTTTGCAGTGTCTGCAACATTAATACCTTTCTGAAATATGAATTTCAAGGTCAGTTTAGACAAATGAGAAAACTGAAGACTCTGTTTTGTCCCCAGGTATTTATGACTATTTAACTGACAAGTGAATTTTAAACTTAACATCAACCAAGATTTTACATATAATTGAACTTAATAAAGAAATACATTTCGGTTATTAAAGACAAAAAAATGGCCCAAAAACATGAAAATGTGTCTTGCTCTTTTTCTGACTAAAACAAAGAGACCGCATGCATGTAACATAACCATAGATCAAAGAATATTGATTAGCTGACGTGAACATCGCAGGATCAAAGGAAAATGCTCCACCAGGGAAAACCTGATGGATGGTTCCTTTGCCTTGTGTGGCTTTGTTATTTTTCTTTTTGATATTGACCTTCAAGGGTCAAGCACTGTGCTGAAATTGCGTGCATATTATGACCGGTATTATCAAGTAGCTTAAAAACAGAGAACGAAAGAAACTGAACACTGCAATAAACAGGCCTATATTTGTGATTCATTTAATACTGTAAATAAAGGATGGATATAGGTCCCATAGAAGCCTTGAGCTGAGCTCTGTGACCTTGACTGGACTAAGAAAATGTGATTATTCACTAGATAGCCCTGCCCTTTAAGACAATAAGAACATTTTCAATAAAGCCATGAAGTAAATAAAGGGAACTGAAAAATCATTCTTCCATTAATTCCTATACAATCAGATTTTTTTTTTAAAGACAGATTGACCATCTGTCAGCCATTGGAATGAATTAAGTTTTATACCTGATGTTTCCTCCCAGTTTGGTAGATGAGCTGTCATGGTTTCCAGGATCTGTAGGATGTTCTTGTTGTGTTTTGCTTGCTGTGTCCAAATTCAGGGGCCGCATCCTTCGGAGGCCGCATTTGTAGACCGATTACATCACAGCCAGGCGGCGAAGGCTGTCCAAATTCAAAATGCGTCCTCCTTTTCCCCAGATTTGAAGGATGGGTCGGGTGTATCCGGTCTTTAAGTCTGACGTCACAAGCCGTGTCTGGGCTCAAACTCCGCTGTAGGTCCATAAATCAAACGATCACTGTGGCATCACTGAGAGTTGAAAAACTGTCTAAAGTCTTTCATCTGTAATAAAATGATCAGCGTTCTGCTCTACCAGGTGCAACAATTGAGTTTAACATCCAGGCATCCATGAAAATGGAATTTATGACATTTAACAGAGTTAGAAATTAGCAGGAAGTTAGCTTCCATCTAAATACAATATAACGTGTCCTGACTGAGGGATTTTGGAAACAAATTCAAACGTACAGCTCTGCTATCACTTCATAAATGAAATAAATGAAAACAGAAAACTAAACAGCAGTGACGTTTGTAGGGTTACTGAAGTTTGGCTAGCTGGTTTATAACAATGTGCTACGTGACCGCTAACGACACAGCTATGTGAGCATAATATAAACACGCTAACTTTTTCCCACTCTATAAAAATTAACGTGAGGATTCTCTGTCGTCAGGAACACATGTAATCGCATGGCAGGATGCTGTAAAAGGACCAAACTTCAGCCAGGAGAACAACTGAGATAATCCATTCACAATAAGAGGTTAGTCATTCATATACTGCTGCATGGGCTGGGCTGTAGTTACATCGTAAGGTTTTTAAAAAAACTGAGCTTTAAAATGATTAGCGGTAATAAAAGCCGAGGGAGGTCAACAGTGATCACTGACTGTTTTAGGAGCTTTTTGAGATTAAATAGAAGAAAATACAAAAAATTAAACATGTTAAAAACACAAAAGCCATATTAAACGCAGACTACTTTAGGCCCGGAAGTAGGATTCGTCACGTCATCACTTAAAGACCGGATACTTTGTGGCCCACCATATCCCAGAATTCATAGCGCGGCCCAGCCAATTCCAGTTTCCAACAATGACGGCAGCTACTTAGTTTTAATATTACTCTTATTACTCCTTCTGGTTCACAAAATAAACTTTAAAGATATTTTCAGGCGAGAATGCAGCTCTGTAAACTTCAAATATCTGCTCGGTTTATCAAGACATCACATATTTGCAAAAGTGCTCCGACGTTTTTGGAGACGTCTGTTACCAATAGCTCGATAGCTAGCCGGGGTTCAAGGCTCACTAGGGCCGGTGAGAACAGCGAACTCCCGGCACATCGTTTTCATACCCCCGCGGTCTTTCGCTACTCAGGTTAAACGTGATATATAAGTCACTTAGATAACTTAAAAATGTTAACGTTTGCCTTTTTTCGGTGTTTTAGTTGGCCATGAGTAAATCGGTTTGGCTGAGATTAAAGTTAGTTTTCACACAGCTGAATAAACGTCAAACAGAAAACTGATCAAACAGAAGTGTGGGATGGTCGAGAATTTACGCCAGTGTCCTGTTATATTTTAGATAGCAAGGAGCAGACGGCTGAGTTTATTAAACTGCACAGAGACAGCGGTGATGCAAATCTGAAGGCTAGACTGTCCCATTTCACAGCTGCTCACTTCCAGCCTACCCGGCCTTCGGAGGACCCGACCCACGTAGACCGCCTCTGACCTCGCTTAAAATGCTCACCTGTCGCCCATCTACTATAATCGCTCACTGTGGGTTATTGCTCCTCACACTCAGTGAAGCTTCTTTGCTGGATCGTTGTGCTAACTAGTGTCAGTGTAGCACCAGCTCGCCTAGTAATTCCTTGTAGTTTCATAGTCCTTGAACGACCTTCTCCTCTCCTTGTACAGATTTCCCTGGACCCCAGCCTGTTTCTGTGGATGTGAATGAGCGTGAGTGGACTTTCGTGGATTAGATTAGGAGTGCAAGTGAGTCACGGACTGTGTGAAGAGGAGTGTTAACGTTTCCCTGCCCTGGACCTTTCTCCCTTGGATTCCCTGGAGCCCATCTTCCCCTTTTTCACTGTGCGTATGTATATATTTCACCTGGTGTGCAACTGTAAACAAACCCCTGCACTTTTCACCAGTTTTGGAGTCCTGCACCTAACAAATCGTGACATGAGCATGTTTCCACATTAGTATTTTTAATGCTGCCTCAGACACGTGACCAATTAAAATGTGCTGCAGCTGCTTCCTATCCTCACACCTTGCACGCAATGATAACAATAACTCATCAGCTGCGGAGAACAAACTGAAAAGCATTTAATTGCTTTTAGAAATTGCTCAGCGCCACCATAAAAGATAAATTAACATCGAACTCTCTTCACGCCGCTCCAAGTGCCATTTGGATATAATATAACATAATAGAGTTGGCAGACATTTATGGGAATCAGCCTTTGTTTCTACATGGGGCTGAATTACCTCTGTGGAGGGATTTTAAGGTTGTCAGGTTCAATGTGAGGTAAATAGAAACGTTTCACTGAGCACCTCTGGGTGTGTTTGGAGCCTTATATGACAGCCACCACCATTGCGTAACATAACGTTCACCACCTACTTGCTTACTGCTGCTGTGTTGTTAAGAAGGTTTCATGTCAGCCTGGCTGCTTTGATCTCGCTCCAGGTTTGGCACGTTAGTTATTATCTCCTCTGTGTTTTCCTCTGGCTTCCTACACACTGTGAAAGCCAGGGAAAGGCAGTGGGAGTCTATCCAGAGGCTTATATCAAGCAAAGTCATAGCCAGATGCTCCTTTTAAGTGGTTCTTGGTAGAGTGGCGAAGGGGAAACTTGCTGACATGTTGGAAAAGTGTTTTTTTAAGCAAACAACACGTTAAACACACGATCTCTGTTTCTGGGTGTGGCTTGATTGTTATTGCACAACATATACCATCAATACATTGTAAGTTTTAGACCTTTTTATTGGTAATTGTAAAGACAGGAGGATAAAAGATGTCTGTAAATGAAACAGTCATTTTCACACCATCCCTTAGGGGGGTGCTTGGAAATATTATTATGAGGTGATACTGAATACATGATTCGACACCAGTGATGTTCTTGATCAAGACTGTTCTAGTAGCTGTTTTTCCTCCAGCATCTACATCGCAAAGGTCATTCAGTCATCATATACATGTATATGTATGTATGTATATATATATATATATATTCTTTCTGAGTGTGTGTGTGTGTGTGTGTGTGTGTGTGTGTGTATTTTAACTGGGTTTTTACTATGCAAAAGCCACACTTTATTTATTTAACTGACCAACAAAACTACAGAACTGCATTTCCTAAAAAAAATTCCTAAAATAAAAAAGTAAATTGCTCCACATGTTGGATGCCCAATCAGAGAGAGAGACACCCTCCACACACTGTGACTGACTCAAAAGTGTGTGATGTCTAACTGAGGTTAAAATTGTCTTGTAAATCATGTTTCCAGCTCTGATTTTGAGCATAAATTCAAACCCCTGAATAACCCAAATATGTCACCACATGTTTGATCTTTGCATTCTCGTGAGGACTTTCTCAGAATATGCACGCACATGCTGGTGCAGCGATTCCAGTGGCACCAGTGCAGAGGGCATTTACGTAACAACGCACGCTTGTTTGTGATTGTACATGTGTGTGACTGTTTTAAAATTGGAGAATTTTTAAATGACGCTAAAGAGAGAAAGTCTTTGACATGTGAAGCAGATAGACTCAGGCACTGTATGTTGCTTAAAGTGAGAGTGAACGCCTAGAAATAGTCCTAATGTGTGTTTGTGAAACCATCCAGCACAGCAGGAGTAGCTTGACTAATTTAAACCTGAAATCCTTGAACAGAAGTGACTCACCGACGCCGGCACGGAGCAGAAATACGACAGCGAGTTGTTGTGACTTCATTTGTACGAGCTTGAGACAATTTTTCCACGCTGGTGGAGACCCAGATATGTCATATCTGTGATGCGTTTTATAGAAGGCTTATCTTTTTGAATTCTGAGGCTTCAGACCTCTACTCCAGTGGCTGGGTGTTTTTTTGTTGTTTTTTTTTCCTCGGCCATAGATTTGCTTGTCAGATTGTGTAAACATGACGCCCTCCTCTCTGCATGAGAGACACACAGCTGCATGCACACTAACAAGAATGCATGCACTGTAAATATGTGGACACGTATACACACTTTGCCCTCTGCTTGTTGTTAACAATGTCGCTGTGTATGTGTAAGACCACATGACCTATAATAACAAAAACTCTGTTTAGAACCTCACCTCCAATCAAACTAGTGATGACCTGATCATTTTTAAATGCCATTCTTTTACTTTGTGTCTATTTTTTATGCTGATATTGATAATTTACATAAATAAAGCAATACAAAACAGTTGGACATTGCAGGCTGAACTACAGCTAAAGGAAAACAAGTTAAACTGGTACAAAATCTCTCACAGCTCTGGCTCTAGGGAAATATAAATTAATTGGTTCAAGACAGGCCAGAACACCACACGTGGGTTAATCCACAGCTGGAAATATTCCACAATAAATGTATAGCCTCTTGTTTAAGTCATGTTATGTTAGAAAAACAAGGTGCTAGAAACATTCCTCACACATTTTGGTCCATGTTGATACGACAGCGTCGCACAGTTGCTGCAGATTTTCTGGCTGCACATCCATGATGTGCATGATGTGATCCACTCTATTAGATTGAGATCTGGTGACTGTGGAGCCAATTTGAGCACAATGAACTCACTGTCCTGTTCAACAAGCCAATCTGTGCTTCATCCTGCCCGAAAGCAGCTATCTCATAAATGGTCAGCAACAATACTCAGGCAGGCTGTGATGTTTAAACAATGTTCAGTTGGTACAAAGGGGCTCAAAGTGTGCCAAGAAAATATCCCCCACATCATTACACCAGCAGCAGTAGCAGCTTGGATCAGTGATGCTATACAAGGCAGGATGGATCCATGCTTTCATGTTGTTCCCTTCTAAATTCTTCTTTTCTCTAAAGTCTGTGCTGTTCTCTGGCACCTGATGTGGTCTCCTGTTGCTGTAGGAGGCTCATGGTGTTGTGCGTTCAGAAATGCTCTTCTGCATACCTTGGTTATAATGAGTGGATATTTGAGTTACTGCTGCCTTCCTATCAGCTCAAAGCAGTCTGTCTGTGATCCTTCGACCTCTGGCCTGAACAAGGCATTTTCCCCACTGAACTGCCGCTCACTGGACGTTTTCTATTTTGCGGACCGTTCTTAGTAAACCCTAGAGATGGTTGTGCTGGAAAATTCCTGCAGCTCAGCAGTTTCTGACATACTCAGATCAATCCGTCTGATATCGACAACCATGCCACATTCAAAACCACATTTCTTCCCCATTGAGCTTCAGCACATCGTCTGACCATGTTTACACACCTAAATGCACGAGGTTCTTGCCATGTGATTGGCCGATTAAACATTTGTATTTATGAACCATTCAACAAAGCGGTTGTGACTATGGTTTGATGTAATTCAAATCATAAAGCTGAAGTTGTCTAAATATATTTCAATCTTTGTGTTACTTCACAGCAAGAATGTTCTGTTGGCTGTAGCTGTGGATCCAAGACACGTAACGGGTGTAAAAGCAACGGATAGGGTGCTGTATAAAAACTTGAATGTTGCCTATAGTGTTGCAGTCGAGAAGATGTGAAAAGTACATTTCAGTTGTTTTGATTGTGTCTGTCTCTGCAGCAGATTGTTTTCTGCCTTTTTTCGACCTTTTCAGATGGGCTGAAAGTGTGGCGGCATGTTCACCGCGAGCTACGGGCTTTCTGCATGTTTACTGTGAATAAAGCCTTCAGACGACATCCCTCTGCAGTGATTCTGGCACTGTGGCCAAGGTGTTTAACAACAACTCCAAACACTGAAAAAAACCTTCAGAATTACTTGTTTTTGTTATCCATTACTTAACTGTTCATCACAGCTGTGCTATAATAAACAAAACAAAGCATCTATCTAGGTGTGAGGGGAGAGCACAGAATAAGATGATGTTATCAGATACAGCACAATCTGAGTTTGTATCATGACCTCCAAAATAAAGGTTTAGCAGCCAACAGGCTCTTTTAGCTTAGAGACATGTTTCCATTCATGGGTTTAAATCAAATCAAATCAAATCAAATCAAATCACTTTTATTGTCACATCACATGTGCAGGTACATTGGTACAGCACATGTGAGTGAAATTCTTGTGTGCGAGCTTCACAAGCAACAGAGTTGTGCAAAATACAAGAATGGCTACATCTGAAACTAATAAATATATGTACAATATATAATAGTATATGCATTTCTGGATGTGTATACTAAGTATTTTTCTACGTGTGTGTGTGTGTGTGTGTGTGTGTGTGTACACATATTTTACAAATTAAATAGAGTAAACAATAAATAAAATATATAAAATAAAATATACAGAGTGAGACATGTGCAAAACAGTGGCGTTACTGTACAGTGTGGAGTGCATAATGTTGAAGTTCCAGTAGTGAAGCTGAGGTGTCTATGAAGTGTTCAGCAGTCTGATGGCCTGATGGAAAAAGCTGTCTCTCAGTCTGCTGGTACGGGACCGGATGCTGCAGAACCTCCTTCCTGAGGGAAGTAGTCTGAACAGTTTATGGCTGGGGTGACTGGAGTCCTTGATGATCCTCCCCGCTTTCCTCAGGCACCGCTTCCTGTAGATGTCTTGGAGGGAGGGAAGCTCACCTCCAATTATCCGTTCAGAGCACCGCACTACTCGCTGGAGAACTTTGCAGTTGTAGGCGGTGCTGTTGTTTATGAAGATTTATTAAAACTTAAAGGTAAAGAGGTAGTTTATTTGTTATTTAGTCCTGCCAGAAATTGTAAAAACTGAACCTACTTTGTTATTTTCTCATCTAACTATAACTGTAAGCCATAAACTGTAACTAAAAGATGGAGATACTAAAGCCACTGTGATGTCATCTTTGGATTTCACATTTTGTAGCCTTAGCATTAGCACCATTGCCATGTCAGTGTTTTGGAACCAGAAATGACAATATTTGGACAAGAATATTAAATAATGAGTTATCAGCACAGGCTAGCAAGCTTTGCTAACAGGCAGTCTTTATAAAATGTATACAAACACACACATATATATATATGCTAATTATCGCTAAGCAAAAGATTTATGAAATAATGAAAGTCACAAAAACTGAAGCACAGACTTCTTGCACAGCTTTACCAAACAGTGAGTAATATTATTCGTGAGATAATTAAATGAAAAATGCTTCAAAAGGCGTTAGAAGGACCAACATGATGAAAAAGTCCAGTTCAGTGTGTTTAGTCCCTTTTCCATTCCATTTCCATTACAACCCAGTATGTCCTTGTCATCATAGCAATGCTTGTCCCGCGATGTAATTAATATGCGACACGAACGCTACAACAAAGGTGGATGTCGAGGCAAGAATATACCTGCTGCTCATTCTGTGGCCTTTTTTTAGACTCAGGACCCGGTTTTAATTTTTGTAAACGAGACGGTCCCATGACTCATCGAGTAACGTTACTGACCAGCCAATCGGTGGCATGCAGCATGACGACGTCACATTTTAGTACCCGCTCGGATCGCCTGGAACCCCAGTCAAGTGGGTACTAAAAAAGTACCCAGTACCAGGTACTATGACCTAATGGTAAACCCTGAAATCAGTGGCAAACAGTAGATACTAATGGACAAGGAGGCTGTAGTGTCAGGATATGAAACAAATCATGCACCACACAGTTGTTATAAAGGTGTAAACTATCCGCAGAGGCTAAAAACCTGTGTATCAGACTGTGAACATGATGTAAACTGATGAAAACTACGGGAACTGACTTGTTTTTGGAGCCAGCCTTAAATATACTGGTTTCTGAAAGTTACACAGCTATTGTGAAATATTCACAAAATATACTTAAATCTTTTTATTTGTGTACGTTAGCATGACTTTTCCCTTTTTTCCACTTTATGTAAAGATTTAATTGATTTTAAAGATCAAATATATTACAGGAGGGGTGGTGGAGAATTAAGACATTTTGCCAAATGAAATTGTTTTTTCAGTAATTCTGGAAACTAAAGATGACACAAAGTCATCTGGGAAATGAAGTCATTGAACAAGAGAGTCAAACTTAAATGGACGTGTCCTTAAGCTTTAACAGGATTGGACGGTGATATGAACCTTAAGCTATGAACTTATTTTTTCTAATGTACCCACTTGACACTACAAAATGGTTCGCACCACTTGGTGATGGTTTTCAGCCTTTCCTGGCACAGGTAAAATTGATCTTCTGACTTATCGTAGCAACAAGCAAGGGCATAACACATGACCTGAAACAGATTCTGAATGACTTGATTACTTCAAGTTTTCCACCGAACACTGAAGACAAATTAGACACAAATAAGTTGTTCTTTGGCAGTGTTGCCATCCATAATAATAAGTGTATCTGCAGTCTGTTTGCTGGACTCCAGCAGCAGCCTTTTCATGATAAAAGCAGCCAGTCTGACGCTTTAGGCTCTTTGTGCTTTGTGCAGTTTGTATGTTTTGCTTTGTACTTTCAGGCAGTAAAGAATAAATCTGGTTTTTTTCTCTTACAGCCAGAGAACAGCGCTCTAACAAAAGCAAGCTGCATATCGCTCATATGCAGAAGAAGACAGATGAATCAGGATTAAGTCAAAGAGAAGGTTTGCCACACTGTGTTGAACAGAATGAGGCAAACAGTGCGTGAGAGAGACAGAGAGGCATACACACCTTTACATCTCCTTACATAGATGATGTTTGTCGGAGGAACTGAGCTAGCAGATTGGCTGAGTCACAGAGTAAACGCACAGGTGTTGTGTGGGCGTTAAGCATCTTACAGATTTAGATGTTTTGGTGGTGTTCACTCCCAGTGTTTGGACATCTGGAGTTCTTTATGATGTCTATATGCTGCATGTGTGGGAAAAAAACAAAAACACATGGATATAACATGCATGCAAATGCAAAAAGGAAAGAGGAAGACACAGCAGTAGTCAGCTAATCATACAAGACATTTAAGCCGCTTGCTCCTGAAATGTGATGACATTCTAGCTTTGTGGAACAGATTATTTTCTGTCGCTGTGTGAGACCAAGCTCTTACTCTCCTGCAGCTCCGCAGAGGCAGCAGGTCACTGTCGCTGGGCTCATGAATGTCCTGCTGTGCAGCAAGTCTGCACATAAAAAGGCAAGTGCTTTTCTCTCTCTCTCTTTTTAATAACAAACTGATTACTGACCAAGCCGGTGACACAGGAAGGAAAAGAAAAACTGATGTGGAGATCCACACAGGAAAGTCAGCGCCATTCCAGGTCTCTGCTTTCACTGCTCTTCTCATTTCAGATCAACAGCGAGCAGCTAGTTGATGCAGATTACAAACTGCTGGAAGCCTGTAGGGAGCTGTAGTGTTAATATGTCTCAGCAAAATATTTTAGTAATGACCTGAAGTAGTTTGTATGATTTTTACATTTTCCTTCATATTTCACATTCACACTGTTTGAAATATAAAAGTCATATGCTGATATAACAAGCAGATCTGCACTTTGTAATAATACAACTGAGATTTTTTTTACAGAAAAGGACAAGACTGTGAACAAATCCATCCACCTATCTATGTATGTCCCTCAGCTTATCTGGGTCAGCAGCAGAAATGCACAAACCAAACCAGGCTTCTTTCCAGGCACCACATCCAGGGGGACACAAAGCTGTTCCCAAGACAGCTGAAACATAATTTCAGCTGGGTCTGCCCCGTGATCTCCTCCCAATAGGCCATGCATGAAACACCTCACCTAAGAGGAGGCATATTTCAATAAGGGAAGCATCTCCACCCTTTATTGATTGCAAAGGGCTTTATAATAAGAGGTTTTCATCCCTCCAATTTTTAAGAAATGAGTGGGCCTGTAAAAGAGGTTAGCAAGAATGAAATGAGAGTCCAGTGCGATGCGTTCCAAGTGGTTGCTGCAGTTTTAAGGGGACTGAAGAGGTCATAACAACAAGGAGAACAACCGATATCACAGAAGCACCCTCAGAGATGCGCTCATGTGCCCTTCAAGTCCACACAGCACATGCTTGGGCCAAATTCCCTCCAACAAATAGCTCGATCACTTATATAAACCTCCATCACATCACTAAAGATGTTTTGCATCAAAATGCAATGCCTCATCATTTTAGGCCTCTGTTCTAATGTCATAAAATCAAATGAGTTGTCATGGTCCATCAACTTCACGTGCAAAAACTGACAATTAAAGGAACTTTAATTGTACTGTGAATTTTAGCACAGACCTTTAAAATATCCACCTGCTGGTATCATAAGTCCAAATATTCAAATATACTTACAGTACCTAAAAGTAAAGGAATTCATTATTCAGAGATGTCATTTTCACATTTAAAGACCATTAAAGGTATATTATTTATTATTTCTTACATGCTGCTTCTGCTTTATTTCCTGTGGATTTATGCTTAAAGATTTGGGAAAAACCCAAGTATGTATAGCTTTAAAATAAATGAAATATAGTGCATGGGGTATTTCTATTATCTCTTAGCTTTACTTTTTATGTGTTTTCCTAACTGGCTCCGTTGTAAACTATTTAATCTATCAAAGCATTCCACATTCATTTGTGGAACTCTAAGAGAAAATCGAATCTCCTAGTTTTCTATTTTTGGCATATGATTTGGCACCATATAATCTTTTCTTATTGTCAGCGAGATAAGAATGATGGAGGGCGTTAGATTAGGAAATGAGATTTCATGAATTTCTTTTTTTAAACTAGTAAAGTGTGAAATTGCAAAATCTGAAATCCCGACTTCCTCGGGAAGAAGCACAAAAGAATATAGTGTTAATTGAAATTTGTGTTGAACTACAACTACCTTCTATATCTCAGCAATGAAGTAAAGAAAATCCAGGTAATCGTGTTGTCTTTATTATTATTGCTGTTTCGCTCTTTCTAAGCTGCTCTCTTGTGTCCCTGGAGCTCTTACTTGGTGTTTCTACTCCCATTTTGTAAATGGAAAAGTTTGGAATTTAATATACTGCAGGACATGTTTGCCTGGGAGTTCTGTGATTCAGGGGAAACATTGTTACTCACCTTTATTAGATCGCTTTGGTTGATTTCCAAATAATATTACCCAAGCAATGAAACTCTCACAGAACCTTTGACGTTGTTCTGCCAACTGCAGCTTTTTCTTTGTATGTGCATTGGAAACTTTTACATATGAGAGCGTCGGTCCAAGTCGTACTTGCAGCAACCCAAAGGTGCTCTTGAAACATAATCTCTGTGTGCTTGGATTAAAACTGATTTTCTCTGCCTGCAGTAAACACTGGAAGCATTTTATATGTAATAGTAACTCCTAAGACAGGGTGGGCGATATTATTTCCACACGATATTGAATCAAAATTCCACATGTGCCACTGCACAGTCAGTTTATTTGACTGGGCTCATGCACAAAACTGCAGTTAAAAGAAACCAGCTACCATTAAATCCACATAAGGGCACAGCTGAAAAGTGCAATACAAAAAAAACACAGACCATTCTCTTTCACGGTTTTTCCTGTTATTTCTTAGAGATTTAAACATTTAAACAGTAACAGAAAATCAAATCAGCTTTCAAAACGTCCCAGTTTATTACACAAATAAGTCGCTTCATTTTATGCTTTTTATCTCACAGCATCTGATTCTCAGCGTGTGTCACAGCACAGCACACTGATCTCTTCACAGTTAGATCAGTATTCCAGTTGATTTAATCTTGTGATGAATATGTGTCCCCAGCTGTGACAATGATAAAGATAACTGCTGTAATTTAATCACCATCGTGCGCTGCAGTCTTCACACATAAACAAGGGGCTGGTGTGCTGTTGGCTCTGATGATCGATAATGTAAAAATATTAATAGCTGTTTTATAATCAGATGTTTTAGTATATGTTGTAGACATAAAAGCTGCATTGATTTCTTTGTTCTTCTTTTTGACCGTTTGGATTTGTGCATAGACTGTATATAAAAGACGGCCACAGCAGCAGACACTTAAACGTAAATAGATGTCAGGTGGATAGTGTCATGTCTCAGTTTTTTAAATTCATTATGCCTTTTGATTTTGAGAATGGTTCATGTTTGAGTTTTGTTTGTTTTGAAACTAAATCAGTATTTAGTATATAGAGCTATTTTTTCATTAATTTTTGTATAGATTTTATTATGGTTTTGTCATGGTCCTGGGTCATTTTGACCCAGCATTCTAAGGTCTCTTGTGTTTTTGTATTTTGTTCTCTATTTATGCTTTGGTTCCTAGGTTGTTCAGCTTAGTTTATTAGAATTCCCCTCATGTCTTTACCCTGTGTCCTCCTCCATGCCTCGTGCCCCTCATGTTTTCTTCCATGTTTTCCCCAGCCCGTTATGTCTGAGCTCTCCCCGTGTTCTCTCCTCCCTTCCTGTCTGCACCTCTGTGTACTTCCTGTTTTACTTTGACAGTCTCCCATCAGTGTGCGTCAGTGTTGTGTTTTATCCTGCCATGTCTCGTTATAATTATCAGTGTCACCTGTGTTCCCCGTGTGCCCCCACTTCCCTCGTTTACCCCCTGTGTACTTATGTCCGAGTCTCCCTCAGCTCGGTGTCGCGTTCTCCCTCTTAGCTGTGTGACTTTCCCTGTGAGTTTAGTTTTCCCAGTTTAGCTTTGTACTGATTTCTGTATCGCCTCTTCCGTTCTGTTAATAAAGCTATATTTTGAGTTAAGTCCCCGTTTTGGTGAATTGCATTTGGGTCTAATTCCTGGCTGCACACAGCTGGATCATGACAGGTTTATTTTCTATGCTTCTTATTTGAGGCTTCTGTTAAGTTACTAATGATTCCTTTATCTTTCAACGCTCCCATGTTTAGTTATATCTCACTTCCCATTTTAATTTGGTGACTGTTACCTGTATCTTGTGTTGAGTTTCATGTTCGGTTTTCCAAAAATAGTTATTACATAATTCAGTGATTCTGGGTTAAAAAAAAATACTGATACACATATTCAATCCCTCACAGCGTTGTCATCATTTTTTTCACATATGGTATACGCTTCTTTTAACCATGACCATGCAGCAAGACACATTTTGATTTACACTCTAAAAAATAAAACTGACATTTACTTAAGATTTTTGAGGCAACACTTTTACACTGAAAAATATTGAGTAGATTGGAAACCAGTCAAATCTGTTAAATATAATTGATCAATTGAATAACTGAAGCTTAAACATATTAAGTTGAAATAAATAATTGTAGTTGTTACACAAACATGAAAAAATTGAGTAAATAACACTGACATGCTTGGTCAATGTAACTGAAATATAGATGGTCAGTTAATCCAAAATTTTGTTCCATTTACTTAATATTGTAAACTGAATGTAATCAAAATTGTACTTAATATTAAATATGGTAAATGGCCTGTATTTAGTCCCTATGGTCCCCAAAGTGCTTTACACTACATTCAGTCATCCACCCATTCACACACACTGGTGATGGCAAGCTACATTGTAGCCACAGCTGCCCTGGGGCGCACTGACAGAGGCGAGGCTCCCGGACACTGGGCACACCAGGCCCTCTGACCACCACCAGTAGGCAGTAGGCAACCGAGACTGTCAGCGCCGGGGCTCGAACCGGCAACCTTCCGATTACAAGACGAACTGCCAACTGTTGAGCCATGATCACCCCCTAACATTCAAATATGAATATTATTGTATTTCACTGGAAGTCTAAGTCTAAAAAACCAAACAAACTAATATCTAGTTGTGTGTTTCATAATACATGTATGAAAAATGACCACATGTTAAACATTTTTCCAAATCAAAATTTTATTTTCATAAACATGGCAATAACTCGAAATAAACAAGCACTAAAAAGACAAGAGCCTTTCCCCTTTTAGCTCAAAGCCTTACATACTTGAAGGATAAATGGCAAACCAGGAGAGCAAACACAAAAGCTCAGAATATAAAAAACAAAATGAACTAAACAATGAAAAAGGCTCATGGTACTCAATTACTCTACGATATCGTGTTTTACTTACACTTTTCAGTTGTAGTTGCTGACAATAAATAATATTGATTTGAATAATTAATGATTTTAGTACAGGATACTGATGAGTATAGATACCCATTTCTCAAATATTTTGATTCAATTTTAAACAAAAATATTAAGTACATGCAAAGAAGGTATTCTGTGAACCACATACTGAATTTTTTTGTCTGAGATAAATGTAAATGAATACCTTAATTTAACACAAACACATACGTTAATATTTTAGACATTTATTTCAACTTCTCAAACTCAAATAATTACTAAAAGGATATTCATAGATTTTATCAGGCTCATCTAACTTATATTTATAGTGATACTTACTAAGTCTCTGAATTACTTTTTAGAGTGTAAGCAACCCCAAATTAGTAAAGAGTGTCAGATTTCATGCAGCAAATCAGTGTTTCTCTCTCTGCACTATGTGTTCACTTTGCAGCACAGAGATCTATTTTATCAGACATTTGCTTGTATTTGAAAATTAAGAAATGAAATGAATAGTTATAGTGAATAAATTAAGGGCACAGGCTGCAAAATCAAAACAATTAGCGGAGAGACGAAATTGAGAAGTCCGGTTGTAATGCTCTGCTTTCTCTGACCCAGTCTTTTCTTTGCCTTCTTAGGGGATAGAGGTGAGATGTGGTTTAGTTTGCAATTGCAGTGACTTGTTTTTACAGGTAAGGATGTAAATTTTAAAGCTACACTGCTCTTGTTAGTTACTAATAACTATGTTAATCCTGAACCAAAGCTAAGTAAAATGCTATAAACTCTATAAATGAGTCACTAAGTGTAAATGTACATGAGGTTCTACATATGAATGATACTGGGTAGTGGTGGTGCAGAGGTTAGCGCTGTCATGTCATGTCAAAGACATAATTGTTATTAATTGGTGCTTCTAAAGTCATGGATGTGTTCAAAGTGTACAGAACAGTGTTATATGAACGTTAAAATGTGACTTATAAAGTGTTTTGAGTGGTCAATAAGACCCTAAAAGTGCTTGTACATTACATACTGTAAAAAGTAGTGTAACAGTATATACAGTAATGCTACTTTTCTGTGTAGAACTCAGATTAGACACTAAATATGAAGCTAGAGCCAGTAAGTGTTAGCTTAGCTTATGTTAGCATAGATACTCATAGCAGAAGAAAACAAATCTAGACTTTCTGGCTTTATATTGTCGGAGGTGAGAACATTAAAAATGTTGGAGTTTGGAGTTTTACCCTGAGGGCCCAATTAAGAGTTCAAAAACTTAAACTTTCCCTTTAAAAATTTTTTTATACCTAATTAGTGAGTTTTCGGAAGTTTTGTTGGCAGATTGTATAAACTTTAGTCAGGGCCACTGCGTCTCTCTCTTTAATAACAATACATCTTCTGTCAGGCTTTAAAAAAACAGAACAAAACTGTCGACAGATTTTTCAACTAGATACATACAGGACATATAAATCAATGCCTGAAACCTGTAATTAAAAAGTGAAGTCTTTCCATATTTTTATTGGCTCTTAAAAGTTTTTCCTAATCCTTTGATACTGTGAGCTAATACAGAATCAAATATCATTCATAAACATGCTTCTTTCTCTTTGCAGAAAGAGAAGCACTTGCTAGCCTTTTGGGGTTTGGTACCCAATGACGAGAAGAAAAAAAAGGAGCTATCAACATTGTGACCCATAAAAACAGAGATTTGGTGGCAGCAGAAGTGGCCAGACGTAGACAGGTGAAGCCATTGCTGCTTCAACCCCCACCCACACACTCGCTCACCCTCGAGCAGGTGGTTAAAGGCAGAGTAGTGACAGGCTGCAGTGGGGGGCGGTGCCATTGATGCGAGTGGACAGAGTGTCACTGCGGAGCACAGAGGGCTCCACAGCCAGCTGTCACATCCTGTGTCACTCAGCAGAGATGTCTTTGAAATATTGTGAAAATTACACATAAGCCAATTGGTTTACAAGAAAGAAATTTAATTTGATTGAGGTTTATTATCACTTAGATGTGAACAAAATGATCAAATCTTAACCACAAGGGATCTTATAGCGTTTTATGTAATTCCACTCAGTTCCAGGTGAAAAATTATCTATTCTTTACACTGAATGTTGACATAATGGTAGCAAATAATCGCGACCCTAATTGGATTCATAAACATATGTGCGAACAGCCGAACCTGTCACTCAAACTGAATATTAAGCCGTCAGTTTGCAAGATGCCTCTTCTTCTATTTCTGTGTATGTTGATAAGAAAATGGCAAAAATGGCATGCATTGATTGATTTCTGGTTTCCCGCTGATTTAATGAAACACGAGTTGTGTTTTCCTTTCTCTCTGCCTCCTTTGTTTTCTGCCTCTTTGAGAGAAGAGTCACAGGGAGCTACAGATTAAATGAACAGTGGCATATTCCCCTAGGAAGCTGAAAATGATATCACACCGAGCCAACGTTCTGCAGGCTCTGTAAAATGTTGATAACACCATTTTCTGCCTTTAAGTTAATTTGTTTCATCGCTTTAGAGCGAGTTCGGCGCATGCTTTATCACACCACACGAATGCAATGCGATCTCTGTTATGTCAAATGTTTTGAGGCATGGTTGCATTTTTTTTAAACTGCACTATTTTTGCATTTCATTAAAGTAAGACGTGCATGTTTTCAACAAGAAATTGTGCTCTATGAACGACTTCAGCATTATCATGTAGTGGAAGAGTGACACAGAGGCCTCAGGGTGTCAGTGTAGTACTGCCGACCAGAAAGCTACTGTATCAAGACTGATTTCAGCGTCACAACACTTCAGTCTCCGATTGACCCACATGCATGCTGACATATTAAATATGGAGCTGTACTTCATTAGACAGTGCACAGCAATGATGGCTGCTGCTCATATCACTGCCCGTCGACAGTTAGGTGAGTGTGTGTTTTAATCAGAGGCTGTGCTCCAATCACTGTCACTGCTCATCAAGGCATTATAGTTTAATGCGGGTGCTGCCTGAAGCCATTTGCTGTGCAGTAATGTGAGGAGGGGGAGTTAGTAATGAAGAGCATCAAACAGCGTTAATGTGGTCTGACTGAGAAAACTCATTTAGTAAGTGATTATAAACAAAACTATAATCATCTAATTCAGAGTTTTCTGAACATCACTTTCCAGAAAAAAAACAAAAACAAAACAGAAAACCTTTTAGTTGTTTTTCCACTAAATGTGCATAAGAACAAAAAGAAACTGAGAAAACATCAATGCCTCATACACCATGTTGCAAAAAGTATTCAGTCACCCATCCAAATCATTGAATTCAGGTCCGCAGGTGTATAAAATCAGTCACCTAGAATGGGTCGCTCTCAGGAATAATTTCCTTGCTACTAAATATTCCACGATCAGCTGTTAGTGGTACTACCACAAAGGCTGGCCCCCTTCTTGTTCCAACATGACCGCACACCAGTGCACAAAGCAGGGTCCATAAAGACATGGATGAGTGTGTTTGGTGTGGAAGAACTTGACTGGCCTGCACAGAGTCGTGACCTCAACCCAATAGAACACTTTTGGGATGCATTAGTGAATTACAGACAGCATCATATTAAAGCCTGTTAATTAAGAATGGGATGTGACTCAGAAAACTAATGATTGTCATTGTACTGCTCCAAAATCTCCCTCAGGTATTCAGTTTAGTTGTGATCTGATGACTGTGAAGGCCATAGCGCAGTGGTTCCCAAACTTTTTTTGCTAGGCCCCCCTTTGTTTTGCAAGAAAATCTTCGCCGCGCCCCTACAATCACATCCTCCAACCACACACATCCATATTTTGCTTTAAAACTCCACTGACGTTTATTTCACACCTCAAATCTTTTGCAGACAATTAAACAAATAAAAGTAAACTGCAATAAATTACAGGTTGCAGTTAAATAAACCACTAAACAAACCATCTTTATGGTGTAATTATTTTACATATAGATGTTTTTTTCCTGTGTAATAATATTCAACATTGCTATCAATACATTTTTCAAAATATGCCTCTCTGTGCAAAATGGGTTTAAAAACATAAACAGCTGTGGGATACTGTCTGTCTGTGATTTGAACAAATTGGGGCAGGATCAGCCTGATATCATTTGTATCCCACTGTAACTTTACTGTATAAAGCGCTAACATCGCCAAAATTTCATTGTAAGAAGTGTTTGTGAACTAAAAATCCAGAATGTGGGATACTGTTTGTCTGTGATTTGTGCTCCCGACGCAGGGGAAACTAATTCTGTCGGGGAAACCTACCTTGGCACCGCTGTTGTGCAGGTGAAGCCAAAGGCAAAAGATGCTTCATCATATTTTCTAGTCTTTGGCTTGGAAGGAAGTTGGTTTGGAAACATATTTAGCGATGCTTCATCATCTGCTTTGCGTTGTGTGTGAGCCCCATCAAAAACCTCTCCATTATGTTAGCAGTGTCCAAACATTCTTTATTTTTTAATTCATGGCTGTGCGCCCCCCACTTTGGGAACCACTGCCATAGCGTGTGATTCACATAATTTTCATTCAGTGACTGCTCATGGTGATTATGGAGGCATTATCATCCTCCCAATGAGTACTCTCACTGGGATAGAAAGTTTCACCCTGAGATTAAGGTTATTACTCAGAGCAACTTTGCATTGATTCCAACATTCTGCCGTAGCTCCAGATTGTATTCATTTATACCCTCTCTGAGTCTAGAACGTGACTTGTTTGAAAAACCCTCATGGCATACTAGAAAGTCTTGAATTTTTAATTTAGGCAGATACAGAGTTCTTCCTGTCAGTTGTTCCCAAACGTTCATGCTTTTCCAGGTACCAACACCAGCAAACCACAGATATCAAACCTATGCCATTTCATTCATATTGCATTCCTCCCTTTGACCAGAGAATCTCAGGTTATGCATGGAGGGAATCAATCTCAGGGACCATCAGTGTGAACAGGTCTAACCAATATAGTCCCTGATCAGTTTAGTTACTTTAAATTTAAATAAGAGCGTTCTAGTAGATTACACTGGGTGTGCTGAATAACAACAGTTGAATGCTGTTGCATCTAGCTGCTATTTCACATTCATTTAAAAGAGAAATGTGTTACTGTGTAGTCTGCTTGGTGTGACACAGTTTTCTTTCTATTACCATATACACCCAGAAGCAACATACATAATGCATGCATGGAGCTAATATGCAACCACACTGCCATGTATCTGATGTTCTGTTGACTTTGTACAATTAGTTTTAGCTTGACAGATAAAATGGGGGAAATGTAGTTCCTTGCATGAATTTAGCATGGTTAAATGATCTCGCCTTTATGTTTTATTATCTGTGTTAGTGGCTTTAAGCCTGTGTTAAACACTGCTTTATTCTCTGCAAAAGAGATTGTAAACGACGCAGCATATTGGTTGTTTTTGCATTATGAAAAGAGCTTTTTTCTTTAGAATCAGGGAGGTTTCATGTTTTTTTGGTTCTCCAATCATGAAACAAAAGACGTTGATATAGAGATGGCAGACTGGGTCGCTGTCACCCTCATGTCTAACATGAGGTCATGCACTTAGGGCATCAATCTGCTCATGCTGTGATGGAGGATTTGCCGTCCCCTGTAAAAACAAGAGAGGAAAAAAAGGAAAAAGACGAGCTCAGCAGGCTGGCGAGGTCATTCCTATCTTGTGCAAGGTCACAAAACTGCCACTGGGTAATTGAGTGACGCTCGCCTGGTAGCTGCAGATCGGAAAAAGGCGCCTCTCTTCCATCTGTTGGGAGTACAAGTGAATCGGAACTATTTCATATCTGCTGGTTTTGTGTGGCGAGGAACAAAATTTCTCCTCCGCTCGTCTATTTTGGATGCTCAGCAGAAACATTCAAGGCAGCAGAGGCAGGCAAAAATGGAAGTTTATCTGCTGGGAGGAGTGGTGCAACCAGATGCGACCGCTTCCCCTTGCTAACCCTCGTTGCCCTTCAAGGCGACAAAAGAAAGCACTCTCGCAGGACTCACAGTGCCACACAGTGCCACACAGTCGCAGTAAGTGCATCAGCCAGGAAGTGAATTCATGTTATTTGCCCATTACCTGAAGGCACAGAACTGCTGATGGCAGGGCTTTCTATATTCGTGGAGCCTCTCTATCCCATCAGTGTCTTGTCACAACCAATCCAGCTGCTCCTTCTGATAGCTTTCTTTCAGACCTGTCTCTCTGCATCCCTGGTGCTGCGTTTGTTTTTGAAAGGCCATCAGCTCTCAACAATGTCTCTCAGAGGTCCCACATGTCCTTGACCATATTTGCTGTGTGTGTGAGTGTTATGTGTAGGAATAAGCAATTGAGGGTGACACTGTGTGTACAGAGGTAAAGGGAAGAGGTTTTTTTTATCCTTTGCAGAGTGCCTGAAAAAAACAGCTGAATCCTGGTTGGTCAAGAACCACTCCATAGAAATTGAAGAAGTAGCGCATCACTGCAATTTACGCCAACAATCATTCAAGGTTCCTCAGAGCAAGAAGATAATTACACAGATTCCACACATGCCTGCACATCCAGACGGCTGGCTTAATTTACTTTGAGCAGGGTTGGTGCGACCTTGACAAAATAACTGTCTTCACAAAGCAGAGGCCTAATTTGACTTGAATTTATTGTGTTTTCACAGCAGAGATAAGATGAGATTTTTTTAAAAAGAAAAATAATTATCTTGTTGTTGAGAGTTTAGGAAAAATATTGCTACCACAGTTGTGTCTGTATGATAAATATGAAGCTAGGGGCAACAGACGGTTAACCTGAATGTAGCCATTCCTGTTTTCCAAGGGTGCTGTGTCTCCCAACTGGCACATAATAGGAACAAGTCAAAGCCTACTGTGTTCCCAGGGTCCTGTATTCACATAACATCGGGTCCTTTGGGGGCTATAATAATATAATTATAACATAGATATTGGCCTACACTTTAGAAAACTATCAAATTGTATCTGGGAATCACCAAAGGTAAAGCTTAATGTTTTCTTGGGGATAGTGTTAGAAAAGCCACGTCCATAGACATGTATATTTGGTTAACTGGTGACTCAACAGTCTTATCAGTAGTTTGTTCCCTCCATCTGAAAAGACTTGTAAAGACTGGCAGATGTTAACTTTTTAGACCCAACTTTTCAATGGGTTGCCAATAACCTGGTGGATGTAACAAGGTTAAAAAAGAAGAACAGACATCTGATCTGATAATTATTCATGTCTAAAAGACATTTTTTGACTTTAAAATGTAGCTTCACAGCAACGCGACGAAGGCTGTCCCAATTCGTAGACTCCTCCGAACCTGGCCGACAAATGCGTCCTCCTTTTCCCCAGATTTGAAGGATGGGTCAGGTGTATCCTTCGTGGCCCACCGTATCCCAGAATTCATAGCACGACCCAGCCAATTCCAGTTTCCAACAATGGAAACTTAGTTTTAATATTACTCTTATTAATCTTTCTGGGTCACAAAGTAAACTTTTAACATATTTTCAGGCGAGAAAGTAGCCGTGTAAACTTCAAATATCTGCTCGGTTTATCAAGACATTGCGTATCTGCAAAAAGTGCTCTGTTCTCCACTTGCTCAATAGCTAGCCGGGGGGTTCAATGGTCACTCGAGCCGGCGAGAACAGCAAACTCTCGGCTTCATTGTTTTCAGACCCCCGCAGTCTTTCACTACACAGGTTAAACATGATATATAAGTCACTCAGATAACTTAAAAATGTTATTGTTTGGCTTTTTTCAGTGTTTTATTCTGGAGTAAATCGGTTTGGCTGAGATCAAAGTTATTAGATTAGATTAGATTAAATAAAACTTTATTAATCCCTTGGATGGGTTTCTCCGTGGTTTTCACACAGCTGAATAAACGTCAAACAGAAAACTGATTAAACAGAAGTGTGAGATGGTCGAGAATTTACGGCAGTGTCCTGTTATATTTTAGATAGCAAGGAGCAGACGGCTGAGTTTATTAAACTCCACTGAGACAGCGGTGACACAAATCTGAAGGCTAGACTGTCCCATTTCACAGCCTCACACTTTCGGCCTTCTCAGTCTTCGAAGGACCCGGCCCACGTAGACCGCGAAGGCCGGGTCCTCCAAAGGATGCGGCCTAGGTTTTGGGACACAGCTATAGTGTCTCTTTATTAACCTAACATTGTTTAGGGTGAAAAGTTAAACTAACAAGATGCATAGTCAGATTTTTTTTGAAAACTTTTAACATTAGTATTGTGAGGTCACCCATTCCCAACAGCATTAAGTCTTTATGCTAATCTTATCTTTATGCTAATCTTATGTTTATGCTAAGCTAATCTTTATGCTAAGCTAAACTAAATGAATATCAACTTTTTTTCTAACATTTGAGAAACTGCTGAGACAAAAACTGTGTCCAGTAATAACATGGATGTTGTGTAGCTGTCTGTTCACAACCATTTCGTGACATGATTACTTTGCAGTCATGTATTTTTCGTTGCCTTGTACGTAGGTGTTTCAGCTGTGGTCGTTAGCAACAAGGCAGGTTAGCAACACTTTGCTTGCTTCACTACAAACATTGAAGTAGGATCAATCTGCACATTTAATTCTAAAGAAGAATTTGATGGACTTATATTTCCCAAAATGTGATAAGAGATGTTGTCAATGATAATATGGGGAGCCTGAACAGGCTCGAACGTAGTTGTGCGTCTCTCTCTGTGTTGCACGTCCTTCACCTTCCTTTAAAACACACAATGCTCAGCTCAGCCGAGAGGCTTTGTAATGTGCTGTCAAAGCCCATTTATCTCTGTTATTTGGCCCCACTGCTGCACTGTGAGTGCACAGTAGGGGTAGTGGGTTTGGTACTTTGGATCTGTCACTGTCTGTTACTGTGGGGTATTCCACAAATTCATCCTTTATTCCTTTTCTCTCTTTATGTTTTTACTTGGATTTGTTCTCTTTCTCCCTCACTGCTCATAAACAGATATTTCTGTGGTGTTCTTCTTTCCAAAAAAGCACTTATCGAGTCAGACTGATTTTCTGTGTCTGGTTTAGCCTGTTTTTTAATGCCTTTTTCTTCCAACATTTTCAGTAAAACCAGTGAAATTTTTTATGGTTAATTGTGAGTCCATCAGGTATAGAACCCAGCAATATATCACTAAAGCTGCTTTAGACAGCATTTTTTATCCACCTTATATTAGAGAAGCCGGTCAGTTAAACCCACAGAGAATAAACATGAATCTGTTTAACTGGATTAATTCAGGCTAGCTGTTCAGATATTTGATTATTCATCTATTACATTTGTACAAATACATGAATGTAATATTTTATCTTTCACTCAGTGAGATTTGTTTCCAGCCTCAGTATTTTTTCTGCCTGCATCTTTACCATTTTTATTCAGTTAAAACCTAAAAGCTTCTGACTTTCAACTCTAAAACTTAGCAGGTAAACAGATATTTTTGTGATATGAGCACACAGAAAATATAGCTAACACAGGCAACATTAAAATTCAGATTTATTTTAACATGATTCGACATAAGCTAGAGTCTAAAATACAATACATTTGTAATATCAACTTTAATATCACTTACACGTCATTCTAGTTGCCACCAGGTGTCTGAAAAGTCCCATATCTAGCTTTTACACAGATGTGTTTTTCAAGGACATTTTTTTGACCCAAATCTACTTTAGCAGTTTGGAGATGTATATTATTTTATTGATTTTTTTGTCCATCTTTCTTTGATTCACTACATTTTGAATGACTCTTTTTGCTCACTGGTGTTGTCAGATTCAGAAGAAAAGAGATATTTCTTGTATGCTAAGAAACAAGACTATTAATGCATTTGAATGTTACTCTATGTCTGTAGAATACATACACATAGGCGTCACTTGATAGAGGTGATAATATGGGTTGTAATAGGTTATGCTTAAAGCAATTTAACAACCAAAAGCTAGTTTAGCTGTGACATAATAGCCACTGATGGTTTGCTACCTTATGAGAAAACTTTACTATTGGTTCTCAGTTGTACTCAGTGTGACCTTGTAATCCCATATCAGCTTATCTAACCTTGCGGATGCTACTGCTCAATAAATTTGCTATTGTCTTTATTCACTTAGTGCTTATCTTGTCTAGTCGTCAGACTAGATTTAGTTTAGCCTTTTTAGATATAAATCTTAAAATGAAATAACATTGTATTGCAGAAAATGAGAAACTGCAATTAGAATTACAAGAACAAATGAACACCTCTCTCTCTTTATTGATTTTAAACTCAGGAAATTGAGACCGATTTAGGCTCTGTTATGAGTTTTTTGCCACTGGAGACGATGCAGGGCCACACTGAGGATGCCCATATGGAAAAGAAATAGTAAAAACTTGTATGATTTACTCATGAAGGTGGCCACTTTCATGAGTAAATCATATAAGGCTTACATGATTTACTCATGAAAGTGGCCACTTTCTCATTACTTTCATATATTGTTTTAGTAAATATCCAAAACATACAAGTTTCATTATATAATTTTTCAAGGGATCTTATATCTGTTTTCACCCTTGTATGCTTTTCATACAAGTTTCACACAAGACAGATACAAACCTAATAACATTTATATATATCTTTTCCATATGGGTGGACAGTGTATGTTGGGATGGATTTGTGGAAAGATTAAAGCAGGTAGGCTTATTGATTGGCAGATAGGTAGCAGTGAGGTGGCTATTGATTGGGCAAACAGCCAATTTTTGACCTCCAGTACTCTGGGTGAATCAATTGGTTTAATCCAGTGGGAGAGGAAACAAATGAGATGGTTAGTTCTCTATTTCTGGTGTCATTTGTCCTCTTTTGTGGTTAACGAATCTCGTATATTCCTTAAATAATAAATAAGGATAATTAATGTCATCTTGGCTTTACTCTACACATTTATTTTTCTACCCCAAACTATAAAGAAAGGTAATGAAATAATCTACATATACCCCTTCTTTTTTTTTTTAATGTCAGAGTGTTCAGGCTACTCCAGCTGACCTTTTGAAACAGCTGCTCATTCAGTACCACAGAAAATACAGTGTTTAACTTTTCCTATTCATGAATACCCCAGAGAGCAAAGACTAGACTTATTGAATGCTTTGGCATATAAAGATGTTTCCTAATAGTTCTGCTTAGATTGTTGAACCCAAATCAACACCTGATGTCACATAATAGACAACATGCACAACAATTTTTGGGATCTGAAACCAGTTGCTGAAAACACATTGAAAGACAAGCATACTATTATTACGAACAGCAAGCTAAAGTCAGACCATGTTTTTGCATAGGGTCAGTGCATTTTTACATTAGTTTAGGAAACCAAACAACAAATGCTGAGATTGAGACACAGCCTAAATGTGATAGCAACTATGGGATAGCAACAGAAGTACACGGCAGACCTGTATCACCTAACACACCACCATCTCCCCACCTGCCAAGCTAACAGCTGCAGGGATCTGAAGCAGTAGCGTGGTTGCTGACAGTAACATGACTGGATCAGAGATACCCCACCAAATTAGGTCAGCAGTGGTTGGATCATTGCTCCTGTCGGACTGAGAGAGGTCAGCGTTCTCACCTTGTCTGGCATGCCTTGCTCATCCTGTGCAGGATGCAGGCACAGAGCTGGGAGACAAAGTCTGCTAACAGCACAGCAGCATGACACCGCTTCAGTGCTCCTCACTATGGCCCTGCCTGCAGACTGGAAAACACAAAAGCAGGTGAAGCGTGGCAGCGGGCGGATTTATATAGCATAAGTTGTTTAGGGAAAATGGCATGCACACTTTAATATGTCACAATGCTTTTAATTAACGATTCTGTAGAGCAAAGGTTAACAACACCGCGAGAATGGAACAGCGAATTGCCCAGAGGATTAATATAACTGCACATTCAAGATGGATTTGCATGAAAGCTGCTATAATCAATAATTGTGTATTAACAACAGTTCAGCAGCATGGTTTGAGAAGGAGCCAGCCAAAGAACTCACCCGAAGGGACGCCAGCTTCTGTGAGACAATAGAATGAGATTAAGACCCCACAAGAGAGGTGTGTCATTATTCTAAGAGCAAAGCAAAAGTGGAAAACTGTGATTTGTTCATAATGAGAGGCTGTTGTTTGTTGAAAGAAATGTGCCATAATGAAAACTACACAAAGAGGCAGTTAAATAAAGTAAGATGTACGTTAACTAGAAACGAGAGGCGGGGAAAAGGAAAAGACTTACAGTGATTTAAATGTGAAAGTAGACATTAAAAAATCTCCAAAAAATGCTAAATAGTGTTTCTACCATTTTCTGTTTAATTTTGTAATCCTTGTTTGTCTTAAATTGTAGTTTCCACTAACTCAGCGTCTGGCTCACCGTTTCCCTCTAATTTTCTGAACCACCTGTGTTCAGTCACTCCCACTACATCCAACAGCTGTCATCCACCTTTCAGTTGTCTTTGTTCAAAGCAGTTAAGCTTTATAGCTAGAACTACTGTATATTTCTTGCATTTCCTTCCTTATTACATTTCAGCATTTTCTCTTTTTTTGCCTCCTGTCTGATTTGTCTACCGACCATCTTTGTATGACCTCGTCTTGCCCAGTGATAAAGATTTTGATTTGTTATCTGTCTTGCATTGTCAGTATCTTGTAAATCCATGTTTGAGGATGGCAGTACACTGTTGAACAGTAGCAGGTGATTGATTAGTAGTAGATTTTGATTGATTATCTGAAGACAGACATTAAGCAGAAAGTCTGGGAGTTCTCTCCTCTCCTATTGTCTGGATCAATTTTTATTGTAAATTTATTTATTCGTGTGAAGTAAAACACAAATTTCAGGAAGCAGATAACAATTCAGCATGTACACAGTCTCTTTGGTATTTTTTATTGCTTTAGAATAAATATTCATGAAATATTCATGACTTCTCTCACATAATATTATCCCTGTTGTGCCAGCACACATAATTTAGTCTTCTGTCTGTTTTTGTGTTTACCTGAGTCACAATGTAATAAGTGAAAAAACAAAAGGTTTGTTGAGTATCAAGCTACTGTTGTGTCTTTAGGGGAAGCATCCTGCTGAGATTTAAAGGATAAATTAAATATTAATCGATTTCCCTCTGGATTTTAAACCTTAGATGTGTTTCAAAAAGATTTCTGCTCATGTTCTGAAATGATTTATAAGGATTCATGTGTCTCCAGCTATCTCCAGTTTTTGTACATTTTTTATGATATAGTTTTAAGATATAGTTGTCGCTCGCTATAATGTAGTTCACATTTCGCGGCCTCGCTGTTTCGCGGATTATTTTTGTGCAATTTTGTTTTTTTATATCTTCTGCGTCCTGATTGGCTGTAGACCATTGTCAATCAATCTCCTCTGTGCTGTCTCTCCTGTACAGTACAGAATATGTTCAGCTTGTCAAATTTACATAAATCTTCAGTCGCTAGCAGTGTGACTCTGAAGTGCTGCACTGTATGATTGTAATTTTTCTCCACAACAAGCACAACAATGTCGACAAAACATTTGCAGCGTCAAAGGCACCTGCGGTAGCACCCAAAAGGCAGAAGAAGATGCAAATTTTTCTACGAAGGTTTGAACTTTGAGGGTGTTTAAACAAGAGAGAAAAGTGTGAAAATGTTAATACCTGAGAAAAGTGTATAAAGTGTGTATTGAGGGGTTTTACAGCCTTAACACATCTGTAATAATTGTAAAAAATGAAGTTAGTTACTTCGCGGATTTCACCTATCGAGGGTTATTTTTAGAACGTAACTCCGGTGATAAACGCAGGACCACTGTATACATGCTGTTTGATATTAGCTTCATTTATAAAATACTTTTCAAGATTTTTTTTTGAGAGATGGTCTGTTGACCCTCTTTCAATCCCTTTTTTCACACATTGAAACTTGTGGCAATGTTTGAACATGAATATCTTAAAAGCTATTAAAGATAGAACCCTGAAATTTTAACTGGTCCTTCTTACCATCGAATTGAATCAAGACCTGCAATGTGGGACAGATACATCAAAAAACGTATTGGCTAGTTAAAATATGAAAAAATGTCCAGCATTCCTGCAAAGTCTCATATTGAGCACAATCTAATTTTAAAAAATGCATTGCAGAAGACAATTAGTGATTTCTGAATGATATATAGTTGAATTTAACAATACTGCAAAATAAAGCACATAGAAAATGCCATTTTCCTTTAACTTTCATGCTGGATTGAGCAAATTAAATATAACTCAAAATATCATTTTGTTAAATATATCCTTAAAAGTTTATATTGGAGTGACCTCTTGAATGACAAAATGCACATATTTCTGAGTTATAATTAGAGCACCATCTACAATCTTTTGTTCTATTGGGACAGGACAATTTACTGATAGTTGTGTTTTTGTGGTAAAACTTGGCATATTTGCTCAATCCAGCATGAAAATTGAATGAAAATGGTCATGAAGATTGAATTGGCTCTGTCAGTCAAAGTGACCACAATAGATTACAATAGATCCTATTATAAAAACACACTTTTTAATCCACTACACTAAACAATGTAATCACATATACATGAGTGCCTACTAACAATGCAGCAGTCCACATATTATAAGTATAAACATTAGTCGACTTAAAAAATCTTTGGTCTTTGTTGCTTTTGACCTTTAATATTTTGAGGTTATTCGGTCAGCGTGAGGCTACGTGTTTCTCAAAGGTGCTTTGCCTCTAGACATCATATCATGCTGATGTGTGTAATCCAAGCATGAAGAGTTAAATAAGCCCCGGGTTTCATGGTGTGTGACGAACTCACTGGAACACCTCCAGCTGTCTGCTAACATTATCTGCCCTCCTGTTTAACAGCAGTGGTCATTTTTCTGGAGGCTAATTGATGCTTTTAATTGTTTCAGTGTTACCCGGTTAGGGCGGGTTCACACGTGTGTCACAGATATGTAGCATACAGTAAGCTTAAAGACTTCATAGGCCTTGCTACTCTAAGAATTATTAACTAAAAGAAGATATTAGGCTTTGCAATATGGTGTCATGTAGCTCTTTGATCGAGTGCTCATAAGCCAAATGAATGTTTCAATGTACTACAAAGCCACCAACTTGCCTTTCTGTTGATATTGTTGTCTTGCATGAAAAGTCCCTGTGGCATGACTTTATCAGACATCAGTGTTTCTCTAATACGAATGGAGGCATTCAACAGTGAGATTAGCTAATGCGCCACCTTTGGGCACTGAGTGTAAAAACTCATCTCCTTTATCAAACTGTGTTAGAGTCACAGTGTTGTCGCCTTTCTCCCAAAGATGCCACCCCCCTAGGTCTGACAAGCACAATGATCTTCTGTTGTTTTGAATGGAAACTGAAAGCACAAGTTAGCAGGGCACTATAAGCTGCAGTATTGCCAAGCCCTCTTCCACACCCTTTGTGACCTACACAGTCACTGCAATGCCGTCTTGTGTCAGTCAGCCAGGAGGTGTGGAGGTTTTTCTCACAGGGCCTGGTGGATAAAGTGAAAGCAGATCATGTGAGGACGTCACATTAAAACAATGATACGTTATTGTTCCTCTATATAATGAGTAAAACTGGGAATTTGTTTATTTCTACTCCTGTTTCTTTTACATGCTATTCTTCTCATGTGTAGATAGCAGATATTTCTTTGAGATGATCAGATTTGTCATTATATGGCATTATAATCAGAACGTGAGAAAGCAGAGACCCAGGCAGTTCATTAGAGCAGAGTTGTCACAACAATGTGATCTGACTATGTTACAAGTGTGGCTGTTAAGGCCTGTCCACCTATAAAGCAATTCAGTCGTCACCCACTGCTTTGTAGTTCATCTTTGATCGGTTGAACCTTTGGTTGAACCTTTCACACCTTGTTATATCCTTTACTGATTGGTTAAAAGTTCAGTCTTTGATTCAAAATGATATGATTGTATCTGCCACTTCTTGTTGTTAAACATCCCACTGTCATGGGGCCGCTGTGTGGCAGGCAGGAAGAGAACCTGATGTGGGACAGAAATAAACTCAACATCACAGCTTTATTGCTGGCAACGGATGGCGTAAACAAAACAATAATGGAGCCGGGCAGGCAAAAATTGACTGGAAATGAGAAGCAGGCAGGCCAACAGAACACACAACATGAGGGTATGAGGACATGGTAAAGAACGGATGCAAGCTGGGGGTTTAAATGCACAAGAGGCAATAAGCAGACAGTGGAAACGCCTGGGGAACACAGCTGAATAGAATCTAACTAATGAGACAGAGGAAGCAAAACTGAACATAATGCATACGCGATGAGTAACCATCAAAATAAAACAGGAATTACCTAACACAGTGAGCAGGACTAAGAACTAAAAGGGGACCATTGAGACAGGACACAGAGAAACCAGACAGATACAGGACACAACTGGGACATGATTGTAAACAAACACAGACACATGACTAATTTCCACAGGGTATCACTGGGTGGTAGGCATGAAGAGGACAAGACACAGAGATGAGACTACGTTACAAGAACAAATCTCCCGTTTGCGGCTCACCCTATCCCAAGATTCATTGCGGGCCAAAGTATACAACCAACCTGTTTTGAAATCCAGGGAAAGGGAGGACGTGTTTGTGGGATGGGTTTGTAGGAGCTTTGACTGTGGACAGCCTATGTTGCTCTGCTGTGAGGTAATCAGCCTTCAAAGGATGCAGCACGTGAATTTGGACACGCCCTAGGACAGACTGGACACGAAAGTGAACTAACATACTAACATCAAGCAAGAAACCAAGAACTATAGATAACAAACTCAGAAACTACTAATATACCCAAGAACTTGAACATAAATTATCTTTAATCCCAAAAAAGTAAATCATTAGTGTACTACAAAAACTCAAGACCAATGAAGACCAAGGATAGTGACACAATTATTTTGCCCTATTTTAAATCTACAAGTTGCCCAGTTTTTCAGGTATTTTTGGTTCTCTGGCTTTGGTAGCCTTTACCTGCACCGTCCTAGTTTCTCATGTGGTCCCTTGGAAAAATGAATTGCCCACTCTTGCTTTATACAATGTGATATACGAGTAACAACCATAAGAACAACTCCGGTGACCTGGAATTCTGTCCTTTCCTCATGGTGTAGCATAACAAACAGTTTGCAGTGTGTGGTTTCACACACTGCAGATAGCATCTGTGAAAAAGCTCTGCATAAAAAGGTAAAGGATGATAGTGAAGTCTACTTCTGTGGCTGAAAACAGCAGTTCTCTCTGTCATAGCGGTCAAATTGTGGATAATCACTTCATTAGTATTCAGGCTGTTTTCCTGCATTTAGACAGCATAAAAAGCACACACAGTTTAACATAAGCTGTTACTCACCAGGCCCTTTTAATACTCACTGAAGTGAAGTGGTCTAATTTCATTTCCTGTAAATCAGACATGTCAGAACTCTGATATTTTTTCACACTTTCAGAGTGCTTTCCCTGTCGACACAGCACATTCTGCTGCTGTAATCTAAGCAGACAGTGCTGTGAGACAGTGGCAACATTTTACGTGCCTACAGAAATGTCACCCTGCTTCGCCTCTGGTGCCTCAAAAATGATGAGCGTCGACTCACACAAATGTTTCCAAACTGACAATGTTTTAGTTACGCAAACACTTTTTTGCAGGTTTAGCAGGAGTCACTGGATGTCAGCTAAATGTCAGCAGCTAGGGGTTTCTAATCATTTTCGCCTGATTAAAAAGGTGAAAGAAAAAAGAGGGATACTGTCATTGCCTGGCTGACCTTCAATGTGAGCAGCTCTTGTGACCAAACCCTCCACAATGACTTACATAATACAATTCAATACTATACCTATATACTGGATGGAAAATCAAGTCATTATGTTTTTATGAATACACTGATACACAGTTACAATTACCAGTTGTCAAGTTCTGCTGAGTTGCATGTAAATGGTATTACTGGAATTAGGTTGCTTTTGTTGTAATCATGTTGAACTGCATGTTAATTCTTGGAACTCAAAGCAGTGCCGGTTACTGCAGGTCCTCTATTGGCCACTTGAGGCTGGCTAAAACCAAGTCATTCCCCTCAGGCTGTGAAAAAAGGCCAATGAAACAGCATTAAAAAGCATGTTTAGGGATTGTAGAAAAACAGTTTTTGGTGTCTGTGATTAATTTCTTCTTCATGACAACTGTGCCATGTGTGCCATGCATTTTGTCCGATTTACTTGTCTCATATTTAAGTATTTTAGTCAAGATTTTAAATACACAGACTGAAAAATGTGCATTATAAAGCAGGTGGATGAAAAGATTTTCACAATTTAAGAGGTAAATGACAAAACTGAACCACAACTCTTACTTGCATTCCATTTTTTTTTCTCTTTTTGCTCCACAACATTTTTTATGTGGTTAATACTGAGACTCCAAGTCTCTCTGTGCTGCCAGATTCCCTCTGAAGTATGCAGACCGTTCAAAAGGAACCTGGTGGAAAAGCTATTGAAGCGGAGGGGAAGCATTGCTTCACAATGAAAGCATGCAGGGTGGTCAGAAATAGATGTGTAATCATATTTTTTATTTATAGCTGCTACTTCAGGAGAAACTGTGTTGGGAGTATCATTCAAAACTGAATGCTAGAAGAGGCCTGTTTGAGCCTTTTACAGCGCACAGTGTTGGATTTATAAGATGTAAAGATATGTAAAAAGCCATAAATGATCAGGGCGCCACACGCCTGAGTGTTCTCGTATGCAAGCTATGTAGTTATCTTCCATATAATTACTACTCACCTGAATTTTAATGAACCCCTTGCTGTATAAAAAAGCTGTTTCAGCTGTGACGCTGGTGTTACTGAACAAAGCGAAACAGCCATAAGAGATGTCAAGCTGCAGAAGATTTTCCTGCACATTTAGAATCCGCCTTAAATTGCCACCAGTCGCTAGTAGAACATCAGTTGGTGCTGCAGCTGCATACCCGGGGCCGTCGCTACATATACATAATCTTATGTGCGCAGTGTAGCAGCACACACATACACACGCTGCTGCCTCATTAGTGACTGCAGCCCCGAGGCTCACAACTGGGAAAGGGCGTAATTGCAGAGTTCAGCAGCGCTGACAGTGCTCAGAGCGTTTTGGAACAGACTTCGACAAATGAGCATCAGGTGCAAGCACCTACAGTGATATTCTATTATTTCTGACCCTTCCTGTCACTGCTGCTACTGCCAACTTAAGCTTATAGTGAGTTACTTTAACTTTGTTGAGCACCAAGGGACCAGGCAAATCACTGGAGTTCACAGAGAGCAGATAAGTTAGACTCACTGTGTGTTAAAAACTTTGTGGAGCAGGGTTTTAAATCTTTTTTTGATAGGTTTGTGTTGGTGTGTTGCTCTGGACTGTACGCTTCACCGTAGTCGTAGATGCTTTGTGCTATTCTAGCAGCATGGATGGCAATGCCAGTCTGTGTTTCAATCCAGCATTGTATAAATGTAATGCATGTTACAGTGCATGCCACAGCAGGTATATCATTTCTTATAAATCTCAGTTCTTTGATTTCCGTATTCATCATCTCCCTGAAATGTGATTACTTGTTCTGTTCTCACATATGCAGCTAGACCCTGCATTTTGTGCTCTGACACAATGACATCTCTTTAATTGTTCTTATTCTTTGCTGAGTGGTCAGAAGTCACACTTGTAGTAGGCATATCAAAAATGAAACTGATTGTGGAGCTGACTGCTGTTTTTTGGAATCTGCTTTTCGAAGCCTTGAGTTTTTAAACACTGCCATGCTTTCTGGAACTAAAAGTGCCCATATTTGGACCACACAACAACCCAAATGATAGATAACCAGCAGAATCCTCTCGTGGGATGTTTCTGGACCATAAATCATGTCCTTTGCACTTCCCTGAGACTTTAGAGTTCATATTTAAAAATTTACCGTTCTTCTGTACCTGCACCTGCTGCTTGTTTATTACAATGGATTCAGCCTACCGATTAATGAGGAAATATGTACACACATATGCTAAGATCACTGTAGTAAGATTCCAATAAAATGCCCAAAAAGGCAACAACAGCACAAACATGTCAGGGCAGTCAGTTATAAGTGAGTTATAAAAAAGCAAAAACTTTACTTTGAAAATGTGAAAGAAAATCAACTAAACACACAACAGCTTAAATTACAGTTTATTTTAATAAACACCTGTTTTCTAAGGTTGCTCCTCTCCATAATGCTAACATTACTAATGATAATTTTTGCTGGTATGGCTGACCCCCATCCCTCAACTAGCTATTTTGTTTAATCAAAATTGGTGTAAGACTCGTAGGTAACAATGTTTTTCAACCTATTAACATCTGCCAGGTTTCTGATTCAGATTCAAAAAACTATTTATCCCACAATTCAGTTTGACAGTCCACAATAGGTAAATAAAAGTACATTCAGAAACAAATCAGCACTTTACAAAAGTCATTTAGAAGCATTCAACATACATGATTCGGCAGTTTGGGGTTGGTTTAAGGTTCATATCTATCTGGAATGCTATGCTATGCTAAATTATGCTAAACAAGCATAGTATAGCTGTGTAGGTTCACACTCATCCACGGCATAGTAGTCTAAGGAGCTTGGAAAGAAAGCGACTGGACTTCTTTAAGTTAAAGAACTTAAAGAAGTCCAGTCACTTTCTTTACACATTTTCTTTTTAAACCTTCTTTTTAAACGCGCATAGTAAATTATGCTAATGATGCTATGCTTGTTTAGCATATAGCTAAATACAACCCTAACCCTGTATTTGCCTCATTGTTGTCAAGAGGTTTAAACTCAGTAAACCCAGAAATGAATAAAGAACATTGGACATTGAACTGTTAAATATGAAGTGAACCACATACCATGCTGCTGAGAAACTGTTAGCATAGGAATTGTCTCATCTGGGTCTTTTAAATTAAGATTTTAAAAATCTGTAAATGATATTATCATTTCATTTCTCTGTAGAATTCCATTTGTTTGTGTGCTGTTATAAAAATTACCATAAATCATATCCTTTGCACTTGCTCGAGACTTTGCAGTACTTATTTTAAAATTTACCGCTCCTCCGTGCCTGCACCTGCTGCTTGTTTATTAAAATCGATTCCAAAATGCTGCGAGCAGTGTCAGTAGTGCTGAAATGCTCCATTATTTCCCCAAGTGTAAGCCTGGGGTTTACAGTCATTAATGAGGTAGCATCGCGTATGTGCGCTTATTCTGTATTCATATAATCATATGTTTCTGGAGGGGTTCATGCATTTTGCATCAGTGCCCACTGTGACCATGCTCACAAAGTTGGCTCAATCAGGGAAGACATAAAAAAAGAAAAATGAAAGTTGGTTTAGCATATTTAAATGATTAACCTCATCAAAGAAACCTGTTAATTGGACCAAAGTCCTGTAAATTTCAGACATTTCCGAGCTCTCTCCCTGGAAAGCAGCAGATAATGCCAAGAGAGACACTTAAAGTAAAGCAGTTTAAATGCCCTGAACAAAAATGCATGCACAAAATTCAGCCAGTGCTTCAGATTTGGATATTAAGTGAGACCTAGAGTTCGGGGCGCAACAATTGTGCATACATGTTTTTCGCAGAAAGTGTAAAAGATGTCTTCAACGACAGGATTTATTGGCCTGGAAGCCAGAAGTTATACAGATAAAAGGGTACCAAGTACCAAGTTACCAGCTAATGCTAGCAATCTTGGTTAACAAGGTGCATGTACATATTGGCTAGTTAGTGCTAATTAACAGGCTAATGAAGTGCTAAAACTTCACTCACCAAAACTGAAATACAAACTTTTTGGATTAGTTAGATCAGTCTCTGCTATAAAGTCCTTTTAATGCTATAAAGGTGGTCATTTTAGTAAGGGAGTCTATAGGGATAAACTGACATTTGATGCCAACCTCAAGTGGCTTAAAATCATTGTGTGAAACAGTGTACAATTCTGAGATCCATCTTTCCCCATTTGATGGGTTTGTCTACAGTGCAGATAAACAAAAAAAGCAGGAGAATGGCACTTAGCACCCTATCTGGTGCTACGTGGAAAAAATAATTCCTGAAGTCCCTGAAGTGAATTTCCATGTAAACATTAATGCTAATGGATTTCATTATAAATCAGAGCATATTATGCCTCAGACACCTGCAATGAGCAGCTTATAATTAAACATTAAACTTTAACCAAATGGTTTCAGAATGAAATTTTGCTTGTTTAGCATGTGGTTAAAAAGCAACCCTAACCCTAAATAATTCATTGATAAGCTTGGTAATATGAAATATATCATAGATATGAGTGCCAAAGCCCAAGTCTCCAGTTTGGTCAAAGGAATCAGTCACTAACCTGAAGGACTGTACTGTAGCCTGGAGGCAAATTGAGTTTACACACTTTACACATAAGCACCAGCTTTTATATCTAGTATGAGCATGCATGGGCTGTGAGGGGTGACCAAAACCTGTAACTCTCCCATCTTTATTGGTTTGTCCTTTCCACATACCCAGGAGATGGGGAAACACACCCTTAATGGCCCTCACTTTATCATTAGTTAAGGAGTGAGTGCGGTTAACGGTGTGCTGACACAGGCAGGTAGCTCACAGTGTGCGAGATGGGAATATGGTTTTTGACAGAGGATGAAAAGGCAATAGAAAATTGCTGATTCCAGACAACATCCAGTGCAGCTTGAGAGCACAGCAACAAAAAGACCTCGACTGACTCATGACTTTGTCTGGAGCTCTTAAGGCTGTGCTGCACTTTGGAATTCCTCTCACAAAACCAGACAGTGCTGTCCAGAGAAAAGTGTTTCGCTAGATTGACAGTGGGCTATTACTTTACACTGTGTGTTAGTGAGTCCAGCACCCGGTGGAGGTTTATTACTGACCACAGCCACAGACAAACGGACTGAAAAATGCACCTTGAATTGGACTTAACTGCCTCATGTAATTGTTTCCTTGAACATTTGAGGTGATTGTGTTGAGTTTCACAAAAAGCCTGATAGAGATTGACATGAATGGTGTTGGTGCTGGTGACAAAGTGGATGTTAAGAGGTTAAGTAAGTGCTTTACACAACACGGCTCATTCACACCTAAGAACAGCGCCTTTCTTTCTACAACTTAGTGCTTTCTATCCAATATTTACAACATAACCCTTATACTTAACAGGCCACTGGTAACCTGATAAATTGTTAAGACATTAAGAAAAGTGTGTTTTATGAATAATAATGACATGGCTTGCAGGTACCCTTTGGCGTATCTAATCTATAAAGTCAGTAAACATTTTCCTGGTGAGTTTCTGGTCTTACTGTAGTCTTTCTGAATGTAACATGCTGTTCGTTTTGTAAATTATGGTCTCCTTCAGAGTCAAAAAGGACTGTGAACCAGCAGTTCCACTTTGTGATTGACAATGCGCTACTGCATAAACGTGGAGTGTCCCTTACTCAATCCATTCATCCATTACTGCCAGTTTCAGAACACCACGCTGATGGTGACGCCCAGAGTGCTGAGCTTGAGGCTGCACTAACCAATGGGTGACATTCAGTCTTGGGGGTTCAATTCAATTCAATTTTATTTAAACAATGCCAAATCACAACAAAAGTTGCCTCAAGGAGCTTTATATTGTAAGGTAGACCCTTCAATAATACATACAGAGAAAAACCCAACAATCATATGACCCCCTATGAGCACTTTGGTGACAGTGGGAAGGAAAAACTCCCTTTTAACAGGAAGAAACCTCCGGCTCATGGCCATCTGCTGCGACCGGTTGGGGTGAGAGAAGGAAGACAGGATAAAAGACATGCTGTGGAAGAGAGCCAGAGATTAATAACAAGTATGATTCGTGGCAGAGAGGTCTATGAACACATGGTGAGTGAAAAAGGACGAAATACTCAATGTATCATGGGAATCTCCCAGCAGCCTAAAAATGATTGCTTCCAAGGCAGGGACCATGTTTGAGATCATTCATAGTGAGTTGCTGTTTTCATCTTTGGTGCATCAAGTCAAAGATAAAATTAAGTAAAAACAAATAAACAAATAAGATGGAGTCAATCTGCTATCATTCTGTGTTTGAACAGGGTCAAATTGGCAATTACATGCAATCTGTTTGTGATCATCCAGTGATTAACTGTAATTAATCAGTGAAAATCTGTTGCCATCTGCATACACAGAAATTCACATTAACTACAGTATTTACATTCAGAGTTCAGCAAGAACTTCATAGATTTAAAACCGAAATTCCTCCATCAATATTAATGTTTAAGTCCAAAATGACACAGGTGCTCAGCAACCTTGCTTTATAGGAATACAGGAATATCACAGGAATGCAAATAGCTGGCAACCAGTTGAGTTGGGCTCTTTATTTTTGCAGATGTGCTCTTTGGCGGAAACTGTTGCAAACCAATACAAAGTCTTGCCAATCTTTCTACATTTAAAAAGTCAATGGCAGTTATTTGCAGATCTTTTCCAGTCTGTCTGAGAATGATTGCAGTCATTCTGAGTCAGACTACAAGCAGTGGGAGACAGGTTGCTTCCCACCAAGCATTGCTGCAAGCTCTGCAGTCACCTTGCCATCGAAATTGGACACCGCAACTACTTGCACTTGGTTACCGAATATGAAAAAATTCAATGCAATCGCCAGACAACCACCAGGATTTTGTGACTGAGTCATTAAACATGGTGCTAACTGAGAGTGCTTCTGTATTACCTCTATATTAGTACAGGGATTTATGCAGATATGTGGACATAAGGTGAGCTGGTTACCACTGTTATGCCTATGTGGGTTTTGTCCAGATCATCCAGCTTCCTCCCACAGTCCAAAGACATGCAGTTAGTGGGGTTAGGTTAATTGGTGATCTTAAATTGACCATATGTCTGAATGGGAGGGCCAAGGGGTGTCTGGCTCTGTTAGCCCTGTGACAAACTGGTGATCTGTCTTGAGTTTGCCCCCCTCTCGCCCTACGGCAAACAACACGGGTTGTTGGGGGCTAGAAGAAAATGGATGTTAAGTGGCTAACCGCTAGTTAGCTTTGAACATCGCCTGTGTAACATCACCCATGTGACCTCTAGTATCATAGGTGAAGTGGCAGGCTAACATAAAAGTAATGTGACAACAGTGTAACTAAAGTACTTCCTAGAGTAGTAAACAAGTAAATTAATGCATCTTTTATTCTAAATGCAGTGTGTAATTTAGTTGCTGCTGGCCAAATAAAAATCTCATACTTTAATATGCACAGGAGCCCCGTCGAGCCTAGACACTGTAACAAATGATCCTGTGGGAGACGTACTGACAGCCAAGTTCTGCATGGCTCCGCATGCCTCATCACCACTCACACACAAGTGCGTGCTGGTCCCAGGGTAAACTCCCACTGCATATCCCGTCAGCTCAGAGAAAGTGTCAATCAGCTCATCCAAGTCAGCTAAAGGGATGTGTCTACGCCAGCAAATACTGCCTGTCCTTGTCCTTCGCTACTTCTGACAGTAAATAATGCCCCTCTGGCCAGGATAGCTCTTTCATTCTGATTATTACACTTTATCATGCAAGGGAGGGGATTTTGCTGAACAAGTGAATACTGTTTCTTCACATCATCCCACCTGGGAAAGGTCCAGTACAAACATTTTTTTTCAAGGTAATTCTCAGAAATTCAGCAAGCCAAACCTTAAAAGGACTAAAGTCAAAGTGAAAATGAGTTTAAGGTGCTTCCATTGGACACCAGAGCTCTGTCTTCAGAAATAAAACCTACTGACACTCTGTCATTTGTCATCCTAATGAATGCAAATGACCACCAAAGCACAATTATCATCACACCGAGACCCATTAAAATCAACAAAAGTGAATGGTTTTATCATTTAGAAAAATGCATTTGTGAGTACAGTGGTTCCCTGCTTCATGTTTATCTCTCACGAGCAGCATGTGCTGAACATAAAAGCAGCTGCAATGTGGCAGCTATCATGAATATCATGAAAACTTTTCAAGGTAACAGACAGACATACACATTAGTGTCACATTACAAGGCGAAGCAGATCAGTACTGCTGTTATAAATACTGCCTTGGTTCTGTTAACTGTTGATTTGCTGCCATCTTGTGCTGAGATTTAAAAAAGATCATTTGAATTTCACCATGTCGAAATGTTGTACGTTTTGCAAAATCTCCGCTCCACATCCAGGCTGATCTTGTGATTGGATCGGAGACTATGCAATTATGTGGGCTGCAAAGAAATGCCTGGATGAGATGTGGAGTGAGAGGAAATGTCTGTTAAAAGGTTTGTGTTAGGTGATGCTGATTTAAGAGTCTTTGATACAGTGCATCTAAGAATATAGAGCGGGTGAAGAAAGACGTAATAAAAAAGTGTTGTGTATTCATTGATTTTGATTTGGAATTATTCATTCTCATTCAGCACAGATACAGGTATGATTTACTCCTCTGTCTTCTTTAGTGTTTGCCCAGTTATAGACCTAAACATCAGCGTAACAAGTTAAGAAAATGCACCCAGCAAGGCAGAGCTACTGACAAAGAAAGAAGAATAGAAACTCTGTAGAATTAAACAACAAGCATAAAGCAAATGTTCTTGTATTGACAAGAAGTAATCGTAGAAAATTTTCACTCACTGACGGAGACAACTGCAAACCGCCCACTAGATGGCGCTCAATGCACACAGAGCATACATACGTGTAGAAGAAGAGGAGGGCGTTACGGAAGTCGTGCGGGATTCATTTGTCCCTCCTGACTTTCCGTCGTTGTTTTGTAAAAGCATACAGTACGTGCAAGTCGACAGGTACGGAACAGTGTGTACTTTTCCTGCTGTACTCCCAACAACACAATAACATTTGTTTTCTTTATTATGAGCACGAAGGCGCTCGTGCTTTGCACTGTGCAGTGGTCTTTTTAAGGTCACGTGAAAACAGGAAGTGCTTTAGATGAACTCTTATTTAAAAAAAGAGAAAGTGATAAGAGTAGATATCAGCTGACCGAACGACTCTCCTTGTGATAGCTGGTGCCAAAGCTAGCTGTGTTGTTAGCTAGCTGATAGTTGAACCTGAGGTATTTTAGAGGATTATTGTCTGTGTAGATTAATGTGTGAAATAAGTGTATTGGTCACATGTGTTTCTTCATGGAGGGACACATGCAGTCATTGCATCATACAAGCTATTTTAGCTCGGCTGGTTAGCAAAGCTAACATTTGGGAGTTTTAAAGTTTTCTTTTGCGTTTTCTGTTGGGAATAACAGTTTCTATCTTCTTCTTGTTACTCTTTCATCAAACAGGTTCAAGGATAAAAGGCGAGGGAAACTAAGCACAATGTCTAATGTAAGTGACCATTTTCCTCATGCTAATGTTATGGCTCATGCTAATGTTATGGGTACTGCTATTCACTTAGGCCAGAGTAGATTTTAAAAAGAATGTCTGATTGCCCAAGAAATAACTTTAAATCATTTTAAAACGCTGCACAATGATTTTGAAATCATTGAAACCCTATATTGATATTAAATATAGGGTTTCAGTTACAGGCAGTACTAGCTGTTGGCCCATTCGGGCCAGTAACATTTTTATTCACCACTCAAGTGTAGCATTAAAGCAGACTGTCTGAAACCACTCCTCGCTAATGAGTATTTTGGGGTTTTGTTTTGTTTTTTTATTTTTTATTTTATTGGCAGTATTTTCATATTAAAAAGTCAAAACTTCATCAAACCACATGTTCAGATTGTTTAAATGCTAAAGAGAACAATATGTTTTATCTGTTTCCAGTCAGAATAAAAACAACATAAAAATCAAAGCTGTTTTTATGCAGACAAACGTCTTTGTTAGCTTGAAATAACATTAAAATTGTCAGATTTCAAATAAACGATGTCTCAACATAAAAGAGAAAAGATTAAGGGAACGCTAACTCATAAAAATGAGTTTGTAATAGTCTTCTAAAGAAATGACACAATCAGCTGACCTGATTGGTGGAGGGAGGCTGTTTCACAGTTTGGCCGCCCGCCACTACCTCAAAAGCACTGGTTTTAATCTCTGGTTTTAAAATCTGAGCGAGAGACAGTTAGGAGACCTCTGTTAGAAGATTGGAGAGGTCGGCTGCAGTGATAAGGTCTTAGAAGCTATGTTATATAGGAAGTCCATGTGTTGAACTGTGTCATCCTTCTCCTCTTTATGAGATCAATTCCAAAAAAATTTGAAAAGTTTTAGTCTGATCACAGGAAAGCATTAAATTCCTCAATACTCCAACGTATTAGATGCATCTGGCTCTTTATTTCCAGAGAACCAGAACTAAATGGCAGCATCCAGTTTGTCCTAAACAAAACATACAGTAAAAGTATGAAGCTGCAGACAGTCCACCGTGGGCAGGGCTGTTCCTGTTTCATGTATCTGTCTGTTAACACATGTCGTCGTCGTCTGTCTGCAGGTGCTGTGTGGTCAAAGCAGGGCGGTCCTGTCTCGTGCTGCTGGCTGTCGAGCTTTAGCTTCTCTCAGGGCTGGAACAACCAGAACCTTCTCTGCTGCGAGCTCAGATGAGCCTTACATAGCGGTATCACACACAGACTCAGGTGAGTCGAACAGGAAAGGACGTCAGGCAGTGTTGCAATGCAGTTTTCAGTAGTAAACTGTTTAGCACCTGTGGCAGCAAACGCTGACAAATCATCTTTGTCACATCACTCCAGGCCCAAGGACCGTGTGGCCTGATGAGAACATGGGACCATTTGGACCTCAGGACCAGCGCTTCCAGTTGCCTGGTAACGCTGGGTTTGACTGCCACCTGGAGGGCATGGAGGACCAAAAGAAGGCGCCGGTTCACAAGACGGTGCCTGATGTGCTGACGGTTCCAAGCAGCACAGAGAGACACCAGTTCATACTGGCCCAGTTTGTCAACGAGTTCCATGTAAGATTTTTGAATAGTTACATTATGAGCTGTAACACAGTCAGAGCTTTTAGGACTACAGTTCAGAGCAGCAGAGAGAACAAATTAAAGTCAATGTCTTTGATTTATTTTAAATGTAAGTGAGCTGCTGTGGCTCATTGGTTTCAGGAGAAACACAGATGTCAGTAACACTTCATTGTAAGATTCCAAGTGTGACAATTAACAATAAATAAACAAAAATTGAAAAAATAAGCCAGAGCTACATTTTTACCACTTTGGTCTGAGAGGGTGTGTGATTGTTTGCTTTTCAGGGAAAGCTGGGGCCTATTTCCACGAGAGTAAGCAAAGCTGAGCAGTACTTTAATCAGACAGAAACAGACTGTGCCATAAACTCCTGCCCAGAGCTGCTGAGGAAAGGTAAGAGAGATTCACCCAGCATTACCTTCGCTGACTGTGAGTGTGGGCAACACAAGCCAAAATGATATCTGGATATTTAAGAATTTACGATAACAATATTTCTGATGATATAGAAGAAAAAATACTGAGTATTGTGGTCATAAATATTTTGTACTTGTAAATCAGACTGTGTAGTTGTGAACTGAGTTTTGTAACCTTGCAAACCAAAATATCTAAAAGATTGATGTTTGTGCATCTATAGGTGAGAATTTGCGTCTGTGTATTTAAAAAAAAAAAAAAAAAAAGATTATACACATACAAGGGAAAAAACTACTAACTTAAATTTTTCCGATTTTTTTTCATTTGCAAGGTTACAAAACTCAGTTCACAACTACAACAAACAGAATGGTTTGAGGTAGAGCTGGGCGATATAAGATTTTTTCATATCACGATATGTTTTTTTTCATTTCAGGCGATAACGATATCTATCACGATATAAGCCAAATAACTATATTTGTAAGATTTAAATGTGCCGTTGCTCACAAGTAAAATGTGAAATAATCAGCAGCTTGTTTTGATTTAAATATTTATTTCCCATAATAAGTTCAACAGGGTAGATGTACTTAAGGAACATGAGACTTTTTCAGATAAATAAAGGCAAATATTGCAAACTACACAAAAGGCAGCCGCTAAAGCGTTTAAGTTTCAAAATAGAACAAACAAAACAGACTAAATTGTCAATTCCACTCAGAAACAAAATATTAATTCTAAAAATAAATCTTAGTTTGTTTTACAGAAGATCAGACAAAATTGACTAACTTTTGTCAATATCAAATAAACTGAGAACTAAAAGGAAATTCTCAATCTCTCCTTGTTGTATAGCTTAGCTTTTCAAACAGTTTTAACAGTTACTGACAAAAGCCGAATGACGAATTAGCGCTTCCAGTCAGAGATTGAGCATGCACCGGTTTATTGTATTTCCAGACTTGCTTTCGGCACAATTTACAGCGCACGCTACTCTGTTTTTTGTCAGACTTGAAATAGCCGAAATACCTTCACACTACAGAACTTCTATGGCTCTTCCGTTCGACAATCTCTCCGGCATTGGAACCATCATCTGTTTTCTCTTCGGTAACCTTCGGTTGATTTTTCTAGTCGGCACACTCATTTCCTCCATTACCCAGGCAGCACGGTGGCTGGCTGCTTCCCAAACAAATACACATGTGCGGCTTGACACTTGTGCTGTACGTAACAAGTCACGTGACGTGACGCTGCGGCTGTGATTGGTTCGGCTCTGCGCTACTTAATTTGGATTGGCTGTTCTTTTTTCTTTTTTTTAAGAGGACAAGAGCGATGAGGTCTATCGCAATAGTTTAATTTTTCTATCGAGAAAAAGTATATGTATATATATGTATTTTGCAATACATATCGTTATCGTTCTATCGCCCAGCTCTAGTTTGAGGCATGTCATACAGAGATGAAAAGAGTTATAATTGGCTTTATTAACATACGTGTGCCTCTGTGCCTCAGATCTGGAGCAGTTGTTTCCTTCGGCGCCCACAGTTTCCATCACAGTGGTGACGGTCACGCAGACGAGCGGTCGGTCAGAGGACAAGGAGACAGAGCTGGATAGAGACCAGCTGCTAAGTAAAGTAAGTCCTCGTGTGTTGCCCATTACAGACTTCAGAGGTTGTAGCAGTTGGTGACTGTGACTTTGTCCTAACTGCAGTTTGTGAGCGGGGCAAAGGAGATGTGTTTCGCTCTGTGGACTGCAGGATACTGGGCGGACTTCATTGACCCAACAACGGGAGCAGCAGTGAGTAATTCTGTGTTCACTGTGCCTGTTCTTTGCTGTCTCAATCTGCAATCTAAACTCACAAAGCATATACTTATTCTATGAATGAAGCTTACGTTAGTTTAATTTTCTTTGATAGAAAAAATGTTATATTGAACTAGTTGTCTGTTAGGTGGGAAAAGCCCAAACACAATATGATGTGAAACCACACATGCTTATAAACCTTTTGGTTACAGTGTTTGGAAAATCTGGAAAAATGTATTTTCCCTTGTAACATTTCTAGAGATTTTTCCCGTTAAACTTCCTGTCAACTCAAATTCTGGTAGTTCAGCTGTGAAAACTGAGGACAACAAACAGAACAATATTGTTTTAATAATGGAATTTTCCCCCCTTTCCTCAACAGTTCTTTGCGTCTCCATTGGGCGAAACCACACTGCGAATAGACAGTGAGCTGGGACATCGGGGCTTTCACATCGAGGTGTCGAGCTCCTGCACAGTCATCCGCCATATCCTCAGGGGGACTCCTTTGTTTGTGGGGACTATTTTCACCAACGCACCTGTTCAAAGTGCTGCTGTTGCTAGACTTCAAGGATTTTCAGACGCACTCAATGATGAGGAATAAACTTTTTTTTTTTTTTTTTTTTTTAATAGAATAGAATCAAATTCAAACAGAAGGGTTCTGTTTATGGTTTGGAGACGCCGCTAACGTTTCCTGTTATGGAGCTGGTTTGTATCAATGGGAAGTTGTGTAATGTTGTAACACAAAGCATCTGTGCAGACCTCTGTGTTGCTAAGGATCTAACTGACACTCTAATGCAGACGTCAGTGCTGTGTCTGACTGACAGAAGCATTACCCTGCTCTGCATGCAGGGAGACACTCAGAGAAGAAACAATTTCACAATGTGATTCATCTGTAGACAATGTTCATATTTTACAGTTTGAGTATTTATGAAATACTGCGACAGATGTTCTACAGCTGTTGGTGCTAACTACCAGGAAAATCTCTCCGTTTCAAACACCTTAACATGTTAGCGGCTCATATTCTTTTTACAGCAGCAAGTACAGTGTTGGTTTTCTCTGATCTGTTGCACACAGTGTAAAGAAACGATGGAGAAATATTATAAATAGTTTCAGAAGATTTCAATTTATTATGGGAACAGCTCCCAGAATGCACACTGACCGGGATGAACATGGACATACTGCTTATTAAATTATATTTATGTACTTCAGCTTTTTTGTGACTGGCTGTGTCTTGCAAACAGGTTTGAACAGCAAGTGGGCGGAGCTTCAGTGCTGTCAACCAGTGCTCTGATGACCATATTAGGGAGTCCTGAGAGCTTGAAAAAGGGAGGCAACTGGACTTCTTTAGGTTTTAAAAATCCAGATGTCTTCTCTTATTATTGTTTAAGTCTATAATGATCTACCATATTAGGGATAGTCAGCATCATCACGCAGAGCCAGGAGTAGAAGACCTATCTGAGACAGAGTGTTTAGATCATTGTGAAGCCTGAGCTTTTGACTCAGAGATGTTTATTATGAGCTATATACAAAGTAACATTATAAATATAACAGAAAACACAGAAATGCAGATCGACTATTAAAAAAGTGGAAAAGAAGAAAGGAAACCAAAGTTGAATCAGTTGTCTTACATATAAAAATGTCTTTAAACCTTCAGTTACTGAAACACGCAGCCAACACAGGTCCCAGTTCTGCCACTACACATACCAGCTGTTCTCTTTCTACGTGTCTCAAACACGTCCAGCTGTGAAGATGACAACAATGATGGCGATGATGATGTAGCACAGCGCTCTAGAATGAAGACTCCCGCTCAAACTAACCAAAGGAGAAATGGAGGAGAAAATGGCACTGCTGTCATTTCTGGGCACCAACACGTTGCAGATGTTCCCCTCACAGCAGGAAGAGCACACCTGAGGGATGAGAGGAAAGCCTATCACGTTAAGGTTGAGGAGACATCTGAAGGCAGAGCTCTCCACGTACCTGGTAGCCAGTATCGGCAACGTCAGCACAGCCAGTGAACAGACACTCCTCCAAGGTGGCACAGCGCTTGGTCACAGACACACTTTCCCCACTTCTATCCATCATGTGGAGGGTGGAGCAGTATTTAGTATCTGAAGGACAGTAAAATTCCCTTTATGTGACCAATTATGTCTTAATAACTTGACAGATTCACAGGCAGCCCCAATATGAGTTTAAAACTGCCAACAAATATTTAAATTTAGAAAGATAAGAACTACCAAACGGTACTCTTCAGTGCATGACACTTTCAGCTTTTGGTGATCACAGTTTGTTTAGAGAGTTGGATGGCAGGTAGATGATTTTCAGATTCCACAGTGGGCTCTGGCCCTACTGAGTTTGGGAAAACGTGTTTCCATCAACTCTGTCTAACTGCACATTAAGAATGTGTTCCAGTTGCCAAGCAGATGTAGATCCCCGTGAAGTCGACCGAACGTGCGAAGTAAGATTCCAAGAAGTAGGAAGCAAAGTTCCTCTGATGAAAGATAACTGTGGGAACACCTGTTCATCACTACGTTCTACACGGATGAGCAAGATTAGCCATCAGTCGTCACACCTTGCTGAAGTGCTGGCAAAAGGGCCATGCAAATGAGATTTTGGAGAAGGGGGGCTAGCATCTCCCTCCACTCACCTCCAAAACCACCTGCAGCAAATGGGCTGCCCTTCTCTGAGTCTGATTGTGCTGTAGGCCACTTCCGCTTAAAAGTTCTTCCTTCCTACCAAATCCTAGCAAATTATATTTATTTATTAAGGGTTGGCGTAATAAGCAAATGCTTCAGCCAATACCTTTTGATTAGCCTTGTCTCATGCTTTCTTTCTTTATGGTAGATTTTTGTTCTGTTTTCACTGTTTGTTTGTTGTTGTTTTTTCACTGTTTTCACTGAGATTTGAATTTGAATGCTAATCAATAAAATCAAAAATCAAATCAAATCCTAGCAAATTATTATAAATATTTTTTATATCAATCTATTTTATTTATTTTAATCATTTTGTTGATGTTTGTTTGTAGCGCATTCCCAAAGAAACACGTTTCTCAAGAGAAGTCACTTGAACTGACATCTCCTTGAGCAGGCAGCCACAGATGAATCAAAAGCTGACGTACCCTTTGGACAGTACACGTCCGGGGCCCAGCGGTTGCAGTCGTAGTTATCTACAGCATCTTGGCATGTGAAGCACTTGAATCCGCCAGGGTAAGGAGTAGCTGTAGAGACACAACTGTATTCAGTTTTAAGTTCAATAAGTGAAGAAGGCGTGTTTTCATTCGTCCTGTGTGTAATATCATTCCTGCAGAAAGGGACCTTCATTCATCAACCTTCTGGGGTGTTTTTTTTTTTAAATTAGCTCATTCAATCACTGTACACTTTCTCTGTGTTTCTGGATGATTTCAGAATCATTATAAGGGAGACGAATGTCCTAAAATTCGACCACCCCTGCCTTTTTCCTGGCTTCTGACATGGTTATGAAGTTGCCCTCAAAGCACAGATAGGACCAGAAGATGTGAAGGGCTTGTTAATCAAAGCTAACATTATCCTGAGGCTTGTTTTTCCGAGGTGCCCCGACTTCCTTGCAAAGACGTGTGTTAGGTTTTTGGGGATTGGATACTGGGCTCAGGTTTGGATGTAAGATAGACAAAGCTCTTAAAGTATATAAACTATGACTCTCATAAGTATTCTCATAGCTGAGAATCAAATCAAAACTGCTGCTGTTTTTACATAGTAAAACTGTTTTCATATTTCTTGTACCATTTCTATTTTGATGTATTTATTTAATTCACGTCACAATGTTCACACTGTTCAGGTTTGATGCTTTTCTTATTAAAATAAAGTGCTGTATGACTGTGGCCTGTAGTATAGTGCACTTTAAAGGTTACGTAAATAAATGTATATACCAGTCTTTTTTTGGTTCAAATTAACTGCAAGTTCATCCCAGACCAATTTCATTTTATATTAACATTATTTGTTGCAGAAAAGGTTTTGAAAAAGCCAAGTGTGTCGCTATGAGTCTTAAGACTGTGTTTGTGTTGTTCACAATTCCACGAGGCCGAGCAATTTGTGCACCTACAATGGCATATATGACATCATGTTATTTTTGTTTCACAATACTAACATTTAATTTTTATCCCCAAAACATCAGTTTTCTGTGGCATATTACGACACTATCACTTTACCTAGAAACCACCTAGCAGCAGGCTAAAATTAGCTGCTTTTTTTTCTTTGCACACTTAAAAACACCCTGTTGTTTTATCAATAACCCCTGATTTGCCCCAAAAAAGAAAAGTCATTGAGTAAGTAAGTCATGATTGATGTAGACAAATAACTTCCATAAGTTCTCGATGGGCAATTGAAATGTGTGAATACCAAGTGACAAAACTGCTTTTTTTGGTCATTAGTAACACAAAACCCAACAATGCTTTGTATACCACAGTGGGGAACATGTAAATTATGCATATATTACTAACTGTGTTAATAACTGTGACTGTCATCTGACTGTTACTTTAGAAAGGGCAGTGGCATTAGCATAGGTGCACTTTCTTGGTAAATACATTGGACACTTAATCATTTAAAATAAAACAAGCTGTTGTCCAGTTTTTTGTTTATTCTAGGCAGAAATTTCTGTCTATTGAGAAAAATCTACTAAAACTACTAAATTAAAACATCATGTTACTGTCTAACATGTTTCTCATTAAAGTAAGACACTTTAGCGGTTTTACTGGATATTTATGTTTTAGCACATTTCATATATTCATTTAAATATTTGTATTTTGACTTTTAACTATTAGTTCTTTAATTCATTCAGTGTGTGAATAAACATGTATAGTATATCACAGTTGTTTTGTTCCTTTCACATCCTTATACAGTCCCTACTTTTATGCAAATCAGAGATGGATAAGCGGAAAATGTAAAAACTTCCTGATTTGAGATGAAATGACCCAAGTGTATACATTTATATGGATCATTTTAACCGCATTTTGAAATAATAATAAGAGTTGTAAAGTGCAGAATCAGAATATACAGGTAACCTAACGAGTGAAAGGTGTTTTAAGCTAGGGAAAAATCATTGGTAATGGAAATTCAGCTCAGGTGAACCTCTCAGTTTGTTGTCTCTATTCATGTGAGTCCTGCAGCTCGTTTTTACATGAAGGCTCTGGCAGGTACACAAAAACTATACAAACACGCTTCTGGTTGTGAAACTTTGGGTTAATTAACAATATGTCATTTGGTCAATCACCTTCTGATTTTCTGCTTATTTAACAATTATACTGATTACTAAAAAAGAAGCAATAAATCTGTAGCCTGTGTCATAGATGCTCTCCAAAGATTTATGGATACTCATCAGTCTACTCCACGTCTCTGACTCAGGGATCAAACAAGGACCAGCCACTTTTCAGTCAAAGAACAATCCTGTTATTCTCAACAAAGACACAAACCAATCGCTTTGATGATCATGAACCACATCCTTGTGTAATGAGTTTCCAAGATTTTTTTCAGGAATTTTGAAAAGGGATTCATCAGTGTTTTTTCCAAGAATTAATTCCAAATAAAGATGAAATACATTTGATCTTTTAAAGGTGCAAGTTAAATAGCAGAACTGTAACTTGTAACCGTAATAAGTTCACTTAATATATGTTAGTGTTTTAAGAACACACATTTCAATCAGTGTAATCTATGTTATAACAGCCCTAATCTGTTGCTTTTGTTTGTCTGTCATACGTCAATGGTTGAGAGAATGAAAGCTGCAGAACCAGCTTACAATCAGAGAAGGATGCCAACTATACTTTTATATATTTATATTTTAACATATTGTAATAAACTGTTGTTTTGGCAGCTACAACTGATTTAAATACAAAACGAAACTTTCCATTAAGTTTCATTTGTGCATGTGTTGCGTTTAAATGCATCTGTACTCGCTCGTTATTCATTCAGTTAACATGACTTTTGTACCTTTGTAACATTTATTTATTTAAATAAAACAACAGTTTTGTTTTCTATACCGTGCTTGCTTTCTTCTTTTCTTGCAACTTGTTTCCGATAGATATTATTAAAATGTTCCATTCAAGTTCAGTGCACGCTACTTAAAAACAATGTCGCTAATGTTATTCAGTCATATTCAGTATCAAACCTTTAAACAAATTGAGATGTAAAATAGTACTCTTATACTCCTACTTGAGGGGTGCAGCAGGATGATATCCTTCATGGTGAAGTCCCGTGACTGCGCAGTTTTCACCCAGTCAGTGATGGTGGTCAGCAGCAGGACCCAGGCCACTGTTGGCCAGGCCTCCATTATTGGACCAGAGTGTCTTCATGCACTTAGGCCTGTTGAACATGAGTGGATTAAAATGACAATATTAGAGAATCTTAAACGGATAAAGAATGTAAACACTCAGCCTCCCTGAGCTTTTTTCAAAGATACTACAGAGTCTTTTTAATGTATTGTTTTTTTTAGTGTACAAGAAAGCATGATTAAACCACAGTTGAACTCAACGATACATCAACAAAAGGCTTCAAGTGGCTAATAATAGAACCAATAAGTCTATAAACGTGACCACCTGTGTTCCTTCTCATGCTGTGAGCCTGCTTCATTAATCAAATGTCAAAGGAACTCTACGAGCCAGCTTTAAGCCTCAGCATCCCTTTCTGGATTTAACAGATAATGAAACTGCTGATATTTTCATATTTTACTCAAGAAACTGAACACTGGTCATGTAAACCTATATTAATGCTCATTATTTTAATGCCAATCAATAAAACTCTCTAGAAACTATTCTTGAACTAATCTGAAGGTAATATGAAGTTTATAGGTCTGTAGCAATTGACCCTGTAGAAAGTTGGTATCCTCTGTGGACTATGCGCCCCAGCATCCACTGACCAGCATCACCACCTGCAGGAGCCACCATAGAGGTCAAGTGTAGTGCATATCAGCTGGAATGGGAAAGGATTAGCTCTATTGACACAAAATGTCACCTGTGTCGTGGAGAAGGAGACTGAGCTAGTGGTTGAGGTTATTGGAATCAATCTCCTGGAAAGGGGCTGGCCTCCCTCCAGTCTGGGGTTGCCCTTGGTGAGAGATTGCGGGCAGGGGTAGGTAGGTATACTTGTATCCCCCATTGGAGTACTTTCTATACGTTGGGGTTCTCCCCGTGGAAGAGAGTTGTCCCTGACTATTACTTCAGCTTATGCACCAAATTATACACACAGCCTTCCTGTAATCACTGAAAAAAAAAAGAGTATGGTTTGGGTAACCTGTGGGACTCCAGAGGAAGCTGACAGGTACCAGCTGGCAGATTGCAGCTTATGTAGTAGCTGAAACAAAAAGTCTGGTGTGGGAGAAGTTTGGTGAGCTCGTGGAACAAGACTTTTGGTCAGCGTTGAAACGATTCTGGCAAACCACCAGATGACACAAGAGGGAAAAGTGGTGCTCTATCTATCTATAGGGGTGCTGCTGCCTTCAGCTGAGGGTACAGTCGGAATTCTTCAAGGATCCCCTCAATCCCAGTGACAATGCTTAGAGAAAGCAGAGTCTGGGGACGATGGGGACAACTTGCCCATTACGAGGAGTGAGGTCATTGAAGCAGGTAAACAACTACTTGGTGGCAGGATCAGTGGGGAGGGTTCCTTAAGCCTCTGGACGTTATGGGGCTTTCTTGGTTGACATCCCCCTGCTACATCACATACAGATCTGGGGCAGTGCCTCTGAACTAGCAGACTGGGGTGGATGTTCCCATCTTTAAAAAGGTTGACCAGAGGGTGTACTCAAATTGCAGGAGGATCACACTACTCAGACTCCAAAGGAAGATGTATGTCAACATACAAGAGAGGAGACTATGTCCTGAACCTTGGATTCAGGCGGAACAAAGCTGTCACGATCTGGTTATAGGGACTCAAACGCAGAGCAGTTAGATGTCTCCAAAATGCAGTTTATTTACAGTTCCAGTGCACAATATATATACAGTGAAGGGAATCCAAAACTCCAGGGAATCACAGGGTAGCTCTCTCACACTCGCTCACGTCTTCCTCCCCACACTCACACATGTTCACACGGCAGGGAGGTCGCAGGTCCGGGGGGGAAGGTCTGAAGCAGAAGAGAAGGGAAGTCACAAACTAATCACAAATCATGAAGCACAAGTCCACAGGAGCTGTGAGAACACTAACGTCAGTAGTACAATCATCCAGCGACGAGAGGATCTGTGTTCCAGCCTCAAATAGTGCTCCCGGTGATGACAGGTGATTGTTGTCAGGTGTGTGGGCCAAGGGCGGGAGCCCACAGTGAGTTCCGCCCAGGCAGAGAGGGAGAGAACCGAAACAGCAAATGTAGCCTTGTGGGGCCGGAGCACGGGGCACGGAGACCATGACAAAAGCAGTTTTCTTCCTGGTCATGGACCTCTGGACTCTTTGGGTTGTGTTGGAATTTCCCAGTCAATCTACATGTGCTTTGTGGACTTGGAGACTGTATTCAGTCACATGTGTAAATGCTGTTAAATAATGTTCTGTGTAGAGTTCATGATGTGGATGACTGATTTATAACGGGTTACATAATTTCATGAATATATGTAGTTAGTGTTAAAAATATCTTTATTTGAAATGTACACGTGTAAAGTGTAAGAGCTGGTGTCTCATGAGAATACCCTTAACGAGAGTACGCGAGACCTTTCGTGGACTGCGAGGGAGCAGATGTCTCTCATGAAGCATGTTAAGCTAAAGGTTTATTAAAAGAAAAGCAGCACAAGGACTTAAGGACCTCTTTTCAGGACAAACAGTCAGTGAGGTAGTTGTCATTTGAGAAATGTTTTTATTTGTGTTTGGACTTAATATGTGTACTGTGAAGTTGCTAACTGGTTTGTACTGTTCACTCGTGACCAGTTCTCATGGTGTATTGGCGTACTGGTGTACTGGTGATGGTAAAGCTGAGAAGGAAAGAAAGCCCAAGTAATAAACGCCTGTTTCAAAGAACCGACCAGTGTCTGTGTCGTGAAGAGAGCTACAACATGCAGCTTCAGGAGCATGGAGTATCTGGCTTGTTGCTACTAGCCATTCAGCCCCCGCTCAACCGCAGTGATAGTTTGGTCCACATTGCCAACAATAAGTCAGAGTCATTGTAGTAAAGCTATTTATTTTTGCTATAATTAAAGCCTCATAGAGGATTTTGAGATTGTATTGATATTATATCTCAATCCTGAGCTTTCAGTTAGAGTCCAGTCAGAACACTCCCTCTTTTTAGATTCACTGAGACGTCAATCAGTGAATTACACACCAGATGACCTGGTTTTATCCCTGACTTTTATGTTTTATCCCCAGGCACTGTGCCAGACTGTGGGGCTGTAAATGCTTGTTTTCTTTGCATTATGCATGCCCCAGTAAAATGGATCCACATCTTTACTTTGGTCCAAACACCCATAATGTAAAGTGCTACAAGAACACACTTGTTTTACTTCCAACACAAAGACATGATTATAAGTCATAAGACCTGAAACTAAAATAATTTCATTAAAAGGAAGCTTAGTAACTGATTGACCACATACATTTTCAGGCTAAAATGTTAATTTTCAATGAGTCCAGGTTCTCAAATGTGCAAATGAATGCCACAGTGTCTAAGTGGTAGTTAATATTCAGGATTAAAATAATTAAAACCTCCTCTCTAGATTTGCATGTCTTTTCAGCATGTGAGAAACTAATAAACACACGAAAACACAAAAAGGTCTGTAAATCAGGCTTAATAACAGGATTAATCTAAAGCCTTCACAGCGGTCTCCTAGTCTTCAGAGAGGTCTCCTCCTATTGCATTCATCAAGCTCCTCGAAGCACAGTGCTACTGTATAGCTCTTAATCATACGCTGTATGCTGAAAGAAAAACTTGAGATTAGGTCCCAAACTTTGAGCTATCTGAAGGATCCCTGGCTTTGCCTGCAGTAAAATCTGTTTTTAGGTCTGAGAGGAGAAGGCAGGAGTGCAGGGATTACATACAAAGGCTCCCTGTTATAACTGGGGGGATGGAGAGGGTTCAATCAGCACCAACCAACTCCTTCGGGTCCCGGTTAAAAGGCTGTAGAAGGCTAAAAGAATCTGAAGGAGAGTCTGTCAAGACAACAGGGGATGAAGTTCAGAGATAGTGTAAACTGTAGATTGTTACCTGCTTAGTTACACATCTGGATGCATCCACACATTACAAAAAAACTAATGTGATGCAGATATATGGGCTAAATTGAAAGAAATGGCTTGGAGTTTAAGATGAATCTTATGAATATATATTACTTGACATGCACTAATGAAACAAGCGACAGACCTAAACTGTCGTATGGACATCATGAAGTTCATAATTAGAATTATTTGCACTTCATTTTTGGCATAAAAGAAAGTAATGTGCAGAAACATGTGCAACTTGTTACATCTTAGAAGAGAAGATGTGGAGGCAAATACAATGAAAGACTAATTAGTGACAGAACACAACTGGAAACTACAATATGTCACATAAAAAAGTTCAAAACAAAAAAGAGCAAAACATTAATTGATCTAATAATAATAATGGCGGCTCCAGTGGTTCCAAACCATCTCAGTTAACTATACCTCCACAGCCACAGCTATGTCAAATAAACTCAAATATCACCTCACTGACGAATAAAGCTTTGATTGATGATGAGATCATTTCAGTGTAATTTAACCTGATTTTTTTTTTTAAATTGAACAATGTTTAATTTTGCTGTGATATTTACAATACAATCAAACTTGAATGCAGGGTTAGTTAAATTATGTACTTTTGTAGTACAACCATTTCAACATCATCATAATTTATCTGTGTGGTCACTGTATTAGCTTTTTACATGTATCATTTGGCCATTACTTTGAACAATTTTATTTAACCACCTGTCCCCTAACGTTATGTAGCTAGCTTAAATGTTAATCCAGTAATGTTAGCTTGATACTGGATATTCATTATACACAGATTTTTTTATTATTATTTTCCACTACTATTTCAACTACTACGTTTAGACATGAACTAATAGTATATAATAGTGTAACCCATATATAAATATAAATTGTTTATTTTAACCATTATCTGTGCTGATGGCTAATTATTAGCCATTATGGGGCGATCGTGGCTCAAGAGTTGGGAGTTCGCCTTGTAATCGGAAGGTTGCCGGTTCGAGCCCCGGCTTGGACGGTCTCGGTCGTTGTGTCCTTGGGCAAGACACTTCACCCGTTGCCTACTGGTGGTGGTCAGAGGGCCCGGTGGCGCCAGTGTCCGGCAGCCTCGCCTCTGTCAGTGCGCCCCAGGGTGGCTGTGGCTACAATGTAGCTTGCCATCACCAGTGTGTGTGAATGGGTGGATGACTGGATATGTAAAGCGCTTTGGGGTCCTTAGGGACTAGTAAAGCGCTATATAAATACAGGCCATTTACCATTATGGCAACCATTATCCAGTGCCAAACTATCATAATGAAATGTATATTAAGTTTTTATTGCAATTTTTAGCAAATAACTACAACCTTATTTACGGTAAATAGCTTTTAGCCAAATATCTTAACTGCTATGAAATTTTAGCTAACTATTGAAACTGAACAGTCTCAGCAGGTTTGCCTGAATATTATCATTATCATTTTTAGCTAATTTAACACTTTTCCCATTACATTTTAAACTTCAGCTAACTTTTTCTCTTCTTTTAGCTATTATATTTCCAAAATCATAATGTTCTAGTGTTGCACTTGACTCAGAATGTCTTCATTTCCTTTAGTTTACACCCAGGCAAACTCAGTTGTTGAGCTAATAGATTTAATTTAGTAAAATCCACTAACTCACCCTGCAGTCTGACCTGACAAAAATAGCTGGCTTATTGCTCCAAATTGGTCATGTGTTTCAAAAGAATACTTGATCAACATTTAGACCACCAGGGTTGACTTTGAAGATCAGCAGCTCAGCTCTATTGACCAGACACATATGGCAGGGGCTTAACTTCTTTCATTCCACTGATTTTCTCCCTATCTATCACGTCAGAGATAATTGACTGCATTCACAAAATTCTTGTTTCTCTTGTATAATTAGGTGGTTGAAATGTCATAAATATAAAGTCCCCTTCCCAAGCATTGCCATCTGGATTTACTGACACACTACATCACTGCGTGATTTTTGTGAGGTTTTTGCTTAGCTCATAAAACATCTGACATTTTAACATTGTTTAACATGACCAAAAAGGTCACAGTTGGCCAGACATTCTAAATGAATGTAGTCTCCTTACTGCCTATTTGTATTAGCTGATTCATTATGATACATAAATCAAGATAATATGACAAGCAGACATTCCTTAGAAGTACATGTGACCTGTGCTATATAACATTCATAATTGGATTATTATCTCTTGTTATCTCTAAAGCTGGTCCAACTTTAAACTGTAACCTATTGTGACCAAATTACAAAACTTGGCTTTAAAACCACAAAACAGTCGTGCTGAGAGGTCAAGTCTCAAGAACTGGACTTTGTAAGTGTGTATTTTAAATTTTTATCAACATTTGGGTAGCATAGCTTCCACACTATAAGGAGGGATTTAATTGAGTCCAATACAATATTTTTGCAATGTAGCTGCTCATATTTATATGTAAAATAGGGGTGTGAGACATGTAGGTCAGGACCAGAACTGACCCAAAAACTCCAGGTTTTGTTCTTTGGCACATCTACTTTGAAGGACATGCAATGAAAACATGTAGTATAAACTGTACTTTTTGAAAAGAAAGGCAGATTAAATATAGCTTTACTGGTTTGGCGACACTTCAGAATAAACTGGGTTATATGCGGCCCATGAACTCAAATGTAATGTTCTTATAGCTGTCAAAATTATTCAATCATTAAGCAGAATATAATGTAGATAATGTAGATAATACTTTACGGACTGTAGGAGCACTTCACACACATTAAAAGCACCATGGAAACTTGTGTAATCACAGTAAAATTACAACTTTTAACAAGGTACAAACATTTACTGGGTTCCCACATAGTTCAGTTTAAAATCATATGCTGTCTCCACAACTATATTTGCTCTTCACTGAAGCGGTGAATATGAACTAAATCTCACGATCAAAAACATGACAGCATTTCATGAAATATCATATCTTCAATTCATCTAAACTTAACGCTTCTCAATTGCACTGATGCGCACGGAATTGATTTAAAATTACATGTGTTAGTACAGCTTGACTCTACGACTTTATCGCAACACTATTTTAATAAGAACTTACCAGCTTTAAATGCTCGATAGGACGCTCTCCATTCGGCGCGGATGAAGCTCAGAAACTAGTGAAGTGCAGCTCGGCGCGGCTGAGGAGGGGAGGGGGAGGCTGCAACGTCACAGACATCGGCACTCCCACAAATAGAAATGGATCATACAAAAAACAATGTAGGATCATGTTTTTTAATTCACCTTTTTTTCATGGCGGGGATTTATATATTATATATAGCAATGCACTGATATACAAAAATTTCCCTTTATGATTTTTTTTAAATATGCATTTTGTTAGTTATCAAAATGTATTACTTTCATAAACGAATTAATAAGTATATGTACGCTATTTTTCTTTTTTTTTTCTTTTTTTTCTTAATTTAATAAAATACTTTTTACAATGTTGCTGAAGTTTAAGTGAATGTGTTATTTTTTCCAGTTTTAGCCGCTACATCAGGTGTTTGTGAGTGGGAGGGGCAGCGTCCAGCCACCTCAGTGGAATTGCCCTCCTGGCCAAGAGGGAACAGAATGCCAGTAGAGGTGCCTCATTCCCACTGATGCCAAAGAGTGAAAGCAGGGGTCCAGGTGGCAGCATCACACTGAGAATCCTGGACAAGGTATGGAAAACCTTTGTCCAGAACTGGTCAAGTTGGGACAAGACCAGTATATATGGATCAGTGAGGCTTCAGCAGTTTTGCATCTATCACAATATGGAGTGATTTCAGGATAGATATGAGCAGGCACGTGCAGAGGGGGGCTAGAGGGGCTTGAGCACCCGCCCCTTTCCTGATGGGTGCCCAAAGTGCCCTTTTGATAAGGCAACTTTTAAAAAAAAATTATTATTATTTTTTATGTGTGTGTGCGTGCGGAGTCCTGTCTGTGCCCCCTCAACAATAATATTTAACTATTAATCACAGTTTTGCTAAATAAAAGGATCTGGCTTGCATCAGTCACATGATCACATTTAACCAATGATCGCCCTTGACGGCAGAACGCGCTGGTTATGAGCCGGGAACGAGCTCACAAAGAGCACGCGCATTTTTAGTGGTCCGGAGCTGTAGGAGAAACACAAGTTAACTCAGAGACACAGACTGATGCGACAAAACCAGTAAGTAGGTGTACAGCGTACACTGTAGTCTGTAGCACCCAGGAGTATTAGCTTATTACGTGCACGTTGGTAAGCTGTCTTGTTGCAACTGACGAACTGAAACAAACGAGCGTGCTGTGTGTGCAACAGCGTGACAAACATTACCTGTCCTTTTATTAACTGCACAAGTAGTGCTGGTCACAGCTGCTGGCTACCTGTGTAAGGCTGTCATGGGTCTGCAGCTCTGTCACCGTTTTAGGGAACATATTTAGTTTTAAAGTATTTAGAAACATATTTAGTTTTAAAGCAAGTTACAGGGCTTTTCCTGCCTTTCTGGAGGGATTATATTTTACTAAAAACGATCTAATATGCATGTCCACATAATTATGCATTATTATAATTATAATATATTAAAAAAAAAACACGCTGTATTTTAAAGAACATACATTAAGAAGCAGATTATATTAGATTTATATTTTAAATAAGACAAAATTTGGATTTTACAGCAGTAAAATTATTGTATCTCTACAGTTTAAAAATGTAATAAGCTTTGCCCTGCACAGAGTGGATAGTGAAACAAATGGAATCATCATAAATACATTATTTCATATTTATTACTTCCCCCTCCTCATTGCTTTATTATTGTAGCTCTAGTAATACATAATAAAAAAAAAGATTCTGGATCAGCACCATGATGCCCATAGTATATACAGTATTCTGAAGAAGGTCTAAAATGTCACTGTGTGCGCGTGCATGTGTTTGTTTTATATATATCGATTTTTTTAAATTATTACTCATGATATAACATTGTCCAGACATGCCTGGTAAGGACATGAGGAGGAAACAGTAGGAGCTGTGTGAGGCTACTAAAGGCAGTGCTATAACATTTTTCTGTCATCATTTTATTTTAGATTAAGTGCAAGAGTTGTTAGGTGTGGATAATTAGATTATAGTTTATTGCAATAGCAAGTTGTGCCTTGTTCTCAGATAGACAGCAAGTGGAGAGTGATATATGAAATGATGGGATGGAAGGAAGAAGAGAAGCAAAGAGTGATTCACAGGCAGAGCCTAATTCATTTCTCACAGTTTTTTGTTGCCTTATGGTTCCAAGCGCTGTCACCAATCTTTGCATTTTGTTATTATCTCATGACACTTGTTTAATCAGCTACCATCTCTCCTATGGACTTTTTAATGTCTACAGTCTCAGATCAACACAGCCCTGCCCTTCCCATATTAGATTCTTGATGAATGTGTGTTGTTGTTATTCAACCTGGTTCAATGTGCCCCTTTTTAACTTTGAGCACCCGCCCCTTTAAACCTCTCTGCACGGCCCTGGATATGAGATAATCTGGATTTTGAGAAGTGGGCTCTATGCACCACTTTTAACTGGATTAAACAGTGGCGGGCACATAATGATGTTGTGTTGACATCTTAGCAGGGGCGTAATTTCCAGGGGGGTTAGGGGGGTTATGACACCCCCCCCAATAAAACTATAAATTATCTTGCATAAATAGGCTGTTGATTTTCTTTAGTCATTTCAGTTATTACCAGCAAAATAGTTGCATGTTTAATCATCTGGGAATTTACCCAATTTATTTATTTAGACAGAGATCTTGACCCCCCCACCCCACCCCACCCCAATGTTCAGCACAAAGTTACACCGATGCATGTTAGCTTATGGAGGCCCATGTTTTGTCATGTCTAAGTCTTCTGCCCATAATGTTCTAAGTTTGGATGAAGAGGTTTGTGTCAAGTTTAATATTTTATCGTAAAGCAGGGAGATCAGCCCTCTATTGGTCGGATTGAGTTGTAGGATAGTTTCTAATAGTGTAGCTCTGGTAGAGGGCTTGAGCCTGAAATCTGGGAATGAATAAAGTGCCTGACTTGCAAGTAACTGAAAAAGTGTGTTGGTGGTAGATTGTATTTATTAGCAAGTTGTTCAAATGATGCTAGTTTGTTGGCTATGAACAGGTCTTTAAAGCAAGTTATTCCACTTCTGTGCCACTCCACAAACCCACCGTCCTGGGTAGAAGGTTTAAAGAAATGGTTAGATGCAGTGGGGCTGAGAGGGGAGAAGTCACAGAGATGAAAGTATTTCTTATACTGGCCCCATATTTTCAGTGAGTGTTCAGAAGGTTCAGTTTATACCCGAAAGCTGACCAAATTGACCAAGCAGATTTAATGTAGATGGTAATGAAGTTGAAGGCTTAGAAATAAAAAGCAGGAGATCATCTGCATAAAGCGAGACCTTGTGTTCTATGGTATTTCTCCAAATGCCGTGTACTTCTTTGCAACTGTGAAACGCAATGACAAGGGGTTCTACGGCCAGATTAAAATCCAGGGGGCTGGAAGGACATCCCTGGCGTGTGCCCCTGTGAAGTTTGAATGGTTTTGACAATTGGACGTTAGTCTGTTTTGTAGCAGATAGCTGAGAGTAGAGCAGTTTAATCCATCCATAATTTTGCTCCAAAACCAAATCTGTGAACGACTGCAAAGAGATTGTCGAAGTCAACTCGATCAAAGGCTTCTTCAGTGTCCAGAGAGACAACATATTCATCAGCATCTGTAGAGCTGAAATAAACTATGCTAAATAGCCTTCTTACATTTAAACGGTGACCTTTAATGAAGCCTGTTTGGGCTTTTGAAATAATTGTTGGGAGAACCAATTGTAGTCTACGGGCAAGAATCTTGGCTAATATTGTAGCATCTGTGTTCAAGAGAAATTTGTCTAAAAGAGTCACATTCCATCGGATCTTTTCCTTTCTTTGCAATAAGTGTGGTACAGGCTTCATAAAATGACTGAGGAAGAGATCCTTGTTTAATGCAGTCAGTGAGGGTTATACTAAGCTGCGCAGACAGTAATGTAGTGCTCTGATGAAAAATTCTGATGGGAAACCATCCGGACCTGGACACTTGCCAGATTGCATTGAGGCTGTAGCTAAGGAAACTTCTGACTGAGAGGTAGAGTCATCCAGCCTTGTTTTAAGTTCTGGTGGAATTTCAGGAATGTTAAGTTTAGGTAGAAAGTCATTAATTGCATTGCAGCCAGTTTGTGACTCTGAGGTGTTAAAGTTCTGAGTAAAAATCCCTGAATACTTCATTAATGTTTCATGATCTGTAACCATGTTGCCATCTTGTGGTCGAGCTTCAAGAATACTTTGCCTTGCCCTAGAACTGTTGAGAAGGCTTGCCAGTAATTGGTGGGGTCTGTCACCATGCACGTAGAATTTTGATTTGTCAAGCAAGAGCAAACGTTCAGTTGATTAAGTTGTGAGTGGGTCAAGTCTTGTTTTGAGTTCAACATGCTTTTTAAACATTTCGTGACTCTGTTTGAGAGCATACTGGTCATCAGCCTCCTTAATTTGTTGCATTGACTTATTTCGCTCATAAATGGACTGTTTTTCAATTTTTGCTGAATAAGCAATAATCTGGCCTCTGATATAGGCCTTAAAGACATGTGATACAACAAGGCTGCAAGTATTAAGGGAGGAGCTAGTGGCAAAATAAAAGCATATCTCATCTTGGCGAAACTTTACAAAACTGTCATCTGACGGAAGGGTTGAATTGAAATCCTATTGTGCAGTTTTTATAGGAAGATGTGGAAGAGGCAGAGACAGAGTAAGTGGGGCATGATCTGAAATAACTATGCTATGGTAGGCACAGGAGTGGACCTGCTGCAGACAGTTAGTGTCAGTGATAAAGTAATTAATTCTTGAATATGGTGCACGTGTGGGAAGTAGTAGTCTCTCTTGTGAAGATTTAAGAAATGCCAGACATGACACATTCCATATTCAGTTGATTTATAGAACAAAGACAAAGTGCACATTCACCTTAAATGATAAGAACAGAATGTATAATACAGTAGGTGGAAATTAGTCCAGAACAGGTTAAAAAAAACAGAGCGAATACATGAGGTTCATAGCAGTGACCCTCACCGTCGACAAACCCTCCCCCAGACAGAAAATAGCTGCCTCATCCGTAGAGCTCCGACATAATGTCCTTGTACTGCGCCTGCTGATTAAGGACCTCGGGATTGCAGTCCTCCACAATACCTCTTAAATGTGGACAAGCATCGTTAGTCAAAGTATAATTGTTCTGAAAGATCAACTGTGATAATATAGTCCTGATTAGAGGGGTAAATACATACAGTGTTAGGGGCGACAGAAGGATCTGGGCCTGTGGAGGTTTTTGGGCTGACATGTTAAACATCGCAATTTACAAAACACCAAACAAAGCAATAATTTTGGATGAATGGTGTTCTGGTAAGTGCTGGTCCAATGCCTTGCATTTCCTTTATTGTTTCATGAGTCTGTACTACCAAAGCATGCATGAATGTGTTTCTTTCAGATTACGTTTCAGAGTCAAAGATGGAAATTTCAGGGCTTGCATTTTTCTTGAGGAAATTACTGAGATACAAGCCGCACTAACTGCTTGTTCATTCGCATTCCTTGACTCAAACACATGGTATGCTGCGACAGATAGATAAGCTCATCACTGACAGGCAGCAGCCCTCTGACCTGACTGGTTATGTGATCCGTTGTAGAAAGAGCACAGAGTGAGATAGCAGCCCTTCAGATCCTTGGCACATAGAGGAATTTATGTAGTAGGCACACAGATATGCTATAATATGCTAAGTCTGGACAGATGGCTACTGCTGAAAGAGCACCTCACAAATATGCACACTATTCAAATGACAAAAAGTAAGAGCAGGAGAGACACGCAGAAAATTCCTAAAACTGTGGTTCCCATTGCACAAACTGTGATGAATCTGAATCAGTGAGTATAAAGCACATGTTGGATAAGTGAACACTGTCATATTTCATGAGCCATATGAGCATTTTAAAAGCAACTGTGCAGACCGGAGGTCAAAACAACATAAGCTTGTCACACCGTAAGGTAGAGATCCTACAATACGACAGGAATGATACGATGATCCACTAGAAGTAAGCACATGGCAACATTGGGGAGGATGAACTCCCTTTTAATAGGAAGAGACCACTTGACTAAACTAGGCTCAGGGTGGGGAAGGCACCTGCTGCAAATCGGGGGCGGGGGGACATAAAGACTTTAACTTTTTTTTTTTTTTTTTTAAGTCAGTAGGAGTCAGTGTGCTCTAAAATATGGACTGGTACTGACTGATCAATGGAAAATGCATCTGTAGAGATACAGACTTTGAACTGTAGACTCATTCAATGCATTGTGCACATTTACAAGCTACACAGAAGGATCTTACTTAAACCCTACATGGAATAGAATATGAAATGCAACATCCATCCATCCATCCATCCATTTTCTTCCGCTTATCCGGGGCCGGGTCGCGGGGGCAGCAGCCCAAGCAGAGAATTCCAGACCTCCCTCCACCCAGCCACCTGCCCCGGGGCCTCCTCCCGGTGGGACATGCCCGGAAAACCTCGCCCAGGAGGCGCCCAGGGGGCATCCTTGTCAGATGCCCGAACCACCTCAACTGGCTCCTTTCGATGTGGAGGAGCAGCGGCTCTACTCTGAACCCCTCCCGGATGGCCGAACTTCTCACCCTATCTCTAAGGGAGAGGCCAGCCACCCTTCGGAGGAAGCCCATTTCCGCCGCTTGTATTCGCGATCTCGTTCTTTCGGTCACTACCCACAGCTCGTGACCATAGGTGAGGGTAGGGGCGTAGATCCACCGGTAAATTGAGAGCTTCGCTTTTACACTCAGCTCCCTCTTCACCACAACAGACCGGTACAGCGTCCACATCGCTGCAGCCGCTGCACCAATCCGTCTGTCGATCTCCTGCTCCCTTCTCCCATCACTCATGAACAAGACCCCGAGATACTTAAACTCCTCCACTTGGGGCTGGGTCTCGTCCCTGACCCGGAGTGGGCACTCCACACTTTTTTCCGCAAATCGCTACCTTATCGTGGTGGAGGGGTTTGTGTGTCCCAGGGATCCCAGGAGCTATATTGTCTGGGGGTTTTTGCCCCCTGGTAGGGTCTCCCATGGCAAATTGGTCCTGGGTGTGGGACCAGACAAAGAGGGATTCAGAAGACCCCTATGAAAAGACCATCGAGGGAACAGTTCACCCTGCCAGGGCCTGCCATGGACTAAGGCCCGGCCGGGCACAGCCCGAAAAAGGGACATGAGCCCATCTTTCTGCCAGCCCGCCACCCGCAGGAGGCACCATAGGGGTCAGGTGCCATGTGAGTCGGGCGGCGGCCAGGAGCGGAGGTCCTGGCAGACTGATTCCCAGCTACCAAGACTGGCAATTGAAATGCAACATTTACTTTAGAAATGAGTGGAACTTCACTTCTGTAGCAAAGACCAAACCTTCTTAAATTCAGTATTATTAACAAAATTGGACTAGATGTTTAACAGAAAAAATATTTTCCTGAAACAAACCATTGATTTATCTGATACAAGACAGCAAGGGACAGTAAGACAGAGTCCTGGACAGGAAGTGATCAACATTTCCTTTGGAAACCAATTGGGACTAAAGCAGAAAATTCTTCTTGGGATTAAGCGTTTAATCATGACCACTTTTGTACATATTTCAGAACAGCTGCATTAAGAATAGATGAGTCTGAAAAATAATGCATAAAATAATTGTACAAATTTTATACATTTAGTGTGTAAAAACTTTTAATAAAAATGTTTTTATAAAATTACGCTTTACTATTATTTTTGTTTGTTGTATGAAATTCATGGTCAACAACAATAATTAGATTTTAGCATTAAAAATATCATATTAATTAAAAAGCTCATGGTTAATCCACTTGTTAATTAACCAAAAACATACAAAAAAGATTTTGTTACCAACACTGTGCCAATATGAAGCAGCTGCAGCATAAACCTCACACTGGGTGCTGATTTATATTAAGCCCTGTACAGATTTTTACACTTGTTCTAAATATATCCAATTAGCGCTCATCAGTGATGTACAGTTGCATTTTTTTCCGCGTTAAATGTCGGTGCAGTAGACCCCTTTACTGCCTATGTCCTCACTGTTTACAACCTGTCAAAGGGTCTATATTCTCTGTGATGGCTGCAGTTACAGTTGCATATATTGGGTAATAGCTATCAAACATCACAGTGCTACAATAGACTTATACATAACACTACAATTACATTTTTCTTTCTTTAAATATGGGGTAATAAAGAATTGATTAAGGCTTAGAATTCATTTACATATACAATCACATAAAACTGTCTTCTAAAATAAGTGCTCATATTTTAGTTTTCACTGTTATGTGTATGATTTAACCTCAGCAGCAGCTGCTCCCACTTCTTTGGTTGAGGAATAAAGAAGTGGAAAAGGGGCGGAGCAAGTCCATATGGAGACCTGCAAATTGATCATGGGGGGTTAGTTTCAGTTAGGTTTTTTTTGTATGATACCGCTTTTGTGTCTTTGTGGGCTGATCAGCCACTATGTAAGGGTAGGGCAGTTTGTTTGAGTTAGTAGTTTTTTTTGTTGCCAGCTTTTGAGTGGAGTTCTGTTACTTTGACCTCTTTTATGGGCCCAAGATTTAGATTATTTGCATAATTAAACCAAGTTTGTTTTTTGGGTTTCCTTTCCTTTACTGCTCAGTCCATCAGTCTCGCTTCTTAAGCGTCCCTCTTGATCGGTTAGTCTCAGCTGGTCTGCTGCCTTTTTAGCAGCTCCGATAAAGCCTCCGTTTTTTGCGGCCTCTCCTCATTTTCCAGGATTCTGGCTTCCGCCTCATCCTGCCTTATGTTGGTTTTCGCTGTTTCTCCTTTAATATCGTCGACTTATGCTTTGACATCTTGCCTGAAGTTGCGTATTTCTGTGAGAATCATGGATAAATCCACCAGATCCTCCCCTCTGCTGGTGCCGCCTAAAACCAAGTTTGCTGTGTGGCAGCTATCATTAGGTTCTTCAGGGGGTTGTATTTCGTTGAGTTTATCGACAGGTAGAACAGATTTCTTACTCTCAGAGGTGGTTGTCATCTTCACCCCTTTCTAAAAGTTAAGGCACTGTGGTTTTTACCTCTGTTTTTATTGGCTTCGGAATGGTTTTTGTTGACTTTCGTCTGGAGGTTGTTTACTATGCTGCCATCTCTCACCTGTCCAATTCTGTTCTTTTAATGATTTCTTTGAACTGTTCTTTTTCCAGGGTACCATACATGTGTAATAACTTAAAAAAAACAACAAAAACAAAAACAAGAACAGGATGCACAAATGTTAATTTCTTTTTGGATTTTCTCTAATCCACAATGGATCGTAGGTAGGTAGGTAGGTAGGTAGATAGATACCTACCCATATGGAAAAGATATATATAAATCTTATAAAGTTTGTATCTGTCTTGTGTGAAACTTGTATGAAAAGCATATAAGAGTGAAAACAGATATAAGATCCCTTGAAAAATTATATAATGAAACTTGTATGTTTTGGATACTTACTAAAACAATGTATGAAAGTAATGAGAAAGTGGCCACTTTCATGAGTAAATCATGTAAGCCTTATATGATTTACTCATGAAAGTGGCCACTTTCATGAGTAATCACATATAAGTTTTTACTATTTCTTTTCCATATGGGTGGGTGGGTAGATAGATAGATAGATAGATAGATAGATAGATTCAAATATATTTTGTAACAACAGTTCTATGGTGTCTTTTAACTTGACAAGGCTAAGGCTTGTTAATGTTTCATTACTACTTATTTTTGATTACAGCTGGTAGTTTCTCTGTGCATTAAAAGGGTTCATTTGACTGGACTCATTGGATTGACCAATACTCAGAACAATGTGGAAAATCCAAAGAACAAAGTGGAAAAAGAAGGATTGTACAACTGTAGATTTAAAGTTAAAACAATTCAAAGTACAAGTTAGTTAGATGAGAGGAAAATGGTTAGGATGTTCAGGAACTATAAATGTTCAAGCCTGTCATGAACTAGAAACTACTGAAACGTCAGCATCACTGTCCACAGTGAAGCCTATTTTACCTCACCATGGACTAAGACGGTGCTGACCAAGAAAGACGCCCCTGTTCCAAAATCGACACCTTCAAACTTGACTGAAATTTGCAGCTGCCCATATTTACAAGCCAAATACCTTCTGAAGAAAGGTTTTGTGCTTAGATGAGAGAAAGATTGAGCTGTTTCGCCACTGTGATAAAAAGTGTGTTTGGAGGGGTAAAGGTGAGGCTTTCAAACATGAGAACATGCTGTCGAGCATGGTGGTGGTAGCATCATGCTCTTGGGCTGTGTTGCTGCCAGTGGTATTGGAACATTGCACAAAGTGGATAGAATGATTATGGAGGAATGAATTCTAAAAAACTGATATAAACCCGTATTGTTTGCCTTCAGTGCATTTATTTAGTATGGAAGTACTGAGAAGCAATGGACTGTTTCTTGTGTAGTACTTTCTACTCCACCTAAGGACTCAAAGGGTGACAATACCTATTTCACCTATTCCTATACTCCGTTCTATATAACGTTAACACTCACAAGCAACTTGGGGTTAGTTTCTTGCCCAAGTATATTTGGATATTTCTCAAGCAACCAGGGATCGAACCACCAACCTTCCAATAAGTAAATGATCTGCTCTACCATCTAAGCTACAGTCACCCCGAAGTATTTCTATATGGGACAGATTTAACAGAGTGGCTGAAACATTCCTCAGAGATTTTGGTCCATGGCAGATTTATCAGCTGCACATCCCAAAGATGCTCTATTGGATTAAGGTCTGGTGACTGTAGAGGCCAGAGTACAGTGAACATGTTCAAGAAACCATATTGAGATGATTTAAGCTTTTTTTATACTTTGTTTTATTCTGCAGTCATCAGAAGACGTATACACTGTGGTCATAAAAGGATGGAAATGGTCGGCAACAATATTCCACCATTAGCACCCTGAAGCATTGATCTAATGCGATCCTATAAGGATGGATTCATGTTTTCATGTTCTTTACACCAAATTCTGACCCTTTGATCTGAATGTTGCAGCTCAAAGCAAGACTCATCAGACCTGGTAACATTTGCCCAACCGTCTGTTGTCCAGATTTAGTGAGCCGGTGTGAATTGTAGACTCAGTTTCCTGTTCTTAGCTGACAAGAGTGATATCTGATGTAGTCTTCTCCTCTATTAAGATGCTCTTCTAGGTGCGTTGGTTGTAATAAGGGTTTGTTTAAGTTATTTTTCCCTTCATGTCGGCTCAAAGCAGTCTGACCATTCTTCTCTGACTTTTGACATTAACAAGGAATTTTCACCCAGAGAACTGCTGCTTTTAGATCATCTTATGTAAACCACAGAGATGGTTGTGTGGGGAAATCCCAACAGATCAGCAGTTTCTGAAATACTCAGACAAGCCCGTCTGGCACCAACAAAAAGGAGGCATTCAAAGTCACTTAAATCGCCTTTCCTCCCAATTTTGCTTGACACGTGATTTCTGTTGAAATGATCTGTGGCTCCAAAGTTATGCGCTATCGAGTATATCACTGTTGGTATAATTGGAAAGCCTGTGAAATCAAATATGTTGTGTGACATTTGTGTTTATTGGCCAGAAAGTATGCATGCGTCAATATGGATGTATATAAGTCTAATACAGGGGTGGGCAATTCCAGGCCCTGAGGGCCGGTGTCCTGCAGGTTTTAGATCTCACCTTGGGTCAACACACCTGAATCACATGATTAGTTCATTACCAGGCCTCTGGAGAACTTCAGGACATGTTGAGGAACTAATTTAGCCATTTAAATCAGCTGTGTTGGTTCAAGGACACATCTGAAACCTGCAGGGACACCGGCCCTCGAGGCCTGGAGTTGCCCACCCCTGGTCTAATATGTCTTTAACTTACCCCAGCCCAGCAGGGAATACTAAAGGAAATGTTGTTTTTCTGCAAAGAACTACCAGAGTGTGCAGGTAGATGCCCTCACAAAGCATCCAGAAGTAGTTAACTTCACTAAGGTTGTGAGCACAATAACGGGCACAGTCAAGGTAAGGATGAAGTAGAGAAAGACATTTATGTGGAGAGTTATCCCTTGGCAGCTCAGACTCCTGATGGTTATTAGAAGAGAAGACACATTAGATTTTTACTTTTGAATCACAGATTTGTCCTTAAAGTCCCATGAACTGAAACACCAATCCTATCTCCCCAGTCAAAACAGGTCAAGGCACAAAATTTTTTTTATATATATATATATATATACATACATACATACATACATACATACATACATACATACATACATACATACATACATACATACATACATACATACATGAGTGGGGCACAGAAAGGGATTGGCAAGAATACCAGAAGCGCAAAACACCAGCTACTGGTAGACAGAACAGTCAGCCGAGACTGCAAGACCAGACTGACCAACCTGTGCACTGCCTGGATTGATTACAAGAAGGCCTATGACTCAATGCCCCACAGCTGGATACTGGAATGCCTAGAATTGTACAAGATCAACAGGACCCTAAGAGCCTTCATCAGGAACTCAATGGGGATGTGGCGTACAACACTAGAGGCCAACTCCAAGCCCATAGCACAAGTCACCATCAAGTGCGGGATCTACCAAGGAGATGCTCTGTCCCCACTGCTGTTCTGCATAGGCCTGAACCCCCTCAGTGAGATCATTAACAAGACTGGCTACGGATACCGACTACGGAACGGAGCAGTTGTCAGCCACCTCCTGTACATGGATGACATCAAGCTGTATGCCAAGAGTGAACGAGACATTGATTCACTGATCCACACTACCAGGCTATACAGCAATGACATTAGAATGTCGTTCGGACTGGAGAAGTGTAGTCGAATGGTAACAAAAAGAGGGAAGGTAGTCAGAACTGAGGGGATTGAACTACCAGAAGGCAACATTGCAGACATAGAGGACAGTTACAAGTACCTGGGGATCCCGCAGGCAAATGGGAACCATGAAGAGGCCGCTAGAAAGGCTGCAACCACCAAGTACCTGCAGAGGGTCAGGCAAGTCCTGAGGAGTCAGCTGAATGGTAAGAACAAGATCCGGGCCATCAACACGTACGCCCTGCCCGTGATCAGGTACCCTGCTGGGGTAATAGGCTGGCCAAAGGAGGAGATAGAAGCCACTGACATAAAGACAAGAAAGCTCCTTACCATGCATGGAGGGTTTCACCCCAAGTCCAGCACCCTGAGGCTGCACGCTAAGCGGAAGGAAGGGGGCCAGGGACTGGTGAGTGTCAGCACCACAGTCCAGGATGAGACAACGAACATCCAAGAATACATTGGGAAGATGGCCCCAACTGACCGAGTGCTCAGTGAATACCTCAGGCAGCAGAAACCCAAGAAAGAGGAGGGAGACGAGGAACCATCATGGAAGGACAGGCCCCTGCACAGTATGTACCACCGGCAGATAGAGGAGGTGGCTGATATCCAGAAATCCTACCAGTGGCTGGACAAAGCTGGACTGAAAGACAGCACAGAGGCACTAATCATGGCAGCACAAGAACAAGCTCTGAGTACAAGATCCATAGAGGCTGGGATCTATCACACCAGGCAAGACCCCAGGTGCAGGCTGTGTAAAGATGCCCCAGAGACAATCCAGCACATAACAGCAGGGTGCAAGATGCTAGCAGGCAAGGCATACATGGAACGCCATAACCAAGTGGCCGGCATAGTGTACAGGAACATCTGTGTCGAGTATAACCTGGAAGTCCCGAGGTCAAAATGGGAGATGCCCCCAAGGGTGGTGGAGAATGACCGAGCTAAGATCCTGTGGGACTTCCAGATACAGACGGACAAAATGGTGGTGGCTAACCAACCGGACATAGTGGTGGTAGACAAACAGAAGAAGACGGCCGTAGTGATCGATGTAGCGGTTCCGAATGACAGCAATATCAGGAAGAAGGAACACGAGAAGCTGGAGAAATACCAAGGGCTCAGAGAAGAGCTCGAGAAGATGTGGAGGGTGAAGGTAACGGTGGTCCCCGTGGTAATCGGAGCACTAGGTGCGGTGACTCCCAAGCTAGGCGAGTGGCTCCAGCAGATCCCGGGAATAACATCGGAGATCTCTGTCCAGAAGAGCGCAGTCCTGGGAACAGCTAAGATACTGCGCAGGACCCTCAAGCTCCCAGGCCTCTGGTAGAGGACCCGAGCTTGAAGGATAAACCGCCCGCAGGGGCGTGCTGGGTGTTATATACAAGTTCAAAGGCTTACCTTTACACAAAAGAATAAACAAAACCTTTCTTCAGAGTGTGCTGAAGCCAGGAGTAATCCTTCAACCTGAGAGTTTGCCTTTACTAATAAATGAAAGCAATGAAACAACCCTGATCCTCCTTTTTTTGTTTTCCAGGGGCAGTTCTCCACAGTTTGTTTCAGACCAGAGACAGAGGCGACACGGAGCTGGGTGTCCGGATAAAAACTGACTGACTGGGGCTGCTGATGACATCACATGCTAGCCTGCTGTTCCGACGAGACACTCCAGGAGAGCAACGATGAGCATTACAACACAGCTGGACAATAATCATATAGATGAATGATGTAAGGATGTGAGTGTTATGACTGATTGCATAAAGAGTTTTAAAGTCTTAAAAAATGACTGCAAATGTATAACACTCATCAGCAACTGTGTGATGAATGGAAGCAGGAAGAAAAAAGTGACACAATATATAATAAATCACTGTGCATTTGGTTTTTTTTTATTTTATTTATTTAACTAATCAGGCTGCAGAAACTGAACCAATGAGCATGAAGAGTTCAAGTTTTTAACAAAGGTGACCTCTGCTGGATAAAAATAATAACTAGATAAAGTTGGCACTTCATGGATCCTGGATTTAAGTCTATGGGATGGAAATTTATTTTTAAACATAACTAATATGTAGACTGCTTTCTTCCATTTGTGCAACATCTCTAAAATTAGAAATATCCTGTCTCAGAGTGATGCTGAAAAACTAGTGCATGCATTTATTACTTCCAGGCTGGACTACTGTAATTCATTATTATCAGGGTGTCCTAAAAACTCCCTGAAAAGCCTTCAATTAATCCAAAATGCTGCAGCAAGAGTACTGACAGGGACTAGAAAGAGAGAGCAGATTTCTCCTGTATTGGCTTCCCTTCATTGGCTTCCTGTTAAATCCAGAATTGAATTCAAAATCCTTAAATAATCAGGCCCCATCTTGTGTTAATGACCTTGTGGTACCATATCACCCTATTAGAGCACTTCGCTCTCACACTGCAGGCCTACTTGTTGTTCCTAGAGTATTTAAAAGTAGAATGGGAGGCAGAGCCTTCAGTTTTCAGGCCCCTCTTCTGTGGAACCAGCTTCCAGTTTGGATTCGGGAGACAGACACTATCTCTACTTTTAAGATTAGGCTTCAAACTTTCCTTTTTGCTAAAGCACATAGTTAGGGCTGGACCAGGTGACCCTGAATCCTCCCTTAGTTATGCTGCAATAGGTAAAGGCTGCTGGAGGATCCCCATGATGCACTGAGTTTTTCTTCTTCAGTCACCTTTCTCACTCACTATGTATTAATAGACCTCTCTGCACCGAATCATACTTGTTATTAATCTCTGTCTCTCTTCCACAGCATTTCTTTTATCCTGTCTTCCTTCTCTCACCCCAACCGGTCGCAGCAGATGGCCCCATCCCTCCCTGAGCCTGGTTCTGCCGGAGGTTTCTTCCTGTTAAAAGGGAGTTTTTCCTTCCCACTGTCGCCAAGGTGCTGCTCATAGGGGGTCATATTGTGTCGAGCTGAGGAACCTTAACAACAAAGCACCTACACAGACATTAAGCTTGCTGTTCTACCCCAAAAGGATAGGGAGAGCTCTTTATTGAACACTTCCCTCTACTACACTGTGTTTCAGAGGGTCAATAACTACAAGCCTGAACTCACTCATGGCACTACATTCTTTACATTAACAATAACTGTCTGGGAATTTATACTGCAGCATCAACAAGAACAGTTAAGAGTCACGTAACCATAAACAATAAACATCTTAAACAGCAATACATATTCCCAAGGCATGATGGGAGATAACTAGCCGCTTCCAACACACCACAATATGATTGTTGTATGTATCTGTATGTATTATTTTAGGCTCTACCTTACAATATAAAGCACCTTGAGGTAATTGTTGTTGTGATTTGGCGCTGTATAAATAATATCAAACTGAATTGAATTGAATATGAATTCTAACTGTTGTCAAATAGGGCTGTCAGCTGTGTACCAACCTGATTGCTGCACAACACAACTGATGGTCCCAACCCCATTAAGACGGCAAGAAATTCCACAAATGAACACTGTACAAGGTACACCTGTGAAGTGAAAGCCATTTCAGGTGACTACATCATGAAGCTCACTGAGAGAAGGCCAAGGGTTTGCAGTGCTATCAACAAAGCAAAAGGTGGCTACTTTCAGGAATCTAAAATATAAGACAAATTCAGAGTTTTTTGCTCACTCCCCCCCACCCCCAACTGCAGCATCCAATACACACTCAACACAAGGCTCCAGCCTGTCTCTCTCAACCACCCAGGTTAGGAGGGAACTGAGGAGGATTAATGGCAAGAAGGCAGCGGGTCCAGATGGCATCAGCTCGAGGGTCGTCAGGTCCTGCGCGGACCAACTGTGTGGGGTGATGGAGCACCTCTTCAACCTGAGCCTGAGGTTGGGAAGAGTCCCACAGCTCTGGAAAACCTCCTGTGTTGTACCAGTGCCAAAGACTTCACGCCCCAAGGACCTCAACAGCTACAGGCCGGTGGCTCTGACATCCCACCTGATGAAGACCCTGGAGCGGTTGGTCCTGGCTCAGCTTCGGCGCCTAATAAGCTCATCACTGGACCCACTTCAGTTTGCCTACCAGCCTGGCATTGGAGCGGATGATGCCGTCATTCACCTCCTACATCGTTCCCTCGCTCACCTGGAGACCGCTGGGAGCACTGTGAGAATCATGTTCTTTGATTTCTCCAGTGCCTTCAACACTATTCTTCCCTCGGTTCTAAAGGACAAGCTGGTGAACTCTGGAGTGGACCATCACCTCACTACCTGGATCCTGGACTACCTCACCGACCGACCACAGTATGTGAGGACTCAGGGCTGTGTGTCGGACAGGGTCGTCTGCAGTACGGGGGCCCCACAGGGAACGGTTCTGGCTCCGTTCCTCTTCACCATCTACACTGCAGACTTCTCCCACAATTCCACCCAGTGCTTCCTGCAGAAGTTCTCTGATGACTCTGCAATAGTCGGCCTCATCACTGATGGGGACGACAAGGAGTACAGAGGTCTGACCCAAGACTTTGTGGACTGGTGCCAGCTGAACTACCTCCAGATCAACGCCAGTAAAACCAAGGAACTGGTGGTAGACTTCCGCAGGCACAAGCATTCTCCACTGCAACCACTGAACATCCAAGGTATGGACATTGAGGCTGTGGACAGCTACAGGTACCTTGGTGTTCATCTGAACAATAGACTGGACTGGACTCATAACTCAGACGCCCTCTACAGGAAAGGGCAGAGCAGGCTGTACCTGCTGCGGAGACTCAGGTCATTTGGAGTGGAGGGCCCACTCCTGAAGACCTTCTATGACTCTGTTGTGGCTTCTGCTATCTTTTATGGCGTGGTCTGCTGGGGCGGCAGCATCTCTGCTGGGGACAGGAAGAGACTGAACAGGGTGATCCGAAGGGCCAGCTCTGTTCTAGGATGCCCTCTGGACCCAGTGGAGGTGGTGAGTGACAGGAGAACGGCGGCTAAGCTGTCATCCCTGTTGGACAACATCTCCCACCCCATGCAGCAGACTGTGACAGCACTGAGCAGCTCCTTCAGTGGGAGACTGCGGCACCCACGGTGTGGGACGGAGAGATTTCGCAGGTCTTTCCTCCCCACTGCTGTCAGACTCCATAATAAAGACTTCAACTGATCAAGCACACACATCCATACGTATGCAATAATACTAAGTGCAATAATCCTTTCTGTCATCGTTGTATTTTTATTCAGTTGTATATAGTATTTGTATTTGTATTCTATTTTTATCTTATTGTATATTTATTTTATTTTATTCTACTGTATATAGTATTTTATTCTATTCTGTACAGTTGTGTACTGTATTTATTCTTATTGTATTCAAATTTTTGCCTCATAACTTTTGCACTGTCCACTTCCTGCTGTGACAAAACAAATTTCCCACGTGTGGGACTAATAAAGGTTATCTTATCTTATCTTATCTTTTATATATATTTTTTTCTTTGCTGCATAATTCCATATATTTGCTTCATATATTTGATGTCTTCAGTATGTATCTTCAAAGTAGAAAGTAGTAAAAATAAAGAAAACGCATTAAATGAGAAGGTGTGTCCAAAGTTTTGACGGGTAGTGTATATATTTTAAATATATAACTTTCTACAGACTGAGTATCTGAGGATGATGTGAGTAACATCATCATCATCAGCAACAATACAATACAACATGTGTAATAGTGATAGCCAAATGTAGCTTTCTGAAGCATTAAAGCTTGTATTGAGAAACGGTTCATTACTCGAAGCTCTTCAACACAGTCATCTTTGGTGACATCTGGTGGGCAAAAATATGAAGAGCAGCATGAATCTACAACTTAAAATGAACTGCTTTATTATGATGCCCACTCTACAGAGCTGAATTAACAGCTTCTGTTTGATATTGGGCTGATATGATGCTTTGAACATGTATTTTTTGGGGTGAAAAAAATGACGTTATGTCTATGTTTATAATAAATCATTTTGATTAATTAACCTTCCTTGTTACATGTTCCATGGTGAATGAAGGTTCTGTTGAATCGTGTCCAATGAAGTTTCGGACGTCATTGGTCACGTGACTCTGTTCAGACGAACCAAGCCTCGTTTCGTAAGCGTGTTGAATGCGCCGGAGCTTCAGCTTCAAACGTGCTGTTACTAGTAACAGGGTCAGTTGCAAAAGTCTCTTCTCACAGTTCTCACTGTTTTCTACAGTAATTGGTAAATACTTCTTTACACTAAAACGAACCATCAAATCTTGTAGTGACTATGGTAACGCTTACCCGATGCGTCTGCCACAAATCTCACGAGAACTGGAAGAAAGTTGCGCACGCAGCCGTCGCCATCTTTAAAATTAGAAGGAGGCGTATGCAGGCATTGCTGGTGTGCAGCCAGTTAATTAAACTTGGGCAAATTTCTACAACAAAAGTATTCCAAGCATGGCTAATCGAAATATGCAACAAGTTAACATGCAAAGCAACAATTCTCCTCAACCGGCGAGACGCGGAACAGACTCACCGGCGGCGGAGCAGACACCGGCGAACAAAGACAGCCCGGCCCCGCCGCCGAGGCAGTCCCCCGTTGCTGAACAAATGGAAGGAGCTGTGGAAGGAAGCGGCGAAGGCCCGACAGAAATGACCCTAGACATTACTAGTTTCCGAAAGCCCGGTGAAAAGACGTTCACTCAGCGCTCCCGTCTTTTTGTCGGCAGTCTCCCGCCGGATATTCCAGAGGAGGAGTTCAAAAACATGTTTTCTAAATATGGGAACGTCAACGAGGTGTTCATCAACAGAGAGCGGGGCTTCGGCTTCATTCGTTTGGTATGGAAAATAGTTCTACTTGTTGGTTTTAACGTGAAGCCTCAAATATAATAAACACACACACATATAGCAAGCTTTTATGTAGCATTACTAATTAATATATATTGGAAGCTAGCGTCTTATATTTGAAAGTAAATTATTTATTTTTATTTATTTTTTTGCAATTCTACATCCTATACGTTATGTCAGGCACACTTTAACAATGTTGCGTGAAAGCAATGTTGAGGGAATGCGTCTTTATCCCTTCAGGAAACCCGAACTGTAGCAGAGATCGCTAAAGTCGAGCTGGATGGGACTATTTTGAATAATCGACCAATCAGAGTCCGCTTTGCCACACACGGTTCTGCGCTCACAGTGCGCAATCTGCTGCCTGTGGTGACAAATGAACTGCTGGAACAGGTAGAGTAGACAAGAGAAGAAAACTATTTAGTAAAATCTGCATGTCTCGTTCCTCTGTATTGCTACAATGATTTATGCATTTATGGTTACCTAACTTCGCTGTATCCTCAGGCGTTTTCCCAGTTTGGACCAGTGGAACGGGCTATTGCTGTGACAGATGATCGAGGTCGTCCCACTGGGAGAGGCATTGTGGAGTTTGCAAGCAAAGTAGCAGCGCGTAAAGCTCTGGAGCGCTGCACCGAGGGAGCACTGTTGCTGACCACGTAAGGAGCAGAGGGATGAGGCTATTAATGAGCTGAAAACATTTGAATATGTTCATTCTGGTGTTAAGTTTGTAATTACATTCGGTTCTTTAAAGTAACTTGTTTTTATTTTAAAACTGCAGCAACACCACATTAGGTCCTTGCCATTATAGAAGTGAAAAAGATGGTTTTAGGATTAATTTTGTCACCCTTCATCGGTATCCCCAGTACTTCCTGTGGCAATGTTTCATAGGATTAATACAGTAAGTCTGAGTGTACAGATACATGAGTCTGCACAAATTGGACATGCTTTCAGAACTTATTTCCATAATCACTTTGTCACAAATATGTGAGCAATATAATCAAATCATTCTCCGGTGAGAGTTGTCACACGAATGAAATCCTAACTAAATCTCCTGGGACTTCAGCTGGTGACAGTAGCTTAGCATCATATGAACCAGTTTTCCTCCTACTGAACATTCTAACAGACCCTACAGCATGGAGGAGATGTCAAGAAGCTGCAGTCCAAGATAATGGAGCTGGAGTCCATCTGGAGAAGCAGCTGAAGGGTACTGAGAAATGCTCGAATAGCAGCATGGACAGTGAGCCAGCAGTTGTGCAAAAAATGCAGGCCAGGAAGGGCTGGGGATAGCTGGTGAGAAGTGACTGAATTTTTAAAATAAGAGGAGATTGTCCAGTGGAAAATTAACTGTCCTCATGGCATTTGGCAAAACAGGTTGCCAAATGCATATATGCGGATCTCCCAAATTTTATTAACCAATAGAATAGAATAGAATTCAACTTTATTGTCAATGCACATGCACAGGTACAGGGCAACGAAATGCAGTTTGCATCCATCCAGAAGTGCTTTAGTGATATAGATATATTATAATATATATTAGCAATAATATAGATATGTAAGTATATTACAGAAATGGGTCTATTATGGTATGTTATAATGTACACGGTATGAAGTATGTTGTGAATATTCTATAAGTATGTACAGGCTGTAGTGAGTACAAGCTATGAACAGGATATAAATATGAAATAAAAAAACTGTACAGAAATATGAGATATACAGTTATACAGAAATGTGAACTATGCAAGTTATAAACAGTTGTAGGATTAAAAATTATCGTATGTACAGAATGATTATTTACACAGAACTATACAATAGTTCTGTGTAAATAATCATTCTGTACATACGATAATATCTGCTAATGTTAGAATTAACAGTTTCTTCACGTTTTTTCAGAACGCCCTGTCCTGCCATTGTGGAACCTGCAGAACATTTTGATGATGAGGATGGTCTTACTGAAAAACTGCTCCAAAAGACTCCGAAGTACTATAAGTAAGCAATGAGTCATTTTGCAGTCACATCGTAATTCAGTGGATTTGTTTCCTTCCTTTGATACTGTTGTAGACAACTGAAGGTCCGTATCAGAGGAATGCTATAATTCGGATTTATTGACAGTACTTGCATTTTCTCCTCAGGGAACGAGAACAGAAGCCACGTTTTGCTCAGCCCGGGACGTTTGAGTTTGAGTTCTCATCTCGTTGGAAAGCTCTTGATGAGATGGAGAAACAGCAGAGGGACCAGGTGGACAGGAACATTAAAGAGGCTAAAGAGAAACTGGAGGCCGAGCTGGAGTCAGCCAAGCATGAACATCAGCTCATGTTAATGAGACAAGGTGTGGTCTGTGACCTTTATTGCTCATTTTTACATATGGAGTTTAATACCAGCCTGCTAATGTGGATAATATCTAGTAATGTTTTGGAGATGCTAATCAGCTTTTTGCATATATTTCGATGGAAGAAAAGTATATGGACCTTTCCGAAATGAACTGGTTAATAATTCTGTTAGTGTTTTCTCTGATTTAAAAAATTAAAGAAAGAAAAATTGTTATTTCACAGAACTTTGTGAAAATAAATATCATGCAATATAATGTAGCCTTACAATCAGTTTCCTTTCCAGTGAGTCTCTCATTTCTTGGATGAACTTTTTTACGTTTACTGTCATTGATCTAGACCTAATGAGACGTCAGGAGGAGCTGAGGAGACTTGAGGAGCTTCGCAACCAAGAGCTACAGAGACGAAAGCAGATAGAGATGAGGTGTGCTTCTTTATTTAAGCAGTTAAAGTTCATGAGAATGTGATTAGTATTTACTGTAAAGGGCCAAATGATATTGTTTTGCTTCTCTTGAGGCACAGATCTGTTAGGTTAAAAGTCGTGGTTCATTTTTACCCCACTTGTCCCATTTATTTTGGTTGTTTACATATTAAAAATAAATGAAAATTACTGGACTAGAATCGATCTGACGATAAGATGCTTTCTTTTAAAGCTCATTGAGGTTTGTGTTAATCGATCTGCAATTGTTCACACATTGTTCACTCTTTGCTTTGTAGGCACGAGGAGGAGAGGAGGAGGAGGGAGGAGGAGCTGATGAGGCACAGAGAGCAGGAGGACCTGAGACGCCAACCAGATGGCTTCAAACCAAACTACATGGAAAACGTGAGTACAGATGGAGCACATACATCCACCTGCCTGGTTACTTTCTATACTGATGTGAGGGTACACAGCCACCTAAAATTAATAGCATCTGCCAGTAATGTAACCTAAAGGCTGGTGTTTTTTTTTAATACTTTCTTACTTAATACTTACATACACAACCTGTATATTTATGCACGTCACATCGCACCATAGAGTTTTGTTTTGTTTTATAATTCGTTTTCAAAGGTCTAAATGTAGGAATATAAAGAGATTGACTTATTGACTTTGATGAAACTACCTAAGTAGTGTGATACACCCTGTATAGCCATCAATACAGAGCTGTACCTTTACATCTTACTTCATAACCTTCAGTTGTTGGACTTTGTTGCTAGTAGTGTGTCTTATCTGTTGCAATCAGTTTCTTTTATTCCTTTCTTGAGGAAGTAGTTTTAATATGACGATGTATCCTGTACTTCATACATCAGTTCCAAAATAACCCATAATTTTAACACGCTGGGTTGGTTGAAGTTATCATTTTTGGCTTCTAAGAGCAGAAGTAGTGTGAGTATGTCAGACCACATGCACAAATGTTGGGTTTAGTTTGTGCTTCAGGTCGCTATCCTTATAGAAACATCCCCAGAACTGACATTTCTTTTATAGTCAGACTTGTGTAGAAATCTAGTTTGACAGCAAATTTGATTAGTAGGAAAAGTGCTGCATGCTCTTTTGTCCAACTAGTGAAAGAAATATTATTTTTTGGAAACTGCGAGCTTGGCATGTGGCTGTTACCGAAGTGGTTATTTGGAACAAGAAGTTACACCACTTAAAGGTCAGGTATCACAGGCTAGCTTGCTAACTTTAATAAGTGATATTATTAGGAATGATAACGGTTTCCCTTTCTCTGGTCACAGCACTTGGTCATACCAACACTATTGTGTGCATTGTAGATGTATAAATAGCATTCAAATTCTTCTATTTGCCAAAACTGTAAATTGGAATCTTTCGTTCTGTAACTGTAAAATAAGCCAACTTATGCAAAAATAAGCAGAAAACACAAATTTTCTAACAAATGACGGCACTGATGAAATTTCATGATTCAAAACATTTCTGTGACTGGAGTTCACTGGTATATTAACTTTGTACTCAGTTTATACGACTAACAAGTTAATACAAATAGCTAACATGTAGCAGCCCCCAGTGATAGTGAGGGAACTTCAAGATTAGCTTCACTTCCCTGACCTGGTGGCTGTGTTTATATTTTATATACAGTCTGTGGTCTTTGCTGAGCAGAACATGTTTTTCCTGTTTGGATTCATTTTGCGTCACTTCAACTGACAAGAATCTGACTCACTATATTTTTTTGTAGTTTTTCTACAAGCTTTATTTCACTTCAAGCTTTATTTGACTTCATCTCCTGTTTATGAAAGCTTGTAATGCTTTATTAGTCAGAGCCATTGAAGTCAGAGCCATTGAATACTCAGAGTTGTCAGTGGGGGTTCAAAATGCATGATTATTGTGATTGATGTAGAATTCACATAGTTCCTGAAATGCTTATTAGGCATTTCAACTGTGTAAATATGTATAGAGAAAACTGTTTGTTCGTAGTTAGTACTCAATAAATGGTGACCTACAATATTTTTTAATACCATATTAATGTATATGTAGTTTATGTATATTTATTCCTAAGTAAAATAATAAAGGATTTACAGTAAGCCTTATTTGTTGTCGTAACATAGTCAGTGATACATGTTCAGCATGTTGGTGTTAATTTGTTTCTTTTTTTTTTTTTTTTTCTTTTTTTTTCATTTTCCTCATAAAGCAAAAATTAATTGGTTGTGCCACATTTATGTGTCTGCTAACAGTATGGAATAACATAGCCTAATCTGTCCAATGCAGTCACATACATCATTAAATCTCTAATCACACATTACGCTGTGAACCACCAGCATGGTTTAAGTAAACTGGGTTTAGATGTGTTGTTCTTTAAACGTGTTATCTTTAACAAACACGTCCCAAATGTATATGCAGCTATAACTGCTCCACTATTGTGAGGATTGTTAATCGACTCTTGGCGTTTTTTGATTGTTCTTATTTATTTATTTAAATAAATAAAATTGTAATGAAGCAAGAAAATATGACTGCAAGACTGGTCGTAGTTAGGACACTCATAGAAACTACATCCGTCTCAGACTTTGTGTAGTTCAGATGCTGAGCTCAGAAGATCATGACAATGTTTTCAAAACTTTAAGCTGATTTATTTTTATTTTTTAAAAGGGGTCTTTTTAATTTTTTAGTTTCTTAAAGAACTACAATAAGCTTTTATACAAAATAAAAATTAAGTATTAGCAGTATTTTTGCAGAAGTGTTGTTTTAGGTAATTAAGCTATTAATGTCTCAGTGCTCAACAGTCTTATGTGACAATCCACCTTTTTGTAAGGTTTCGTTTCAGTTAGTTTCGTTTCAGTTAGCAGGATGCACATGCACTAAACAAAATCTGAAGTCAAACAGTGTAGCTCTGTTGCACTGCCAGTTTCTAAATTAAAGTTCTCATGATCTCAATACAGGTTGTGTGAATAGAGTTTTTGCTACATAGACATTTTTGCTATAATTTAAAAAGAAAAATATTAGTTATGTAATAAAACATGTGACATCCACCCCAACCTGTTCTATCTTATTAAAGTGTAACATGTAGGGCTTAACTTTGAAAATATCTTTACAGAGTCTATAAATATCTCGTTTTTAAACATGCTGAGGGCTCTGTATATGATCAGCTGGTAAAAAGCAACATTTAGTGTTAACAGCAGTGACTATTTGTAATGATCTGACTATGCTGTCATGTAGGTGTGTAGCTGTTCGTATGATACTGCATTTTATTGATTTCTGTTATAACTTTTCTCTTCGTGTCCTTTGCTGTGTTTAAAGGTCCTGTTGGCGTCTCTTTACTTTCACATAGCAAATGGATGCTGAACAAATGTACCTAGACCTACCAATGTCTGCCATCTGTCTCTTATGACTTTTAGTCAGAGTAGTAATCAAAAAATACAGTACAAAAAATGGAAGTGTCAATGAACATGAACATTTTTGTAGTAGAATACCCGAGAAAGAGCAATTAGAAACCACTTTGTATTAACCAGACAACTATGAGGGTTTCATGTTTTGTTTGTCAGGACATTTGCCACTTAATGTGGACATAGTATATATCCACATAATACTAATATCTTGCAATGATGAGTAAAATATTTTTTTAAACTTGCTCATGTCCTTGTAATTTGTAGTACTTAGGTGTAGGTTGTAGTACAATGTTGTAGGTTTTATTGTCTCCCAAGAATCTAAATCTTGCATTTGTTGCTCTCTAGAGTTTAAAGTAGCAGTAAAATAATCACTGTTTGATAGATACTTTAGATTAGTGCAATTTTAGTCAGTTTTCTTAAAACTGCAACATAGTGACCATTTAAAAGGTAAGTACAGTAAATGGTACAGAAGTTTAGAATCACAGTATTTCCAGTAACTTGTTTCCTCTCCCACCTTCTCCAATGATATCTTTGATGTAGGCCACATTCATGATTGTTGTTGAACTGTATTATGAAAGTCTGTTGTATAGATTGTGATTTAATTGTGGAAATGTGCATATCGACCTACTCATACAAGTTTTACTTTATATTAAAATAGAACGTTTTTTTTTTTTTTTGTTTTCTCATACTAGATTTGGTCTGTTTTGAATCTTAATTACTTTTTGTGTCTGCAGGATTGTGTGTATTAGAGTGTGTGTGTGTGTGTGTGTGTGTGTGTGTGTGTGTGTGTGTGTGAATGAAATGTCTTAGTAGGGGTGTTGTGTGCGTGTGGAAAAGCGAGCATGACCATGGGGTCGGACACACCAAAATGACCTTTTAAGCGGGTATCACCAAATCCTCGCCTGTCTGCTACCATTAATGTACATGTACATAGATTTTTGACTTTGGGTAAATATGGTGACTGTGTGTGTTTTGTGCTTAGCTTTCAATGCAAACCAAAAATTCCAATACTAGTTGTTATATGATATGTTTATGTAAAAAAAACAACAAAAAAAACAAAAACAAAAAAAACAAGGAAAGAACTTCAGAACAACATTTTTGGATTTGCAAAAATTACAAACCAGTTATATTGTATTTATATATAATATTTTTAATTATTTAAAGGAGAAATGCACTTGTACATGCTGTACTCGGATATGTCCAAGTGCTTTCATTTTTGTACTGACGCGGGTCTATTGCAAAAACTGTTTATTGGTAGAGAGAGAGGCAAAATGGACTCTATTTACTTTGTTCTCCATCCTTGACATTCTGTAACTTGATAAATTACTACAAATGAAGGCTCCCTTACAGTATTGTTGCAGTCACCATGCTGTCCTTGGATTCACATATGAAGAACGTGCTTTATGAAATTTGCCAACTTGGTGTGTCAGATATTAACAGTTTTATTTGATACAGATTTTTACAAAAGTAATTTGTCCTTGTTTGAATAGAGTCAAAGAAGCACTAAAGCTAACACTAAATTCTAGCTTTACTACAACTGCTATTCATCCAAGTGTGAGATTGCTTGTCTGCCATTGTGTGGAAATGTAATGATTTGTGAGTGTGAGTGTTCTGCAGTTGGCTCTCCGCTGAGCGTTTGTATTTTAGCAGTGTTATTCTGAAGGCTTCTCTTCACTTCTTCCAGAGAGAACAGGAAATGAGAGTGGGTGAGCTGGGCCCTCGTGGAGCCATTAATATGGGAGGTATGGGCATCATTGTGTAAGGACTGGTTAATACAAAAACCAGATCAAGTGATTTGTTTTCATGTATCAGGTTTATTCTTCTTGCATTCCTAGTGGCTTATTTCCAACACTGCAATTAACATATATTGGAGTGTTTTTAATGCTTTTTCAGTTGGAAATGGAGTCAGTTGGGATGCAGTACACAGCAGTAAAAATAAACTATGTTCCTCACAATAACATGGACTTGATACTAACAAGAATTTACAGTGTGCTGAATGGGTACTGTCTCTTAGGGTGGTGGGGTTGATAGTTTGAGAACTACTGGGTCTCTGAGCCTTCATCCTCAGCTCTGTGTGGGTCTGACATAATAGATAATAAATGTTAAAAACATATTCATTTATGAGATATTTTAAGTTGTGCAAGTCTTGGCCTTTAGCCTTGCAGTACATGCAGACTTAATTCTTTTTCTTTCATGTTGGGAATACAAATCATGTCTTCAACAATTTGTGATCTTCTGAGTGCAGGATGAGGGGCTGGGGACTGTGGATTCTCATTATATAGACTCGACACATTAATCTTAATGTTAGCTGTTTAGCATAAAGACTATAACCTAGGATTGCACATCACCTTATAAACCATTCTGCAGTAACTCATTTAAATGTCTCATAGCAACTCAATAACTCATAGCAAAATGTCTAGCTAACTTCATTTAAAGGGAGTGCTGTATCTGGTTCGTAATGTGTGCTTTTCAGTGTAACTATCTACAGTGCTTTAAAAAAATGATTTGCAGGTGTCATACATTTGACATGATTTTTTTTCTCTATTATTTTTAAAAAGTCAAAGTATTCCTCAGTTTTTAAAGAAGCTTAATATTACAAAGCTTTTGGTACACTGTAGATTTAGGGCAAGCGTCTGGTGGTACTCTAACTCTGCCAATATAGAAGCATCTGAATACATGAATAATTCTGCAATCTGTGAACAGACTATAATGGAGCTTAACAGAAGCTTAATGGAGCTTGCAGTTTTTCTGCAAAAATAAAAGCCGTTTTGTCTGTGCTTGCTCCATAACGGCCTTCTTTAGTGCCTCGAAAAAGCAAGATTAATTAGTGTTGTACTGTATTTGATAAAACAGGCGACCCAAGCAGGGGCTTCAGTTTATATTGGACCTTATAGTTGGCCTTGTATTGGGTAATGTTGGTGAGTGATTTCTGTTACAGGATGAATTTCACTTCTGGAGCTCATCAGCTGCTAAATTCATGTTCTTTGTAAAAGTAATGTCAGGTCATCAGGCATTGTTGGCACCACCAAATTCATGTAGTTTAGCTAAGTTATAGCACCCCCAATTCTTGCTAACGTTATTGCTGTGTGAGTGGAAATGCCAGTTGAGTAGCTTTACAAATTACTTCATCAGCTAATGTGATCCATGATATTAACTTTAATAATAAACAGTATTGATTTTAATTAACAATCAATTATGTAACTGTACATAGCAATGGTTAATTTTTTTTTTTTTTTGCTTTAATAACTAAAAATAATCCAAGATACAATTGACGATTCGTTAGCTAGCTAGTTGTAACTTGCCTGCCCTACCTTAATCTGTCTTTGGTAACTTTGTGGATTGCTGTAAGAGATCCATGACATCCAGTGCAGTGTTATAATGTATCACAGTCTTTTATGTTCCATCAAGGTTTAGCTAATGCTAAATGCTTAATATCCATCAAGGTTTAGCTAATGCTAAAACAGTGTGCAAACTGTCACAGAAAACATTTTAATGCAACAAGATGGAAAAATTGGGGAACTGTTAAGGTAGATGTGTAGCATCTCCAAAATCTCACAATTAAAGTTACTACTATGTAAGTAAGAGGAAATTGAATAGTATCCTTAATCGTGTTTTCATTAGTGTAGAAACCCATGTAATTTCGTATATTTTTGTTAGCTTAGAAGAAACGCTTCTTTTGTACGTGGAAACAACAGATCCACTTTCACTAGGCCTGTCATAGTGTGTCATTTTTCTGCAGTGTCCAATAATACCCAAACACTGAGCTCTATGTTTCTAATATATATGTACAGAGTGAAGTACAAATACTGTAGTTGGTTCCAGTCTGCTACCTGATCTCTACCAAGTCCTGCACACTGCTTCTTTAACACATGTCATTTGTTTTAATATATAAATGGTGTTAGATACACTTTGAACAACTTTCTTTAATTTGTTTTCTTTGATATCACTTTCGCCTGTCCCAGTGACAACTCCATAAAGTTATTTTCTGAGTATGCTACTTTAACCAGTAAATGAAATAATATATGAATACACTGAATGTATGGCATTGTTTGTAAGAAATAAGAGTCTGGCAGAATTATGATGTTGCTCTGAAACTATTGATGGGGGGGTTTGTAGATGTTTGTGTTAGTTAAACTGCCTTTGCTGATCTAGTTATGTTGATTATGCCTGAATGCAAAGTAAAATATGTAGTATACGTTTTATTTATTTGTTTATTTATTTGTATTCTGATAATAGTCAGTTTTCAAATGGTGATTAATCCTCATTCAAAATGCTTGAAAACTTGTGTGTACAATGCTCTTTCTATCTCCTATAATTTAGAAGTATGATTGATTTTCTTAAAGAATGATTTTCTTTATTTTTTGCTCACATCTTTTATCATGTAAAAGAAATATTGGCCTAATTCAGTAAATAGGATTATATTGATCATTGATTCTGAATTGAGAGTAATTTTCAAGTCAAGTTGATTATTAGCTCCAGAAATGTACAGAGTCTTTTGAGGTGGGGGTTAAATAATGAATCACATGTTTGTAGACATGTTTGTTTTTGTTGTTTTTTTGGGGGGGGGGGGTAGTTGACTATTACTATCTAGCTTCTCCAGCTCTAATAAATACTATTGTGATTATGGTGATGTGCAATCCAAGGGTTATTAGAAATCTATGGACTTTAGGAGTTGGTGTTATTTTTATTTATTTATTTATTTATTTTCTGTCTTTTACCCACCATGAGGCAGCCTTTATAATTCTGTCGGAACATAGTCCTTGTCCACTATTTTAACTTAACGTTGGTTTTTGGTTGTAAAATATATTTATTTATTTTATCTCAAGTATTATGGTCTTGTCGGTCATTTGGTTGGTTCATTGTTGAATTGCCATGAAATTCTGCAAAAACATTTGGGTGATGTATCCTCATTATTCTGGTGACTTTGGCTTTATCTTGTTTATGTCACTCTGAGGTTGACATCCTGGTTTTAACTGTGATGCTGATGAAGATTTGGATGGATTCCTATGAAATTTCTCAAAATAGTAATTCCCTTTTTGTTGCTCGAGTACATCTTGTAGACTCCAGGATCTTTTACCTTTTGACCAAAAACCAATGTTAACTTTTAAAATATTAACAATAGCTCTGTCTTTAAGCTACCGTTGATTTACATTAATTACACTAAACTACCACAAGACCAACCAATGCTCCGTTGTTTTGCGTGTAGATGGCTATAACCAGGCCTCTGCGGGGCCCAGTGGTAACCAAGGTCAAATGATGGGCATGAGTGGAAGGGGAGGACCCACTGGCCCAGAGGGAACAGCAAAAATGGGGACACCATTGATGTCAGAGAATGGAGCCATGGTAATGTATATAGAGAAATAAAGAAATGTTTTTCCAGAAGAAAAGTTTCATTTGGCTTCCAAGAAATTTCTAAAAATGATTTTGAAAAGTAATTGAACATCAGCCAAGCCTTAAAAACATTATACTGGGAAAAATTAAGATTTTACGAGCTTTGTTAAAACTGGAAACCTAACTAACAGTTTCATTCCTCTCTCTCCCTTTGTCTACGTGGTTTATTTCTCTCCCGTTTACTGTTGGATGATGACACTTGGATCAAACTAAACACTGACTGAACCCATTCTTGAAAATCCTGCTCCTTGCATCATTGCTCTTCTGGCCTCTGTTCATGTCTTTGTGGGGGGAAAATTCTCTCATACTTGCAACACAACTTTTATATCAATCCTTCAATGTCCCACCATTTCTACAACACCAACGTCATGATAACACAGCGAAATGATAGATACCCACAAGGCGGACCCATGGGGGGGCGACCCGATGCTGGCTCTCCAAAGCAGCAGCAGCCGCAGCAGCCAGCACCATTGGGCCCCCAGGCTGGACCAGCTCCAGGATTTGGGAGGGGCAGTCCTGTGGGGGGAGTCTTTGATGGACCAAATAACAAGCGTCGTAGATACTAACCTCTCTTGGTATTCATGGATCTGTGTTAATGAGCCCTAATTATTGTTTTTACAGTTTACAAGCCCGCTACCTTTCCTGGGCATTTATTTTGTAATTGATAAAATTACAGAACATGCTTTTTATTTAAACTTGTCCTCAGTGTTTACTTTTTTGTAGAATATGATTCTTCCCTCTGTGGTCCGAATGAAGCGGGGGGTTTTTTCATTGTGGATCCATAGTTCCATAGCATTTTAAGGGATGCTTTTAAGGGTAGGCAGGTTTGCAGTCGTAATGACTTCTATTGTGTGAGATAAACTTTTAAGTTGGTTTAAGGGAATTTTAAAATAAGGTTACAAAAACACAAAGTCAAAGTTCTCAAAAAAATAGTTGTGTTATTCCTGCAATTTGACAGTCAGCACCAACAAATGTTACGTCTCCAAAAAGTTGATTCTGTTCATCTGGACGTAGCGTTTTGTGGGAGAAACACTACGAGAAACAGCACATCTGCATCCACTGAAGGAACAGTGGTCTGTTCCTGACCTCCCAGCCCATTGTTCCTTCAGTGGGCTGGTTTCAGAAATTATGCAGATGTACTGTTTATAAGATTGGGGAAACCTGCAGTCAGCTGAGACTGAAGTCACTTGGATGAGTGACGAAACGTTTCTCCCACAAAACGCTACGTCCAGATAAACAGAATCAACTTTTTGGAGATTTACTTCCCTGGATGATTGAGAATGCATCAAGACGTTTTAAAACAAATGTTACAGTTTTAAATAACAAATATTAAGTGAACACAAGAATGTATGATAACATGTTGCCGTCCTCAGTGTGTGCTGACCTGTATGCAGGCACAATGAGTAAACGATGATAATTATGGGTAGGAACTGTACAGTATGTGCTATAGTATGCTATGGTGATGTTTCACCTACAAAAACAGTTGAATGATGCAGTGATTATTATTTTTTGTTTGTTTTTTGTTTTTATTCATTACAAGACAGTTATGATGCATCACATTTCTGTTTCTTCACTACACATTTACTTACAGCACCAAATCAAGACATTGGTATGGGAAGCGATATATTATTATATTGATATATTGTTGGGTCCCCCACCGCACCCTTCCAGTTATGTCAAACACCCGGTAAAAATGTTTGCCTCGAGATGTTAGGAACTGCTTTCAGCTCCTGTTACGTGTTCTGCTATGTTCATTGTAACAAGCTGACGAGCTTTGCCAGCATGGGATTTTGAATATCTCTCCAAGACTGGGTTATCAAGTTTAACAAGTGGTAACCTTTTGAAATATTTATAATTTGGCATAGCAAACTGAAACTTAGACTTGTTACTTTAGATTTGAGTCAAATATTGAAGTACAGTATTTAGACAAAAGTACTGGGTAGATTACATCTACAGGAGCTGCTCAGCCATGGGACTACATGCCATGAGACTCCTGGCTTACAGTTTTTGTGCTGATGTTAATGGTAGAGGAGGTCTGGAACTTGGTTGTCAGCAAATGTTCCACACTTTGTATCCATGCAGCCAGTGACCCCGCTCCAAAAAGAAACGGTTGCTAAGTTGCAGTTTTTGCTAAATCAGTGGTCCCCAAACCCCGGGCCACAGACCGGTACCGAGCCGCGAGTGTTGAGGCTCAGGCGTGAAATTTATGGTCTTCAGGGTTTTTATTTGTTTTTAGTGCTATTTTCTTTTTTATCGTTAACTCTGTTTCCCTGGATCTTTTTCCGTGTGTTATGAACAAATCTTCTTTTTTTTGGTACCGGTACTGGTTTTATTTTGTTGTGTTTTTCCACGACACCTTAAAGGCCGGTCCGTGAAAATATTGTCGGACATAAACCGGTCCGTGGCCCAATAAAGGTTGGGGACCTGCTAAACGCTTCCTCTTTGCAATAATACCACATATCATTGTGGTGATATATCAGAGGCAAGATCTTTCACAGGCTGCCTTGTTGCCAGCGTTTAACCCCCTGTACTTTTGTCCATGCAGTGTATCTCCATGTGACTGTCGGTTGTACTTGCTTTTTCTGACATTTTCCAACCTATAGAACCATTAAAGAACACGTGCTAGCATGTTCTCTGAATTTTCACATTGACCTATAGTCAGTATTGGTTTTTGTGGCTACCTGTCAGTGCTATAATGATAAATATCCTAGCAAAGGTAAATTGCTAGGAAGGTAAATTTTTGTGTCCTTATAATACTTCTTTTTTTTTTTTCCTTTGTGTTTTGATCGTGGTGTTTCCTTTGCACATTCTTACAATTTTTGAGGAGCTGTTCAGACTAATGGAGAGTGAATGTTTCAGCAGCTTAAATCATCCTGTATTTGATGGTGAAGAGAAATAAAACATTTGTAGGAACTTGTTTCCTTTTAATCAAAAAGTTTCTTTTTTTTAAGCACTCCTTACACTTACTGTGTAGTTAAGACTCTATCATGAGTAATGTGTACTGCTTTTAATAAAATTACAGTGGATCTACTTATCCATGAGCACAAATTATGTTGAACAGTGCTGTTGCTTCTTTTCCAGATAGTTTTTTGCATAGTGAAGGTCATCTTCCTGTTGAAGAAGGGAAGTGTGCCTCATCAAGCAGTATCCACACGGTGTGGCAATAAAACACCCAAATCTCTCTTTCCATTAGCAGAGCCCCCTCCAAACCTCTTACACTATACCTGAAAGTGTCAAGCCTCTTGTCCAGCGTCTTTTTGTTTCGTCATTAATTGTCATCCAATCCCCCCCTTGTTTTTGCCCAGTGTCTTTGTTTCTTTACTTTTCTTGTTCTTTTAACATTTTGGCTCAGAAGTTTTTTCTTTCCAATATATGTTACCACCCATCATTGTGGAGTTGCCTGTTCCCTCTTGATTTTGAAAGTATTGTATTGTGGGAACCGTTTAATGAAGCCACCACTGGAAGACATGTTAAGTGCCGATCGAGCTATAGACTTCAATTCATCCTGCTGTGTCTTTGTATTCTTGTAAAGCCCACTTTAATGCAGGTCAAGTTTATAATGCAGCACTTTGCTCTATAAATACAATAGTGAAAAAATGACTTTTCTAAAGTAAAGTGTGTACTGGCTCCAATAGCGGTTTCCTCATAATGCTAATTTGGCAGTATATCATTTGCAGTCATATACTTTATAACAGCTTTTTTAAATGTTTTTAATTTGTTTCAAGTTCCAAAATGATCTCAGCTCCATCAACATTGTTTGAAATACACAAAGAAGCAGAAGAGAGCGTAGTAACACCCTGCTATTTAGCTGACTGCAGTTCATTTTCACTTGGACAAAAAAAAAGAGAGAGAGAGAGAGATTCAGGAATCTGGAGTACTTTGTGAACTGGTGTAGCTCAGAAAAACGTAGATTCATAAATGGGCTTTTATTGTAGATTATGGACAAAAATTGAAATTTTCTTTAAAGAAAGACTGCAGTTGGTGATTCGTGTCATTGGACCAAAGGAGTTAAGCCTACTAGAAAAGGACTTTTGTAAATATTAAAGACTGGGTAATCATTTATTGTTGAAATATTTCTAATTCTACATTTGCAAGAGAAATTTTCTTTCAAAAACAAGGATATTCTAAGTGACTCACAGTGACTGTGTTTTACATTTATACAAATCACAACAACAGCCGCCTCAAGGCGCTTTATATTGTAAGGTAGACCCTACAATCATATGACCCCCTATGAGCAAGCACTTTGGCGACAGGGGGAAGGAAAAACTCTCTTTTAACAGGAAGAAACCTCCAGCAGAAATAAGCTCAGGGAGGGGCGGGGCCATCTGCCGCGGCTGGTTGGGGCGAGAGAAGGAAGACAGGATAAAAGTTGCTGTGGAAGAGAGACAGATTAATTCAAACATGGAATTAAATACATGACTGAATGTCAAAGTTCAGCTTTAGGGAAAATTGTTTCAAGTTACTATAAACAATATCAATTAAATTGTAATAATTTAAATTAAAATTTGAAAAATAGTTAAACAGATTCTTTAACTTTTTTAAATTAGAGATTAAATATTAATATACAGTGAACAATGACGTTCAAATTTTTGTAAATGATGCACAAACAATAATTGGTATGCTGCATTAACATTTTAAGCCCCACTGTGTGTGTGTGTGTGTGTGTGTGTGTACTGTTGTCACCTGTTTGCTGTTTTGGTGTGGGTGAGACCCTTCTCTTTAGATTGCTTTTTGTGCGTCTTTGTGTGCCCTGTCCATTTGAAAGGGGTGTGTGTTGCAATTCTGTACATAATCACGTGCTTCACTTTGTTTAAAAAAAAAACAAAAAAACAAGAGTGTTCCTGGTTCTGTGTCAGTGGATCTGGGAAATGTGACCGGTGCTAAAGAATAGATTACAGCAGGTAAATAACTTTTTCCTCTCTTCATGTTTGTATTCTAAATCATACATAAATGACTTGTGTGTTTTTCATAGTTTAGTCTCTGTATGTATAACTTTGCCTTAACTTGCTCACTGGTGCAGGCTATGTGAATATGTTTAACAGTGTGCATATTATTATGAAGTCACTTTGGGGTGTAAAACTGTGGACTTGATCCATTTATGTGTGTGCCGTTACCATTCTCGGTTTGCAATCATAATTGAAAGCATGATTGTCAAGTCTTTTTTTCTTTTCTTTTTTGTGGGAAGCAACAGAATCAATTTGATGATCTCATGTTGGAGATTTGACAACCTTTTAATGTAATAAAGCTAAACCTGGGATCAGTTAATCGTAAACCTTTGGCATTACCAAATGCTATGACTTCATGTCCACAATGCATTTCTACTGTGCTGACAGATATCCACTGAAGTTAGGATGGTGTTACATGAGCGTTTACACTCATGTAACACCACTTGTGAGCACAAGATGGTGCAAGTCATTAACACTTTATTCTTAAAGGGAAAAAGGAAAGACTCACAAATGGGGTAAGGCTAAAACATAATTAAGCACTTGGATTTTCTAAATGGCAATTTTAAAAAGGACCTTTATGAAAAATAAGTTTAACAAAATCACCACTGAACAGTCTTAATTTTCTCCACTTTTAATCTGTCTTTTCATAAGAGGCTGTTGTAGATCAACGATGCATCTCAACTCACCTCCTTTACCTAACCATCTTGGGTGTGATATAAGCCACGAATGAGGTTTCTGTCAGCAAGAAGGATTTAAGTCTCACAGTGATTCTGTCTCACCACACTTCAGGAGCTTTATTGTCATTTGCATCACATGTTAACATGAGGTGGAACAAACTTATGTACACACGGTCACGGAGTGAAAAGAAACAAAATAATGAACAAAAAACTAATGTTTTTTTAAAGTAATAAATAAATAGTTGGGTTTTTTTGGTTTGGTTTGTTTTTTAACAAACAGAATAACAAGTAATAAAGCAATAAAATAAATAATACGATAAGTAGAGTGCAACCACCAACAGATTACGACGTGATTGAAGCTTTATCACTTTCAGTGGCTTCCAAAAGTATTCGTCCCCCTTGAACTTTTCCACATTTTGTCACATTACAGCCATAAACATGAATCAGTGTTATTGGAATCCCACGTGAAAGACCAACACAAAGTGGTGTACACATGAGAAGTGGAACGAAAATCATACATGATTCCAAACATTTTTTACAAATAAATAACTGCAAAGTGGGGTGTGCATAATTATTCAGCCCCCTGAGTCAATACTTTGTAGAACCACCTTTTGCTGCAATGACAGCTGCCAGTCTTTTAGGGTATGTCTCTACCAGCTTTGGGCAATGATTTCAGTCTGTAGATGTGCATTCTTCTTTGCAAAACAGCTCCACCTCAGTCAGATTAGATGGACAGTGTTTGTGAACAGCAGTTTTCAGATCTTGCCACAGATTCTCGATTGAATTTAGATCAGGACTTTGACTGGGCCGTTCTAACACATGGATATGTTTTGTTTTAAAACCGTTCAATTGTTGGCCTGGCTTTATGTTTAGGGTCGTTGTCCTGCTGGGAGGTGAACCTCCGCCCCAGTCTCAAGTCTTTTGCAGACTCCAAGAGGTTTTCTTCCAAGATTGCCCTGTATTTGGCTCCATCCATCTTCCCATCAACTCTGACCAGCTTCCCTGTCCCTGCTGAAGAGAAGCAGAGCATGATGCTGCCACCACCATATTACGCACACCCCACTTTTCAGTTATTTATTTGTAAAAAATGTTTGGAATCATGTATGATTTTCGTTCCACTTCTCACGTGTACACCCCTTTGTGTTGGTCTTTCACGTGGAATTCCAATAAAATTGATTCATGTTTTTGGCTGTAATGTGACAAAATGTGGGAAAGTTCAAGGGGGCCGAATACTTTTGCAAACCACTGTATATAATGAATATAATGCTGTTGGATACAGTTTGCAAAGTGTGGTGGAGGTATGGTCTTTGGCTCTGCTGCAGGGGAGGGGTGGTGCCGGGGAGGCTGATGGGGCAGCTGCTGCTTCCAATCTGCTCTCAGTACCCACGCGGTAACGGGCACGCTCCTGGACAGCATGGACTCCCATATCGCCACAACATGTCAGCTTCCGGCTGATGTACAGGATCAGGTGGTCGACCCCCTGTCCTGTACATAACCACCGCTCCCCTGTAGCAGAGCCAAAGACCACACCTCCGCCACACAAGGCTGCTCTGTTAGTTGGTTTTGGACCCTATAATGGACCAGTTGCCCTTACCTAAATTGTATGATTTGAGATGTTTAGGATTTGGTCCAACTGATGTCTCAGAGCATCAAGAGTGAGTCTTTGCTCAGTATATCTTATCATAGTAAGATGATTTCACAACTTATTTGACATTTTTGTTCTATTTGCTACCAGATAAGAGATCTTCCCATAGTCTAGTAATGGTTTATTTTGTATTTTTCTTTTAAAAGACAATGTTCAAGTTGAGAAGGCAAATTTTCAGTGCCAGTTGACGTGACAACCAAATTTGCTACCGAGCACTGGCTTTTTGACCCGTTTGGTTCTCTGTATTTCAAACGGAGCTTGTGTGTGAATGAGAACCAATTGTCCTGTAGTAACTGGGCGGCAGCACCAATTCTTACTTCTTACTTGCTAAAGACCGCTTGCTTTTCTAAGTAAACCTTTGAGCTGAAATTGACCACACCTCGATTCTTAACAAAGATGAGTTGGACCTTCTTAACAACCAACCCATTCATCCTCTTCATAACTGCTAGTTTAGCACGTGTCCACGTATATTGATGCACACATTCCTGTTTGATTCCAGTGGAAGTTTTGTTGAAAACAAAAATCAGTCTACTTCTCAGTTGGTCCAAAACCATCAGTTTTGAGGTAGCTTTGGCTCATTTACTTTCTGGCTTCACATCTACATTACTCCAGACTGAGTGAAAATACATTGTTTCTGCCCACTATCGTTTGCATTACACTTCGCACTTATGTTTTACAACTTTAAAGTTTCAGAGTTGTCCTTAGTCATGCTTTCAGTCTTGGAAAACATTTGCTTTATTTCCTGTATTTGTCATGTCTTACAGATCCTGCACTGATTCCAGTGATCCAGCCAAGCAACAGGTAAACTGTCTGTGTATGCTTAGTTTAAAGATTTCTATTTGATAAATAAATAAAACTCCACAAAGATTTGAGTTACATCCACAAAGATCTTGGACGTCGACTTCATGATTTATTGGTCAAAAATGACCGAAAACATTATAGCTTAGAAACTGTGATTATTGTCAACATATAGAACTGGAGGAAAAATATTTAAAATATCATGTCACATTCGACCTCTGACCTCTTTGAATGTCAATAGATTGATCTGAAGGACAAAGTGATACTAATGTTACATACAGCTTTTTAAAATGATAATAGGTTTCCAGACTGACAAAAACATGTTGGCCTGGGAGACTTTGAGTATCATTGATAATTACATTATGCCTTTAAGTATATTACAGTTACAGGTTATAACTGTTTTAATACATAAGAATTTGAAAACATGTAAAATGTTCCAGATTTTTGTTTTAAATAAACATCTTATCACAAACGTTTTTCCACTGATATTTATTACTAAATGAATTTTGCTTAAAACAAAAAATAAATATGCAAAAAATGATGGGAAGTATATATAAATGGGTTTCAACAGAGAAAATGGCAAAAGGCTGCACTTTGTTGTGCAGTCTTCTTAAAGTATGTTTAAAAAGAACAAGGAAAACACAGCAATTACAATTATATTCCCTTAAAAGTAAACGCTGCCTTAGCTGAGGTTTGTGCTTTGAGTACTTCTTGTTTCCGAACCCCTTATTTTTAGTCTTGTTAGTCTTAGTCATATGTCATTAATAATTTTTCCATTGAATTATGATTTAGGTGAAGCCAGCATTGTGTAGTTATAAAAGATTTTAGATATGAAAGGTGGTTCATATCAGTTGGTCGACTTGTTACAGTAAAACAAATGCTTTTAAATTTCTACTCCCAGTAAATGATTTACTGTAAATAAAAAGATTTGTAAAACCACAGTGCTGTTGATGACTCTGATTTCTCATCTTCTGGTTTAACTAGGGGTGGGGGAAAAAATCGATACTGTGTAGTATCGTGATATTTTGTTTGCTAATAATGTATCAATACAGGGACAGCAGAAATCGATACTTTGTTACAAAAAAAGTTTTTGTGGACTGGAACTCTGACTTCAGAGCATGTTGATCAACTCCTTTTTCTGAGCAAGAATCCTGACATTCCTTCACTGTCCAAATGTGTTTAACTTGTTTTTTGGTAGCAATAAACATGACAGTTTACTTATTTTAATTTAATACATGTTTTATTTTAATTAAGTTTAAAACTTTTTTATTTAATGTAAAATTATATTTTGTTTTCATTTAATGGTAAATAATTTACTTTCAAATTCTTCAGTTGCTGAATGGGCTGCATAGTTTTCATAAATTTCATAGTTCAGAATAGCTATAATTGTACCAGATGGTTGCATTCAGTTAAGTTGGACTAGACTGTAATACAAACCGTTCAGTTTGTCAACAATAAAACTGACTGAAATGAGAGAAAGACTGAGTGCGAGACTTTGATATTAGATAAAATGAATATTGATAAAGTTTACCTTTATGTACAGAATCTGAATATCGCAAAATATTTTTAAAAATTGCAATAATATCGTATCGTGGGATGTATGGTGATTCCCACCTCTAGGTTCTACACAGTCATCCTTTAGTACTCTTTATTTTTTCTGTGTCACAGTAGCAATATGGCCTCAGCTGTATAAAATCTGAGTTTTTAATAATAGTCTTTTTGTTTTATTCTTGATACAGCATGAAGGATTACCCTGGGGTTTAAAGCCACTTTTTGTCATTAAATGTCTAACTACAAGGGGAGTATTTTATCTGGATGTCTGGGCCCTGGGTCTCCTCCATCCTGTGGCTCCATGTACCTACTATTAAATACTTAAACGCTCCCACACACAGGTGTTCACATTGTCTGGATTGGCTGCTGCCTCTAAACATGTTATGTATCATCTGTACTTTATGGTGTTCTTTAACATTTAATATTTATCATTTCCTGCTACTTATGCATATATTGGTTGTTGCTGTGGTTTCCCTACTGTGTTGTTTTCTTTGCTTTTTTCAGCTGGTAGTCAAACAGATTTTGTGTGTGTGTGTGTGTGCGTGTGCGTGTGTGTGTGCGTGTGTGTTTTCTCTTTCTCTTCCTCATCTTCTGTTAACTTTCTCCCCAACTTCTCCTTTCTTCTTTCCCATCCCCCAGTCCTGTCTGTTATGATTATAATAACTCAAAATAAAAATGAAAAAATCCTAATAAAATTCTAATAAACTACGACTATCAAGTGGACCATTATAGCAAAAGACGTAATGGTCCACTTGTGAAAATAAATCTGTTGGGCTTTTTGTTTGGCCTTCAGACAACAATTCTCACTGCTACACTGCCAAACAAGACAGGCAAACAAATAAATAGAAGAATAAGAGGTACGTTGACTCACTGCCCAGCCGGAGTTCAATTTTAAGTACTATCTCTTCAACAGAGGACATTTTGGTTGCAGAATTGTAATCGCTATTTTTCATATTTTGTTTATACTTTTAGTCAATTTCTTTTTAAGACAGGAAGGCTTAAAAACTAACGAATTATTTAGAAAAATTTCTTTTGAACAAGAATATATATATATATATATATATATATATATATATATATATATATATATATATATATATTAGTTAAATTAGGTGGCGGCAACATGTGTCTTTGTTGGGCAAGAAAAAGCTGATAAAGTAAATGATACTGAAAAGAAAACTCTTCTGGAACATTTTTGCAACTAATTAATTACGATGCACAGGAGTTTAGCAATCTGCAAAAAAAGAGGGGAAAAAAAGCCCCTACAAATTCAATAGTACTGAGAATAATATTTGTCAGTGTAAAATTGTGAAGACGTTGAATATTTCATCATCTACAGTGTCACTGAAAAATTCAGAGAAATCTCGGTGCACAGCAGAAGGCCAAAAGCTAACGATGATCTGCAGGTCCTCGAGCAGCGTTGCGTTTAAAACGAGTATGATGTTGTCATTGAATATACAGTATGGGCTCAGGAACACTTCTAGAAGAAGAGAGTTTGCTGTATCATCCATAAATGCAGATCAAGCAAAGAAGCCAATTTCTGAACATGATCCAGAAATTCTGCTGACCTTCTTTGGGCCAAAACTCATTTAAAACAGACTGAACAAAGTGAAAAACTGTCCTGTGCTCATAGGAATCAAAATTTGGAATTTTGTTATGGAATACATGGTTGCTGCATCTTCTGGACAGGAGAGATACAACGTGGCTTGTCATAAACACCAAGTTAATTCATTCATCATTTTTACTGGAAGTCGCATATACCACATCTGGAAAGACGCCATCAGTGCTGAAACGTATATACAGGTTTTAGAGCAAAAAATGCTTATGATGGTTTTGTTTTTTAGAGGTTTGGATTATGTTAGTAAGACGATGCCAAACCAGATCCTGCACCTATTGCTACAGAATGGATTTGTCGTAGTAGAAACCTGCAGCCAAACCTTCCCACACATTTGCAGTCTGGATGCTACACAGTGGTAACTAAAACTCTATCCCAACTTTACTGAGATGTGTTGCTGCCACCAAATTCAAAATACATTTTCACCCCTCAACTGTTAAAAGGCTGATGGGAGGTGTTGTCATCACCCCACTGGACAGCATGGACACCTCAATTTGTGAATGCGATAACTCAAGAATGATGCGACGTAGGAGCTTCATTGGTAGCTCAATTGATACCATAGGTGCATCTGCTAGAAATCTCGGATGAGTTCGAATGTCAGTCACCTCGGCCTGGAGTTCAGAAGTTATGTTTTCTGAAAACCTCGTGAATGCTATTATTTGAGAACAAAACGGCGTAGGATTTTGAAATTGACACCATATATGTGTGTACTAGGATGAGTGGTTGGACTGGTGGTTTATGGTCTATTGTGGATTTAAAAATAGGTTTATAATATTTGCAAGTCATTGCATTCTGGTTTTATTCACATTTTACACAGTGTCCCAACTTTTTCAAAATGATGTTTGTAGTGGATCAACATGAAAGTTCAAACATGGTTAAAAAAAAAAAAAAAAAAAAAGTTCTTTAAATAAAACAAAAATGAAAGATGTCCAGACGAGGGATCATTGATTATTGGGTATCATATATGTAATGATTTTGAATATGGAGCTGGCAGGTAGGAGGAAAAGAGTTTGGTGTGTCAGAGGATCCCAGGGACAGGAAATATCTTTAGCTGTCACACAAGCATGAGTCCTGGTATGTAATAGTAGCTTGTTTGTTAGTTCAACATGTATTACACAATGCCTATTCAGAACGTATTAGTTATCACATTTGACAAATGGTTCCTAAAATGATACAGTTTATTACTGATCGTCATTTTTCAGTTTACCAAAAGGCTTTTTTCCCCAGTCTTGCTCAGGTCTGGCAGACTTGCAGTAAAATGTGAGTACATCTTTGACACAGTCAGAGCTGGTTGATGCTTTGAGGGTGGAAAAAGTGTGTTTGTAGCAGAAAGGTTGGGAACCGCCAAGGAGGGGCATGTTGCTTTTCTTTGCCATGCCCAAGGCTGTTCATTATCAACATGAAGGAAGGTAATCATTGAAGTGATCCAGTTTTAACGGGGCTGATCGTGGCCAATTTGGGGAATGAATACTCCTAGTCTCTGTTCGTCTTCTTCTGTGGCCTAGTTCTTCTTTAGCCCAGTTTGTGGCCCACTTCTGGTTCTAGAAGTACAACCAATTTTTGGGCTAATAGTAATTTTTCCTTTTGACTACTTGCCGCGTTGAATTAACTCCCTGCTCTGTTTCCAACAAGCACTCTGAGATTAAATCAACTTTAGCCACAATAACCTTTATTATGGTCTTATACACTGCATTATGAATGCAAGATTACGGTACATGTTTATGTGAAATTCAGTTGAAGGCAAATCATAATCTTTAAGCCCTGAATATACTACATTACAACCTTGTGGCCTAGATTACAGTCGGTACTATTCGTGACTGTTTCACTGTTACACGCAGGAATCTAATAATGTCTTCAGCCAAATGGAGAGCCTGAAGGTGAGTGTCACACTCGCACTGTTCTGATAACTCATATGTCTGTTGGATTTAAATAACATCTGTTAATGTGGCAAAAGTTCATTTTATTTGAAACTGGAGTTACTTTCAAATACTTTGTGATACACTGCTTTCCAAAGCCTTAACAATTACTGTGAAACATGCAGCACGAATGTTCTGAAGCGGCCCCCGTTGTTCTTGCATGCAAATTTCTTAACATACTTAAATGACCCTGAAGCAATGGTTCCTGACCTGCAGGAAACGGTCCAAAAACAATACGGAGAGGTCGCCAAAGGATTAAAGGGATAAAGGGGGAAAGAAAAACACCTGTTCAGCAGAATTAAGTGTATTGTTTCGTACTCTTATCCAAGTTTGCTTTTGTTTCTTGTGAAATTCTACTTGTTGTTGTATTTTCCACTCTGTACCAAGCCCAACACGTATCAACAATCTGATGAACACTTCTTTCAGTTTAAGTGGGATTTAAAATAAATGAAAATGAAGTGTTGTATGCTATATTTCCTACTATGAAAGACTCGATAACAGGAACATAAATAGACTAATCTGGGGTTTTAAAATAAATTTCTACCTGCTGGCCTGTCAACGCTCTCACAGGCAAATTCAATTTCATGTTTTTCTACTTAAATTGTAATATGACATTACTTAAATTCTCATTTTCACCCAGTGTGGACAAAATTAAAAAAATTTAACCATTGACAAATTGTAAAATGTGAAAACAAAGTAGTAGTGCTTGGATAGAACGTTTAAACCCATTTGCAAAAAAAACAAAAACTATTTTAAATAAAAAAACAATAGCGTTATTGACTCAGTGTTAACCTCTAATTTTCAGTTTTGATTGGAAGTTAGGATAAAGATATATTTTTAAGAATGTTATTTTAGCCAGCTTTCTTATGTTTGTTAAAGGAGACATTACAAAATTGCCTCTTATCCAGTTGAGAGCAGAGCTATTACTGTAAGAAATGGAAGCAAATAAGTTAATCTAAAGTCCTAAACACTTAAAGTCCCCCTTAAATCTTCTATCTATAGATGTACATTGATATTCAAAAACAATGAAAACTGTTAAATTATGATTTACTTGTATTTAGATTCACGTGGAAAAAGACTGTAGTCTTGTGAAAAACTTAGTACACCCTTAATTAATTCATCATCAAGTGTGTGCACCTCGAAACATGCAGAGGTTTTGGCAGTTTGTAGGTCTGCAGCATTCAGATGCCTCTTAACACAAAAGCAAGGATGAAAAAACATCAGAAATGATGAACTGTTGCTGCCCATTAATCTGGGAAGGTTTAGGAGGCCATATCCAAACTTTCCGCAGTAAGATTATTCATAAGTGGAAAACATTTAACACAGTTGGCAATCTTTCCATGAGTGGATTTCCTGGGTGCTGAGTTTGGTCACAACAGGCACAAAGTGAAAAAAGAAAAAAAAAACTTCATGGGCTTCATTTGGCATGTTAAAGTTCAATTTTCACAATACAACCAGGAAAAGACTGAACACTTATGGCTTGTTTGGAAGGGTTCCCAGGAGAAAGCCTCTTCTTTCTAAAAAGAACATGACAGCAAAGTCTGAACAAACTTTAACAATTCTACAACAATGTCTTTTTGACCGACTGCACTAAAGTGGAGATCTTTGGTAATGATGCACAGCACCATGTTTGGTGAAGACCATACACAGCATATCAGCAAAAATGGCTCATACCAATCAAGCGAGGCGGGGTGAGGATTTGGGGTTGTTTTGCAGCCACAGGTCTTGGGCACCTTGTGGTCATTGAGTCAATCATGAACTCTGTAAACCAGAGTATTTTAGAGTCAAATATGAAATCGGGTCATGAAATAGAAGAAATCTATAACACAATGGCTGAAAAATAAAAGAATCGAGGTGTTAAAATAATGCGAAGTTCTGACCTCAACCCTATTGAAATCCTGCGGCAAGACCTTAAGAGAATTATGTATAAACAAATGTCCACAAACCTCAGTGAACTGAAGCAATGTTGTACACAACAGTGGACCAAAATTAGCTAACTAGCTATAGTCATGTGACCTTTGATGTGACCCCATAATGAAGTGAGAGACTGATAAAGTCATACTGAAAATTATTATTTTAAGTCATTAAAGGGTTCTGTGAAAACTTTCTTTTCCATATGACTGACAAAAAGTGGGATAATTCATACCAACATACTTAGTCAACATGGAAAAGCTCCCCAATGTGTCTGAGTAGCCTCCTGTTTTCATGTTTTTATATCAGTTTAGTTCTCGGGACATTGCAACAAAAGAAACTTATCTCATATTCATAACAACAAATGAGGTGATGACTGATAACCAATGTTTTTAACAACTAGAATTATAAAAATGGCATCTCAAGATTGGGATATGCGTAAAAGTTTAACATTTTGGCCTTACAAAGGTGTCACTGACTGGGTTTTGGATGTTTTTGAAAAGATGCACGTTAGGTCTTCAGAGTGTTACACTCTGATTTAACTTCAGATTAGATAATGAGGTAATTGTGTCACTTGATTTAACAAGAGACCAATCTAACACAAACTCATTTACAGAGATCTCATTCAGCACACAGTAACGAGCTGACAGTAGTTAAAATAACGGGACTTTTTTCTAATGTTGTTTGCTTGAGTAATGAAACTTCATTGGCCCACTTGCTGAATCCCTGTAGAATTCTCGATAAAAGCGGATCCCCTAAGTAAACAGCTTATCTTACCTTTAGCATTGTTTGTTTTCGGGTAAATCTGATTGTTCGCTGAGTGAATGGAACAGGTTGGTTAAAAATAGGTGGACCTATTTTTTGCAGCGTTATGGCGCCGCCTCCGTTCTATGCGTAAAGACGCCTTAAGAAGTGGCAAAGCAACTGATAATCTAGACAGGAGACGCATGAGCACGGCTATTCGTTGATGGCAAAGAGATAGACGAAACCTGAGCTTGTTTTCCTCCCGACGTTTTTTCCTTCTTTATTTCTTTATTTCTTTTTTTAATATTAAATTTCCTTCGTGTAGTTTTTCCTTCACGCGATCTAATCGCAAACAAGTTTTTAGCTTGTGGTGAAATGGTTCGTATCTCCGGGAGTCGGAGTTTATTAATGGGATTTCTTTCACTCCTGCATCACCCGAGGACAGCTGGACAGTGAGCCGGAGGGCGTCTGGAGGCTGGATGGACAACATGTCTCCACAGCAGCAACAGGACAGCCTCAGCCGAGGCGGCGCGCAGCAGGAACACAAACGGGTACGTTTGCGCGTAAGAGTCTCTGTTTTCACTCACCTTAGCAGACAGTTCTGCTCTTTTGAAAGTAAAGACAGACTTCCTTCTAATTCATTTCTGTCTAATTACATCGCGTGAAAAGGGACAGCCTACTCACTTTATGAATGAGTGTGTCGGCTGGGAGGTTAGATCAGTGTGACAGGTGTTCAAACAGCCGAAGCAGCTTTTGGGAAATTTTGTCAGTGATAGTTTTGCAGTTCTACAGGAGGTCAACTTATAAGATTAAAAAATAAATCAAGGTTGTAAACTAATGAGTGTCTTCAAGCTCCAGTAAAACACTGATCTAAACAAAGTGTGTCATCAGACTGTTTTAATAACCTACTGATTACTAACGTTGGTAGCCTGTGATGTCATTATTACATCATCTCAAGATATTCTGCCCCTTTTCTGATTTTAATTTTCTTTTTAACTCATGGGTCATAAGAAGAGTAAAATAACTTTTTAAGTTATTTTAATCAATTTATTTTACTTATTAAGAAATAAAAACTTCTTAATGCAGACATTAATACATGAACTTATAGAATGAATAGATTTATAGACGTAAATTTTAGTCATGGCCTTGTCGACAAAATAAACACTTAAAATGTCATAAATTCCTGTATTTGTTTAGATAATTGTGGCATTTAAACGGTACGTGTGAGTTAAAGAGGTGTTCAAATGTGGTGTGTCTTGTATACACTTCACATTTACTCTTTCTGCAGGCTAACTACTTCATACATGTGTTCAAATGCTAATCAGATTTAAAGGGTTTTCTTGTTATCGATTATCATCCCCAGGCTGTTTAGTCAAAGCATGCGTTTCAGTTTTACTGGTATTAACTATTCTCTGTGTACCAAAACCATTTCTATGATAAATGCAGTGTCTTCTGTATTGGAAACAGTAGCTGTCAGTCCACAGCTAATCTATTCTGATCATCAGGTAGTCATTCAAGTTTATTTCGGAGTAAAAAGCATCAATTGTTTGTTTGTTTCAGTTTGTAAAGATAGAAACTGTGAAGAATTGTAGCTTTATGTGGTGCAGACAGAATTTGACTGTGTTTGTTATGCCAGTGTCGCAAATCAATTGTTTTTGTGTTTGTTTGTATTTCATGATGGTCTAAAACTATCCCGTTGACAATTAGACTCAGAAGTGTCACTACTTTGTGACTCTTTGTGGTGGTAATTCTCCGATAAATGAGTGGAGGTTTACTTGCAGAAAATAAGACAAAAGGCAGATGGCGAGAGAATTCATATCACAGATTAACACGTTTTTAAAAGTTAATAATGATGATATTATACACACACCAAATATAGTGTTCTGCTTTTTTCAGAGCTATTTCCTTAGGCACACTGTCCTGTACAGGCTGCCCTGTAATACATCAAACATCACTTCATTTATTTAAAGCTTTTTTAATCCTTTACTGAAGTGAGGAGGAGACAGAAAAGTGGAAATAATTAAACTGTTACCCATCAAATATCAGACTGTTGTGTTCAATGGACCACGCAGTATTACTGCCACCACTAAAAATAACCTATCAATTAATTAGATCAGTAATAAAAATAGCTTTTAATTATTATAGGTATACATATTGTTCCATTCATTGAAAGTATTTTTCCCAGTGATTCTTCTCTGCAGTTACTGTAAAAAGTTGCGGTACAAATTCTTCCTTCACTGCACAGCCAGCGCTCTGTCCTTGGTTTAGTTAATAACTGTTACACATCAGCTTCAGCTTGATGAATGTGCTGAGTCAAAAATGCAGAAACACGGTGTCAGTGTAAGGAAAACGGTTTGTGTAAATACTATAAACCCTGGTGGAAAGGGCAGAAAGCTGCATGAGCAATTGTCCTGTTACATTAGTGAGTTCATCATCACTACAGTTATTTTTTTAAACTGTTTTTATAATCGCCTTTCCTCTTTAGGCTACTTCTTGTTTTCATACAGTCAATAATGTTAGACAAATTGGGGGTTTTTATAGTCGCTGTTTCCCACAGTAAACCCACTTCTTCACGGAAGCTAACATTGGTGTATTTTTAGGACTGAAAGGTAACATTGTAATATTGTAACTGGAGTACAAGGAATGTTTCAGCAGCCTGTGACCTAGCTAAATCAATGTTATTACATTGTGAAAAATGTGTGGACGTGCATGGTGGATGTAGGATGAAGACGGACTGAGGTTTTCCCACATTTAGAATTCTAAGGTTAGTGTTTGGACAGAGTGACATCACGAATTAACACGAAATGATACAGGCCTTCGTGGTCCCCAGAGGATGAATCCTGTCAAGCTTCGCAAGGGATTGCTACAACCCTGCCAGGAAAGGACACATGACCAAGCTGGCACTATAGCTAGTAAGCTAATCTGCTTGATTGTCAGGGAAACAAACCATTATAAATTAACTGCTAAACTAATAATTACACTTTCTTCAAACATCCAGAAACACATTAATGCATCACAACAGAAGAACTTGCCACTGCTACTGATAGATGTCTTCTTATTTGAAATAAGCCAATGGCTCAAAAAGCCAATATCATTGATATTAGGCTAATTTAGCGGCGTTATCCCCAAAAGTTATTGCAGTTAACACAGTTGCACCATTCTTTAAAAATTTTCACAGTCACCAAAATGCAACCTGACTGCACTTTTAGCTAAATATGCTGCTCATATTCGTTCCTGAGACACATTTATATGTGAAACTGTTTATATGAAACATGATAAATACCACTAATGACAAGCTAATTATGGTCAGTGGAACCACTGTAACCTCTTTTAGCCTGCTGACATTAGCAGTAGACTTATGAAATCACAGAATGATGGAGCTGCTAGCACGATTAAGAGCTTGTTATCTTTAAAATGTGTTTTCACACTTTTCACATATCTATGACTTACATGTAATAACTACACAAAACAAAAGACTACCTTAACCCACTTAACCTGTCCAAAAACCACTGATCAATGTGTTAGCTGATAGCCAGTGTGGTATTCTGACATCCAGTGAAAGAACTGTAGTTATGTAATGTTTGTTTGCAGCCCTGCTTCATGCTGACAAATCCTTCTACAATTAGATTCAATGAAACTTTAATTATCCTTATGTGGGAAACCTGGGTAATCAGATCCTGTAAAGAAAAACAGGATATCAACATGGTTCCAAGCAAGTGAAAGTAGGAAGGTAGCATGAAAAATGTTGTTTTTCCACACACTGGATTTTTACTAACATGTGAGAAAGGTCAGAACTGTCATGGCAAAAACAAACAGAGGCTGCTGAATACTGACATTAGTACAGCCTGTGAAATGCTCTGGCATTCCTTTGTGTTTTAAGCTCAGTTCTGCTGTCCCTGTCCTTTTGGAGGCCATAGTCAGCCCTGATGCTGTGAATGTGTTGAACATTAAGACACTTGCATAACAAATGAGGAGAGTGTAAACATCACATAAGCATCGAGTCCAACTCTCAGTAAGCACTCACTAAGCAGTGTGGTCAGATATTGTGTGAGTTGCAGTACTAAACCAAAACTTTATATGACATTATTTAGGTATTATCGAGGCTGACAAGCATGCCTCTTTTTTGTGGCAGACAACGTCGCAATTGTTCTTACGATACTTTTTCCACCATTGCTTTTTTTTTTTTTTTTTTATACCATTCTGAGGTGTTATTCTCTTACCAGCCAATCAGAAACAACAAAGCTCCATATACCATACACAATCGTAATTTTTAATTGCAAAATAGTTTCTTTGATGGATGCCATGTGGTATGAATGTCACAGTAAAAATGTGAAAAAATATTGCGTATTGAGCTTTGTAGCTTTGCATTAATAATGCAATTTTAATCTTAGAAATGTTTCCCTCCCCCTTCATCAGCCATCTTTCTCTTTTGCTTTTTTAGCGCACAAAGTCTCAGAGTTACCGGCGTCAGTCCGCCCCATCTCTGGTCATCACCAAGGCTCTGACCAGGTCCAAGACTCTCTCCAGGTACTGTAAAAGACATGGTCAGGCTGACTCTGGTATCTATGTTTCATTTACTTTTCACTATAAAGCTAGTTACTGGAGCCACCATATGATCTTAATATGCGGCACCTGTATGTCACAGTGTTTGTGATTTAAAGCAACAACCATCTGCATTGATAGTTAACAGCTTTAATTCTAAATTAAATATAAGTCTAAAATTATACTAATACAATTTAATTGTTAGCCTTGTTTTTTAAACCTTTGTAGACACCTTTTGACAAAGAACAGTAAAGACACTGGTCATCGGAAACACTTGAGGTTGAAAGTCTTTGAGCAGAGATAGATTTAGTGTCTCCAAAGTAGGGTGAATGAGTCACATACAACCCTCTCAGAAACCCTCTTGCAGCCCAGGCCACTGATGAAACCCTGAAGCCACACTCTCACACACGTGCACACACACACGCCCTAAGTGAGGTGTTGGATCTGTTAGGATAGATAATCCTCCTGTTGCCATACTTATCAGAGGATCAGGTAGCTATTAATAGCCTCTGTCTTTGAACATATGCACTGGGAAAGTGAAGAAGAAAACCTTGTTAAAAAGCTCCCGCCGAGGGTGGGGCTCGGCAGTGATTAACCACCCACCCACTCCTCAGACTGTGGACTTTGTTTATTCCTTAGATTTGAGCGGTTTGTATTATATGTCATGTAAAGTCAATCAAATCTGAATCACACTGATGTGACTCACTTTTCAAATTCCTTCAGTTTAAAGTGGTCTCAAGTTCAACAGTGGTGACCCATTAAAACCTAAATAGTAGCTGGTTCACACCTTCTTAGCATGTTTCCAAGCTTCACTGTGATTTTGTCCAACAAATTCACCACTTGTGGACGGTTTACATACACTCATCAAAGGCATAAATGTCATGGTAATTTTGGGCTTTTAATGTTTTCTTTGAACTGTTCTTTGTCCAAAATTATTTTGTTTTTTCTCTAATCCACAAATATACTGCACAAAAAAAATAAAAGAACACATCAGATGTCTGTGGGGGGAAAAATCACGCTGGACATGTGGACTGAGTAATGTGTTAGGAATGAAAGGATGGCAGATCGTTTGATGGCAATTCAAAGAAAACTCTGATAATCAAAATGAAAAAAGAAGTGGCAGGCTGTCACTGCTCATTGCAGCAACTCAAAATGATACTCAGTAGTTTGTGTGTCTCATGTGCTTGTGTGCACGCCTGACATCTGAGTTAATGAGACGACAGATGTTCCTGGGGGATCTCCTCCCAGATCGGGACCAGGACATCACTGAACTCCTGGCCAGTCTGAGGTGCAATCTAGCAGCTCCAGGTGGACCAAAACATCATGTCCCAGAGTTGTTCTATTGGATTTAGCCCAAGCACGGCGGCCAGTCAATGGTATGAATTCCTTCATCCTGCAGGAACTCCCTGCATACTCTTATTATATGAGGCCAGGCATTGTCATACACTAGGAGGAACCCAGCATCACTGGCCCAAAGATTTCATTCTAATACCTAATGGTAGTGAGGGTGTCGTTACCCAGCCTGCAGAGGTCCATACATCCTTCCATGGATACACCTCTCCAGATCATCACTGACCACCACCAAACTGGTCATGCTGAACAATGTTACAGGCAGCATATCATTCTCCACAGCGTCTCCAGGACCTTTCACATCTGTCACATGTGCTTTGAGTGAAACTGATTATGGGTCTAACTGTGCAACCTCTGTAGGGTCCAGGTATTACCTCATGGTAGCAGTAGCGACACTGAATCTAGCTAAATGCAGAACTGGTTAAAAAAAACCAGTCACATAAGATGAGGAGGGGAAAAAAGGTCAGTGGTCTCCAGTCGTAAAACCATTCCTGTTTTTGGGGTTGTGTCATTGTTCCCCCTCTGGTCCCCCTGTGGTTCATTTATTAACACCGAAACACCTGAAACTGATTAACAACCCCTCTGCTATTTAACTGACCAGAAGTTTATCCCAAAGTTTAACGGACTTGATGTTATACTCAGATTAAGAAAATGTTCACTTTTTACCATTCTGCCAAGAAAATTGAAATTAATTTTAATTGGTTAGTTTCCTGGCATGGACCCAGCATTTAAGCATACTTATACATCAACAGGGTTGGGATCAGGGATTTGATAAGGCCAATTGAAATGTATGATTGCTTTATCTATTCCAAAACCAGTTTCTTTGTGTATTCAGGATGCCTTATTGTAAAACCCAGTTGTCTGTTTGGCTTCTTGGTTTGAAGTGAAGTTGAAGAAATTTTAGTGGACTCATCCTTTTACACTATTTGATTTACTTTGTGCAATGTACCAGTACCATTTGCCGAAAAACGGCCCCAGAGCATGATGCCACTACCGACATGCTTGGCAGCTGGCACAACACTCTTATGTTTGAAAGCATTACGTCTGTTCATCTGACCATAAAACCTTTCATCAGAGACATTTTTCTTGCCCTAATTGGAAGCTGAAATTTTACTCAAGCTTGGAGGTGTCAACTTTGGACCAGGGGCTCCTGTCTTTGTAGGCACCCTTTCAGTCCATGGTGTTATAGAAGTCGCTTCACTGTGGACAAGGACACTGGTGTTCCAGCAGTTTCCAGTTCATGGCAGGCTTAAGCCTTGAAGTTCATGGGTTGTTGCTGAACATCTTAACCAGTGGTCCCCAACTCCAGGCCTCAAGGGCCGGTGTCCTGCAGTTTTTAGATGTGTCCTTGATCCATCACAGCTGATTCAAATGGCTAAATGACCTCTCCAGTTCTCCAGAGGCCTGGTAATGGACTAATCATTTGATTCAGGTGTGTAGACCCAGGGTGAGATCTAAAACCTGCAGGACACCGGCCCTCGAGGCCTGGAGTTGGGGACCCCTGATCTTAACCAATCTTAACCAATTTCCTCCCTTCCTCTCTCTGAGGATGACAGTTTGGGACTTGTCCCAGACTTTTGCAAAGTTTTGACAAATCATTAAATATGTTTGCTGTGCAATCAGTGCACTCTACAACAGGAACCGTTTAAAGAAATGATTAAAAGGCCAAAATTGTCATGACATTCATGCCCTTGGTGAGTGTATGCAAACTATAAAGCAACTGTAGCTCTACATTTTGGCACATACATTTATAGGGACTAGCACTTGTATAGCACATTTCCAGTGACCACTCAAAGCACCTTTAGACAAACCACAGTTAAACATTTATTCATACAGTTTTTTATACACTTTATCCATCTCACATCAATATCCAATTTAGATTCACCAGCTACAGAGTAGGTGGGTCAATTCAGATATCAACGTATGAGCTCATATTGTATGTTGTGTGATAATAAATAAAGATAAAAAGAGAAGATGACGGGGTTATTTATTTGATTTTCAACAAAAAATTTTATAAAACTAGTCGGCAAGTTACGATGAAGACACCACCTGACTGCACTCTGTCAGAGTAGCTGTGATACTACTCTGCTAAATGTGCTGCAGATAGTGCTGAACGTGTAAATCATGTACACAGTACACTGCTCTGCTGGTGATGACGCCATTTCTAAGTTACTCATAGGGTTGCTTGGCATGAAATAAAGACTGGAAAAAGGGTAAAGCGCTTGCCTGGTCCTGTCCAAAGGTAACCAAATAGGCTCAAAGCAGTCCTGAGACCCACTAATTAACACATTATTTTTTGCTTGTTTGGTCCTTACAGAAACTCAAGAATTTAAGGTTTATCAGGACTTAAGGTACAGGACTGATTTTTGGCAGGGTGCCTTTACTACGTAGACTCTTGTTCCCATTGGAACAATAGGATTAATTAGTGGACTTCTGAGATGCTGGCACAGGTGTATGAAGAGAGATAGCAGCACCACTCGGCCGTTTTTCCAAATTGTTTGAATAACAATTTGCGGTAGGAAAGTTAGAGAAAATAAAATCCTTCTTGTCTTCTTGAGCTTTAACGTGCATTTGTGGTGTAACAACAAACCCAGTTACAGTGGGGTTCAGAACTTCAAGTGTAGATTAAATGTTTTGCACATAATTGCATTCATTGTGGGTATATAAAACCTTTCCAAGGTCTGAAAAAATTTATTTAGTTTTAAGAAGCGAATGGAAGTGCATACTAGAAACACTGTACATGTGCAGTGAACCACACAGTTGTAAAGCAGTTTAATGGGCTCTTTAAATCTGGTATCCACTTCCTTTATACAGCAGCATCTTAAGTACATGACTGTTTATGACTTGTCTCATCATGTAATTCTGTTTTTACTCAAATACATTTTAGGAATATTAAATACTTTTCAAGTGTGTTACAAGTGTGGTGGTTAACAGGAATCCCATTTTCACTAATTAGGGTTCATGTTCCTAACTTATATTACCTACGCACTTTTGTCTCCATCCTATTTCTTTTTTTTTACTTAATATGAACTGAGTAATGCTTCATATAAAATGTGAAACAATTAACAGTATAAGTGAGATGACTGAGAATTAATTAGTAGTTAATACGAATTGGAATTTATATTGCAAAAATAGCAGAAGAAAAAGAGCTAGACCAGTGAGGGAAAAACAAAAATTTCATCAATAAAACTTTTAAAAAGTTCTTCTCTGGCTTCCAGAGTACTTCACTCGCACCCTACTCACCAGTGACTCCCGTGAACTTTACATAAGGGAGAGTGCTTTGATGTACTTGCAGGCTATCTTGTGTTGGGTGATTAAGGATGCCAGAAAGAGACAGAGATCTGAAGTGAATAATCTAATAACAGAGACACTAACCTCTCGGCCTAAGAGGCAGAGGCTGACTCTTTTTTATTACCTACAGGGACGTCCAAAGATGCTTTGAGATAAACTAATGTTGTAAACCTCCAAATATCTTCTTGCAAGACAGAAAAGTTTCGACCAATGAGTTAGCTGCTGCTTAGCATTATAAGTGAGTCACGCTGCTTCAAAAACAAGTTACTCTATTAAATAAGAAGTGGTAGCACAGGTCATATCAAAGTAATTATTGTAGTAGAACATTCCTGAGGCATGAAGCTTTCAGGTGAAGGCTGTTTGCTCTTTTGTCTCAGGTACAATATTTATATTCAATTCAATTTTATTTATACAGCGCCGAATTACAACAGCAGTCGCCTCAAGGCCAAACCCAACAGTCATATGACCTCCTCCAGCGACTCCAGCAACAGTGGGAAGGAAAAACTCCTTTTTAACAGGAAGAAACCTCCAGCAGAGCCAGGCTCAGGGAGGTGCGGCCATCTGCTGCAACCGGTTGGGGTGAGATAATGAGGACAGGATAAAAGACACGCTGTGGAAGAGAGCCAGAGGTTAATAACAAGTACAATTCATGGTTCCTACTCCCCTTTCCCATCAGATGACATACAGTTTATCTTAAAAATTAACATTTAATTTCAAAAGGGGAAAAAAAGCAAACATTAATTACTTTTGGATTCTGTATGGGGTCGCAGTGATAGACTGTATATAAAAGAAGGATGTAGCGTCCTACAGTGTGACACTATTGTGAGAGTGCCTCGAAAGATTAACAGGTGACTTAGATCATTATGTAAATTAATGCTGTGTTTTTCATCTGATAGTAAACTCACTGATATGCTGAGATCATTTCAACTTTCAAAAATGTTACAAACCTACATATGAACTCTGAATGTTATCGTTTAAAAGTATTACAGTACAGTGCTACATAAGTTTGTTAGCATTTTGTGAAAGTGCTCAAATATGCTCTGTTTGTAAAGATCTTTAGTCATATTAAATTACTAAATGTGAGAAGAAATGAGTGGAGAGAATTTCACTGTTGTAACTGGTGTTCTTTATTTTTCTTTGAAATTCCACCCTTGATAAATGGATTGATACTTATACAATGCTTTTCTACTTCAGCTAAGCACTTCTGTTTTGCCTATAGAACCTTCACGCACCCTCACACTGTGATGCATTCAAGGCAGCTTGAGGTTTAGTATCTTCCCCAAGGACGATATCATCTATTAACTCAGCACTGTCTTGATGAGTTTATCAGTTCAATTGCTACTTTCAACGCTTATCGAGTAAAACTTTTAGAGTAAAGTGATTTGGGGAGGGCCTGCCATGTAACTGAGCAGCTTCTCCTTGAAGGACATCACGTGCTTGTCATCTTTAATGTACTGCTGATGGTCTTCGACCTTGCTGTAATTACCCAAACTGCACGCTTTTGAACCACAGCAGACAATTAACACATAATATTTGATATTATTGGCTGGAATAGCAGCAGAGCAGGAAGAAGCTGCTGTTCTTCTAGTTTAAACAGAGCCAAAGCTTTTAATGTGAAGGGCTGCTGGAAAAACCACCAAACTCATAGAGAACCCCACTGATTAAGTGAAAGAGATGTATCATAAGTTGTCGCAGTGTATTGAGGATAATCTGTTCCATTTATTCATGTTCCAGAGAAAGCTTCCAGGTTCCCATGTGTCCAGAGACGTGTCCGCTGATCCAGTCCTTCCTGACTAGTTCTGATAGGTCGTTTCTTCTCCAAGGACATGCTCAGTTAAAGACGGGGATGCAGACTCAGGACAGACACCTCTTCCTCTTTACTGACATTCTGGTGGTTGCCAAAGCTAAGTAAGCACAAGTGTGTGTGCTTGCGTGCGTGTTTGTGTGTGAGCATGTATTCATATCTTTGTGGGGACCAGAAATTAGAAGTTCACTATACTTGTGGATCAACAGCCCTTATGGGGACCAAAATCCCAGTCCCCACAAGTTTGAAGGCATTTTTGAGACTCAAAGTGTTAGGCTTAGGCTAAGGGGCTAGGGAAAGCATTATGTTAATTAGATGTCCCACAAGATATGAATACCCGACGTGTGTGTGTGTGTATTCTTCTCTTTCTGTGAAGCAGATTAGGAACATTTTGGCTGTTCTTCCTGTCCTTCACACGGTAATTAGGTTAATGCCTGGGTGTAAGGTTTAAGTGTAAGGTGTGTGTTCTGTTCCTAGGTCAGCCAACCACTTCAAGCAGAAAGCCCAGGTGCGTGTGTGTGAGATGTGGACGGCAGGCTGCATGGACGAGGTGTGTGAGGGTAGCACAAACCCAGAGAGGAGCTTTGTAATGGGGTGGCCCACCTGCAACTGTGTTGCTACCTTTAGGTATCACACACAAAGATGCACAGCAGTACTACACACATGCTGCACTCATACGGACACAAATATTCACACACACACACATACACACGGTGGTGAATTGTACTTATTTTAACACATTTTCTTTTATACCAAGGTGTTTAGAAGTCCTTAACATGGGCTCATTCTGATGTGGTTGACCCAGAAACGACATTTGTACAAACTTTGTTCACGCTGACGCTGCCTCACGTCAGCAGCTGTGAAGGTGTTTATGTTTCCACAGAAAATATGCTGCTGATGCTGTAAACTTGACTTTAAATGCCAAAGGAACAGAAAACAGACAGGATGAGGCAAAAGAGCTCAGTGACATCCTACCGTCCAACCATTAACACATCAGGCCTTGTTCTTATCCATTATTTTCAAAAGGAAGTTCTGATTCCTGCTTTTATGATGAGGAGTAAAAGTATTTCATCGTGAACTGAGGTTCACGATATATATATATAAAGTGTCAATTTAAACATTTGAATAGTGGAAGAAGAGACTTTTTTGCCTTTAGCGTTCTGTTTGTTTCGAGCTTCCACGTGTCTTGGAAGAGAGAGACATGCTGATCTTTGCCACAGTTGCCAGGTGATGTTATCTATATGTCCAGGGAGCTGATGAAGTTTGAGCAGCAGAGTAAGAATGTAGGCCAAGAGGCGCTGATTGAGCTACAAAGCTGGATTTGATGCACCCTGAATCATGTCAGCTTGGTTAGGACAGAAACAAAGGGCAAGTAAATTTTCTGTTAGATATGTGACACTTTTTCTTTGTTCTTCTGTTTGTTAGCAGGGTTAGTAAAAATGTCTTGGACTTATTTGAATCTGTAGAATTTGGGGTGTGGGGTTTAAATGAGTATGTTTTGGAGTGTTGCTTTGCTCCAGGAAATCTTGGAAGAACCCATTAGCAAAGAGAAAAAGGGTAACGCCTTTATGTTTTGCATCAAATCTTCACTAAAGAAAAAGAAAATTGGGAGACATCAACTTGATGTTGTCAAGAGAAGTAACACCACATTGCCTGAAGTCATTGCAGGAATCCTACTCTGAAGGAAGACTAAGGCTGTTTTTTATGCTCGCCGCTGACCCGTTGTCACCTGGAGCTGTGCGACAAATTTGACGTCACAACTGCTGGGACATGCCGCAGTTTAGGTCTTATTTCTGCACTCTGCAATGTCTTGGCTTTCAGTTTGGATTTCCTCTTTTCCTATATCGGCGGTTATGTGTTAGTATTGTCTGTGTGGTGACACCTATCGTTCAGGAGAATACTGCAGCAGCTACCTGAGCCTTAACAGCAGGCATAGAAGTGGTTGCTGAGAACGTTAGCAACAGACTGTGAAGCAGTGGGTGTACTGTGGCTGTAAAAGTTTTATGGCCATGGATTAAGCAGTAACACCGTCTGCAGTAGTTTGCATATTTTGCGTGTGGCATGAGCACCAGCAAGACCCACAGAACAGACACATAGATCAGTGGGTTGCAAAGTGGTTTGCAGATCTGCGGCAACTGTGTGCAGACCAAAGCAACTAAATATCACACCCTACCTGCGTGAAGTGGATGTGCGAAAGGGCTGGGACTGAGATCAGCTGATCTGGTAGGCTGAGATTCTAGCTAAGCTTGACTTTGTGACCTGCAACCTGAAATTCTGCAGAATGCTGCAAGTTGCTGTACTTAAAAAAAAAAAAAAACAGTTAGTATTATGACCCACTCACTGACGCACATGAACACACACACACAGTCTGCAGTGATACATGATGCTCTTTTGATGTTTGTGCTTCCCTTCAGCTCAGCAGAACAGAAGGGGAAATGGCTTGCCCTCCTTAAGAGGTACACTTCCTTCATGTGTCAACAAAGTATCGTATTTACTGTGTGTGTTAGAGTAAGAGTTATTCTTACAGGCACTATTTCCTTTCCAGTCATATAAAAGAAGAAAAAGAGATAGAAGAACCGAAAACCATCCCTGTGAGGGTGTACGGGAAAGGAATCAATACATTTGCTCTTGTAAGTTTTAAACTGTAGGGCCTACAGCTGATTTATTTGTGTATACTAGTACAACTGTAGGGTGTTGTTACAACTCGCAGTGCAGTGTGATGCTCTCTTCGTCCTCCTCATCAGTATCTCCTGTGTTTCTGTGCTGCTTTTCCTGTAATTAGGCCAAAACGATCCCAGTCAGCAACTCAGATTCAACCAATGAGGTGATCCGCCTGGCCCTGCAGCAGTTTGGCATCATCGTGAGTAATAATCCAAAAACACTTTATTCATAAAGTCAATCCAACGTTTAGCCATGTGCTTGTTTGTAGTTGAGTATGAGCGGTGTTCTTTTACCTTAATACACAGCACCGCACCTCTGATTATTATTAAGTTGTCATGTTTCAATTCAAATGTCCAGTGTGTGGCTCTTTACCTATTTTATCATACTCACTTTGGCCATCTGATGAAAGAAACAGTGCCCGACCTTGCAAAAAGCCAGTGAAGCTCAGTACAGTGTTTTCTTACTTACCCCACGGTTGTGTGAACACAAACAGCATGTGAAAAATCAAAAAGAATACGCATCTCTGCTCTGCCTGCTGTGGTTTTCTCTCAGGACTCCTTTGTGTATTTTGTTTTCCTGACTCCTTGACTCTTCATCTTTCTTTTTCTTTTCTATTTTTAGGGAAATGTCAAAGACTTCCAGCTGTGGGTCCTCTCCAAAAGGGACAACGCCCCTTATCCTCTAATTGGTAGGTGAGCTTGGGGCACACTAGTTGAACAGACTGTCAGTTGTTTTTCTGTATTTAGTTTGTTTCCTGAACCAGCTGTGTGATTCTCTTCCTTTTGATCTTCATGTGCATGACACAGGGGTGAGATGGTTTTTTTTAGGCACACTAGTACCTTTCATCCCTGGAGACGAGTGTGATGTAGCTCCAGAGAGAGTGTGTGCTCACTCATAAAGTGATCTTGTTTTATAGCAACAACACTGAGCCTTCAGGGAGCACTATTGTCTCTTCTTCTCTCTCTCTTAGGTCATGAGTTTCCCTTCAGCATCCACATGAGTCATGTGAGATACTCTCAGGGAGGAGGCAGGGATGCTGCTGCTCCACCTGCAGACAGACTGAAGGCAGAGCAGCTGCAGGTGTACAAGCAGTTTCAGTTCATCCTCAAGCCTCGACCTGTTGAGCTGCCACAACAGCACACAGGTAAAATCATCCATTCTGTGTCAAAGAAATTCAAAATAAAAATTAGAGCATTACAATTTCATGCTTTCTGGGCTGCTGTCATCTCTTCAGATTTCTCTGGGAAGCCATTCAAAAGGAGGCGCTCGCTCATCGCCTGGGCCTTCTGGCGAGGCTCCTCCTCGAACCTGAATGAGCTGTCCCTCAGCACTGCGCGAGGCTGTTTGTTCGGCCAGCCACTCAGCTCCGTTTGTGCAGGGGACACTCTGCCAAAGCCAGTCATGGTGAGCGTGTGCACTGAGTGACAGAAAGCACACATTTCATTTGGTTCATGGACGTTTTTATTGACATCTTACAGATCAGCATGAATGTAAATATTAACATGAAATCTTAACCTGTTGATACAATCTTGGACACTTATTTTTGGGCAGTCTTCCCATTTTTCTTTGCAGAACCTCTCAAGCTCCATCAGGTTGGATGGGTAGTGTCAGTGTGTCAGTACACAACCCCCTGAGCCACGGTCGCCCGTGGCTCAGGGGGTTGGGAATCGCATCTGTAACCGGAAGGTCGCCGGTTCGATCCCTGGGCTCTCTGTCCTGGTCGTTGTGTCCTTGGGCAAGACACTTTACCCTACTTGCCTACTGGTGTTGGCCAGAGGGGCCGATGGCGCGATATGGCAGCCTCGCTTCTGTCAGTCTGCCCCAGGGCAGCTGTGGCTACAACTGTAGCTTGCCTCCACCAGTGTGTGAATGTGAGAGTGAATGAATAGTGGCATTGTAAAGCGCTTTGGGTGCCTTGAAAAGCGCTATATAAATCCAATCCATTATTATTATTATTATTATTTTCAGAGCTCTCCAGAGTTGTTCAGTTGGATTCAAGTCTGAGCTCTGGCCGGGCGCTCACGGACATTCACAGAGTGGTCCCAAATCCACTCCTTTGTTATGGCTGTGTGCTTAGGTTGTTGTCCTGTTGCAAGATGAAGCTTTTCCCCAGTCTAAGGTCCAGAGTGCTCTGGTTTTCTGAAGCAGGTTATCATCAAGAATGTCTCTGTGCATTGCTGCATTCATCTTTCCCTCGGCCCTGCTGCTATAAACATATTCCCACAGCATGTTACTGAAACCACCGTGCTTCACTTTAGGGGGATGGTATTGGCCTGATGATGGGCTGTGCCTGGTTTCCTCCAGACATGACACTTGGCATTCAGGTTAAAGAGTTCATCAGACCAGAAAACTTTGTTTCTCATAGTTTGAGAGTCCTTCAGGTGCCTTTTGGCAAACTCCAGGCCAGCTGTCACGTGCTTCCATCTCGCCAATCTACCCTGATGGATGCAAAGGTGGTTGTTCTCCTGGACGGGTCTCCTCTCTCCACAGAGCTGGAGCTTTGTCATAGTTACCATCGAGTTCTTGGTCACCTGCCTGACTAAGGCTTTTCTACCCTTATCTCTCAGAGTGGCCAGATTTAAGAAGAGTCTTCCTGGTTCTAAACTTCTTCCATTTATGTATGATGGAGGCCTCTGTGCTTATTGGGAACTTCCCCAGATCTCAGAGGTCTAAAGACAATTCTTTGGACTTGGTTTGTGCAATAAAAGAGCTTATTTTTAAGCATTGGCTGCATATTTTCACTGGCTTTGAGTTTGGGCCTTTTTCCTCATCTTGGCAAAGTAGGTATACAGCTCAATAACTCAATAACCTCACATTTAAAAACTTTTTTAAAAAGTGTCCTAAAAAATTATGGTTTTGCTCAGATAAACAGTTTGATTCTCACATCCTGTGAGTTTATTTGCTTTGTGTCAAAGAAATGAGCTTCACTAGCTCATCAACTCGTATTGAACTCCTTTTACGAAATTCTGCACGTTCCTTCAGAGTGAATAGAAATGAACACCAGCATATTGCTAGCTGGGGCAAACAATGGACTTATACCCTGCACTCAGTACAGAACCATGGCCTGACTTGTTTGTCCCACAACAACCAGGCTGGCTGGATTATGCACTTGAATTCGGAAGGGAGAAATAACAGCTGACAGCAATCTGCAATTTACTGACATCTAGTGGTGAGATTTTACACACTGTACCTTTAAAAAAATAAACAAGGATGCCCTCTCTAATTTTTATCTCTTCTCTCTCACAGGACATGTTGACGTTTCTGTACCACGAGGGTTCGTGGACGCGTGGGATTTTCCGTCGGCCGGCAGGCGCCCGAGCTGTCAGGGAGCTGCGGGATGCTCTGGATGCTGGAGAATCTCAGCTTCCTCTGACGCGAGACCACATCTTCATCATAGCTGGAGTCTTTAAGGTGGGAGATTGGTTTACAGCACCATGGTGTGCTCTTTGTGTACGTGAATCTCTGACGCTTACTGACCCACATCTGTTAAGACAGCATTAATCAGCTTCTTCTGCATCTCTGTAGTGTACGCAGCTGCAGGACAGCCTGTTCATAGCAGAGGAGCATAGTACGCTTGTTAATATAATCTGGACTATAATCTTGTTTAATCTGGAGGGATAACAGAGCCTCTGTGCATGAGTGCTTAAACTCGACAACGTCTTCACACAGTGCATTCAGTGTTAATTCGAAATAATTCTGTGTTATTCAGTGTTAATTGTTACTTCCAATTAACACTGAATAATTTCTTGCCAGGTTATTGTCACTTTATGTAAGAGGACTTTTTTACTCCGACTTAAACAGACCAACCAGAACCTACTGGATTCAGGAACAAGAGTTCTTCATACATGCACTCCCATCAATTAATCTGAATGTGTTTTTCACTGTTGTGCTGTTGCACAATTTCAGACTTGGGAATATGTATCTGTTGCAACAACAACATAGCACAGGACTGAATACATTGTCACATGAGCCAACGGGCACACTCAAGATTACAATGTGGATTTGTTTCCTAAGGCGCTCAACTCACTAAAGGATGATTAATTTGCAGAATGCCCTAAACCACCTATAGGTTCTTATCTACATCTATACAATCGGTGCTCGTGTAGCCTGCGTCATCTCCACAGCACCTACAAGCTAACAGGCTAGCTTACACAGCTTGACAACAAAGCAGTCGATAGTGATAGTTTCAATTCAAGTACATTTAGCACAAAAGAAAAACTCTCAACTACAGCACAGTAGCTACGTTTCTATTACCCCATCACATCTTCACATCTCAACTGATAGAGACAAGTTTAATTTGAATGTGCAGTTAGATTCATCAACAGGGACACATGGGCTGTATCCCAATTCAGGGTCTGCAGCCTTAAAGTACGCAGCCTCAACGGTCCTCAAGGGCCGCGTACTCAAAGACCGCTAAGGCCGGAAGTGTGAGGCTTGTGAAATGGGACGGTCTAGCCTCTGTCGCGCTGCCCAGGTTGCCTAGCAACCATGATAGCTGGAAACGTGTGGTTGACAGAAATGAAGGAGAACATATTTTGTTCATTTGTTTGTTTGTTTCTACACGAGCTTTGTGTGATTTAATAAGTATCTGAGGCTGAGACCACAGGACTGTAAAACATGATTGTTGGGCTTCATATCTGTACTGAACAATCATATAAGATTAGCTAGTAAATAACAAATAGTTAATGTTGTTCATGAGACTAAAGTCAGTGTAAATATGATATGGCCAATATTATAGTTATTATATTAATCATTATTAGTTATTACAGCAGTGAGTTTGAACTCTCAAATCAAATTACTTCTATTGTCACATCGCATATGCAGGTACGCTGGTACAGCACATGTAAGTGAAATTCATGTGAGTGAACTCTGTGTCAAATACTGAGCTTCAGTAAAGATTCAAGTTGCAGCTATTCATATGTCCTATCACCTTAAATCTTCACTCAAAGACACTCAAGTATCTTTGACAGTGTATATATAGATGTATTATACATAAGAGACAAATGTTGTTCCTTCAGTATGTTGGACTACTAAATTTGGCCCAATGCTTACATATATGTGTAAAAAGCAAATGTAGGAGGTGTGATAACTGTGTCTGATAGAATGAAGAGTAGACTGATATATTAAATATTATATATATATTGGGTGAGAAAACCAGACCATGTCATAACTTCTTTAAGTCATACAGAATAGATATCAGAGCCTTAAACAGGCTGACTTCTGCTAAATGGGTCAAACTGGGCAGAAAGTATACAGGCACATAACATCCTTATATAATATGACGTAACACTATAGATCAACTTACCTCAGAATATATAAAGGATATAAACAATTACAGCAATATGATGCAACAAACACAGCAGTGCTACTAATCCAAAATACTCAAAGCTTCATAGAACTGAAACTGAAACAAACTTGAAGGCCCTGAGTACTTTCTCCCATACTGAAAACACTGGAATGATAAAATTATTTGAACATTACCTAATAAGACTGATTCAGGACAGACAATTAGTGATTCTAAACTTTCCTAGCAGTCCTTCACAAACAGGGAACAGTCTGTCTATTCTCTCCATCTGTCAGCTGCTGCTGGCTCTTCCTCCTCCTCTTCCTCACACACTGCTGAGTTTGTCCTGGTGGATCATCAGGGGTGCAAAGCCTCACAGATGATGTGCAGCAGTGGGTCCCTCTGTCTGTCCTCACTCTGGACACTTGCAGTTGTCACACATGGAAATCAAATGTGTGATAAGCTGCAGGATTCAAACACAAGTGTAACTTATAAATGAATGTTCATACTTTTATTACACAATCAGAGAGAAAGAAACAGAGAGAGAGTGCAGGACAGACAGACAGGTGACAGTCTCAGGTGTACACACTGCTACACAACAGGAGGATTTAGTGTTTGTGTTATTACGAGTGCTAAACAAGAAGAGTTCCCAGATGGTACAGTGGACACATGTGTGACTCCTGTGATTAAAGCATCTTTCTTTCAGCTTAACGAGTGAACCGTCAGCTCGTTCAAACACACATCAAAGTCCGTTTGGCTCGACACCACCAAACAGAGGCAGCAATATAACATACAGTGGGGCAAAAAAGTATTTAGTCAGCCACCGATTGTGCAAGTTCCCCCACTTAAAATGATGACAGAGGTCAGTAATTTGCACCAGAGGTACACTTCAACTGTGAGAGACAGAATGTGAAAAAAAAATCCATGAATTCACATGGTAGGATTTGTAAAGAATTTATTCGTAAATCAGGGTGGAAAATAAGTATTTGGTCACCTCAAACAAGGAAAATCTCCGGCTCTCACAGACCTGTAACGTCTTCTGTAAGAAGCTTTTCTGTCCCCCACTCGTTACCTGTATGAATGGCACCTGTTTGAACTCATCATCTGTATAAAAGACACCTGTCCACAGCCTCAAACAGTCAGACTCCAAACTCCGCCATGGCCAAGACCAAAGAGCTTTCGAAGGACACCAGGAAAAGTATTGTAGACCTGCACCAGACTGGGAAGAGTGAATCTACAATAGGCAAGCAGCTTGGTGTGAAAAAATCAACTGTGGGAGCAATCATCAGAAAATGGAAGACATACAAGACCACTGATAATCTCCCTCGATCTGGGGCACCACGCAAGATCTCATCCCGTGGGGTCAAAATGATCATGAGAACGGTGAGCAAAGATCCCAGAACCACACGGGGGGACCTGGTGAATGACCTGCAGAGAGCTGGGACCAAAGTAACAAAGGTCACCATCAGTAACACACTACAACGGCAGGGAATCAAATCCCGCAGTGCCAGACGTGTTCTGCTGCTGAAGCCAGTGCATGTCCAGGCCCGTCTGAAGTTAGCCAGAGAGCACATGGATGATACAGCAGAGGATTGGGAGAATGTCATGTGGTCAGATGAAACCAAAGTAGAACTTTTTGGTATAAACTCAACTCGTCGTGTTTGGAGGAAGAAGAATACTGAGTTGCATCCCAAGAACACCATACCTACTGTGAAGCATGGGGGTGGAAACATCATGCTATGGGGCTGTTTTTCCGCCAAGGGGACAGGACGACTGATCCGTGTTAAGGACAGAATGAATGGGGCCATGTATCGTGAGATTTTGAGCCAAAACCTCCTTCCATCAGTGAGAACTTTGAAGATGAAACGAGGCTGGGTCTTCCAACATGACAATGATCCAAAACACACCGCCCGGGCAACAAAGGAGTGGCTCCGTAAGAAGCATTTGAAAGTCCTGGAGTGGCCTAGCCAGTCTCCAGACCTCAACCCCATAGAAAATCTGTGGCGGGAGTTGAAAGTCCGTGTTGCTCGGCGACAGCCCCAAAACATCACTGCTCTCGAGAAGATCTGCATGGAGGAATGGGCCAAAATACCAGCTACTGTGTGTGCAAACCTGGTAAAGACCTATAGTAAACGTTTGACCTCTGTTATTGCCAACAAAGGTTATGTTACAAAGTATTGAGTTGTATTTTTCTTATTGACCAAATACTTATTTTCCACCCTGATTTACGAATAAATTCTTTACAAATCCTACCATGTGAATTCATGGATTTTTTTTTTTTCACATTCTGTCTCTCACAGTTGAAGTGTACCTCTGGTGCAAATTACTGACCTCTGTCATCATTTTAAGTGGGGGAACTTGCACAATCGGTGGCTGACTAAATACTTTTTTGCCCCACTGTAGCTAACATTAACAGTGCAGTGAATCGTGCTTGTGCCGTGATATTCAGGACTGCAAACCAAGCAGCATCACTGACTTTCAGCTTGTTGTGTTTGTGGATATATGACTGACTTTAATTATCCACAAAATCATCACATTCTCTGTAAGATTAAGGTCAGCTATTGTATTATTATATTTTAAAGGCTTTAAAAGCAAGTAAAAGCTGAACGTACAAACATCGCTAATGGCAAATAAGTTTGCCAACATGTGGCCAACAGTAATATTTTAATGTTCTTCATTATTAAACATTTGCACATAAATAAGTAACATAATATTCAGTACTTACTTTTCACAGTTTACTCTTCGGCCGCTCCACAAAATTATCCACACCGACTGCCGCGCTATGAATTGTGGAATATGTTGGGCCACGAAGTCTACACTGCCACAGCCTTAAAATTCAGGGAAATGAAGGACGCATTTGAGGGACGCATTTCGAGCAGCCTTTGAACTGGGACAGCCTTCGGCGCGCCACTGTGATCAGCCTTAAAATGCGGCCTTTAAGGCTGCAGACCCTGAATTGGGATACAGCCATGGAAAAGTTGCAGGACACCAGCCCTCGAGGGTTTAGGGTGATACAGGTAGATATGTATCCACAAGATCAGAATAAAATGTCATTATGTTTTTTTGCATCAGGGTGTATTGCAATTTTCTTAAATTGCCCTTTTTTTTATTGATTTTTTTTTTTAAAGGGTTTTGAAACTGGTTGCTGTGAGTTTGTTGTGTGGTAAGCTCCTTCTAAGTATATTCAGAGTGCATGGTTTTGGCCCTTGGAGATCCAAGTTTGACACTTCAGATCAGTCCTCTTTTTGATCTAAAATGACCCAATTATTCGGTTGAGAAACAGGTTGTCGTGGATTGGATGTATGATCTGTATGAACTCTTCAGAACTGTAATCAGAATGTGTGATTATGTAATGTTATAAAGGCTTGAGCTCGTTAGTGCCAAATAACAACAGTCAACTTAAGAGGCTTTATGTTATAAAGACCCCACAATAATAAAGAGAAAACCCCAACAATCACAGGACACATATGAGCAAGCACTTGGCGACAGTGGGAAGGAAGATCTCCATCTTAACAGGAAGAAACTCCGGCACAACCAGGCTGAGGGAGGAGCAAAAGGGTTTCTTATGTGGAACAAAAAATTGTTCCTTTCACGATTGATATGTTCTTTCTTCTTTTACTGTTGCTGCATGCTTGTCTTCAGGATTTCCTGCGCAGCATCCCGGGCAGCTTGTTGAGCTGTGAGCTCCATGAAGACTGGATGGAGGTGCTGGAAGAAGAGGAGGAGGAGGAGGAGCAGGTGCAAGATGTACAGAGGTAACATACAACACGCTCTGTACTGCTTGAACATTAATCACAGGAGCTAAAACACATTTTACACAATCACTGTTTTGTCTCCCTGAAGGATGATTTGCCGGCTGCCCAAAGAGAACGCACTCCTGCTACGCTACCTGCTGGCTGTTCTTCACGGTATCCAAGGCAACGCCCAGGAGAACCAAATGACTACTTTTAATCTGTCAGTGTGCATTGCTCCCAGCATGCTCTGGCCACCTGGAGTGCCGTGTAGCCCTGAGGTGGAGGGAGAAGGAACCAAGAAGGTGAGTGTGGAAGATCAACAGCATCACATCAGAATTTTTGTTAGCAAAGTTTTGCTAAATGAATGCAATTGTGCCATACTGAGTCTCTCCTCAAGGCCCTGTTCAAAAAATATTTCTCTAAGGTGAAATATCAATTTAACAGCTTTGCAAATTGACCCAAACCTCAGACAGAGTTTGTCACTCCTATGATGACTTTAACTCGTAGGATCAGTGCAACATAATTAAATACATCAGTCTGGGCAGCTTCACAGTTCACTCACAAGGAAAACATTATTTTTACCTGCAGACAACAAAAACAGTGACAAAGAGCAGAGAAGTTGCCACTTCAGATCTGCTGGTCTGGGGGAAAATATCTTCCCAATGGAGACTAGGATAAATGAACCCACGTTCAAGTCTTTACTATGTTAGTTACAGAACGTATTAAGCTGATTAAACAGTCAACTGAAAGTTGTTTTTGTGTTAGTCAGAGCAGCATAACACTAAACACCTTCAAGGTTTTCTTACTGGAATGTCTGCTTCATAGAGGCTGAAAGCTCTCATTTCCAACCAGTTTGACTTCTTGTTTTTGGGACGGGAACGGAGCAAAGTCTGAGAAATGTTCCACATAGTATGAAGTTTTGTAACATCAAGTAGCTGCTCAGATAATTGGCTTACTGTAAATGCTTAAAGTGCTTTCACGCAGCCTTGAAGACTGGCATTCCGACCTATGTTACTACACTGGCTTAGTATCCACTTTTCTCTGCCTGTAGGTTTGTGAGTTGGTGAAGTTCATGATTGAACACTGTCAGGAGATTCTCAGAGAGGATCCCTCCTCCCTGTTCGGAGGGCCTCCACAGAGACTCAACAGTGAGGAGATGGGAACAGGTACCCAAACAAATGAGACAAATGTTTGCTCAAGGCTAAACTCTCACAAGTTGGAGAGCCTTTAATGAACTTTCTGTTATCTTTATGTCTAATTCATCACCCTGAATAATTGTGTTGCCACTGAATGCTTGAATGCTTGTTTAAAATGTCTACAGTCTTAATTGTTAAGAGTGCTATTATTTGACGGATGAAGTGTGTCTAATGGCATTTGAATTGATACATTTATGCATTGTATACTCATACAAGTTCTGCATGACATAGACATGGTATAAATATTTAAAGAAGGAGTGCCGAGCCCATTTGAGGGAGTGTAAACCAGGTTATTTTGATGTAGCTACAATTTACAGATGTCCACTAAATGAATCAGCTACAGACAATCATCAAGTTACTGCTAAGAGGGATGTGCTATGTTCAAAAGATTATAACCAATTGTGGCCACAAGATGACAGTATTTCAAAGGATAGATGCAAACATCCTGAGAACCGAGCAGAGTTCTGTTTGAGAAGAAAGGAGATAAACTGCTTTCACTTAGTACTTTTTAATTGAGGTCTATTTTTAGATTTCACTGGACAAGCGCTAATTGCCTTGCTTGCCCAAAATAAATGCTACTTGATCAGGTAGACCAAAATATTTATTCAAAGAAGAGTTACTTCATTACAAATGAGTCTGCTAATATAAACCTGAAATCTGTGTTTAAGAGCACACCTGTCAGCACACAGTGCTCTTGTGTTGGTTTTCCTGCATGCCATGTGAGTCTACAGGTATTTATTAAAGTCAAAGAAAAGAAACAGACGCTCAGATTCTGAAAAACCCTAAACAATGTATTGTAGCATTATCTAGCACTTTTAATCCGAATTCCATTAACAGCTGTATTTTAAAAGCTGTTTCGGTATGTAATGTTATTTATTTTATGATCAAATACTAAAGATTTTTGTACAAAGTACATGGAAGTGCTTTGTGATGTTGCTAACCGTTGTGTGCACACTGTTGAATAACAACATGAAGATGCTTTTGTGAGAGGCTCACAAAGGTTTTAAGTTAGGCTAGTAACGTTGTATCTTTGTGTCTTATTCAGCAAATATTACTCTCCTCCCTCTGTAGCTCTCACGAACTTCTGTTCTGTTTTGAGAAGTATATTCCAGTTTCACTGAGGAGTGCAAGTACAGATTTGGTAAATTAAGGTGAATTAAGATAAAGGTGAACAAATGTCTTCACAGACAGTCAAAGAGCAAGAACAAAGGACTTTGTGGTTTCTATAAAGGTCTCAGAAAACAAAAACATCACTGCATAGAGTATTTAACAATATTGTTTATGCTTCTTGTTTTCCACCCACCTACATACATCTCTTATAGTGTGTCCTCCTTCTCTTTTCTTCTTCTTATCCAATTATCCATAATTTTCCTGGGGATTATCAGAATCCTGGATTTACCCTCTGACCGATTCATCCTATGACAGTCTCGAGAATGAGTTAGACAACAGCAGTGGTGGCTCACCAGGCCTTTGCAACAGAAGGTGCCTCCAGCCTAAACCCCTACAAGGCAGCTTGGACTCCATCCTCACATTCAGTGATTACGACCAGGATACTGCACCAGAACCAGGTCTCAATCCACTGGGAAGACACAGAAGACAGGAACTAGACCTCTCCAGCCCCAGGCAGGATGCACCAACTGTGGACACCTCTTCCACCCTGGAGTCGCTGTCCCTAGAGGGTCGGAACATGCAGCGGCGGCGTTCAGAGCCAGCTATAGCATATGTGGCCAAGTTTCGGCCATGCGCATCAGCCAGCACAGATGGTGTCACTGGTGAGGATGAAGACGGTGAGGAAGAGCTTTCCAAGGAGCCTAGCAACCACACAGTCACCAGAATGCACTCCAAAGTTCAAAATAGGAGGTATGGAGGTGAGTCTGGGTTGGAAGCCAGCTCCTCCAGCCTCTCATCCACCCCCACCTCCCCTGCACCAACCCGCTCCTCCCCTGATTCTCTAGACTCCCTAAGTGGGGACCAGACCTGGGCAACCAGAAGGGGCCTTTACCCAAAAAAGACGTATCTGCCATCCAACTACTCCTCTGGATCTCTTTCCACCTCTGTCCCTTCTACACCCCTCACCATCAGCTCTGTACTGGCCTCCAGTGAACATGCAGAGCAGGAGATTTGCCCCAAAAATTCCCCACCCAAAGAACCCGTCAGCTGGGGGACATTAATGGGCTGTAGGGGTCTCCACCCAAATTCATGGCTGAAGAAAGACCGGAGACTTTCACTCACCCAACAAGACAACTTGGAGAAGCAAGAAGAGGACAAGACTGCAGTAAGTGAAGCAGTGGTATGTGATGTTTTTATGTAAAACCGCAGTTTGGGTGTAAAATCATTCAAATCCACATTTTCATCCCATATCATATTCAAAACAAAACATTTAAATGCAGTCCCATTTAAATGTTGTGTTCAATCATATGCCTTTGTTTTGAATTGCTTTTGGTCAGTGACATTTGACCTCTTCCAGTGGATTACAGTTCCTTATCCTCTTCCAGTAGTTGACCAGGGAACCTTTGTGTTCCCTGGTCAACTACTGGACCAAGTCACACACCCTTCCTTTCCTACCAGAATTTCAAAATTAATTTATGCAATCAAAAGATGTGAAGAATCAACCCGTGTGATTTAATGTCCTAAAAATCTTTCTGGACATTAAACATAGTTTAACATAAGTGGGGTTTTTTTAACATAGTTTGTTGAAGAGGTAGTGAATGAAGTTCCGGCTGCACTTTGTACCTTTAAATGTATCCAGGCAAATCATTAAGATCTCGCTCTCTCATTTGAAATGTGGCCTCTAATTAGGAATGTTTCTTGAGGGAAAAAGATCTAAAAACATCTACGCCCAATGTTTAACTGCTACCCCAGAAGGTATTGTGTAATGCACTGCAACAACACACCACCAGAGGGCAGTATCAACTAGCCAAGCATTCAGATGCTGTTAGTGAGCTGTGAAACATGGCAATAGCAAATATTTTGACTTTAGTTCTGCTGTGTGGACTGCTTGCCTGTACAAAGTTGTGATTAAGGAAGGTAACACTTTAAAAAAATGGATCCTCATTTCAAGTTTCATGTCTTTATCCTGTTTTCCTTCTCTCACCCCAACCGGTCACAGCAGATGGCCCCGCCCTTCCCTGAGCCTGGTTCTGCCGGAGGTTTCTTCCTGTTAAAAGGGAGTTTTTCCTTCCCACTGTCGCCAAAGTGCTTGCTCATAGGGGGTCATATGATTGTTGGGTTTTTCCTCTGTTGCATTATTATAGGGTCTACCTTACAATACAAAGCACCTTGAGCCAACTGTTGTTGTGATTTGGTGCTGTATAAATAAAATTTAATTGAATGGAATTGAAGTTTCGATCCAGAGAACCAAAGCCAAGTATATGCTTACCATTAGCAGCACTAGCACTAGCAGTTTAGTTATTTGTTCTGACAACCCTACAGTAGGAGTGTCAAACAATTAGGCACTTTTCCATTGAGGAGGACAAAAGGTTTAAACTTGTCCAGGCCTTAAACCTCACGTGTGTTCTCCCTAATAAATGCATAAAAATAAGGCTTTCATGAAAACACTGAATACAAAATTGATTTCTTGAAAATGTAGTGAATGTTATATCAAATAAACTATATGCAAAGTGTCTTTGAATGGCAGAGATGCAGAAATGTCTGCATGTAGCACAGAGCCATGGCACATCACAAGCAAGCACAAGCAGAAATTTTGGACTTATAATTTATGAACATTCATACTACACAAAGTCATTAAGCAATAAACAATTAAATGACAGAAAAGTTTCTGTTTTTCACCTTCTACTATAGAAATGTCTGGGTTTTTTTTATGACTACAGTTAAAAAAATAACAAGACAAAAAAAACTGGACAGTCTGGGCGATCAGCTAAGAGAACCTTTTCTGTAATTTTACACATTTAATTCTTACCATTTAAGTCCAAATAGTTATGCTGACAGGTCTTCCTTTCTGACAGCAGCTTTCTCTTTATGATGCAGAAAAACAGTTAAATATGTGACTTCTTTACACTGACAGAAAGCAGCGTTTCAGTTGTCCGGCCCACTTAAGATCAAAGCGGGCTGTATGTGGCCCACCATGTAAACGTCTCACACCACTGACCTACAGGTAACCATTCACTTTGTCCAAAACCTTTTTGGGGGAGCTGTTTTGTGTGACAGGCTTAATACAAAAATGAAGTGCTGTGTTACACTGGTGACATGAATGAGACAAACTAGTGTTTCTGGTGCCAGATAGCTGGAACATTTATTTGGATAACACCTCACCTAGCCTAGACTTTATCCTCTGATGAACTTTATCCGAACACCACTGACACCCCTGATGTGTGGACCACTTTTGAATTGTGGTTAAAGGCTATAAAACTCCACACAGCTTGATGTTCCTGTGACTAAAGTTTAACGTGCACCCTTCAAACCTGAGACCGCTGGAGCGGTTTGCTCATGAGGATTGGGCCAAAATACCTGTGGAGAGGTGCAGAAGCCTCATTGAGAAATCACTTGACTCAAGTTATTTTTATTTTTATGAAGCTTTTTTTTTTTTTTAACTAATTCATTAGTTAATTTTCAGTAAACCAATATGAATTATTACTCTGGATGAATGGATACTGCTTGTGTCCTTTTCAAGTTATTGCAGTGACTGTTGTGGGTTTTTCTTTCTATAATGGAAAGTTACCAACAGTTTTGTCCACGTCAAGGTTTGCCATAATTCAGTTCAATTTTATTTATATCCCTGTTGTATTGCATTATTACGAGTATTGATAATAATATTAGAAACTTTTTTGGACTGTTTGACCTAAAGCTGACCAAGTAACAGATGGAAGCAATATTCCCTCAGAAACTTGCCTGAGCCAGCTCCCCTTACTGTATAAAGACTGTAAGATGGAGTTAGAAGAGCCTGAATGATGAATAGATGAACCTTAGAGGTTAGATTCTCTGGACTACATTAGCTCTCAAAGCTCAAGAACTAAAACTTCCCGACAGTTGTTTATGTGATCTACCTTTGTCTCCACCCAGGGAGGGCCTTCTGATAAGTCGCTCACACCTGGGAAACCAGAAAAAGGAAAAGCAGGTGAGAAAGGAGCTGCAAACCTGATCTCAGGCAGCCAAACCAAACCCAGAACATCCTGTAGACCTCCCAAAGATGCAGGTGGAGCAGGAGGGAGCCATGTGAAGGGAAAAGCAGGGCTCCTCAAGCAGGACTCCTCCAGTCCCCCTTCACACTATCACTCTACAGGAAACCTCCAGTTCCCTAAATCTGCCTGGTTCCATTCCCCAGAGGCCCCGATAACTTTAAGACAGAAAAATCCCAGGAGTGATACCAGCGCCCAGAAGTGTGTTGTGCAAAGTGATGTGACTGAACAGAAGCAGCCATTGCCGTCTGTGTTTTACAAGCACGGGGGGCCATCACTGTCCCTATTCAAGCGACCCAAGTCTCAATCCACAGAGCAGGACCACAACGCCCGGCTATATCAGCGCCGCGGGTCCGAACCGGGACGTCAAATTGTGGACCGAGCCGCCACCTTCACCCGGGCAAGGTTGCCCAGTGACCCGGGGTTGAAAGTGTCCGGGGTGGATTCACAAGGAGGCACATCAGAGGCCCGTTACTGCCTCTCCCCCTGTGCCACCAAAGCAGTGCGGGACTACTTCTCCTCTCACCCCCAAAGCAGTCCCCAGAGCAGCCACCAGGTGGCGCTTGCCCTGGTGGAGACCCGCAGGGAGTGGGTGAAGAGATGCAGCGATCCCACAGCAGAGCCAGACTTTGACCAGCTCCTGTTTGCTGAGGAATCCTACGTTTGAAGAGTTGGTGAAAAGAAACTGAAGTACAGCATCGCTCCAACAAGTGGAACAAACAGAGCATTTCAGTTTCAGCACAGTGGTCGTATCATAACCTTAAAATGAACTCCGTCATCACACACTAAGGCTTTGGTGTCACTGGGAGCATTTTGCTATCTGGAACACCACATGAAATGTAATCTGTTGGCTAAGGTGGACATGGAGCAAAAAGTAAAAGTGTGTTTGAGTTTTTGCTTAGTGCTTAATGCCAATAAAGTAAAGTGAATCTCCCCCTAACCCTAACCCTTTGCTTAAATGTCCTAAAGGCTGGGTTTACACATGCAAAAAGTGTTCTAATGTATAACCAATAAGCTCAAATAACATTCATTCTGATCAAAGCAGAAAAATTTGTCTTGATTTTTTTTATTTTTTCCAATGTACATCAGGCCAAAGTTAAAACCTGCCAATCTAAACACACCTGGCATTGCCTTCTTCATAATGAACAAAGACTCACTCAGAGAAATGCCTTCTGGTTAACTGCAGCTCAGAAAAACTGTGTTGTTTTGGTTCAAGTCCCACCCAAGCAGCCTAAACAGATTATGGGCAACATGCAGTATTTGGTATCACACGTTACTTCAACCACAGTTTTGCAGAAAGCAGGTGGTACAATCATGATTTATTGAAATTAATAGTCATATTATAAATAGTGTAAATGCAGCCTGGGTACACACTGTGACTTTGCCTCTACGTTTTAATAGTCTGGTTCTGAACTACAGCTCAGTCTGTGTGTTGATCGGTAGTTTGGCTTCAGCTCAGTTGTTTACAATACTCAGAAGTATCGTAAATGTGTAGGTAGACTAGTTTGTGACATGTTGTTGGAAAGGTATAAAAGCATGACATCATTCAGTATATTTAAACAAACCGTACATGTATATCCTGTATATGTGAAGAATGCTCCCCAGAAATCAAGCATTGCTCGGGATCATGTCGACTGTTAGCAGCTTAACTATTTTCCAGCGTTAATGCTTTTTAGTGAACAGATGTAGTGTTTGGATAAATATTAACATGGAGACGTTTCTGATTACAGTCAGCTGAGCCGTTCATGTCAAATGCTTCTTGGCATTAACACTCACATCAGCCTGCTGTGATACTGACGACTGCAGCAGCAACATTTAGAGCTTCTTCTTTTGTTTTTGTTGCCAACAATGCTGTTCACATAAGCCTGTACTGATTGAAATTAATCATATGTTTTATGAGCTTTACATCTTATGCAGCTTAAAACACCGAAACAGGCCACAGGACTGTTGCTTCCTAATATTGTCTACTGCCTCCTTGTTATATATGTACATGTATTTATACGCTGTCACTATACTTTTGCATATGCAAATAAAATGAGCTGAAATTAATTGTGTGCTTACTGCTTTAATTTGGGGAGATTTCATGGGAATGGATCCCTTTGTCCTTTTTTCTTTGTACAAACAGCACATTTAACTTGACATTAAAGAACCAACAGTTCAGCACGCTGTTAGAAAGAGGAAGTTTTATTATTTATTTTTCATTGTTTAACGCAGATGGTTGTGTGTACACAAACAAGATGAAATTGTTAAGGTTACATGAAGGATCTGATCAAAAATAAACATTTTTCAGGGGACAGCAGAAGAAATGTGTAAGGTGTTGAACTTGTTGTTCAATACGTGTTTTTTAAATACCTGACACTTTGAACTGAAATCAGTCAAAGTGTGATATGGGAGGTTTATGATTCTACATGATTTTACATACCAAGTCACATTTCTTTTGGCAGTTTGGGTCCTCCGCAGACAGGACTAACTGTTCATGTGAGAGGAAGTGTGTACATTTCCAGAAGGTCCAGCTCTGTGCTGAGATATAAACATGAGCTCACATTGTAAATTTAGTCACAATTAGGAAGTTGGGCAGGAAGAAAAGGTACAACAAGTAAGTAACGTTTTTATTTTTTTTTTCCCAGGCAGTGATTAAAATAAACAGAACAGACAGCAGTTTATATCTCATAAATATTTTGATTCCACACTAAGGGCTGCAGGTTTCTCCTGTAAGCCGAGCATTACAGCCTTGTTAGTCTAAAAATCTTGCGTACTGCAGGTTTACATTCTATAAAAAAATTAATTTGAAAGTCAAAGTTGCATACTTGAGCTTCCTGGTTTTTGAGAGCTCACTTTAGTAGGCTATGACTTTATTATTAAAAGAAAGTGGGAAAGAGTTCTATGGCAGCCCACAGCAGTACTGACAGATTCCACCTACCATCGTCTCTGTGCGCATGTGTTGTACCCTCACTTTCTACACTCATGTTCTCAGCCACATGTTTCCTGTTAAGATGATCCATCTTTGGTCTGTCGGATGTCGGCTACACTCTCTGGAACCCTGGCTACCATTCCCTCCAGAGACTTCGTCAAGCAGATCTGGCAACCCAGACGAGATCTGCAAAGGGGAGGGGAGATGAGAAGCATGTTAAATTCAAGTCTGATGAAGGATGCTTCTCATTTTTAGACAGCCATGAATTGCTTTGAATCTGAAAGCTGCTGTAACAACAGTGTCCAACATTGTTTGCAAATAAAGCTGATATCCCAAGTGAAAGAAGGCTCTCATGTTTAGTCCTTTGTCTCTCAATGATTAACTGATCAGCCCTGACAAATCTTATTATGCCACCAGAACTAATTCTTCTGCATCAGCCAGGCTGTAGGACTACTGTGATAAAAGCTTCAGCCTCTAATCATTTATCCAATCACTTGCCTTCAATTAACACAAAAAGACAAAGAATGAATCACACAAAAGCTGACATAGCCAAGATCCACGTTCTCCAAACACTATTTAAAACATGGTCTTGCAGTTATATAAGCAGAGTGTCGATAAACTCTATCACATCAATTAAAATCAGTGTAATGACAGTTTAGCACAGTGGCCTTGTGAGTGTTCACGTGTGCTTCCTTACGTGTCAGTCAGGCCGTAGGCTAAGTCTAGCATGTCCATTTCCTCGTCTGTGATGGGCCCCAGCTTCTTATACATCTCCTCATCAAAGATCAGATGGCATGTGGAGCACGCCAGTGTTCCCTCGCACGCTCCTACAACACACACACACCTTTAGAACTCCACACAATGGATGAGAAGTAGCTCAGGCACATACATGCAGCTCTCCGATAAGTCCAGGCCTGTGAAACTCGCTCTGTGCGTACCAAAACCATCAAAGTCGAGGTCTTCGTTGATGACAACGTCTAGCAGAGAATCTCCAGGCAATCCCTTCACTGTGATCTTCTCCCCGTCTCGGTTGATGAAGTTGACCGTCACCTTGTTGTCCGATCTGAGACACAAAAAAAACATGACCTTAGTTTGATTGACAGGAACACTGGAACCCAACTGTTGGACTGATAAACTTACAGGTTTTACGTATGACATAATTACTAAGTTTGGACCCTTATGTTATCCAGTTTTCCCTACATAGCACTGCACAGTCCAACTGCCAGACGTCACTGCCCTCTGGTGGCCACTACTGATAGTTACATACACGTCAAAAGATGCCTCAGTACCCTAAAGAGAACATCTACTGTTCCTTATTTTCTGTCATATACTGTTACTGTGGTGGAGACTCATATTATGACCAACAGCTACAGATAATGAGATCCCTAAAATTTCATCTCATGTAAACTGCATCATACAAGCTCCGCCCACCTGCATCCTAAAGAATAAGAGTAAAGAAACACACACAAAGAGATCATGAACTTGTTTAACCATCCATCCTTCTCTGGTTATCATTTTCAGGGTTGCGGGGGCTATCCCATGCTAATTTCTAAACTTATAATTTCATTATTCGATAATGAGTAAGTACTCATCATTTACATTATACTGGTCCATAGTGAAGCTCATTAAGTCATCCTGAAATAAGCTTGTCTAGCTCTCTTTAACCACCTTTCTTCTGCATGGTGGGGGGTATATGTGTGCTGTGCACTGAAGACGTGTGCATGAAATCAGCACTTTTATTCTCTGCTATTTACAATCAATTCAATTTTATTTATATATCACCAAAACACAGCAACAGTCTCCTCAAGGTTAGATAGTAAAGACCCTAAAATAATACAGAAAACCCCAACAATCAGACGACCCCCTATGAGCAAGCAGTTGGTGACAGTAGGAAGTAGGAGGCTGAGGGAGGGCGGCCATCTGCTGCAACCAATCTAATTACAGTTCTGTGTAAAAGTCTTAAGCCACCCTCCATGTTTATTTTATTTTGCTTCCAAGGAGCCAGACTTGTCATTTTCACAGCAGTTCTTCAGATTTTCTGAAGGTCTTTCAAAGTTTGCTTTGGCTGCTCTCTCACTCATTTTCAGTCCAGACCTTGTAACTGACACAGGACCTGATAGATGGACCTTCATCCATCTACTGTCCAATGAAGCCTCATCACAAATGCTCTCAGTGTAAATGTGGCTGTCACAAAGAAGCCGTTCTTAAGGAAGAGACAGGGAGAAAAGACTGGGGTATTTCAAGTTACACAAGAACCTGAGTGAAAAATCAATAATGAACAGGCTTCAATAAATCAGTACACCCATTTCTCATATTCCTACAATTTTTTTAAATGACAGATAGCTTAATGCTTTTATTTTGTTGCAATTAAATTCCCAACATCATACCAATTTCTCCCTTCATGCTTCTCTTCGGGAGGTGAAGTGTGGGTTAATTTAGGTTAAGATCTGGTTAAAGTCCTCTCTTAACAAAGGACTTCTCCAGATTAGCTCTCTGTAAACTGGCAAACAATATCGTTTTGTAGACTTCTGCTCATTCTGCAAATTCCATTCAGGCTTTCAGATTTTTACAGCTGATGAGTGCAAATTGCAGTATGACCTCTCGCTGTTCTCCAAGCCTTATTGTTGCCTTCCTTGGACAAGCCAATCCATTTAATACATGTAGCTCAGTGCAAGAGGTTTCATTCCTTTTCAGGATGTTCTGTACTGACGTAGTGGCTGTGCCCAGTGTGTCTGAAAATCCTGTGATGGACTTTCCTGCTTTTAAATGGCCCTGCTGTTTTGACACTTTTGAGGATGGATGGATATGGCACAAATATATAAAATGCAATTGATCGCTTTACTTTCTAAAATTTCCCATTTATAAGTCCTTTATGGTCTGAGATTTCAAGGAAAGTGCATGTCAGGTTACGATGTAGTTTCAGAGGGGTTTGGGGTAATGACGTACCTACGACATAGATTTAACGCACAAGTCCCCTATAATCCGCTTTAAAAACAAAACCTTGTTCATGCTCTTTCCTGAAAGGCCTGCACTGCACGACCTCTCAGGACAAACACACTCGCACTTGGCATCAATCACGTTAAACTGGTTAGTTAAGGGAGGGCGACGTGAGGACACGAGGACAGTGTCAGTCAGTTTAAGGCAAGCCTGGAGAAAAACAAAACAAAACAAAAAAACCTTCAACCTGAGCACAAGGTCAACAGTCATGGTGCGCTCCAACAGGGTGGGTGGCACTGGGAAGCCCAGCTGTGGTCAGAGCCTTGTACCTGAGTGGGAAGATGGCTCACTTTCACCTTGGGGACACGTGAGGCTTCAGCCTGCTCCTAAGAACATCAGCTGCACACGTGTGGTGTTCTTAATCACTTTGACTTCAAGCACCACTTTTTCTAGGAACTAAATTAAGACTCATCTTGCCTCATCAACCCAATTATACACTCACATATATTTTACTACACATTTCGCCCCTCAGTGTTTCAACACATATTGGAATATTGGCACATTTAAGTTGCAAATTAGTTCTCCTGAGACCTAAAAGCACGTAGACTTTCCTCTCCTTTGCTTTCTCCCCGCTAGTCCATTTAAACTGACTTAAGTAAATGGCCCACCGCTAGGCTGGAATTTAAGTGTTTCTGCTTTGTCGTTTCGAAAAACAACATGAGCCTAGTTTCAAATGTTTTGAAACAGCACGACACAAAACACCCTGCTCTGTGAAAGGGACGTTCTTTTCTACATGATTTTGCATGCCAGGAATGCGCTGGAAAGAAGAGCCTCAATAAATTGCACATTTTTTGACTGGAGTTTGGCGTGCGGCTCAATCCATCACCAGGTTAGGCAGTCCTGTTAATAGTAGGTGTTTTAGTAAAATAACCTACCTGAGAGGCTGAGTGCCGACGGAAAAACTCCTTTGTTTCGTAGGCCAGGTTACTGCCGACGCCTTCCTCGAATATTCACGTAGACTATTCTGAACCAGCCGTCTTAACGTTGTTACCAAAGCCATTTGAAGCACAAAAATGAAGCTGGAAAACTAGCGGAGAGGATTTACGAATGGCAGACACCTGTCGAGCGCGTAACTTCTCAGCAGAGACCTAAAGAAGTTTGACTGAACCGATCGAGCAGGCTAGTGGGGCTAGCTTGTTTTAGCTGCAAAAAGTCACTCTGTCACTGTCATTGCATAACGTGAAACATATGGCAACTGCTTGTTGTCTAAGACCCCAAATCAATCACCTGACAACGCAGTGGAGCACCAATGATACTCCACAACAAAACACAAAGTTGACAGATAACTATCAACACCGCCCAGGGTTATGCAGTCAAATCGCAAACATGACTCTCTGTGTAGTTCCTGACAAACAAAGATCAATCAGGCGCAATACAACTTCCTGCCATGACGTCAAAATAAAAGTTTTAGCTACTAACATATTGTGTCCATCTATGGATTATAATTTCATACCCACAGTTTAAAATAAAATAAGACCATTATCCTAGTGGGAGTTAATAAAAAACAAACGTCTTGGCTTCCCTTCATGATTAGAAATGTATTATTTTGCTTTTAGTTTGAAAGTCATCGGCGCTAACTTGATTCCGGTAAGAACAAACGTCCCCGTGCCCGCTTACGTGAGTGTGTAAACTAGCCAATCAAACTGTACTAACGCTCGTTTTAAATTACCGCGTCAGCCGGTAGTGCGGAGTTAGCACGTCTCCGAGTGGAGGGCTGCTTGCGGAGTCACCGCCCCACCGTGTGTGTGAGTATAGACATCTAGAAAGTTCAGTGTGTTTCCTAATAAAGGTCAAATCCTTCACGCGTTACTCTGACCAGCGAAGAAGAGCAGTGATGTCAAAAATGACCTTGAACTTTTGAACTGTTTTTAAAATCATCTTTTAAGCACCACGAGTTCACGAGAGATATTAAATCTGAGGCATTTCAGAAGAATCAAGTTAGAAGTTACTCGCTTTTTAATCATTGCTAATAAAAAGTGACCATGAATATTAACCACCATCTACACCCCATGTCCTGATGGCTACAGGGTTACAAAGTTGAACAAGCGCTCTACACCAACATCAGAGGTCTGTGAAATACCAGTCACCCCCAAAACAACCTTTAGTGGCCTCCAGCGTCACGTTTACCATCTGTTGTAACGTCTCTCTCTGTCCACATTCACAAATATTGATTGAGCTCCCTTGATTAAACCAAGTGCTATTCACCCTTCACATGCTTGCATGCCCTAGAAAACAGAATGCATACAGTATCATAGGATGTCAAGGAAAACTAGGTGTTTGATAACTTTGGGTTAGAGGCCAGTGGCTGACAGTGACAGCCAACATTTAGTGCTGAGTTCAAATCTTTATCAGTTTAGAGTGAAGGCAAAGGTCATCAAATATCAGTCAATAAAGAGCTACAGGAGATTTAGATTAGATTAATCAGTAATCTCTTTAAAAAGGTTTATGACCAAGAAAGACACATATTAATAGGAGGCCTTTTCTTTCTGAACTGCTGCAGCATTCCTCATTACAGCCTCAGGTAAGCAGGATACAAACGAGCTTAAAAACAACTCCGTTAAGGAGAGCCTGGATACATTTGTAGGTTGTATAGGCTTATGAAGAAGAAGTAAAACATTTTCTTCCAATTTCCTTACAGGATGTTCAAGTTAGTGCTACTGCTCCTGGCACTGTCAGGTAAGATCTCACTGCCTTCACCTTTCACTGGTGCAGTAAAACTTGCCTATTTATTTGTGGCTAGATATTTGTTTCATGTCATTACTGCTCACCTAATTTTCAGATGATGTGTTTCTGAGGCAAATGTTGTTGCCAAGTCGCAACAACAGTTGCCTCAGGTGCTTTATATTGTAATGTTAAGACCCTGCAATAATAGAGAGAAACCCCCAACAATTAAACAACCCCCTTTGAGTAAGCACTTCGTTATGGTGGGAAGGAAAAGCTCCCTTTTAACAGGGAGAAACCCCCTGCAGAACGAGGCTCATGTGGCGGCAGCAATTTTACGCAACCGCTTGGGGGTAATGGGAGAAAGACAGGACAAAAGATGCACTGTGGAAGAGAGGCCGAGATTAATAATGACTAATGTTTAAATGCAGAACGCTTTCTTAAGCCTAATCTTCAACATAAAGAAGGTTACAGTCTCCCGAATCCTAGGAGCTAGCTCCACGGAAGAGGGGCCTATTTCTCTACATATCAGTTTATGATAAGTTCATGAAATAAGTGCAAAATACAGAACAGATTTTATCTTAGAATCATGCAATTCCGACACAGCAGATCTAGATATAAAAAACATTTTGATATCCAAACTTCCATCCCTATATTTCAATTATCTTTAAAAACTAATACAATTATGTGAAACATCAGTAGGGTTCAGTCAATATATTAACTTTCCTGGCTGGTCAGTGTCAAATGTTTTATTTATTTTGAGGTGTCCTTGACATAATTAATGTTGGCTCTGTTGTTTCTTGCCTTGGCAGCAAAACAACTGACAGTAAACATTCTGTAGTTCCCTAATGGAAGTACAGAACGTAGACTTTGACCGTTATCATTGATTTATCACACTGTTAAAGAAAGGTCGTGGCCTATATATCAGCATTGCACAATAGTTAATAATTGACCTAAAAGGCCACACATTTATGTATCCATCAACTGGCAAGCTTAGTGCTATAATGTTAAACAAGTCGAACACCAGTGTCGAAGGCAGGGTGTGCAAATGCAGCTTCATGTATATTATAGTTATATAGTGTAACTGTAATCCTTTGCAGGCCTCCAAGCTGTCCCAATCAAAACCCCTAGAGGTTTGAAGAAGTCATCAAGTGATGTCCATCAATCTGTTCCTGATGGCTTTAGACAAGGTACAGAGCCTACTTTTACCTCCTACCTACATGATCCTACTGACACAGGCCAATTTGGCCAAGACTGAAATATCTCAACAACTTTTGGTTGGATTCAAATTACATTTTTCACATTTATTCACGTTCCCCAGTGAATGAATCCAAATGGTTAATGGTTAATGGTCATCCTCTATTAGGGCAGCCAGTAGCTGACATCTCAAGAACTAACATATTATCCTCTCAAATTTGGTAGAGCTATTGAGCCCCCTCAGGATGATTTTTTTTATTGTAATGACTCTTTGCCTTTCTATTCAGTCCCAGGACATTATTGAGGTTTAACTAAAAATAAATTGTTAGGTATCTTTTCATCATGAACAAAGAAATGAACATGATAACCTGTTTAACATGATTTTGATCACATTTAGCTAAGTGAATGTACCCTCTAAGTCACCTCTAGAGTATCGTTATGATTTTAGAAGCTTGTTTACTTCCAATGTCTTTTGTCTTTCAGCCGATGCTGATGTTCCGGTCCAAAGGAGTGGTGGTAGTTGGGTCCGTGTGGAAAATCCTTCTCATCTCCCAGATGGTTTCAGGCAGGGAACCGAACCCTCTATGAAAGTCAGAGATGGCTTCAGGCAGGGAACCGAACCCTTTATGAAACTCAGAGATGGCTTCAGGCAGGGAACCGAACCCTCTATGAAAGTCAGAGATGGCTTCAGGCAGGGAACCGAACCCTTTATGAAACTGAGAGATGGCTTCAGGCAGGGAACCGAACCCTTTTTGAAACTCCAAGATGGCTTCAGGCAGGGAACCGAACCCTTTATGAAACTCAGAGATGGCTTCAGACAGGGAACCGAACCCTTTTTGAAACTCCAAGATGGCTTCAGGCAGGGAACCGAACCCTTTATGAAACTCCAAGATGGTTTCAGACAGGGAACCGAACCATTTCTGCCTCTCCAAAGAGGCTTCAGACAGGGAACTGAGCCCTTTTACAGCTTCATCCAAAGAGCAAAAGTGGCATGTCAGGGGGCAGATTATCAACAACAAGTGCTATGAGTTCAACCCTACACCGCTGTCCTTCAAGGATGCTCAGGTTAGACTATGTACCATTCCAAAAACATATAAAAAGCTAATCCCCTGTTCATTTAAAGGATGTAAATTAAATGTTTCTCAATCTACAGGCCAAATGCAGAACTCTTGCCCCACATGCCGAGCTTGCTTCTGTAACCAGTGGTGATCTGCATTCCCATCTGATTTCCCTGGTGACCAAGGGTGGTGAGAAGAGCCCTGTGCTAACCTGGCTGGGAGCCACAGTCACGGCAAGTTTATCATGTTAATTGGCGACCTATATAGGTATATAAGGTTTTCTCAAAACATGTGGTGCTAAAACAACAGCGTGTTTTTCAGGGTGTTCTCTACTTACTTATACCACAATTTTACTCCAGTTCTTAGTGGCTGTAATGCCAGCAGTCTGGTCATGAGCTGTGTCAATGAATGGAGGCCAAGGAGAGTGTCATCAGATATCTTATCAGCAGGACTGATAGTGTTATTCTTACCTTGATGAGACATTGACCTTCAAACTTTTATCTTAAAGTATTGCAATTGTTGTGTCCTGTGACTAAGTGATGTTTTAAAACAAGTGAAGTGGTAATATGGTCATATTAGCCATACTTTTCTTCATAGAAAGGGTCTCATATGCTAACATTTTATTTTTATTGACAGTTTACAAACAATTGGGTTATTTAAGACTACATTTTTTTTAACCTTTCATATGTATTCTGCACTCCACAGAACCAAGAGGCGTCATGGGTGGACGGGTCAGAGTGGGGTTTTAGCGACTGGATGCCAGGCCACCCCAACATTCACACTGACAAACCTGTCTGTGTGGAGATGTTTGAGCTAGGTAAGAACCATGCTACTCTCACACTAATTACTAATTTATTCCAGCATTTTCCAGAGAGTAACTTTGAAACACCTCTGCTTTAAATTCAATTCAGTTTTATTTTTATAGCGCCAGATTGCAGCAACAGTTGCCTTGAAGGCTCTTTATGTTGTAAGATAAAGACCCCACCATAATACAGCACTTTTGTGTTGTAGCTACAGCCTCACTTAATTTGGTGTGAGTTGTTAGGTAATGGCATTGAACTTTAGACCTCGATATTGCCGTTTTATGCTTTAATAGCCTGCTTGCAAAAGTACAGTACTGTTTTATACACTGCTCAAAAAAATTAAAGCAACACTTTGGTAACACATCAGATAAGATTAGATCTATACTGATATGGACTGGTTAATGTGTTAGGAATGAAGGGATGCACGTCGTTTCATGGAATTGAAAATTACCAACCTACAGGGGGCTAAATTCAAAGCCACACCAAAATATCAAAGTAATTAATTGCAGTACCTCAGAATGGCAATCTGTAGTTTGTATTGGCTTGTAAGCATACCTGACAATGCTAGGGAAATGCTCTTAATGAGATGACATTTGGGGGCTGGGTATGACTGAGCTCCTGGACAGCCTTAGGTACAACCTGGCAGCATCTAATGGATGAAAACATAAAGTCCCCACGGTGTTCTGTCGGATTTAGGTCAGGCAAGTGAGAGTATGCAGAACTGCCTGCATACTCTCATCACAGGCCAGGAGGAATCCAGGACCCAATGCACCAGTAATAATAATGGATTGGATTTATATAGCGCTTTTCAAGGCACCCAAAGCGCTTTACAATGCCACTATTCATTCACTCTCACATTCACACACTGGTGGAGGCAAGCTACAGTTGTAGCCACAGCTGCCCTGGGGCAGACTGACAGAAGCGAGGCTGCCATATCGCGCCATCGGCCCCTCTGGCCAACACCAGTAGGCAAGTAGGGTAAAGTGTCTTGCCCAAGGACACAACAACCAGGACAGAGAGCCCAGGGATCGAACCGGCGACCTTCCGGTTACAGATGCGATTCCCAACCCCCTGAGCCACGGTCGCCAGTATAGGTCTGACAGTGGATCCAAGTATTTCATCCTAACCTGTAATGGCAGTCAGGGTGCCTTTGCCAAGTCTGTAGAGGTCTGTGTGCCTCTCTTGACCCACCACCAAACTTGTCATTCAGAATGATGTTACAGCAACGTTCTCCAGGCGCTTTCACATATGTCACATGTGCTCAGGGTTTCATCTGTGAAAAACACAGGGCACCAGTGGCGGATCTGCCAATTCTGGCATTTTGTGGCAAATATCAATCAGGCTCCATGGTGCTGAGGAGTGACCGGGGTCCACTAAAGGACATCGGGCCATTAGACCACCCTCATGAAGTCAGTTTGTGATTGTTTGGACAGAGACATTTACACCAGTGACCTGCTGGAGGTCATTTTGTAGCTCTAACAGTGCTCATGCCATTCCTCCTTCACAAAAGAGCAGATATCAGTCTTTCTTAAGGGGTAATGGCCTTCTCCTGCCCTGTCCAGCCCTCCTAGAGTAACTGTCTGTCTCCTGAAATCTCGTCCATGCTTGAGACTGTGCTGGGAGACACACCAAGCCTTCCGGCAATGGCGTGATTGATGGGCCATCCTGGAGGAATTGGACTGCCTGTTCAACCTCTGTAGGGTCCAAGTCTCACCTAATTCTAGCTGTAGTGACACTGAGCCTAGCTAAATGCAAAACTAGTGAAAAATAGTCCAAAAAAAAAAAAAGATGAGGAAAAAACATCAGTGGTCTCCAGCCATGAAAACATTCCTTTTTTTAGCAGTTGTTTCATTGTTGCCCCTGTTGTTAAACACCAAGCAGTTGAAGCTGACTAACAACCCCCTCTGCTACCGAACTGACCAGACCAAAAGTTTAGCTGACTTGATTAAGGAGTGTTCATTTCATTTTTTTGAGCAGCGTTTGAATTATGGATTCATTCTACCACTGAAAGGCAGTGGTTCTATATTATAACTTTTCCCGCCTCAAATTGTAAGCGACTTAAAAATAATAATAGTTTGCCAACTAAAATGCCTGATCTTCTTATTCATCTCAGTCATGAGTGCTATATTAGACAGGGGTTCCTTTTGTGAGGCATGTGTCATAAAAGCACCTTTTAAACAAAGCTTTATAGAGTACTGTCTGTGTCACATAAAATTGATAAGACACCTAATAAAAAACTGGGATTATCTTTATCCTGCTGGACTAATCTACTATGATCCTTTTCCTATCCACACTGCAGACAACAGCCGGTGGACTACTGCCAACTGTGATCTGAAGAGAGCGTCCATCTGTACGTACATGATTCCTACGTAAGAGAAATCGCAAAGAAGCAACGTGAGATGGGCTCGCGGGTATCATTTCCTACGATACCTTTGTGTTCCCTGCCACAAGCTGATTGTGCATTCTTGAATAAAAACACAGCATATTACTCATCTGTGCGTTTCTTCTTCCTATAAGTTTATTCCCTAAGAAATGAGTAAAAAGTCCTTTGAATTTAGACAAGACTTTAATGATTATTTTCCACTTGTTTATACAAAGCAGTTTTTACAGATTAGGGAGCAAAGTTGAAACAATCTGTTACAATTTAGTACCTGGAAAGTGCAAAAGTACATTTTAACGACGCCAAAATAAAAATCATGCTGTACATTATATACTGTATTCATAAATAATCACAGATATACACACATCCATTTTGGTGACAGTTACAGAGAATGTAGCTAAGACACAAAATAGTACTTTGATTTTTCTTGGAAGTCCCATATTCTTGGTTCCCGGTGCAACTGCGACGGACTAATGTGTGGAATGCTGCTTTCACTTGATTCACAACAAAGTTTGGGACGAAGGAGAAGGAGAAATCTAGCTCTATGTGGACACCACGCTGGGATAAAAGGCACTCTGTTGCAGTCGTGGAATAACTCAAACAGTGGTCTTTGAATGAAAAATGTGAATAAACAAAAGAAAAATAAACTGCATTAATAGAACATTTTGTGCACCTTTCACAGAAATCTCTTAAAGGAGGACACAGATTGGTCTTTGCAATCCACCAAACTGACATTTAAATAAAACAAAATACAAAAATCAGAAAAAAACAAAAAACAAGAGAGATAACCGTTAGAGCGACTCTGTGCCCAGTGCCAAACCCACAGGGCTGCAAAAGTTCACAGAATCAGACAGGAATAAAAAAAACATTTGGCAATGGAAAATAAACTCTCACTCGCACACTCACTCGCTCAGGTATGGTGCAAAATTATGAATCACACAGTTTCATACTGCGGTATATTACAGAGTAATGCAATCACATTCACATGCATGTTTGTCCCAGTTGACCCAAACATTCTTGAGGCCCCACACAAGGAAAACTCTGAAATCAGTCACTTTAAAATAAACAGGAAAACGAGCGCGAAGCACAAATAATAAAAGAGAGATGGGGTTTGAGGCAATGATGAGAGCTAAAGGCATTCAGAAGGGGAAGAGAGGGAGTCCATTTACAGTCCCAGTTTAGCCATAGGAAGACTGGAAAATAGAGGATCTGACTGAGCGAGGCATGCTGGACAGAAATAGAGGAAAGGAAGCACCGACAGGCATGCGATGAAGGAGCTGTATTGCTGATAACACTGACATCTCGTAAAGCCCTTAAGGATTTCTGCTTTCTCCTTCATTTCTAAACAGTTAGAATAGTTTTTAAATATGTCACTCATGAGACAATGTGTGAAAAAAACTGCTACTTTCACTTATGGATAGAAACAGATTCAAGTAACTTAAAAACATTCAATGAAGCACAGAGAAACGTGACGTTATAGTTGTTTTTCGTTGCACTGCTGTGATAAGTCTTCATGTCAAAGCTTGTTGTGATTGAGAATGTAGTGTTTTTTATTTTTATTTACAAAACTAGATCTTAAATGATATGCTAATGACAAAACATTAAAAGTACTTTTTGTAAAATCCCGTCAACAAAAATTAACTGAAGCATCCAACAGAATGTGAATGGATTTGTTTACACGAGATATCAATCAATTTTCCCACGAGGTGATGAAGCGAGTCATTATTTTATCCTTTAACCAGGCAATGCCTCTTGAGGAAACGGTGCATCATGTTAATATCAATGTTAAAATTATAATGTTTGGTAAAAACACTGCCACCTAGTGGTGAAACTGTTAGTTACACTTTGGAAAGGGGAGGGGGGACTACAAAAAGTACCTTTAAACACCTTTTCTGATGTTTCTCAACAAAAAACGTCAGCTACACCCCAAATGTAAAAACGAAAACGAAAAAACAAACAAACAAAAAACTGACTGACTTCTGCATCACTATTTCTTGTCTAATCTCAAAACCAAAATGCCATGCATATGAACAGATGCCAAGCTGCTGGGCACGCGCACACACACAGACATACACACACATAAACCAAACTCCCAATAAAACTTCACTAAAAGATCACACACACACACACACACGGGTATATAAAAACGATAGAAAAATGCAGACAGTTTGGTCTTGTGAGTGGTGGAGCCGTCTTACTGCATAAGGCTGCGTGGTGGCAGCTTTGAGGCAACCATGAATCGTCCTGGCCTGCAGATCACAGGCCGAGTGTCTGCACCTAAGGCTAACTGAGGGGGTGGGGGAGCAAAAAGGCCACTTGAAACAATATTTTCAAATAGCACACAGCAAAACTGTGTGCAAACACACATCCATCCATCCCTGCATACATACAAGAGAACAGTTAGTTAACCGTTAAATGAGGCTGACTGTAGTAAAGATTCTGATGACGAGGGCAGCTGTGGCGTGTGCGAGAAGTGGGCAGTGGTGTGGTTTTGCTGAGGCTGGCGCTACTTCTGCATTGGAACCACGGCGCCAGCGCCATGTGATCACAATCCAAAGCAAGAGCACTCAAATGCACATGTGGGCATGCAGGCTTTGTGGTGCTCCTGCACCCCAAAACCTACCCCCTGATAAAACCGTGGGAGGTGATGGGAGAAAGAATCTGCTCGGATATGAAATGACAATGTGCGACGTGCTTGAAGGGGATGGTTTAAAGGCTCGGGGGACAGGCGGGGAACGGGTCAGTTGTGGTCTTGCTGGGTGTTGTACACCGTCTCCCCCGAGGAGATCTGAGTCAGTCTCTTGCTGGAACCCCACAGCTTCCGTGTGATCTGGCCCGAACGCATCTGGGAAGAGTGGAGGAGGTGGTGGAAGAAGTGAGGCGGAGGAAGGGGGGGGGAGAGTGGGGAAAGAAAAGCGTGAAGTCAAAGGAAACAGGGGGAGGGGGGTGAGGGGGTAACATGATTCATGAGTGATCGATTAGTTCATTGGAGCTTAAATGACTAGTGAGGCAAACAAAGAAAAACAAATTAAAGCTCGAGTCACTTTGGTGCGAGTCAATTTGAATGGAAAAGATAAAAAACTGGAAGGCGCAGTGATTCCAAGGGGGACTGTCTGGATCAACCTCCTACATGTGTGCTAACACACTATTTACGTGAACATATCATATTAAGCCAGTGTGGCACAGGATTAGTGATTATTCGATTGTAGCTACACTGTAAATATGGCTTGAGTTTGCAGAATCGTTAATTAGTCTGTTTCACAGCATTTTTTGTTATAGTCCGTAGAGCACACTCAAAACACAGAATGTAATGACACTTCAGGTAGACAGCATCGGATGGAGTTTTGCACAGATGTCGAGTATTCGAAAAAACAAAACAGAAACAAAAACACAGAATGAGGTGCACACAAAAAGTCGCTTCGATTTCACAGTTGTGGTTCTAGTGGCTGAAGGAATGTGGCTCAGATGTGTTTGTGTGCCTGTGTAGTTGTTTTGTGAGGAAGCCATATGACTGTGTGAGACAGCCATCCCTGAGAAGAACAGGTGACTGTGGGTTAAAAGGTCAACGTGGGGTATATGTGCAGCAGGTCTTGTGTGTGTGTGTGTGTGTGAGTGTGTGTGTGTGTGTGTGTGTGTGTGTGTGTGTGTGTGTGTGTGTGTGTTAAATCTATAGCAATAAAAGTGTTATAGGGGATGCACAGCACTAGAGCTTGCTAAGGTTTGTGGGAGGTGGAGGTGGGGCTAAACACCAGTTGGTCACGTTGGTGGAGCAGGCGTGTTGGTGAACGAGCGCGGAGCGGGGCCAGTAGGGGGGACGCCATGAGCGGCGATCCCTCAAGGCTCTGAGCGATGTAGTTCCGCAGCGAGTTCTTTACCTCCGCCGGCTTGCCCACGGCCACGATGATCAGCTTGCCGTCCTCCAGTCCCACCAGCACATGGCTCTGCTCCTTGGTGGCTGAGACGCAGCACACTGGCACCCTCATGGCCATGGGCTCTCCGCACAGAGACAGGCTGCGGAGGAGAAACAAGCTCGAGGTTAATATCTGTAACCTTTCCATGCATGTAGGACGCGCAGCTGCCAGCGAGCAATTTTTATTTGGGACGGTGTCGCTCGTTATGCTCCGAAACAGTTAAAACGTTAAAGCACAAAGGCCTCTACTCTTCAAAGCTTTCGATGAAAGGCTTTATAAAACAGAACAACTGGTGGAAGAGCCAAATACCAACAGCTAATGTTGATTCAAAATCACCAATATTGTTTCTATAAGTTTACCTGTAGAGGTCACGGATGGACAAGTATCCCTGCTCGCTGCCGATGACTACATACTCCCCAGAAACACACATGTCTGTCACCTGCTCCATCAGAGGCTCGCTGCAGAGGTGCTTCCCATTTACAGAGTACAGGTGGAGGGCGTTTTTATCCTGGCAAGAGGGGGGAACAGAAGAACATTTAAAACTTTAACTGCAGGTCAAAGGAGTTTATATATCTGAATTCAGATTTAATCTAAAAGAAGTCTGACTATAAACCAACATATAAGCACATATGCCCTTGAAACGCTGCATTTCTCACGCTCCCCTCTTCTCACCTGTGCGCATACTTACTAGTCTAAGCCCAGTTATCAATGTGATCTTTAAGTGTCTGCTGGTCAGATTAGGTCTGTTCCATGGTGGCTTGTTCTGCGTTTCACGTGCACTGTGTTGTAATTATTAGTTTATATTTATTTAAATGTAGAGGTCTGAGTCAGCTTATAGCTTTTTGGCCTGCTCTGACTGTCAGAGACAAGGATCTGGTCACTGTGGATAACAAAACAAAAAAAACAGACACGTAGAGATGTGCAGAGAGTCCTACCCACCTTTTAGATTGTGTGTTAGCCTAAAAACTTAAAATGTGCACACACCTTGAGTGTTGCTTTGCCCTCCAGACAGGTATGAACCAGCATGTGACCCTCCCAGGACACAGCCAGGTGGAGGATAGAGAGCGGCAGCGAGCTGTCGCACGGTGGACGCAAGCAGCGCATGTACTGACCCCGGCGCACAGTGTGGATGATCACCGTCCCGTCCTGTTGAACGGAGCATAAAGCTCAAAGTAATGCATGTGTTTAGTTTAAGGGGGGGGGGGGCTTCAAACCTTTCAGGTCTGCCCGTCTTCAAAGACTCACAATTCCAGCACTAAACCCTTTTCCAGCTCATTGACTCAGCATGTGATTAGAATAGCTTTTCACACATTCTCACGGTGGTATTACAATTTAAATGACCAGACAGGATGAGATGAAAAGCAGCTGCAGGCCCTCAGCAGCAGTCAGGCGTGTAGACTTACCCGTGCTCCAGATACAGCCATGTCCAGCTCTGTGCTGATGCTGACGCTCACCACCTCGTCCGTGTGTCCATACAGCACCTGAATAGGTTTGGGATGGAGACCAACAGGAGCTCCACCCTGGCATAAAGACAAGACCACAATCAAAAGATTTTTAATCAGCATTTTCTGTTAAAAAGTGAAATCATGGAATTGTTTTCATTCTTAGGTTCAAACTGGAATTAAAACTAAATCCAACTTAGACAAGAAGTCACAAACAGTTTCTAGTTAATAGCTCCTTATTAGGATTTATTTTTGCACTTTTATTTTCTTATTTCTGCACATACTGTGTACATTTTATTCTGTACATATGGTATTTATTTACTGTGCTTGACTTGCTTTTTCCACCCATGTGGGAAAGTACTCGATTTCTGTTGTAGGATTATAAAACGTATGACTGTGCAATGACAATTCAGAGTAATAACGTGTTGTAAGTGTGTTTCTGTGCGAACCTGCTGCAGAACCTGCCACACCATGCAGGTTGTGTCTCTGGAGCCAGAGATCAGATGGATGCCACAGTGGTCTGTTGACAAGCAGGTCACGATGTCTGAAGGAGAGATGAAAAAAAAGCACAGGTTAAAACAAAAATAAAAATCACATACAGCAATACACCTGACCAGTGGTTGTTTCTTTTTGGGTTGATAATCACTTTTTCAGGTTTTTTACCATCTTGCTATCTAGAACAACTTAGAAGCTCTCAATTTAGAAGCTATCCAATCACATGCCTGCTCCTCGACCTTACAAACCTAACCTAGTGAGGGCAGGACTGTCATATCATAGTTTTCAATGCGGTGCGAGTAAAGACTTTTCCTTCTTTACCCATGTGCCGGATGTGCTGTCCTACAGTCTTTCCCTTAACCAGTGAAGTGACCCGCAGGCTGTTGTCCCAGTGCCCACCACTGAAGAGCAACTTTCCATCATGGGAGACCACAAACAATCCAGCGGTTACCTCCACACCGGGGGCGAAGGGTCCTGAAAGGAAGCGCTGGGTTCTGTGAGGAGATGATGACAAGAAGACAGAGATCACGCTACAGGCAGAATATCCATCCATCTAGATATAAAGGGCGTTACTTGATTTGCTCACTGCCTGCTGTTGCATGGTGTTTCACCAATTACAGGTAAAGAAAAATGCAGATGGTACAGTCTATTAAAATATGTATTTCATGTTATATTACCAACATTTAGTTGTTTGTTATTATACTTAAGAGTCCTGTACAAGCTGATGAAACTGGGCTAAAAGTATTAGATTATAAAATATATATACAATAATTTATATTACATAAAATAAAAGTATACACAAATAAACTCCATTATTATTATCATCATCATCATCATCATTAGTGTTATACACCCTGCTGATCCATGGATAACTGCACAGTGCCCACCATGCCCACTGCCTTGCAGGATATGCAAATCCATTCTAAATGAATTGAGCACCAGAGTCAAACCCAGTAAAAGTGCTTTATAGTATAAACAGACATGCTGACTTTTGATGATATGATATGCATATGATGATGGTGCAGTGTCCTTACTTGGTGTTAGAAACTGTGGGGTCCTTAATGAAGGTGAAGTAGTTGGAGATGTTCTTGTTATAAGGCAGCCACCCATGGGTCCCCACCAAGCAGTTCTGACTCACCGTTACCTGCAGACAGCATGAACACCACAAAGGCATCACTGCCACTGATCAGTCATTCCTCTTCACCTTTCCTTGATTCTTTTCTAAAACCAGAAAAGCCAAGTACAAAATCAAGGCTCACCATGGTGTCTGGGCTCCCCTGGGTGATGAAGGAATGTGACTGATTCTTTGGGACCACAACCTTAACCAGCGGCACATTGTCACTGATGCCCTTCATAAAAACACGGTAATACGTTTGGTCAAATTTTAGCTCACAGCATCTGACATGTTAGGAAAGAAACTGCAGTATTTTATTTTATTTGAGCTAATACCTCAACAAAGAAGGACTTGAGGTCACTGAGGTGCTCAAACATGCTGGTAGGACACGAGTCCAACTGAGCTTTCCTTTTCTCCACTTCCTCCTGAGACAGGCGCACTGGATGGGGCTCCTAAACACACACGCACACAAACTCAAATATCAGACTGAGAGCAGCAGATATTCACTAACAGATGCCAGAGTGAGTCTGCACCTTGAGTAACTGGCAGGGTGTCTGACCAAAGTTGCTGATCATGCCTTCCAGAGCCTTACGCTCCTTTTCATCAGTGATGGCGTCCAAGTCCACCGCCCCTGCAAACCCAGACCATCCTCTTAATACTAATAAATTACTGCACTTATAAACGCAACAGTCACGGTGAGATGTGACAGCCTGACGGCTGCTGTGGATTCATTACCCTCATATGTGCAGTAGTAGAAGACGTTGAGGGCTTCCACTGCTGCAGGGCCCCTCTGTTTGTAACCAAAGATCAGATCAATCCACTCGTGGAGGTGGGCTGACACATACTCTGATTCCTGTAACAGAAAAAATGCGATTACAACCCAAACACTCCAAAGCAGATAGTGTCCATCTGCAGTTACAGGTTTTAGTCACAGGTAATCGAGTACTGCATCATTTCTTTCTTATACAAGAAACATATGTTTGATTTTTACCTGGAACTATTTGACTATTACTGCCTTCCTTCTGCATGCTTTCAAATGACTGATAGTTGTGTTACATTTAAAATGTTGTGCTTCTAGGTGCATTATCACCATCTGTTTAATCTATATGATCTATTTAAAGCAGCTTTAAGAAGCATCCCGATATGTCAGCTAACTCAACTATTGTCTGGAAACAGTCAGTCTGCGATGCATCCAGACTTGCACTGTGAGAGTCTCTGCTGTGGGAATGATCCCTACGGAGTGACATCACACAGCAGTGGCAGTAAAACTGCATCTCACCAGAGCTTTGCGGTGCTTGTAGATGAAGTCTTCAGGGGACTTGGCCCATTTGGGCAGAACAACATCATTTACTCTTTCCTTGGAGATCTGCAGGCGACCCAGATCAAATCCTGCAAGGACAACGAGAACAAAGCATGAGGATCTAATCGTATTTGTCTGTGACAGCCACACAGAGCACAAACAGGACTACATTTAAACTGGTGGTAGCTGTAATATCTGAAAAGATTTCTGCATACATACACCAAAAAGTGAAATCTCACCATTTTGGTTTTCTAAGAACTCTGGGAAGTAGAAGAACTCAGGGATGAGCTCCTTCACGTCGTTGGGGTTGTCCATGAGGGTCTGCCATGTGGCTGGGATGGAGTGGAACTGACGGTCTGCACAGTCGAACCTGGTACAGTCAGGGTGGTACGATTAAGCTCTGCAGGCTTTCATGCTATGATTAGAGTCTACATCCATACAGATAAATGCACATAAACAAGAGGAAAGAGGATGGGAAAATAAATCATGTATAATGAGACATTTACCGTCCACTCTGTAGCTGGATGTGCAGCGACGTGAAGGGCTCCACCCTGATCATGTAGTGCATCACGCCGGCAGCGTTAGAGTAGTGGGTGCCATAATGGAACCTGTCTATGGTTCCTGTTGGGTCTTCAAAACTTTCATACCTGACGGACACATTTAATGTGTTAGTTAATGCTCTCAATGATCAAGATGCTCGTCAGAACATTTGGATGTTAATTCAGTACGAGAGTGAAACGTACTTTTCTCTAACCGCCTTTGCGTTGCGTTCATTAAGCACAGCGACTGGTTTTGACAGGTCCCTGAATACCCGAGGATCAGAAAGGTCCAGCTCCTCTGAGGTGTAGTCCGCTAGAATCCAGGGAAACTGAACAAACGGCCACAAATGATTCAGTCAGAATGGAAATGAAATGAACCAAGAAAGCAGGCTTATGGGTTTCACAGCTGTACAGTATTGTACTGAGTGATGAACGTACCACCGGGTACTGAGCCAGGTTATTGTACGTTCTGCCGGCAATCGTGTTGAGCTGCATCAAGTAGTCAAAGTTGGAAATCTCTCGGTTCACCCATTTCTGTGACCAAACCAAGACACAAATCCTGTGAGCTCATTCTACTCAATGTTGCCCAAGAACCCCTTGTTCTCTGCAGACAGAGCTTAATATTTCAATGATTTTTTCCTCAGTGGTAAAAGACACTGTTGGGCTTTGGTCTTTTAGAAGCTGCAGAGTTTGTGTAAGAAGGCTGATACTGTTACTGAGTCCTGACCTGTGTGAGTCCGGAGGCTTTGAGGAGCTCCTGAGGAGAGCGGGTTTCATATAGGTTGAGGGATCGCAGCAGTAACATGCGGCTGTAGACTTTGTTTCTGGCCTGTAATAAAAACACGGTGTTAGTATCCTACTTTTTTCTTTCACTAATTTACTTGTTGCTCATAGAAAATAACACTTGTGTGCCAGCACCTCTTTTTTAAAGTTGAGGAAATAGTTGGTTTGGTCAATTAGGAAGATTTCCAGAGCTGAGCGCCGCAGGTTATAACGTCTAAGGTGGACCTCTCGGATTTGCGACAGAGGCCATTTGAAGTCATGACCCACTCCTTTGGGGGGGAAAAATGACACATCGAGCATTAAGTCTGTTCTGTCTTTCTCTCTTTTTGGCCTCCACCTCTCTCTCTCTCTCTGTGTGCTTCCTCACCTTCCTCCTTCTCCTGGCTGCTATCATAGAAGTAGATGTGCTGTGTGGTGAGTTCCAGGCGGCCGGGAACCACGTCCACTATCGTCACCAGCTCACAATCCTCCCACAACACCAGCTTCTCCTTCTGGCCCGCCTCATCTGCTTCAACCCTGCAGGAACCAGAGTGGGATGTTGCTTAGAAAGCCTTTCAATAACTCAGCACATCTACACGTGAATATGTTCTGTTGATCGACAGTCATTATTTGGTGACTGACTGGTTGTTGGCAGCAACAGGGTCGTCCTCTGGCAGCTCCAGGATGTCATCTTCCAGGTCGCTAACTTTGACTTGCTTCACAGCCTCCAGCAGCAGAGACTCTGGGTTTAAACGCTGCTGATGGACACCTGAGTAAAGCAAGTGAGACGGGTGGAAATTAAAAACTGAGGCGGCAAATTAATATTACGCAGCACTGCTAAAAATCAGCTTCTGTGCTCTCCTGTCAAGGGCCATCAAATGACAAAACCATACTGGGTTAGCTCAGCTCTACAGGTTTATGTACGCAATTTGTTTTTGGGGTTCCCATATAACCGTTCATATACTTTGTCTGGGCAAAAATGCAAATTGGAAGGATTTATTATAAGATTAAGCCCTAGAATAACAACATCAGTGTTTTTTACTCTTAGTTCCACAAATCTGTCAAAACACGTGGTGCTTAAACTAATCCATCATCTCTGAAGAGGAACTACTCAAAGGCAGACAAAGACCAAGATGATATCTGACATTATTCAGAGACACTGTTTAAGATGACAACATGGGCCCAGAGGAGGCTGAATAGGAATCTGCTGCCCTGCTCGTGTCCCCAAAAACAGCTGAGAAGCAAACCTCTGACGCTGATGTATGTGCACAGCAAAGCTGCAGCTGTGTTGCTCTGGTGAGACTGAGCTGTTAATCCTATGCAAGCATGTATTCATGCACTACACTGGGACAAAGCTAAGGTTCAAAATAGCTTTAAAACACATGGATTTAAAAGATGGCTGCATAAGAGACCTGCTTCTAGAAGGACTCTGACTTGTTTCTCATATCTGTTTCTGTTAATCTGTTTATCGCAAGTAGGTTGGATGAGTGTGCTCATGATATACTGTACACACACACACACACACACACACTTCCCCTATCGTTACATCCACCCACTGATGCCTCTGTTAAAGCAGCGCCTGCTGCCAAACAGAGACTCTAAAGTCAAAAATATTCAAGCCTACATTTCTCTACAGAGACGACTCAAGTGGCAGGAGCTCGTCTAAACAGAGAGAGATATTTCAGAGAGAAAAAGAAATGCTATCTCACCCAGGTTGTCTCTCAGAGCACTGGCCTCTCTGTGAGCATCAAAGTTGTAGTTACGGACCAGCTTCAGTCTCATGCGGGAGTAGTTTTCAGCACTCGATACCCTCCAGTGCATCTCATCCTGGTGCCTGTTAAAAATGTTACATAGGAGACTTTAAATACCTCCAAATCACACTTAAACTTAAACCAATCTAATTCTATTCTATTTATGCACTTATATTTTCCACCTTCATACCAGTGTCATTCTTTCCATTTCATCTTTCTGAGCCTGAAGCTCATATTGAGAGCATTTGTTTTACAGCAACAGGAACCTTACTATGGAAGAACAAGAGTTGAAATTAGTACCTGTCAGCCCAGGGCCCTCTCTCACACACCAGACCCCGCCGCGCTGCCTTCCACTGCCTCAGGGTGGCGTTATTCTGGCTGTGCTGCTGCTTCAACATGCTGTTGTAGCGGAGGTTCTCCTGGCGGCCACGGCGTGAGAAAGGCTCCACAAATTGCTCCTGAGAGACAGCAGAATTTTGATTTATTCTTTTTTTTTTTTTTTTTTTTTTTTTACAAAGAGGAGCTCTCTGAAGTCATCACCAATTCACGAACATGCCAGCTAACCTGGAAGCGGATCTTGCTCTCTCCTCTCTCCCGCTCTCTCTTATGCAGGCTGACCATGAAGGCCTCGTAGCACTCTTTCCAGTACAGAGCCATGGTCTCGTGGCCCTGACTGAACATCTCGATTTCATACTGCTTCATGTATGGAATAATCTGAAGACAGACAAAAGACGGGCAAAATGAGTAACTCTTTCATTTTTGTCCTGAAGCAACAGCAGCACTATATTCTAATCTCCTACATATTTATCGAGGTAGACACGCCATTCGGGTGAGTTGCAGTAAAGCTTGAAGTCGTCGAAGAAGGAGGGGCTCCCGTTGGTGTCAGGCAGCTGAGGCAGGTGCAGCTCCATGTAGAGGAGGCGGTGGACTTTGGAGAGCAGCGTTCGCAGCAGTGGAACCAGGAAAGAGTACATCTCCTCGGTCTGCTCCTGGATGGAGCGCCGCAGAATTCCCTCCACCTTCCCTAGCAGGTAGCATGCCTCGTCCTGGCTGGAAATCTCCTTGGTCTGCAGGATGCCGTTAAGCTTGGCAGTGGCCATGGCACACACCTGGGACAAAGGTTATTTATTACCGTGTGTGCATGCGATGCAGTATGACGATGGAGCACTGAACAAAAAAGGTTCACCTCTGGGTCTTCCTGAGCCATGAAGCCCAGGAGCAGTCTCAGTCCAACCTGGGAGAGCTGGAACCACTGGGAGCCAGAGGAGTACCACACCATGAGGCTGTCCATCAACGTCACCGCCTCTTCCAGCACCTTCTCTGTCCACAGTGCTGGGTTGATGAGACCCTCTGCCTGCAGGAAGTCTTGCACCATGTGAAGCAGGCGAACTGCATTCTCTGTGTGCTGCGGTAGCATAGCAGCTGAAGCCTCTCGGTTGTCGCTCACCGCCCACTCCAACATACGCTCCATCAGACTAGAGGAGAAAGAGAGCGCACGGAGATCATTCAACACTTTTTAAGCTTCGACTTTGCCCAGCACTGTTAAAACTCAAATAGAAGGCTGACCTGAGCTTGATTTGGTCAACAGGAAGGAGCAGCTCATTGGCAGTTCCCAATTTGGTGAGAGCAGAGAAGACCTGACCACGCTCCAGCCACGCTGAATCATCGGAGCCCTCGATGCCTCGCCACATCACACACAGGATGATCTCCAGCAACATGCTGCACAGCTCCTCTTCTGCACGCTAGGGGGCGACATTAGACCAAAGAAAGAGAGCTGTCATTAGATCAGTAGGGTCAAACACAGGTTTACTAAAGGCCACAGCGGAAATGACAATCACAACATGAGCCAGAGATATATGTGTAGTTTACTGACACGCTAAATGTCTTTAAAGATGAATATCCCCACATAAGCTTCCAGAATTCGCCTTCAGCAAAATGTATTAAGAACACAAAATTACAGTAGATTAGATTATTAAATAAAGTGCCTTTTATTCATCTAAAGGAGAGTGTAACAGAACATAATGTGAACAGGAATTAAGCAGCCTTAACGTTGTGCTTTGTACGTAAAAGAGTACTTTTTATTTTACCATTTAATGTTTTCAAGCTTTTCTCCAACCTTCCTACAGCTTCACTATGACCCTCCTTTGATGGCAGATTAATTAGATAGTTTCCAAATTTTATGCTGTTCAGAATAGACTGGACTTCACATAGATATATAAAGTATTTCAGCCATTAATTATATGTAAGGACTACTGGGCAATGAATTCTGGGTAAACTGAGTAGCGGTTTGTGAAACAGGCTTAAGATTAAGCAGCGACTCCTTTTCCATAAACCACTTTGAAAATGTCAAATTAGAGGTTCTAACTGACAGCATCCTGCCGTGGGAAGAGACAGGTTGTCTCTCTCTGCTCTTCCCTGCAGTGAGACACTGAAGTGATGGAAAAAAAGCTTATTAGATAAAAGTCAGCGGTGGGCACCCTGAGGTGACAGTGACATTTCCCTCAGTGAGTCGGAAGCTCACGCTGTTTACTAGCATTAACATCAGAATACTGACTACCATATACCATCGGACTGCAGGTTGAGATCAGTTGTTTTGAAAACTTGCAAGTGATAATTGGATTCAATCGAATAATCAGATCCATGACTGATGGAAGGTTTTCATTTACAGTTTGCACTCAGATTCCACTGACTGACATCACTACTGCATGTTTACCTTAGAGACCATCTGTTGGCATTTACGTCATTACTATTCCTCTGCAGGAACAGACGCTTCCTGCACCGTGACTCCAGTTCTTTAATTCTGTTTTAGAGAGTTTTAGGAGGAGATGCAAGCAGCCACAGTTTGTGCTGTCACTCTGTACAAAGATGTAGATTTAAAAAGGGATACAGGGGACATGTCCCCCCAAAAATGTGCGCATTTGTGATTTTTGTGTTTTCTTCACCAGAATGAAGAAAATGCAACAAACAAAATGTACTGGACCAGACTTTGTGGCAAGACCCCCGATTTAACATCTTCTCTTCCCGTACCTCAATATTTGAATGAATTCTAAAGCCAAGCCAACACTTTTAAAAAAAGACAGAATAGACATAACAACAAATTAAATCTGGGCATATTAAAACTGTTACTCAGGCTGACCATTAGCTCTTTACAATGAAGACACACACACACACACACACACACACACACACACACACACACACACAGGTTAATAGTCACTAAAGCCGCTGAACATTAGCCCCTAAAAAGGGAACCATCTTCTCCTGATTGAGTAATGTTTGCTTAATATTTTGGAGCCTTAAAATTAAAACACAACATCTCTGAGCCAGTTAAAAAGTCTCTTATGTAATAGAGGCCAATAGGCTTGATGCTGAATGCAGAGACTGTAGGAATATCAATAAATAGTGAAAGATGGACTAATTGAGGACTTGTTGAAAATAACTATTTTTTTTATTCCTGGGCTCTGATATAGCAGCTTAACAGGATCCCCAGTTTAATATTCCTTATTGATTTTTTTCTGGGGCTTGTTTTTTTTTTTTTATTTGAAAAATAAGCAAAAGCATAACATGTTCAATTTAAATCAAGTGCAAAGCTGTGTAGAAGATTCGAAGGATCACCTCAACATTGTTGAAAGACTCCCCCAGCGAGATGTTGTCACTAAACAAGAAGCTGTCTTCAGTGAGGGAGGAAGTTGCGTCTCGATCCCCGGAGTTCCCTGGGAAAGGCTTCGAGGTTTCCAGTGGTGAGGGTGTGCTGGGCATGCTCCCAGGTGTCTGGCTGCCGCTCTCTCCACCCTCATATGCCTGCAGATGGGACAAATCCAGCATCAAGCCCCCTGATTTTCCCACCACCCAGGGCTTGACGTGGGGCTGCGGCTCAGTGGAGGCAGAGGAAGACGGCGTATCCAACAGCGAGATGACGTCGCCATTCTCCAGGCTGTCCACAGAGCGGGTATCACTTATGCTGATCCGGTCATCCTCCACCCGGTCCAAGCGCCCGGCGCTGCCTGCCCGTGCCCTCCTCTCCAACGGCAGCTCCAGACGGTTGCTACCACCGCTGGTCCGGCTCAGCTCCAGGCTGCAGGTGCTGACAGTATCTGAGCTACGCAGCGCCAAGGACCCTTCGCCCCTTAGGTACAGCCGCATGAGGGTGTCCTGCCAACACTGCTGCTTTGAGATCTGAGCAGCAGCATCCTGTTGGGACTGAAGCAGCTGGTACACCTAAAGAGGAGGTAGTAGATTCAACTTTGAAGATGACAAAAAACAAAACAAAAATCTTCAAAGGCAAACTGTAAGTTACAGATAGAAAGAACTTGAATTAAGGCTTTTAAACATCACCTCACTGGTATTACCTCACTAAACACTTACCTGACTGCAACTTTATGATTACAATCAGTAGAGTCCAGAGCTATTGAGGAATTATGTTCCTTTGTGAATTATGACCCCATCACAGTTAAAAAAGGAGGATAACGCAGCGAGCGAGCAAGCGCTTGGGAACAGGGGGAAGGAAAAAACTCCCTTTGAATAGGAAGAAACTTGAGCAGAACCAGTCTCGGGGTCAAGCCAGAATTAACTCCCCTAAGTGACAAGGGTGTCTGCATTTTGGCCCATCTAGACGGTTACGCTCCTGCTTGGTGCTCCAGAGAACTTTCCTCTGACTGGAAACACACTCACTTTCCAGTTTGAACGCAGTTTGAACAACTGTAAAGTTTTTGGCCATGCCATGGTATCTATGATTAATGCAGTGCCACTCTGACTGTTAAGGCTAAGAGCATTATGTCTATAACTTCCTTCTGTTCCCTGAAAGAGAGGAATGAGAGACAACACCAGGTTCCCCTGCAGCACACTTGGGCTCGGTGAATGGTTAGGGGTAACCATGATATTAGGCTGTGCAGGCAGGCCCATGCATATGTCAGCACAGGTCACACAGACCGTGATATTGCATACAATATATATTGTATGTCGTTCCTTTCCTTCAGGGAACAGAACATATAGACATAACAGTGTTTTTATTAATGTATTGTCAGTTAAGAAGGTGAGTTGTCTCAAAGCGCTTAAATTTTCAGGTAAAGACCCTACAGTATAACAGAGCGCCCCAACGATCAGATGATTCCCAGAATACAAGCACTTGGTGGCAGTGGGGAGGAAGAACTCCCTTTTAACAGGAAGAAACCTCCAGCAGAATCAGACTCAGGGAGGCGCAGCCATCTTCTGCAACTGGTCAGAGGGTTAAGGGAAAGAGAAGAGAGAAGCAAAGAGAGAGCACGAACCAGAAACAAACGAGACAAAACACAAAACTACAAGAGAGAGTAGACAAAAGTTAATAGTGGCATATAAATGCACACTGAAGGCTTTTCAGGGAACTTAAGACAACCTGATAATAAAATGTTTCAATAGTCCAGGCTGGAAGTCACAAATGCATGCACTTAGATTTTGCAGATGAAAGAAGGCAACACTCGAGATTTGTTTAATGTGTGTAGTTGCTATACAGAGATCACATACCATGTTTTATCACTGCCTGTAACAGCAGGGCAACTAAAGAAGTTATAACTGTTTACTCTCAGCTGTTCATATGTTATTGATCTACTAATGTTCAATAATTATTTTAGACTAAATCATTCATCACTGTATTCTCTCTGCTGCTGATGTTTTCACATGGATGTGAGTATAATGCACTGATCTAAATGTGTGGAGGCGGCGAAAATAGTGGCAGTGAGTGCTGGAATTTTCTAGGCTTAAACTGAGGACACGCATTATTATTATCATCACTTCAAGAAATAAAAAGGACATAACGTATGAAGAGAAACAGAAAAAGGAAACAGAAAATATTGTGCGAAGGATTAGATACTGTGCATTGATTGCAGGAGTCATTTCCTGTGTGCTAATTTGCTAATAAATATGATGAATGGTGTGAGTGCAGCAGGTTTAAGTGCAGGTGTTCCCTACCCTCTTGCAGACGATGAGTCGCACGCTGGGTCCGGCCCGGTGAGTGAGCTGGACCAAAGCCATGAGGTCCTTGTAGTTTACCACTTGATCTGCAGATTGTAGACACATATGCTTTTACATTGATCCAAGTATATTCAGTATTGGTTGGTTCATTGAAGTGCTAATGCATTATTTCCCCTCAGTGACCGAAATGTACAGCCTGTACCCCACCAATCTGTCCAAAGTAATCTTTACCTGTCTCCATATAAATGCTTTTTGCCTTTAGCACCAGTGTGTTATCAGCGTGGAAGTATAATCCACAGTGCTTTTGTTTTTAAAGAATAACCAAGTTATGCATTATGCCAATCCTTTATGTTCCTATATGTGTACTTGTTTTCTTACTAAAGAAGAAAAAAAAAAAGCACAAATTTTTAAAATGCACTGAAGCAAGCTCTGACCTGTATGGAGGACTTGGTTAAGGAGACAGCGGATCAGGGTGGGAGTGATGTGAAGTTCAGAGAAGAGCAGTGACAAACCGGAGTAACCCGCCTCCCTCAGCCGCAGTCGCTGCTTATTTTTCTCATAGACCCGGTCGCAGCGCAACATTCGCTCAAACAACTGCAAGAAGCGGAAGAGAATCACACAAATCAATGATTCTGAACATTTTTTAAAGTAACTGTGCTGAAACGGATGTAGGATATTCCTCTTCGGTAGTACTGGTGAATTCTCAGAATGTCACATTAACAAGCATGGCGGCTACATGCACAAACAGCATGTACATGCAAAAATGTGCATGAGTGTTTTCCAAGACAAAACAGAACACAGGATCAGATCAGGAAGGCCAAGGCTAAAGTAAACCTCACAAACCTGGCAGATCACTGATGGCAGTGCTAGCTTGCATCAGCTGATGTCTGACACTGATATTAGTTTATCTTTATATATAAGATCCATTTCTCACCTTATTATTTAATATAAAACAGCAAATTTCAAAGTTTGCCTTTCTTATCACCATGATGCATTATTTCTATTTAGAAACACCTAACTATATTAAGTTACAATCAACACTGATGACAGTGGATCTATGCTAAGACACTGAGATGGCTTTAATGAGGCTTCTGTCACCTACCTTAAAGACAAGTTCTCGGAGTCGATCTGAGTGTTTGTTATTGAGGAGGAGAGCATAGCAGGAGTCGGCCGCCGCGGGCTCAAAGAGAAGCAGGAAGAGCTGGTCTTTGGCTGGGCTGCTCTGCAGAAGGCTCAGCAACAGCTCCAGCAGAGCACACAGCTGCAAAACAAACGACCACAGTTCACCCATCACATCTTCCAGTAAAGACTTTGTACTATACTTTCAATTTTCATATCATTTGCTGGTTTAGACACGTTTCATTTCTGCTTTAAGTGAACCTTTGCTGTTTCACATTGGTAGCAAAGCTATCTGCTATAAACTATACTACAAACCGTACATACCCAACAACACTTTTTAAGCCTGCTTTTAGCTGGGTTTTGATTTCACTGAGGACTATCTTTAGATATACTCTTTAAAAAAATCTAAATGTTCACAGAAAAAATTAATTAAGTGCGACATAAATAAGAAAGTGAGGGAGCAGATGCCTGGATCATCTGATTATGTTGACCATATGCTCACAGGAGGTGATGTAACCTTCCACATACAACTTTTTAAGTTTTCTTAAATGAAGTGGGACTCAAAAATTGGGAGAGAGGAGGAGGTTTGACGAGAACGGTAAATGGAAATCACCAAACTGTTGACAGTAAACAAGTCCAGTGAACGGGTTATCTGCCGAGAGTCATAAAGGAAAACGGTTAATGTCAGTGTAAGCTAACAGCTGCTGATGGGTAATGCTGACTGAGAGGAAAATGTTTAAAAATAATGCAGAGAGAAAGAGAGAGGCCGGCAGAACAGCTGCCAGGTGGGAAACGAACATAGAGCTTCCTGTGCAGGCATCCCTGCACTTTGGTCTCATTGGGAAACACCAAATCCTGCAGTGGAAGCTCCTCTCATTTCACACTGAAATCCTCTAAATGGCACATTGTTGGGATTATCCAGTTTCACAATTTATAGGTCACCTGGCAAGCAGACGCTAATAATAACATGACCTACTCCAAATTTCTTAAGATGCTGACCTGATATATTTCAGTCTTTATGATCCAACAAAACTGCTGACTGGCTCACTGTAAGGCTGAGAAAGGATTAACCTTCTGTTCTTGGTGGATGCAGTACTCCCACAGTGAGGTTTCCATATTTTTGGGGGTGGGGTGGGGTATTGGTTTTTCCTGAGGACAATCCTATTAAGCTGAATGATTTAGCAAAACAACCAGGCAGAGGAAAAGAAGCAATTTTCTTAAAAAAAATAAAATAAAAAATAATAATAATATTTTGAGATTTCAGGGAAGCAGTTCCTCTCTGCTTCCTCTGATGTTTCTCAGGTTTATGCTAAAACTGGACCTCAACTATAAAATCCTAAATCTAACCTGATCTTCGTCTCCAATGGCAGCGATGTATCCCAGAATGCTCTGCATCTCCTCCTGCGACATGCCCTTACTAATATAGTACTTGATGAGGCTGCACAGAGATGCGCGGATGGTCCGAACGTCATCCTCGCTCAAGTCACTGTCTTTGTTAGCGTTCTTCCTAAAATATGGAAGAAATGACAATCAGTTCAAAGCCTGGCAAACAGATCCCCACCCACCCCCCACTGGAGTCTTACCCATAATAGAGGCGTATGGTGTCCACCAGAAACTGAACTCCATATTTCTTCCGGAACTGCTTCCTGTTGTCTTTGATGACAGTGGACATGTACTGGATATGACCTGCATTACAAATAAAGAGCACAAGATCTGTCTCATTAAGGAGCATAAACTCTGAAGACCCGCTGTTTTACATCTTTAATGCATTTTCATCAGTGTTTAACTTTCACATAAGATCTTATTTCACTGGACACTGCTGATATCATCTGTTGCTATGAGTATCAAATCTCAAACATTTTATGAGATTCAAAATATGAGTTCTGCAGAAGACAAAAAACAACCAAACAAAAATAAACAAACATACACTTTACAATTTCAACTCTAATCTGAAAGGAATATGACTGACAATTCTGTCAGAGCTTCTTTAGTCAAAACAGCCAGACCAATGAAGGCTAAACTACTGAAGATAAAGTGTGAAGCTTGTGTTCCCGATGCAAATATGGAAAGCCAAAAGGCAGACAGCAGCAGTAAGGCTACCTGACAATAATGAAGCAAAGAAAAAAATATATATATATTTGTGTCTGCCAATACAAGTAAAGTCTGTGCATGGAAAAATGTATTGATTAAGCCAGAAATGGTATGAAATGGAAAGTCTAGGGTTGAGGTGTGTTGCAAAGTAGCTTGCAGAGGCAGCAGAAACGTTGGGTTACTTAACGTAATCCCTGGTTCTTTGATAACAGAGTGAGGTGTTTCACTATGGGAATCGCCTCGGCGTGACCAACTACGGAAGCTCCAATGACACCACGTCTGTCTATGACAGACCTGTCGAGCCGTGCTCAGGGCTCCGCCCCCTCGTACTAACACAGCCGACCAGCTCCTCCTAACTCATTCCAAGCAGATTTCTTTCCGTGCCTAAGCAAGGAGGGAAGTGTTGGTGAAACACCTCACTCTGTTATCAAAGAACCAGGGATTACGTTAAGTAACCCAACGTTCTTTTTCTAACTTCGCTCGGTGTTTCACTATGGGAGATATGGCCCACTCCCGGATTGCGCCAGCTCCCGAAGCTACTCTCCAGTGCTACTCCAGGATCTCAGGTCGAACCTGAGGCACCAGAATCCAGCACCATCTGAGCCAGGGATGACTGTGCAACATCCAGCCGATAAAACCGGACAAACGTGTGCGGCGTAGCCCAGCTTGCTGCCGCACAAATATCCTGGACTGATACACCTCTGAACAACGCCCAGGATGTGGCCACACCCCTAGTGGAGTGTGCTCGGAGTCCCGGGGGGGCCTGCAAGCCCTTACAGCTATAAGCCAGAGCTAAGGCCTCTACAATCCAATGAGCTAGTCTCTGGCGTGATACGGGCCTGCCCTTGTGAGGGGAGGCCCAGGAAACAAACAGCTGATCCGACTTCCTGAATCCAGCTGTTCTGTCAACATAAGTCCCCAAGGCCCGGACAGGGCACAAAGTGTTCAGCCTCTGCTCCCTCTCGGAAGAGAATGGAGGGGGGTGAAAAGCTAGGAGCTCTACTGTAGAGCACCTGTATGATGTTTCCAACACTTTAGGGACAAAGGCTGGGTTAGGCCTCAGGAGTGCTTTAGTGAGTCCCGGGGCCAACTGTAGACAAGAGGGGTGAATAGACAGAGCCTGTAATTCACTAACTCGCTTGGCTGTGGTTAGAGCCAACAGCAGAGTGGTTTTAAGAGAGAGAAACTTCAACCCCACTGCCCCAATAGGCTCAAAGGGGTGGTGGGAGAGGGCGTCTAAAACGACTGACAGATCCCATAAAGGGACCAGTGGTCTAGAAACTGGGAGCGTTCGACGCGCCCCTCTCATGAAGCGACCTACAAGGGGGTGCTGCCCAGCAGGTTTATCACCAAACCCCACGTGGCAGGCTGAAATAGCTGCTAAATAGACCTTTATAGTGGAAAAAGCTTTCCTTTTGTCCAGCAAGTCTTGAAGAAAACACAACAGCTCCACCACTGAACACTGAAAAGGGATAATCTGCTTTTCATGGCACCACTCTTCAAAAACACGCCATTTACTGCTGTAAATGGAACGGGTGGAGGAGGCTCTGGCATTCTGAATGGTTTCAATAACCTTCGGAGGCATGCCTGCTGCCTTCAAATTCCACCTTTCACGGGCCAGGCCCAGAGAGCAACCTGGTCTGGATGGGGATGGTATATCTCCCCCCGCGCCTGAGACAGAAGGTCCCTGCGGATGGGGAGTGGCCATGGCTCGTCCACCAGAAGCTGGATGATTTCTGCTATCCAGTGTTTGGATGGCCACCGTGGAGCTATTAAAATCAGAGACAGCCCCTGATCCCTCACTCTGATCAGTGTTGGGGAGATCAGGCTGAGGGGAGGGAAAGCATACAGCAGAGTTTTTGGCCAAGGATGGGCCAGCGCATCCACGCCCAGTGGCGCGTGTGCGTCTGACAGGGAGAAAAACAGGGGGCACTGTGTGTTTTCTCGCGAGGCGAAGAGATCTACGGCAGCCCGGCCGTATCTCTGCCAAATCTGCTCCACCACCTGTGGGTGAAGCCTCCATTCTCCGAACAGTGGATTTCCTCTGGACAGGAGGTCCGCCCCCCTGTTCAGAATTCCTGGCACGTGAGTTACCCGAAGGGAGAGGAGCCGAGTGCTGCTCCACATAATTATTTCCCTGGCTAACCTGTGTAGCTGCCGGGAACGGGTGCCGCCCTGGCGGTTGATATAAGCAACTACAGTGGAGTTGTCTGTTTTCACTAAAACATGTTGACCCCGGAGATACGGCAGAAAATGCCGTAAGGCTAGGAGCACCGCGCGGAGCTCCAGCACATTTATGTGATTCAGAGTGAGTCTCTGTGACCAAACGCCATTCACTGCTCTGCCCATCATAGTTGCACCCCAACCTGACAGGGATGCATCTGTGGTCAGCGTCACCCTGGATGATACTGCCCCGAGCGGTACCCCCGCCGCGAGAGCTGTCGGGCTCCTCCAGGGCCGGAGAGCCGCGATACACGGCTGCGTTATTTTTACACCACGACTGAGATGCCGGCGAGGGCACAGCTGCAGAGAAGCGACCCACCGCTGAAAATCTCTCATCATAAGCAGCCCCAAGTGTACCACCGATATCACCGAGGCCATGAGGCCGAGGAGGCGGAGACAGAGTGGGAACCGCACGACTTTCCCCAGCTGAAAACGGGAAAGACAGTGAGTGAAGGATGCGATCCTCCGCTCTGAAAGTGCGATACGATAAGAGATGGAGTCTATTCTGAGCCCCAGATACTCTGTAGACTGTGCGGGTTCCAAGTGGCTCTTTTCCAGGTTGATAGTGAACCCAAGCTCCGTGAGGTGATTCACCACCACCTCGGAGTCTTTGATCGCCTGCTCTCGCGATCGTGAGCATATTAGATAATCGTCTATGTAAGAAAATATTCTGATGCCGCTGTTCCTTAACGGAGACAGCGCTGCCTCCACACATTTGCTGAACACCCTCGGAGCTAAGGATAGCCCGAATGGGATAGTTTGAAACTCGTACGCTACGCTCTGACAAGCGAACCTGAGATATTTCCTGTGTGGAGGATAAATGGCGATGTGAAAATATGCGTCTGATAGGTCGATTGTAACAAACCAATCGCCTGTGTGAATTGAGCGACAAAGCGTCTTGTGTGTGAGCATTCTGAACGTGTACTTTCTCAAGTGCTTGTTTAACACACGCAGATCCAGAATAGGACGGAGCGACGTTCCGTCCTTTTTCGGGATGAGGAAATAGCGGGAGTAAAAGCCCTGCTGAGCTTCTTCGCTCGGAACCGCTCCGATCGCCTGTTTGTGTAACAGGGAGGATATTTCCTCCTCCAGCACATTCGCTGAATCGCGACTGGCCACAGAAGCTAACACTCCGCCGAATCTCGGTGGTTTTGCCGCAAACTGTAGTCTGTAACCATGGGAAATGGTTGACAAGACCCAGGGATGAACTGCGCATGCGCGCCACCGCTCCAGCCGCGCTGCGAGCGGGCCTCTGAAGAAGCGGTAGCGTGACGTCACCCCTGTCTCCCGGAAGGAGTTGGGGCTCCCCCTCTCGGGAAGAGCGTGAGCTCCCCCCGCTGGGAACAAAGACAAATTGCAGTGATTTTCTTTTGTTTTTATTTTGAAACTGGGGGGACATTCTGCCCTTGGCAAACTGCCTGGCTGCAGAAATGCACGTTTTATTTCTTTTGTTACCCCCAAACCACAGTGAAGTGTCTGATGACTCTGGGCAGTGCTTGGTGACACAGACAGAGTGCTTAGAAGTGTTTGGTGACACTGCGCCATTTGTCCACAAGTCTGTCCTCCCTGAACTGGAGGAGGAGACTGAGAGGGTGCTCCTGGTGAACTGGAAACTTCCGGAGACCCTGAACTTTGGAGTGATTTGGTTACCCCTTCTAACACCTTCCTTCTCTTTGGGGAAGAAAAGAGGGGTGACACAGAATGCTGCAGGTGTGCTAGGCTGACCGCTTCTTTTTCCCCTCTCCGGGGTGTGACGGCTTGTTCTTTGCAGCAACTGCTGCAAAGGAATGCTTGCCCCAAGGTCTTCGGTTCTCTACCTTGGCCTGGTGGGCACCCTGCTGGCCTCCTGCTCCTCTCTGCATTCTGACCCCACTCTGTCTCCCTCTCACAGCTGCTGCTGTTGCTGCAAAGCCAGCTCTTGGCACCTGCTGGGGCTGAGAGTTAGGTTTTCTGGGTAAGCAGAGATTGAATGCTTCACCCTCCTGCTTTCTGCGGGTGCTTGTTTCTCTCATTCTCTCCAGGGCTGGGCCAAAGAGACCCTTGGTTGGCTCATAGGCTGCATCCATGACCTCAGCCTTCTGAGCATCACCCAGGCCTGACAGGTTTAGCCACAAGGCTCTCTCACCCGAGACTGCAAGGCCCATAACGCGACCACACCCTTGGACTGCTCCCCTGGAGGAGCGAAGAATGAGATCATTAACCACGCAGATTTCATCCCAGAGGGCTGGGTTCGGGGAACCCGAGTCAAGCTGACGGCCCATGTCTTCCAGAATTTCTGCCTGATATGCTGATAGCAGTGTGACTGCATTAAGCGAGCATACTGACTGTGCAGCATATTTGTACGTCCTTTGATAAATAGATGCCGTGAGGCAATCTATCTTGTTGGGCAAAGAAATGCTAGAAGAAGCTGTGATTGCCCTGCGGTTAGGGTGAAGGTGATACGCCACTGAAGGCTCCACTGCTGGGGGTTCAGTCAGCCCCAGTTCACCCATCCCCTGGATCTCAAGCTTAGAGCAGCCCTTGGTCGGAAGCTTGCTTTTAAAAGGGCTTGACCAATAGCGACTCATTTCTTTCATGCAGGCTGGGACTGCTGGCAGAAGCTGCTTTGATGGCGGCAAGGCTGGTGGGAGCCTCTTGCCGTCATACAGGTCGCGTTCTGCCCCTTCGGCATCCTGGGCGGCTGGCCATGGGATGCCTAGCTTGGCAGCAGCCCGTTTGCAGACCTCGTACAAATTGCTGTCCACCAGGGGTGCAACTTCAGCCCCACTCGGTGGCCTGGACTGCTGGGGAGGAAAGGCAGAGTCATCCTCCTGTTCCTCATCCATGTCCTCCAGGTCGAGGAGGTCGGAGTCGGCATCGCCCTCCGCGTCCTCGCCACCCGGCTCGCCCACGTTTTGATCGAGGAGGTCCTCGAACGATGGGGGCATGAGCGGGGACTCTTCTTCCATCATGTCCGCCCAGCTTGTGGAGGCTCGCGGATGACGGATATCGCTCGTAGCAGTAGCAGCCGACAGGCAGGGGTCCTGACTGTTCGTTACTGCTACTCTCAGCCTCCTTTCCAGGACTTTCTCTGGCATCAAAGCACAGTGTGGGCATCCCTGAGGGTCCGCCAGTGAAGCCTGAGCATGCTTGGCACCCATACAGACGATGCACATTGGATGAGGGTCCCTGCCCGAGATGGTGGCACCGCATGATGCGGGGCACGGGCGGGATGCAGCCTCTTTAGCCTTCGGCTCCGACCTTTTGGCGGGAGTAGGAGCCGTAGACATGGTTAGCGGAAAGGGGTGAGACTAGGCTACACCAGGCTCGTCTCGACACGTTAGCCCGTAAGTAGCTAGGACTAGCAGCGGGTGTTAAATCCGATCTAGTCGCGGCGGGAGTCAACTCGTCGTGACACGTTAGCTGCACTCCGCTAGCCAATATCGTTAGCAACTTAATGCTAACCGAACCCTAGGTCGACCAACAAGCTAATGCTAGTGAGACGCTAATGTGGTTCGTGGCCTGCTAACAAGTTAATGCTAGCCGGACACTGAACGAACAGCTCGCCGTAACGCGTTAGCCCGAGTCACACAACGTCGGCTACCTCGCTAACTAAAACCAGGAACCGCTGGGACAGCTCGCCTGACGCGGTTGCTGTTCCACAGTGCAACTCTAAGTACACTTCTTTCGAAGGACTTACTCAGCACGATCCAAACTGGAACCGGAAAAACTGCGTTCGGCGACGTACTCCTACACGGGACGCCTGAGAACTGTTAAGCAGCTAATCAAGTTAGCCTGGATGCGCTGAGGGAGCTCAAAGTAGTTTCTCACGGGAAGAAAGCGAGAATGAGTTAGGAGGAGCTGGTCGGCTGTGTTAGTACGAGGGGGCGGAGCCCTGAGCACGGCTCGACAGGTCTGTCATAGACAGACGTGGTGTCATTGGAGCTTCCGTAGTTGGTCACGCCGAGGCGATTCCCATAGTGAAACACCGAGCGAAGTTAGAAAAAGAACTGCATGGAAGTTAAAGTTAAAGTTCCTTAAATAGGAAGAATATGACAAGCAATAGCTGAACAATCAGCTAATGTGCACCTAGATCAGCTCATGTGCCTGGATTGTTAGCTGAGCTTGGCTCTGCTTCCTTGGTCTGGCTCAGAGTTACAGGACATGAACAGCGCATGAATCAAATGTACAGTAGCTGCATTTGTGACCCTGGTATTAAATACCTTGTTGTGTAGATGAGAAACTGTAAAATCACGTGTATTGAAACAATTATCAAAGGCACACAAATACAAACGTATAGATCTAACCTATGCGTAGCGGGAAGTCCCCTTTGTTCCAGATGTTGAAATTGAACAGCAGATGAGTGTGAAGCTGCTGCAGCAGAGCTTGATTCTTCTCATATGTCACTTGTTCTATCAGGAGCTGCACAGCAACCAGCACGCTGACGCCAACATGCCCAGCTGGCAGCTAAACACACACAAACATAACTATTAACTCAAACACAAACATGTTCAGACACCCATGAAAAATGATGACACGCAGAGGAAACACAGTACAGTTGACTACACGTATGATATGAAAATGCACCTTTTAAGAAACAAAGAGAAGCTTGTTATCAGGTCACTATAAAGCCATGTGACACCCATAACTCAATACCCATAAACAGATAAGGGAAGAAGTAAGCATATTAGTGGATTATTCGGATACCATTTAAAGGGTGTGGTTATATCGCCTAGAGCAACTGTTACCACATCTAAGACACTTTCATTTTATCTCGGTCTCTGTGGAGGCTTTTATTTTCCATTGGTGTAAATGCTGACTCAGTCTCCTCGCTAAGTAAATAAATAGAGAGGGACTTGCACATGACAAAAGACTGAGGAGGAAAAGGAGGGTTTGGATTGGAAAGCTGAAGATTAAAGAACCAGCACACGAAGGGGCAAACAAAAGGACAAAAACACAGACAAGGAACAAACACAGACGAAGCGACAGACAGGGACAAAAAGGATCGGAGGTGAAATAATTATAAAGAATACGTGGTCCTTTGTATCAGAAATCAAATGATGTCAGCCAGACAGTCTGAATTCCTCAGCTGTAAGCTCTTAGAATCAAACTAATCCATACTGAATAGGATGAAAAACAAAAGAGGCTCATGGTCACTGGGCACAGCCTAGTTTAATTAATGTACTGCCTGAAATAAAATCTAATGGATGCTTTGCACCAAAAATACTATTAAAACATCCCTCTATACTAAAGGGAATGCTGACAGGATATGCTCAAACCTAACATAAGATGAAATGCATTTACTTTCACCAAAATCAGAAAATTTGACATTCTTTAAAGGGAGGCTGTTCTGCTCATTTCAAGCTCCATGTGTTTTTTTTGTTTTTTTTTGTTTTGTTTTTTTAATCTTTGGATGTTTTCTTGGACAAGAGATTCTAAATATTTCTTATTTATCTGGACCTTGGTCCAGCCCACCTGATTGGCTGCCCCTCATAAACAGGACGCTTAAACTGCAGGTGGGTGGAGCTTCTGTGCTCACTGACAGACATGCATGCCTGAGATGACCATATTAGGCATATCCTCTCTCTGACATCACACAGAGCCAAGTGTAGAAAAAACAAAACAAAACTGTAAATAAAGAAAGTCACAATTTGCAGAATGAACTTGGTTTTATATTTAATTGTAAATATGTATCCACCCAAATTAGCCATATGCAAAATCATGCTTAAACCAAGACCTTCTGTAGCAGGGCTCCCAGTGTCCCAACGCCATGTAAGTACAGCAGATTCTCCTGGTTGATTGGGTGTCTCTGCAGAAAATGCTTCAGCACTAACAGGAATGTGGCTACCAGATTCTTCTCCAGGCGGGCCTCTGAGGTAGAAAATGTATCTCAGTTTATTTCCTTATTCTGCCCATTAACACAATTGTTTGTTTCATGACAAGGATTTGACAGTTGTATCAGAACAGACCTGAAGACCTGTTAGATGGGAGAATAACCCAATCGCCATCGGCTGGTGTGGTCACATCTGGGGTGATGAAATCAGATCCAGCTGTGGGATCATTCATCTGCTGATCAGGAGTCACGAAAGCCAACTGCTCCAGGATTGGGAAGAGAATTGGCAGGCCACCCACACAGTTGATCATGTCCTGCCAAAGATCAATATTATAGAGCTTAGTAGGGGGACGTGTGGTGCTCAGAATTGAAAAAGAAAGCTGAAAATTCAGCACCACTAAAGATGGCAGTTGTCCAACCCCTGCCTTCCCCCTAGTGGTCAATATAAAAACTACAGATTTAAGGCACTTTACTTTTCATACCCAAAAGCTTTTTTTGTTCTCTAGAACAGCGGTCCCCAACCCCCGGGCCTCGGACCGGTACCGGTCCGTGAGTCGTTTGGTACCGGCCGCGAGAGTTGAGGCGCAGGTGTGAAATGTATGGTTTTCAGGGTTTTTATCAGTTTTCAGCGTTATTTTGTTATCGTTTTTATCGTTAACTCGCTTTTCCTGGGTCTTTTCACGTGTGTTATGAATAAATCTTCTTTTTTTCGGTACTGGTACTAGTTTTATTTTGTTGTATTTATCCGCGACACCTTAAAGGCCGGTCCGTGAAAATATTGTCGGGCATAAACCGGTCCATGGCGCAAAAAAGGTTGGGGACCGCTGCTCTAGAGCACAGATTTGGATGGTTACATTTATTCAAGTGCTCTGTTGGGATATGTCAGAGACTGATGTCAGCATTGTGGACTGAGCCAAAGTCATAATTTCCTCAGGAAAGTCTGTGGACAAAAGCTTTTAAAACATTATTTTGGGACAAACTTACCAAACATTCTATATGATTTGACCAGTTTTCACACAAACTCCAGAACGTGTAAGGAGAATCATTTCAGGCACTGTCCAAAGTTACCCTCCCACAGGCAGCACATCAAACACAGTGGCATTTAGGTAGAACTCTTCTACAGGGAGTGCAGAATTATTAGGCAAATGAGTATTTTGTCCACATCATCCTCTTCATGCATGTTGTCTTACTCCAAGCTGTATAGGCTCGAAAGCCTACTACCAATTAAGCATATTAGGTGATGTGCATCTCTGTAATGAGAAGGGGTGTGGTCTAATGACATCAACACCCTATATCAGGTGTGCATAATTATTAGGCAACGTCCTTTCCTTTGGCAAAATGGGTCAAAAGAAGGACTTGACAGGCTCAGAAAAGTCAAAAATAGTGAGATATCTTGCAGAGGGATGCAGCAGTCTCAAAATTGCAAAGCTTCTGAAGCGTGATCATCGAACAATCAAGCGTTTCATTCAAAATAGTCAACAGGGTCGCAAGAAGCGTGTGGAAAAACCAAGGCGCAAAATAACTGCCCATGAACTGAGAAAAGTCAAGCGTGCAGCTGCCAAGATGCCACTTGCCACCAGTTTGGCCATATTTCAGAGCTGCAACATCACTGGAGTGCCCAAAAGCACAAGGTGTGCAATACTCAGAGACATGGCCAAGGTAAGAAAGGCTGAAAGACGACCACCACTGAACAAGACACACAAGCTGAAACGTCAAGACTGGGCCAAGAAATATCTCAAGACTGGTTTTTCTAAGGTTTTATGGACTGATGAAATGAGAGTGAGTCTTGATGGGCCAGATGGATGGGCCCGTGGCTGGATTGGTAAAGGGCAGAGAGCTCCAGTCCGACTCAGATGCCAGCAAGGTGGACGTGGAGTACTGGTTTGGGCTGGTATCATCAAAGATGAGCTTGTGGGGCCTTTTCGGGTTGAGGATGGAGTAAAGCTCAACTCCCAGTCCTACTGCCAGTTTCTGGAAGACACCTTCTTCAAGCAGTGGTACAGGAAGAAGTCTGCATCCTTCAAGAAAAACATGATTTTCATGCAGGACAATGCTCCATCACACGCGTCCAAGTACTCCACAGCGTGGCTGGCAAGAAAGGGTATAAAAGAAGAAAACTAATGACATGGCCTCCTTGTTCACCTGATCTGGACCCCATTGAGAACCTGTGGTCCATCATCAAATGTGAGATTTACAAGGAGGGAAAACAGTACACCTCTCTGAACAGTGTCTGGGAGGCTGTGGTTGCTGCTGCACGCAATGTTGATGGTGAACAGATCAAAACACTGATAGAATCCATGGATGGCAGGCTTTTGAGTGTCCTTGCAAAGAAAGGTGGCTATATTGGTCGCTGATTTGTTTTTGTTTTGTTTTTGAATGTCAGAAATGTATATTTGTGAATGTGCAGATGTTATATTGGTTTCACTGGTAAAAATAAATAATTGAAATGGGTATATATTTGTTTTTTGTTAAGTTGCCTAATAATTATGCACAGTAATAGTCACCTGCACACACAGATATCCCCCTAAAATAGCTGAAACTAAAAACAAACTAAAAACTACTTCCAAAAATATTCAGCTTTGATATTAATGAGTTTTTTGGGTTCATTGAGAACATGGTTGTTGTTCAATAATAACATTATTCCTCAAAAATACAACTTGCCTAATAATTCTGCACTCCCTGTAGTTTCACCAACCAGTCACAGCACTTTAAAGACCAAGCCACATTTTACATTGATTCAATTCTTCTTCTTTTTTTCTTTTTTTTTTTAAATGAACTTTAAGCATCAATGGCCTTGATTTCATTCTAAAAATAGCTGCTGAGAGGGAAGATGTGCTTCTAGAAGGACCTTCAGTTCATATTAAAACAGTGTGTATATTACATCCATGCAGTACAAGCACAAATACTCCACTGGCCATAAAACTTTTTCATGACAGCACGAGTTGCAGTTTCCGCCCACCTTGATATCCCAGTTAACGACTTTGTTCCCTGTCAGACGTCCGTGGAGCATGTTTGGAGACAGGTCCAGGCAGATGGGGTTTCTGCAGGCCTGTTAACAAAAGGACTTTGTTTAGTTAGCAGGTAAAGTTTCAGCTAAACACAAACAAAAGGAAGTGATGTAACCCCGGAGAATCCCATCTGCTGCTACACACAGCTGATTCTAAGAAGGCGTGGCTGAGACAGTAATCACAGTAAGCACCTTGGGTGAGTAGTGCAGCAACAATTTGGCTGAAAGGTCCACAAGCTCTGATTCTTGGGCTTTAAATGGAGAGATGCAGTTTGGACCTGTGCAGAAAAAACCTTAAGTTATAAAACTGATTCAAACCACATTCTTGTTCAATTCTTTTTTCTTTACATTTATTTTTAATTTTGCACCTCTTCCATAATTTCGCATCACTTACCAGCACTACAGATGGCTTTTATGTGGTTCTGCTGCAGTGGTTCATGAAACACCATGACACTTCCTAGCTGGCCCTGCAGGGACGTGGGGCTTCCCCACTCACTATCCTGAGTGCCCGCTGAGATTAGCTTAGTCACAGACTCAGGCTTCCCTCCCAGGAGGCCTCCCCAGGTGTGAGGGGACAGGATGCCGCCCAGTGACGAGCGAGTGGTAGGGGTGGTGGCCGAGGAGAAGGGAGGGTCTGGGATCTGGGAGGGTGGAGGAGTGGTGGTGCGCTGGCCTGCTGAGCCGATGCAACAGGAGGTGAACGGCTGCAGGAAGAGTAAAGCAGAAGAATGTGAGAAACAAAGAAAGAATATAAGACAGCAAAAATATTTTAGAAACTGTAAAATTTAGGTGTTGGGACAGATAAGCTGATTGGTTCATAATAATAATAATAATAATAATAATAATAATAAAAATAATAATAATGGAGGTTCAGGTCTCACCTCTGTCATGGTCGGGTACTTGAGGGGGGCAGAAAGTTTCTGCTGTCCGTCCACATAAATGTAGACTAGACTCTGTCCAAATGGCCTCTTTCCAGGCACATGCACCACACCGATGCTGTGCTGTGGACAGAAATTCAAACACCTCCGTTAGGCGTCAACTTCCTAAACGACAACTCCACAAGAGGTCCAAATGAAGTATTCATCTAAATAAATACTCTACACATATAATCTTTGTGTAGCTGGATTTATTAACTCAAGGAACAGTCAAGGGTGTTACACATCTTTCTGATTCATCTCTGATAAATACTGATGTATTCATGTGCTCTGGAGACGCATTTTTCAGTGGTACTACCCTTTCAGCAAAGAAATGACATCATTAAATCTGACTCACCCAGAGAGAGTCACAGAAGCAGTAATCAGGCAGCATGACTGTGACATACTCCTTCTTTGTGCATACGGCAACAACCAGCACACCTGCTGAGCTAATAAAGGCCTCAAAACCCGTTCCTCCTGGAGTAAAAAAGCTGTAGAGAATCAAAGAAAAATATTTGAAATATTTTGAGTGTTTAACATGCACAGCTTTTTACTGAAATTGTTGCTATAGGTTACACTGAGGGGCCAAATAAATCCAACCACGGACTACTTGGGGTATGAAGGGACTGAATTCCCTTTTTTCCTGGTAAAAACAGCGTTTCCCTTCTCAATGCAGATTTGTTTATTTTAACTATTTAATGCAGAATAATCCAATATGCTTTGAAAGATTGAGTGCTAATTATAGAATAACAGATAGGTTTTTACCAGATTACTGCCTACCATTGTCAAAAGCCTTTGGTTTACAAAGGTTAACATTATATGTAAAATTTAAGATTATAAACATCCTTCAACACTGATTTAAATATGAAATGTGTTGCCAGTTATTCCTGCCTATATTTATGTCTTTTCTTCTGACCTGTACAGCTGTTTTCTCTTGTCTTTGCTGGATGGGCCCAGCTGGTCCTGGTCCAGTGACAACCAGGCGAGGAAGCTAAAGGCAGACCCTGGCCAGCGGTGCACTGTTGGAACTACGATGCCAGCCATGCTGGGCGACAGGTCAAAGTACTGCATGGCACTTTCCAAACCTTGCTTGCGCACCATGGCGAGGAGGGCTTTCAGAGCAGGACCTACGTATGGATGTGCTTGGCTGGACTCTGGAAGCCGAAGGAGACGCAAGAACTCCAACAGTTCCCTGGCACTCAAAGACTGGCACCCAAGTGAGCCCACTAGCCCCAAAAGGCTTTCAGCACAAGCTCTGTGTAGTCGCTCGTGGCGCTCCAGGGCAGCTAGTGCGCGCATGACCATGGCTGCGTTGACACAGGTAGCACGGGTCTGGCGGTTGAGGCAACTAAGGCGGCGGAGCCAATCGGCTGTGAAGAGCTGCAGTTCTGAGGAGTCCAGCTCTGGGAGCCACTGGACCAGCAGCAGCAATGGCTCCACATTACTGATGCCCAGGAGGCCCACTGAGGTGTGCTCACCCTCCACTGCCTGGATACACACACACACAGAACTCTAGTCACCAACCATTAACGATTTAGGAAATACAGCCATTAAACACTTTGGATTATTCAGACAACTATAGAAATTTGAAAGTCAGACAATAAAAGTCTTCAGTGTTTGTCTCACCATATTCATCAGCTCTTTGAGGAGGTGTCGAGATGGCTGCCCGAGGGAGATAAGTACTTCGTACAAGTGATTGTACCCGATCCTCTCCTTAAAAACCTCCTGTACAAATCAAGAGAGCCACAAGGAATTTTGTAACAATTTGACTCCAACTAAACGTCTTTGTAATATTTCAGAAACGTTTCAGGACGTTACAAGTTTTATTCACTTAGCATTAAATGAAAGTCTCTTTAATGAAACAATATCAATTGTTCTATCATTTGTGTGGCATAGAACAGCACACCGACAAAGATATAAGTGTCTCCAGTCACTCAGTCTTCCCAGGATATTTTAGGAGGCCACCAAGTCAAACCCTGCTGACTCCGCTGATAGCCAAATGGTTGTGAAGCAGGCTCTCATATACAAGGTGTGCTATTTAAGCTCTTTTAGCCCACAGTCACTAGCAATCTCTAAAAATATAAAATTGCAAAATTAAAAGTAACAGACTACCAATAGTTTTACCTTTGCAGCTGGCGATTTGTGCATCACTGTTGTTAGGGCTTTGATGGTTGCTACGGCAAGGGAGTCCAACCGCCCTTGAAACACCTGAAAGAAAAAAAACTAGTCTGTCCCCTGTTGCTAAAAAGTTATTTTAGTAGGAAAAGTTGGTACTGACAGATTATTGCAACACTGAAGACCAACTTCTTTCAGGGCCTAAAAACAACATGCATCACTATAAAAAAAGATAAGTAAACTTTAGTTGATGCCTTGGAGTCTGATTCATTTTGTTTGTGTAAAAAGTGAGTAAAAATCACTGATGATGGTTAGAACCCTGCAGTAGGAGCTGGCATCAAGGCTTGTACTGCAGATGTTATAGTGAAGGTAAGACTTGTTCTTCTGCTCCAGGTAAAAAGCAATCCTTTTAATAGCATCGGGACATCAAGGTTTAGTTTAAAACAAAAAGAAACACCCACTTCCACACAGACAGTCAACCACAAAGAAGTACCTCACTGTTTTTCTTTCCACAGTGGCACACACATTTAAAACAAAGCATGCAACCCAGAAAACACAAGCCAAACCATGACACATTTAACACAGATCCATCTCCATCCAGCTTTGTCCTGCTCATGCCCGACACATTCTGGGTCACTAAACCCATTATTTGATTGACATGAGAATGCTCTGCACAGTCTCGGAGCAGCTGGAGAGGGACTGTGGCAAAAACAAAACACTTAGATCATCGTCACAGAGTCCAGATTACCTCAAACCACTGAACTCTGTGAGAACACACACCAGGCCATTGTGATAGCATTCCAGTGGAGCCCTTAGTATACCAAAGAAAACCAGGACAATGCGTGAGAAGGTGGGAATAGGAGTGAAGAGGTGCTCAGGGGAGTTAGGAAATTGCTTTAACACATGAGGCATCGAAGTCACTCCACAGCAAGGCCACAAAAATCACATTGTTGAGTGGTTGTTTATCACCTTAGCTCAGTTGAAGTTTTAAAACATCAGTTTTTGTCTCCCCACTTCATCGCATTTACATTTGTAAATTTAAATCTAAATTGAGCGAACGTCTGCTTTTTCCCCCTTTCCATTCTGTGTGAAGAGCGCTGACTGACAGCTGAAGTAAAAGAAGGACCAGGAAATATTAAAACTTAGTGAACTTAGTGAAGTTTTACTTTTCACTGTTCAGCTGGTATTTCTTGACTCACTAAAGTAGACCAAATCTTTCATCTCTGTATGTGAGATAGGTTAACTTACCTGCTGCTACATGTCATTTTCTGTTCATGCTGGAAGCTGTTTTCCTTTATTGTTTGGCGAGACATCTTTTTGGTGCATCATCGGCACTTTACAAGTTACGGATCCTGATCTAGCCTAACATTTATGAACCTTTCAAATTAATTATGGGAATGATCAATGGGAATGTACCTTTATATCTGTGTAAAAAGATTCTGTAGGCAAGAGAAAAGATTTTAGGTACCAGACACATTTTGATTTGGGTTTGTAGTCTGCTTGTGGGTTTAGTTCTATTGACCAATCACATTTGAGCAGGATCTGGTTTGCTGGTGAACAGTCCCTGTGCAGAGCGAAGGTGGGAATGCATTTTCTGAATCTATGAGCTATCGCCTGATGATGCATTAGCTGCATTTGCAGTCACAAAGAATGATCAGCACCCTGACAGCAAGAGGATTCTCTGTTAATCATCTTTTGGTTGCTCCCTTTAGGGTTCGCCACAGTGAATCATCTGCCTCCATCTCACACTGTCCCCAGCATCCTCTCATCATACTCTGGCACCAAATAATATCTTTTCTCTAGATCCACAAGAGGGTTGACTTCCTGTATCAACCCTCTAAAACACTGTATATGTAGTGCTCTCTCGGCATGAAGCCACACTGCTGCTTGCTGATCGTCACCTCTGCTCTTAACCTAATTTCAACAACTGTTTCCCATTGTTTGACTTATCAGCTTTATCCCTCTGTGGTTACTACATCACCCGTCATCACCCTTGTTCTTAAAAACTGCTGCCGGTACACGTTTTCTCCATTCCTCAAATCTTGTCTGAATGAAGTCTCCTGGACATCTCTATACCTCCACAGGTATGTCATCTGGACCAGCTTCATCCTTGTCACAGCTGTCCTCACTTCCTCCTTGCCAATCCTCTGTACCTTCTGATTCACTAACTTACCTCCATCAGTCCTCCTCATTCTCATTTTCTTTATTCATCTGCCTGTTAAAGTACTCCTTCCATCTTCTCAACACACTCTCCATCTCTATCTTAAATCACCCTAACCTGCTGCACATCCTTTCTAGTTCAATCTCTGCCCAGCCAATTGATACAAGTCTTTTTCTCCTTCCTAAGTATCCCGCCTCAGTACTACTTACTTCATCTCCCTTACTATACATTTACCTTACTATCCCACTTTTTCTGTGCTAACATCTACCTTTCTTAAACTTTGCACCACAAAGTCTCCTTGTCCTCTTTCCTCTGTCATGTTGGCTTCAGCCAACAACAGCAAAGTTTCCAATGGCACTTTATTGGCAACAAGACCGGCGTCGTTATCCCAGACCATGACCAGTCTGGTATGGAAATCTCATTCCTGATGATCTGCATGTTTGATTTGGCAAAGACTTTATGGCAGATGTCATTCCTGACACAACCCTCCCCTTTTATTTGGGCTTGGGACTAGCAGTAGGAAAACATCGGCGTGTTCTCTATTGTGCTATTAATTCACAATCCAAGTAAAATAGTAATAATAGTAGTAGTAGTAGTAGTAGTAATAATAATAATAATAATAATAATAATAATAATAATAATAATAATAATAAAGAAAGGTAAGGCAGTATGAGGGTCTTGCTGTGGAGCGGCCTCATGACTCTGGTGAGATGAAAGTGGAGGGATTTGGCAGCAGTAGCAGATGAGAATAAGGGCAGGGCAGATGAATGATGTGGAGGGGGTGAGATAATGTGGGGCTTTTCTCGGCGGTACCTGAGTGTCCCTCTCGCCTGTCAGTAACCTGTTGTTGGTTATATCTTTCTGGTCCTTGTCTGCCGCCGTGCACCTAGCATTAACCAGCTGATAGACACAACAGGCAACATGTCAACATAGCATGTGGGGAGGCTGATAGAAAGAGACAAGGGAGAGACAGAGGACAGTGCAGGGGAGGAGGAAAGATGTTATAAGTGGAGGAGAGGGTGCTAGGTTAATAGCAATGTCACCGTGTGGACGCGTTGTTTGGTGATCCAGCTGCGCTGTGCAGAGGTAAACATGCAAGGAGGGCAAAATGCTCTTTCTCACATTGAAAGTGAAATACTAAAACATGACAAACAGGATTGACGAGACCTGGACAAAACTGTATTCAACTTCAAATGTGTCACCTGCAGCAGACTGACCAGATATGTAATAATAAAACCAATTTCTAAGATGTGAACTTCAACTCCATATTAAAAAAAATAAAATTTTTTCCATCAACTCATATATTACTCAAGTGAATCAATAATCTGAAAAATAATTACACATTAATGTGATTCCATATGATACCATACTAGTGCAACTGTGGGCCCAGGTATGGGTGTAGTATTCAGAGGAAAAAGTCACATATTTACAAGTAAAATCCTGAATAATATCTGAGATGCAGGACAGTTTGCTGATGCTCGTCATGTACTTGAATTGTACAACCTAATCAAATAACTTTGGAACAAATTTAGCAATAAGGAAACACCCAACTCCAGCCTGGAAACCCCAAATTATCAGAAACCTCCAGACTTTAAAGAGACACGGCTGTGTGATGAGCCCATTTAGAGGGCAACAACATTCTTATTTGGTGGGGGTGATAGCTGCTCTGCATCAAGTACTACAGCAAATGCAAGCATATTGCTGTTTACATCATATATACTGTGTTTAAATATTCATCCATCTTATTCTGCTTATCCAATTCAGGTTCGGGGGTTAACATTATTAATCTAATCCCATGCACATCTATGGACTGTGGGAGGAAGGCGGAGGACCTGGAGAGAACATGCAAACTCCGCATAAAAAGGCTCCATCTGAGGCCTCATGCATATTCATGCAAGGTGTGCATGATTATGCATGAGTTTGCACGTCCCTGTTTAGCAACAGTATCTGGGGTATGATGAGGGAGATTCAGTCTTAGAAGCTGAAGATTTAATTCCTTAACATAAAACAAAAACTCTCTTAGTATTTTTTTGACTTGCAAATTCGCAAATGATCGTTTTTCTCTGAATATCACCCCACTTCTCACAGCTCCATGTGTTTGGCTTCCTGCTCTTTTTTCTTCATTTTCTCGCTCTCTCTCTCTCTCTTTTTAAATAACAAATACAATGAAAAACAACAAGATACAATACAAGCATTGCATCACAGTGTGGCCTCCTTATCAGTGTGTAAACACAAACAGCCTTAGGAGGCTGGGGTATCAGATACAAGATACTAACAAGAACAACAAAGATCCTGCACAGTTCTCGATGCCAGCTGAATCTACGGGTTATAAATAGACAAAAAAGAAAAAAAGAAACAGAAAAAAATAAGGAGCTGTGCTTTTACCTTGCTGTTCTGGAGCAGTCGTGTGAGATGCTCAAAACAGTTACTGTTGAGGAAGATGGCTTGTAGTACTGGCCTGTCTGAACACAGGAACATGTCCCTGATAGTGTCTGAAAGGCAGCAGGAGAAATCAACACAGAGGGGCAAAGAGTGAGACAAATAAAAAAGGAGTAGAGAGATGAATGATAACAGAATGTAAACACTGTTAGATTAGCTTGGCTTCCATCTTTGAAAATTATCCTTAAACAACATGTAGCAGCTGATAACTAATTTAAAATGTCTTCAAAATGATGAAAGACACACTTTTGTGAATTAAGATCATACCTAGCATGTTTACTTGCAGGGCCACAAATCTGCTCTCCCAGTGTCGACCCAGTGTTGGCACTCGGCCCTTGGCTTGCTGCTGCTGCTGCTGGGCAGCCACGACAGCTGCTGGGTCCGAGTTGAGCAGCTTAAAGTAGTTTTCCAGCACTGAGGCAATTTCCACCTGCCGCTGGTCTGAGCTGGAGGCCAGGAGCCGCTGGACCACCTCCCGCAGGCAGCCCAACGTCAGCAGTGCTTTACGGTCTGGGGCCTCACTATCCCAGTCCTCGCCTTCCTCTGAGGAGCAGCTACCCATGGAGCAGTCAGCCAGGACCCGCATCAACACTTCCATGGTGGCTGGAGAAATTGCAAGGAGAGCGTTCCTCTGCCGGGGTTGCAGTGGTGGAGGGAGGGAAACAATGTGAGTTAGTCAAAGCAAGTCACTCGAGATCAGAGAGAATTGAAAGTGCCGTCCTAGAGTGCGGGAAAGCGGCAAGATAAACAACAATACCACTGAAAAATAAAGAATACAATAGCAACTCATGCACTGCATTCAAGATGAAGAGTGCTCATTTAAACATCAATGCTGTATTCCTTTGCTGGTGATCAACCAATCAGATAAAGCAGAGAAATAAAAGAAACCATAAACCAAAAGTCACTCCTTCATATCCACAACATAGTCTGAGACAGTTAACAAGAAGCAGTTCTACTTAGTACTACTACTACTAATAATAATGATGATGAATGGCATCTCAAAGCACTCTATCACCACATTTATGGCCACCAAGCCCAGCTCATTTAAGCTGAAGCTTACCTGATCTCCAGCAACTACTGCTCCAAACAGGTGTAGCAGGCAACATTTCAGACTCTCCTTTAGATGCTCGCTCTCCTGGAAGCACTCTGTAAGGAGGGCAAACATGTAAATACACAAGTGTGGCTTTCCTCAACTTCCACCTCTCAAGTAAACACTGCATGAATTCAGATGCAGAAACAGCAAATTCTCATATTTTTTATGAAAGGAGGGTCGACGAAATCGGCAAAGCAAATAAGATAGGACCTTAACTATCACACACGCCACCCCACACACACACACACACACACACACACACACACACACACACACACACACACACACACACACGGTAGTAATTTTAGTTTTACAGTGGTCCCAGTCACCCATTAACTCATCTGTCAGCACATCCAGCTGGGGAAAAGAAATCCGACCTTTGGGCTCCGTGATGTCTACTTCCTTCATCCCATACATTTCAAAACAATTCAATTTAGTTCCCTGAATAACACTAATTACAATCCTACAAATTTAGACATAATATACAAACATGCTTAATGAAAGGAACAGTACTCTCACAGACTTGCTGCTTGCCCACAACCCAAAGCACACAAGCAGGAAAAGAAGTGGACACACATGGTTTGTCTGGTTGAGCCTTGGGTGTTATCTTTTGTGATAAACCACAGCAGCCACACATTTGACACAGGACAGAAAGGAGTATTTGTTTAAAATGGCCCCCAGCAGCGCTGAAGTGGCTTGACAGATACTATTCACTATCTGCTCATCTCCACGAATGGTAAACAGAAAAAAATGCACAAAGAACGGATTCACCAGGACCCAGAGAGGAAAGAGGGGGAGGCGGTGGGAGAGAGTGATGGCGTGGGAGCTCTTAGAAGAGATGATAGGGGAGGACAGAGGAGAGCACAGCTTATGGTCTGTAATCAGAACAGTAGTGGGATGTACTGAGAACTGCTTCTACATCCTTACTTGAAGAGGACTCTGAAGAAGGACCATATACACATTTAAAAATAAGTGCACACAGTGGCACACTGTAAAGTTCAGAGCAGCTGAAAGTTCTGCACATTTGATTCATATACCTCTAAAAAACACTCTGGTACATTGAAGGGAGTGGGAGTGAGGGCTCGAGTGAAAAGCAAGACACTTACGGTAAAAGAAAGGAACAAATTCAACAGTGAGGGGAGCTGCTTTGTACTTCTGCCTGCTCCTCTCTACCGTACCCATCTGCTGCTCCCTGGAAGGAACAAAAACAGCACACTGAGGAACAGTTCCTGTTCATTTTCAGTACAACTCAATTTTATTTATATAGTGCCAAAAAACACAACAGCAGCCTCTTCAGGGTGCTTTACATTGTAGGGTAAAGACTAGGGGTGGGTTTTGATTATCGATTTATCGATTAAAATCGATTCTGGCTTGGATAACATGATATCGATTCATTAAAATCCTGAATCGATTTTTAAATATAAATTTATTTTGCCTGAAACACCAGAATTTCTACAACCACAAAACAGTAAATGAGAGCAGGTACATGGATTCTGCACAAAAACGTGGACCCAACACATCAGAATCAGTGAGATGTCGCCTTTCTCACCCGACGGCACATACGTGGACACGGACACGCTGTCGGGGCTGAAAGCAGACAGATCACTGATTTTGAAGTGTCGGCGGGCGCTTTGTGTTTACGTGTTTACTTATGTGTTTACTTTTTGTGCTAGATTCTGAAGCTGCAGGTTTTATCTCTCTCCAAACAATATTGACTGAACCAGCAGCCAAAGACAATCCAAACTACGCTTCACATTTCGCTTCACATAAACATAGTCACGAATTTCTTTTGCTGTTTTGCTTCCACCACGATAAAAATCACACTTCATGTAGAGCTCTCTCTCTAAATCGATAATCAAAACCCACCCCTACTTATTACCCACCAGTCTACGGTGTCGGCTGCTGTTTTTTTTTTGTTTTTTGTTTTGTTTTTTTGTTACTTCCGACAAGAAAGCCTCATTTCTGCTGTTCAATACTGAACAAATTTAAACTTTTTAAAATTATGCAAAATGCTTAGCTGTGTCTCTAATCAAACCGCTGTAACTTTGCTCTGCTTCACTTCGTTTTTGATCTACTGCACAACATTTTTAAGGTCACCTGCTATAAAAACCCAGACCAGGAAAACCGCCTTCATGTTTTTCTGTGTTTTATCCTTATTTACTTTGACACAAAGGTATCTGCTGTGATGATTACACCTTTGATAAAGTCTCACAAGTGTCAGCTTTCTTTTTATGGATATAAAAATATAGATATGTACTGATAAGTGATCAGAATTATAATATTTCTGACTGTCTGAGGCAAAATTCCCCGATTTAAATCAAATCGAATCGATTCGATTCTAGAAATCAGTGACGATATCCAGCCCTAGTAAAGACCCGACTATAACACAGAGAAAACCCCAACAATCAAACCACCTGCTTTGAGCAAGCATTCGGCAAAAGTGGGAAGAAAAAACTCCCTTTTGACAGAAGAAACCTCCAGCAGAACCAGGCTCAGCAGCGGGGCAGCCATCTGTCATGGCTGGTTGGGGGATGATGGACCCGAACTGAGCAAATTACCTAATCAAAGCAAAGTTAACCTTCCTTGCTGCGTTACCATGCCAACTACAGAGCCACAGTTTTATATAAATTATTATCTGAATGACACACCTAGGAGGAAACAGACCAATGAGGAGTAAGCTTCTTCGTAAGCTATCCAGAGAGCACCTTCAGTAGGTTTGTATGTATTATCAGATATTAAAAGGTAAATTTTAAAATAAAATCCCATCATTGCATATTTTGTAAATAACGCCTTCAGGAAATGACTTCTTTGCCATTTCTGCTGTTGGTGTTGCAGGATGGGGACAAACTAACCCTCATCCCCTTTGCAGTTCTAGGAGTGAAAACTAAATCAAACTGCAGTCTGACTTTTGAAAATAAAGAAAAAATAATCTAAAGCAGTTTTATGTAAAGCAAAATAGTTTGTTTCAACATAAAGTTTAGTCTTTAGCTTTAAAGAGTTTCCAGTCCTAGCTTTGCAAACCCAGAAAAAAAAAATTATATTTATGGTTCTAGCAATGTCCACTTGTGCAAGGAACACAAATCTGATGAAATAAATTAAATAAAAGACAAACAATGTGTGTTAGGATGTTTTACCAACAGTCTGATGACTGATAATGGAAAAAAATGACTACCAGTAATAAGATATGAGGTGTTATCAGCCACAAGAATGGGGAAGCAGACTGTGAGACTAGGCACACCTACATGTGCAGTGAGCATTTGCCACCAAGTCAAAAATCCAAAGTGCAGCAGCTTGCTAGCACATAGCTGCTAAACACGGGGTGTTAAATTTCACTGTCAAGAATTATTTTAACTCCTTTTAGCCAAATAAAAACAGTCTGTTACTCTGAAGCGGACCGCGTTCCCCTCAGGTGTGATTGTCAGTAAAGCTAGATGTCGTTACCCGCACGTTCGATGCCTCCAGTTGTGGTATGGATCGTAGAGGCTCTCGCAGAATGCCAGTGCATGACGGACAAACTCCTCCGCCTGACTCTGGTCCGCCATCTCCTTCTCTTTGGTCTTACTCTTCAGCTGTAATAGAAACAGCCACATTACATACTGCACATACTATTCAGTCTCAGTGAGACCTTCTCTGTTTAATCAATACAGTCAGCTGTGTGTAATAGTTAACCCAAATTTCTGTTACTGGGAGTAGGTAGCCAAGTAAAAGCTATTAGTTATTTCTACTCAGTTATTTCTGTTTTAAGAATTTTTTTTTTCATCTTTTACAAATTCAAACAGGGAAAAAGAAGGAAAAAATGCTTTTTTAAAGTAACAAGGAGAGAATCTCATTGCATGGTTGGAGGATTGTGACCCACTCTTGCAGAATGTTTGTGTGTTTTTTTGTTTGGGTTTTTTGGTAAAGGTTTTTGAGGATGTTCAGTTTGCATAAATGGGAAGACCAAAAGGTCAGGCTTCTTTTTGAACAGTGAATCATGCACAGCTGCTCTTTTTAGTCCAAGAATGAAAGTACAGAGGTGGATATTACAGCAGCTGGTCACCTTTAACTGAATCCATTCTTTCATCCAATACTGAAATCTTTTCCACCTACCCCAGTTACAACATAAACCAAAACCATAATCCATCCTCCTCTGTGCTCAAGCATTTGAGAGTTGTTCTTTCATTGAAATAAAGGTCTCCTCCCCTACCCCCCAACATACCAAAGCAGTTTTTTTCCATCAGTCTAAAAGATTTGCTGGTGAGATGCATCAGGCTATGTTGACGGTGATTTTTTGGGTGGGTAAGAATTAGAGATGGATCGATCCGATATTACGTATCCGTGGTTCAGGGGGTTGGGAAGCTCATCTTGTAAACGGAAAGTTGCCAGTTCGATCCCCAGCTCTGTCTGTCTTGGTCGTTGTGTCCTTGGGCAAGACACTTCACCTACCGCCTACTGGTGATGGCCAGAGGTGTGATATGGCAGCCTCGCTTCTGTCAGTCTGCCCCAGGGCAGCTGTGGCTACAACTGTAGCTTGCCTCCACCAGTGTGTGAATGTGAGGGTCTCAAAAAGCTTGAGCAATCCATTATTATTATTATTATTACTGACCTAAATTACTGGATCGGATATCGGAGAGAAATAAAAAATGTAATACGATCCATTAAATATCACAAAAGCACCTCAGAAAACTTGCGACATGGCGTAACTCAGCTCATAACCTTAGTACATCGGAGCAGTATACGTCACGTGATAGAGCGGCTGTGGCGTGCTAGACCTGTCGGCGGTCTGGTTGAGCATTTGTAGCCTCGCTACCAACCCGGCATTTCATCTCCGAGAAAGTTATCCCAGACAGGAGTAAAGCAAGTGTGTAAGTTCATCTCCGAATGTTTGTCCCATGTTAAGCTTAACAACTGATATATGGAGCGACTGCCTCTTCTCTCTCCCTCCCTGTCCTGTCACTACTTCAATCATGAAACTGATTAATGATCAGCTGATTGGCTTTTCTGTCGCGACTCCCGTCTCTCTTGTTCATTTATCGCCCACTTTGCATCAGAAAGAGGAAACCAGCGGCTAAACAACAGCAGCAGGTTTAAGCTCGATAAGCTGTTGTTAGAATTTATTTAATATTACTTTCTACACCAGGATCCTTTTCTACGCACGGCTGGTAACTGTGCAGCAAAGTTTTGCCAGGGGGGCCGATAGGGCATTAACAGGGAAAAGGGGGGTACAAAGAAATACTTTTCTTTCTTATTCTCATTTAAAATGTCCAGCTTTTAATAAATAATTATCTGAATCTTAAATCCAAAGTTTTAATCTGATGTAAAATGTATAGAAGTCCATTATTGTATATAGTAACTATTAAGTCTAATATACCCTAGTAAGCTATAGTACTTTTGGGAAGATACAATCAGTGCAGTCTGCAATTCTGTTGAAGAAAGATGTTGAATCTATTTAATTATTGTAGAAAAATAATTGATTTCTGTGCATTTTTTTTTTTTTTTTTTTTTTTTTTAAAACACGTGCATTAACCTCCTAGGACCTGGCGTCCACATATGTGGACATCACATTTTGGGTTATTTAGACCAAAATACTCAATTTTGCTCTGCAAGAGCCTGATATCCACTTGCGAGGACATTATACTGCTACTGTTCTATCAAATTTTTAAATGAATATCCTCATATGTGGCTCTTATTTTTCTTAGAAACAAAAATTAGGTAAAAAAAAAATAAAAAATTTGCTAATTCTTTGTTTTTACATTCATCAGGTCCCAATCAGATCAAATATCAAAGAGAAATTAAAAATGCATGCCGTGGAAGAGTTCGGGTCTTAGGAGGTTAAATTAAAGTTGATTACGTCGATTAAGCATCACGAGGCGGAGGGTGGTTCCCTTTTTTTTTTTTTTTTTTTTGCTGGGAGTTGGCAACCCTATTAGTTAGGTTGTTTAATATTTCTGCTAAGTACTCTTTAAAATACCAGAATAGGGAGGATGGTGCAGGTGTAAGGTTATTAGCTTGATGAGTGTTGCTGAACTATGAAACATCTTGGGTGCAGTGTACTTTTTGAATATAGGTATAACAGAATAGCTTTAGTGTTTTGTTTTGTTTTTTTAAACTTGGCTATGAACTTATACACAATGCAGCAAGATATTAAAAAAAAAACAGTTTTATTAATTAAAAAATACACTATATCGGATTCATATCGGTAGATATCCAAATTTATGATATCGGTATCAGACATGAAAAAGTGGTATCGTGCCATCTCTAGTGAGAATGCAGGGAAACGTTTCCATAAAGGTCATATTTGCAAACTTGTCACTGCACAGTAGAGCAGAGCACCGATCCCCTAATTTGCTAAATCATCTTTAAAGGTTTTCCATTAATTCTACAAGTAGTTTTCCAAGTTAGAAAGTAATTTTCTTGATGTTTTAAATCTCACTTAATTGAAACTACAAAGTGATGAAAATGACCGCAGCCTTGCTGTGATAAAATGTTCAACTTCAGAGATCAAGCAGACATGCTGTCTTAACAATCATTATCTATATAATAAATAATAAGACAAGGAGAAGATTGTGCACTGTATCTTTCTCTAGAACTACTAGAACAATGACTGCAAAGACAAAAAAATAAAGCAAATTAAATTTTTAAAAAAAATGTCCACCATTTGAAAAAAATAGAATTGGTGCAATTTTTATGGAATTGTTTGTCAAACAGTATCAGTGGGTGACATTACAATGGCTACATTCAAGTTTTACATATGCTGTATGTTTATAACTGACATTCTCTGGACTTTTAAAACCATCACATCAGCTCACCAATGTCTCAAACGTTGGTCAAACAAAACAGAGCTCACATTTTTTGCATTGTCCTTCCTTTCCTTTCCTTTTTCAGTATAAAACAGTTTAAAGCTAAATAAATGCAATAATCTTAAATTGTGTTAAGGAAGGTTTCATCTTTAAGTCTATGACATTTTGGAGATGGGTTCATCTTTTGCTAAATTAATATCAAAAAGCATACATATTAGATTTGAACTTCTAAACATTGAGCTTATTTTTCCCACTCTAAAATAATACATTCTTCAAGAGCACAGGACACAGAAATATGTGCAAAAGAAAAAGGGAGGAGTCAGACCTGCTGAATATAAAGTGTTGTCATGGTGATGATGTGATTGATGTAGGAGCAAGTACCAATCTCCTCCACATTGGATAGGTTCCTTTCGTAAACATCGAATCATGGACACACAAACACACAAGACAAGTCAACTGTTAACTTCTCCATCACTTACTTTGGAACACCTACTTCATTAGAGTGAAATTTCATCTCAGCAACTTTACAGCATGTGTATGTTTAACATCCTGACCTGCAGATGATGATGAGGAATTTCAGCAGCAGCAGCGCTAGGTTTTGCTGCTCGGGCTCCAGGCCGTCAGAGGCTTTTTGGACACACTGCAGTAACTGGTGGCGCAAAACCTGCAGGATGTTGTCTGGGAGGAGCGTCAACACCGGGGGAACCTCTTCTGGTCTGTAGACACAGAAGCATCGCAAGCACATAGCTGGATGAAAAGGAATGTCGACTCCATGTTTGTGTACCAGGATCAGCAGATTATCAAAGCACCATCTGCTCTCACCGCGTCGTACACATGCCTGGTGCATTCAGGCATTCATTACTAGAGAAAAAAATTGCATGACTGCTGCACTCTGTTCATATATGTGAGAAAGAATCCCATGGTAGGGAAGCAGATGTGACAGCTGCAGAGGAAGGGAATGAGATGAAGAGGATGGGGGAGAAGACAAATGGAGGGAAGAGAGGACAAAGATGCAAGGAGGAAGAAGAACATGACATCATTCAAAGGACGAAAAAAGCAAATAACAGGCTGGCAGATAAAAACCTTAGCCAATTAGACTGAAACACCCATATTCTGCCATCCTACTCCACCCAATCCTGTGGCTCTGCCTTGCTCATAAAATGTGACTGACTTCATAAGGCTTCATCTGAGGTTCATGCGATCACAAGTGGCAGAACATGAACAGCACAGCCACAGTGTTAGCCAAGCTGCTCTAAAATCCTAGATACACGCTCTCCAATGATGAGTGGGTGTCTCTCACTTAACTGATTTGTGTCGGCATGGTGCTTTTGATGCAGAGCATCACCTGCAACAAAATTAAACCACTCTGCACAAAAGCATCTGTTGTGGCCATGCTATTTCAGGCTGCACTGTCGAAAGCTCCACGGTGTGTGGTCATGATGTGGATGACATACAAGAGGAGGTAGCTCTGAACCCGCTCCTTACAACTGAGTAGATGGCACTGGTGTACTATTAAGTAAGTGTAATTAGGGTGAAATGTTAAAGACAGAGATGGTGGAAGGTTACTGTGCAAGGCTGAACAGCAACATAGCAACAAATCTGTTCCAGGTGAGCAAGGAAGAGAAAGTAGTTTGAAAGGAATCTGAGAAACTGAAGAGCTGACTGTCTTAGCAAAAAGAAACATTAACAGAAAAAACATTAAACATTAACACCTTCCAAATAAAAAAACAAACAAAACAAAAATACTGTGCAAAAGTCTTAATTTATTATTTATTTCTTTTAATCATTAGAAGTTAGAAGAAGGTAGTTTGGCAGATATAAAATAATACTTTTCCACCAAAAAGGTGAGTTTTTGGCTAATAGCTATTAGCCATAAAATTGGCAAATATCAGTATGTCTGAATGTCCAGTCCTTAAGAAATAGGAACAAGGAGTAATTGTCAAGGCTAAAAAACAAGAAAGCAGAGTGCAAAGAAACTGCAGCTCCTGGTCTCTTGAGGTTCACTCCAAAAGCGAGTCAATCCTGAGGGAGCAAGAAAAATTATTCCAACCCTTTAAACTATTTAAACTTTAATCAAACCACCACCAGCCCAAACTGCTCTCACATTGCTGTGAATAGCTGTGACAGACTTGTGACCAGCCAGCTTTTACTGGCATGGTTTACATCAGACCTTGTTTTTTGACAGCTGTCTCCATCTCCGTCTTTGCGTGTTTCTCTTGTTTGCACAGTTCTGTCTAATCTCGTAGCTGATAGTAGCACATTCTCCTTCTATTTCTGTGGTTACGGATGGCTACCAAACCTTCAAGCAGAAGAAGCAAATTTAAACCTAACAGGCAAACTAAAAAAAATAAGGAAAATCTTATTTTATAAGAGAAAAATATTCACATCAACTATTTCCACTTTGTATAGCTACACAACTATTCAAATATTAAGCTTGTGCAACACCCACTTAGTTTAGTGTTTACCCATTTACTTGCTAACTAGGCTAGGTAGCATTGCCTAATAAGTTAGCATATTAACATCTCGTTTGAATACAATTTAAATAAAACCCAAACCAAAACATAGCAGCAACCAAAATACCAAACTTGAGGCTTCGGTAGTAGGGCACGTACCAAAAGGGAACAACACAAATTGTGTTGGCAATCTACTTTGAAATAATTTGCTGATAAATGAAAACATTGTTAGCTAATAATGGTGCACATGCTAGAAATAAGAGCGTAAATTACCATCCTATTAAAATATTCCTCATCAAGAAGACAAGTCATTGTCAGTGTTTTCTCCTGCCAAACCAGTGTGGTTTGGTTAAAGAATAAGAATGGGTTATTCAGTGTAAATGCTAATTCCGGTTTATGACCATTATATATGTTATACTGAAAGAAAGCTTCAGGCACTCAGCATTGCAATTTGCCACAGTTTACCTTGAAGGTGTCTTTTCAAAGTCTACATCGAGACATCGCTCGTAGGAGCTGATGAAAATCTCCAGCCATAGCTTCAAGTAGTCTGGATCCCTCTGAGAAAAGAACAGAAGGGTACAGAGAGGAAACAGTATTTTTAGTTACCTTTGTAGACAAATGTGTCATACTTAGAATAAATAAATGGCTGACAGCGGACAGACTGTAATTTGATTGAATTTATTGTTGTGTGGTGTATGTGTGAGACATTAATGACTTTTCTGTGTGGAACTTCAGGAAGCAGTTGCTGGTAAATGTGAGGTCGACATCGGATTTCTGACTTTTGGAATACCATTGAATCCTGGCACCTCATGCATCCCTTCGTAGTTCTTTCAATGTTCCCCAACAGACATGTACACATTTTGTCCTTTCCATACATACATGATTGCTTACCCACACACAACACATGATGCTTACGCTGAACTGCCCCCTGACCTCCTAACTGTACCTCAAAATTGTTTCGCAGTTCCACTCTTCCTCACTGTCCAGTGAATGGTCCTCACAGGGATAGGAAACAGCAAACATGTGTATGCTTATATTGGGGGGGGTCACCATTCCAGTCTGACATTTCATTCTATACTCAGCTGATGTACAAATCTATACGATTGTGGAATTCCTATAAAATATTTGTATATGAAATTTAGATATTTAATTTTACTTCTGCAAAGTTACATCAAGATTGGTCTTCTCTTGTAGGAGGAACTATGGAAGACAGATACATAAAATCTTTACAATGATAATGGATTGGATTTATATAGCGCTTTTCAGGGCACCGAAAGCGCTTTACAATGCCACTATTCATTCACTCTCGCATTCACACACTGGTGGAGGCAAGCTACGGTTGTAGCCACAGCTGCCCTGGGGCAGACTGACAGAAGTGAGGCTGCCATATCGCGCCATCGGCCCCTCTGGCCAACACCAGTAGGCGGTAGGGTAAAGTGTCTTGCCCAAGAACCGGTGACCTTCCGTTTACAGATACGCTTCCCAACCCCTTGAGCCACGGTCGCCCCATTATAAGATGACAATTGCCCTTAGAAAAATAGTCCAAAGACATAATGTAGCATGATGATATTTCAATTGAAACATGGATAAAAAACATGGATATTAATCTCACGCAGATTTGGTTGTTGAACTAGAGCACTGATGCTGGAGAGGACTAGCTGTTAGCCTCTGTGTTTACCTATGCTGTTAGACAAGCAGAAGGAGAATGATCTCAAGAATAAAACTAAGCTGATTTCAGTTTAAGCACACTACCTCTATGCTTATGTGCACATCAGATTTAGCTAATCACCCCACATCATTTAGGATTGAGTAAATATTTCCCAGTGCCTTTTCTACATTTGGCTCTGGTTATATTAGAAGCAAGAAAAACACATACATACACTTCTGGTCAAAAAGTTTTAGAACACCCGAGTTTTTCCATATTTTACATGAAAATCATCCAGTTTAAAATCTCATTGCACTCTGAAATGAAAGCATAGTACAAATAAGCAATTGGAGTTAAAAAAAATAAATCAAGGAATCAATTTATAGACCAAAATGTATTTTAAACTTTTGACTAATCAAAGTAGGGACCTTTGGCAGATATAATAGCTGAACACACCAGTGGCATAAATGTGTAGCACTTGTAGGTTGCTTTGCTTTCACTCTTCTGCCCAGTTCATCCCAAACAAGCTCAATGGGGTTTAAGTCTGGAGACTATGCTGGTCACTACATATTTTCAAGCTTACCATCGTGTTCTTTTTTCCTGAGGTAGTACTGGCATAGCTTGACTTATGCATGCATACCAGAGGGTATTGCATGGCACTGCAGAATGCTTGTGATAGCCCTTTTGGTTCAGAATGTATTTGAATATAATGTTTCCTGTTTTATATCCATGTGGGCAACATTTTGATGTATTTACCTTAATGTGGTTCATCTATTCTTTTTTATGGGTGCTGAAAATATGCGTCATGTTGCTGTCAAAAAGGACAGTAGTGTGGTCATTTTTGTTATTTGTGTGTTGTAATCTTTATTTAAAAAAAGTTTGGTATGTGGTCGGTCGCTGTGGACACCCAAGTTTGTGAATGCAATAACTCAAGAACGAGGCAACATAGAATTTTCAAATCAATACCCAAGTTGCATCTACTAAAAATCTCAGATAAGTTTAAATCTTGGATACCAATCCTGGAAATGGTATCCTGTCTCATACTGAAATTGTTCTCCCGTCTTAAATATCCAGCGCTGTTTACTGTAGTCGTCTTTTCGGAAATAATATTCTGTGGCCATGCAACAGTCTACAATAGAATCTGTTGGCTGGCTCTGAGTGTCTATGATGAATTTCAAAACATCAAATCCATACTCCCAGGGTAGAGTGGCACCCCTATAACAAGCTCCACAGCTACCAGCCACAGAGACCACATATCAATTGCTTCATTATATGGAATATGAAGCACAACTTCGGGTGCTCTATACCAAATTGTCTGCACACAGGTACCAGGAATCACTGCAGACATGGGACGTGCTAGGCCAAAGTCAATAACTTTGAAGGGAGACTCATGGCGGTCCATAACCATTATGTTTCCAGGTTTTAAGGTCAGTATGCACTATACCCATAAAACTCAGGTAGAGCAGAGCATTTGATAGTTGATGTAAAAATTGGCCTCAGTTCTCTTTATGCTGCTTTTTTGATCAAGCAGTTCAAAGTTTAAGCAGATACGCTCCCTGTCAAGGAAAAAGTCATTCCATTTAACAATGTTGCAACTATCTGCATCCAAGCGTCGCAGAGTTTTCAGGATGAAAATTTCCATTTTTGCATGTTGCAAAATTTCAGGTTTGTTCTTATTGATTTTAATAGCCACGGCTTGGCTGGTTTTTGTATTTCGACATTTGGTTACGAGACCAAAGGTGCCTTCTCAAAGCCTCTACCTTGTAGTGCTTTCCCAAAATGCTCCCTTCAAATATTTCACATGACAAAGTGAAAAGTGTTGGTTTGCTCTTCAACTGGTGAGAAAAGTTTTAAAATTGTTTTTGGTTGCTGTTGTAAAATTCTCTCAAAACTCTTCCAATTTTGTTTGTGTGTCTGTGTTTTATTTTTCTATTACTGTTCACACTAAATTTGACCCCCTTAATTTTTTATGAGTCAATCAAAGAAAATTTTTAAATTATGAAACTGACAATTATGAAACTTTTTGCTTGTTTATTTATTTGGTTTTTCTTTTGCATACTGTGTTAAGCTTTCCTGTATATAATCATGTCCTAGATTTTGGAGAAAACAAGAAATTGATTAAAATTTTATTTAAAAAAAAAAAATCAATAGATTCATATTTATACAAGCAGTGTGTGTGTGTGTGTGTGTGTGTGTGTGTGTGTGTGTGTGTGTGTGTGTGTGTGTGTGTGTGTGAGAGAAAATTATGTGGTTCACACAACAAGCTGCAATGTTTGACCCGACTTTTGTGAACCTCTTTTCACAGCATTGCTTCATATTCAGAAGCAATAGAATTTGAATTTAAGGTTTAGTGTATACAAGCAAAATAAGAATGAGAGGCCGTGGTTCCTGTAACTGATGGTGACACACGTGCGTTTTTTCTTAGGGCGTGAAAGCTAAAACTTGCACCTGACTGAATGGAAAACAGGCCCGGCAGTGTTCCTAACAGTCACATTTCTAGCAGCCGGCTGACCGGCATTTCCTAAATTCCATGGAACAATGCCCAGAGAAAGATGGGATACCAGCATCAGCTGGAGATGAGGACTGGCCAGACAGGAACAAACAAGACAACACACACAAGTGACAGTGCTACAATAATCCGGAATTCAGGAAATAAAGTCTGATGTTCAAAATTTCTGGCGGAGGACATCCAAAGCCTTCACTGTGTCCCTCCCCATTGCTCACACAAAATCGACGCCAACTGGTCTGACCTGAGGACACTCAAAATGAATGGCTGCAAGCAACACGTACAGAAACATATTTTTCACATTGTTCATATAATCTCCGAACATTGAGCATAATTGATGGGTGTGTGTGGCAGTAACAGCATTTGCAAGTAGTATTGTTACAGCAGACACTGCAATAGGACTTCAACTAAGGATGATTTACTGTCTCTAATTAATCTACTGCTCATGTTTGGTTAAGTGCTTTGTTTAGAAAATGTCAAGTTAGTGTTTTGTTTGCTTAAAAACCAGAGCTGTAACAACTAAATACTTGCCAATGTCTCTTAAGAAAATTACTAAAATGAAAAAACAAACAAAAAAAAAAAACCCGAACAACAACAACATAAAACCCCCACACAAATCTGATCGTTTCAGCTCTGTATCACAGACGTAACTCTGAAAGCATCATTGATTCATCATACACAAGTTATCTCTTGTTCAAGCACTCTTAACAGATGCTGTCATAAGGACTTTGGGCCATCTGGAGGGTGTGAGTGAGCAATCTAGGTCAAGGAAAACTGAAGAGTTAAACATGGCAGATTATAGCAACACTCGGTTTATTGAGCATTTGGTAGAGTAGTCTGACCCCTACTCGTTCAGAGGTCTTTAAATAATTAGATCGTGATTTGGTGGTAACCCCTCTGACCCCCTTTATAGAGTTAACTAAAAAGCCCGGAGCTTTTTAAAGGCCTTAGCATTCACTCTCTAGGGAACTGCCTACTGATATTATGACAATCAATCCAGTGAAAACTGTGTGAGAGCTAAAAGTCTGAGCCCGTTCAAGCCATGAGGAAGTACAACAATTTTGAAGCGATGTAATGCTACTCCTCTTCTCGTTCTGTTGCAGGTGCTCAAGCTTCTGCCTAACGAAATTTGTACAAAGGGAGCTATAACAAGAACTCACATCATACAATGCCCGTATGCAATATATGTAAAATAAAACTGATTTTGATTGGATGTTAAGTAACTCTGTATTTGGCACTTTCTCATTGCTGTGACTTCACTTATATGGGAGCTCAGAAAACATCCCATCATTCCAAAGGCCGACAAACAGGAAGACCGACTTGACAATAATGGAATAATCCACTCCAGTGACTTTTATCCACAGACTGTATATTAAAGACTGATGCCGTTACCATGACGCCACCCATTGGTTTTGGACTCTACATTCTGAAGCCTCAAATTAGCATTTCGGCTGCCACCCTTTTAGCTTTTTGGAGCCAGAAGTTATCATTGCCAGCTGTAGTCCAAGCTACCACAAGACCTAGAGAAGCAGTTGAATATTATGATTTGTAACCTAGCCAAACCAGCTGCAGCTGGAAAGTAAAACTTGACACATAAATCGTGAGGCTGGTTATGAGTGACAGAAAGATGGGACATTAAAATTTTATTATACTGATGATGGGGTTAAAATAAGTCACAAAATATACTCATACAGGCAGCCAGCCCATATAAAACCTACGTTCGTGAAACGGTGAAGGGGAAGGCAATTCATAAACCAATTTACAAAACTCCTTATCAAATCACTGCATAAACAAAAATAGTTTGCAGACTACAAATTCAGAACTAAGGAAAAAATATCAGCTGAAAAAAATAGAATCAGTGTTTCTTAGCCAGCACAGCCCCTGGCTACAGAGGGGGAGACTGCTTCTGTCTGCGTGTCAGAGTGGGAATCAGCCAGCGCTGTGCTATTCCAAGTGAAGTCATCAGAATAATCCTGTGACGCTGACCTCCGTCTGCGCGTGTGTGTGTGTGTGTGTGTGTGAGGAAGAGACAAAAAAAGAAGAAAAGAGAGAGAGATGTCGGACTGGAACTCAGCAGGAACCACGTGCGTAATATGTTCTGCTAGGAGGCCACGGTCTGTCTTTTGTGTGTGCTGCTTTCCCCGTGTTACCCCGTCACTTACACCAATGACAGAGAAAAACATTTATTATTGGATTGTGCCCACGCTGCTCTTTAACCAGAGCAATAAACAGTCTATTGTCTTAATGTGCATATGAATGCTGCTGCCAGGAAATTAGAAGATGATGATTTAAGCCAGCAGTTTCCCTCTCAAGTGAGTTTGTGACTGAATGACTGTGTGTATGTCTCTTAAAGAATGTCCTCTTTTAGGCAGCAGCTTGGGAGCACAGATGCCCATTGAGGGTTTGTACTGTGGCAGGCAGGGGGACACACCCTGCTCTACATTGCCCTGTTTATCCTCAGCCTTCATCACAGCCCCCCCCCACACACACACACACACACACACACACACACACACACACACACACACACACACACACACACACACACACACACACACACACACACACACACCTTGTCCAGCCAGACTCCCACAATATTCTTGTGTCCCAATGTGTATACAGACAGTTCCCATGAGAGAATCACATGCCTCTATGATTTAGTTCATTATCATATTAAATTCTATGCCCAGCTACATCACAATCCCAAATATCTGTTTAAACTGACCTCTGTAAACCTTCCAAGGTCAACAGCAACACAGACCAATGCACGTCCTTCTTAACAGAGAAATCCCCACTGACCCCAGACTGGATTTATCAATAGCTCTCAGTCATTTCGAATGTCAGAGACATGCATGAACGAAAAGAAAAAGCTGAAGGGCTAAAGAGAGACCAATGCTGGATTTTCTAATTGTTACTCATTTAAAAAAACAAAAACAAAAAAACAACAACAACAAAACGATTCCTTCTGGAGTCTATTCTCATTCTTGACCATCCATTTATTTTCTACCACTTATCTGGGTCCAGGTACAGTCTAAGCAGCCATGCTCAGACGCCACTCAACCAATCACCACCTCCAGCTCCACTGTGGGGAATCCAAGGCGTTCCCAGGGAAGCTGTTTCATTCCTAGGGCATTAAATACTGCTTTTCTGTCAATGCTCTATAACTCTAAAACTGTATGTCATCATTTTGCCAGGATCTTTAGTTGCATCGTTTTGACTTGATCTGTTATGAGATGCTAGACAGGCGTGGTCAGCCAGCTGGTCGGGTGGCAGTTCAGGGCAACCTGGTTAGGTGGAAGTGGCATAGAGTCGCTGAAACCACAATGTTTAAAGGCCTCCTCCCTTTAGCTTTAATAGACGGCTGTGGTTTTTCTGTTTCTGCTGCCATACAGGCTTACAGCATTACCCGTCACTCTGTGACAACTCCTCTGGCCATGACATAAGTGCCAGAGGTGGGTGGGTGTGTGCGTGCGTGTGCGTGCATGTGCATAGGGGTCCACACTGCACGAGGCACATCTGATACACCCTGTTAGTGACATCAGTGTTATGCCAGAGATATTCATAGCATGGAGGGAAAATGAGAAGCAAGAACTGCACCAGGGAAGAAAGTTAGCCTGAGGGAACAAACTTCACGGAGCAGCTCATTCAGTAAACCGAAGCCTGAGTGCATGAGCTTGTCAGACTGCGTGAGGTATGGCGTATGCACATGATTATTTGTGTGTGTGTGTGTGTGTGTGTGTGTGTGTGTGTGTGTGTGTGTGTGTGTGTGTGTGTGTGTGTGTGTGTGTGTGACAGCAGAAATTAGACTGGGTAATCTACTTGAGCAAATATGTGAAAATCTGAAACCTTGCACCATTTCCAACTTGACTCTTTTGCTTCCTATTTCCACCAATGCTTTCACTGCATGCTGATTCCCATAAGAGCAAGGGTTTATGCAAATTACTGGCATTTGCTCCAATCCAGTGAAAAAGCAGGGTGGTGTGGGGTGACATCACACAGGATGATGGTTCTGTGAATCCCCTGTGTTGTGGACAGTTGAAAAAGAGAGTGAGGACTGTTCCTCTTAAGTTACCAGAGTCAACTTTAAAGCCACAGGAGGGTAAAATGTTCCCTGTGGTTGGTTAAATCAAAAAGGCTTTTCTGCAGCACATAATGGCCTTAAGAGCGGAACTGGCACGATTCAGGAATCTGCTAAACCCTCCACTGTCTGACAAGCCCTTCTGGATAAAACACTGGCGAGAGAGCAGAGCTACTGCGCCACTGTATGCCAGCAGCCACCAGCCGCTGCTGGGGGACAACACTATGGCACGAACCAATGACAGCCAGCGAAGAGGATCGCTCGTTACATAAGCATCTTGGCTGTTGTCTGCGACCTCTTTGCTTCACTATAACTCAGAGAAGCAAACTGGAGTTAGTCTGCAGATTCTCATTGAAATGCATACAACATAATAACTGACATCTACCAATACATTAATTTAGAAGCTTTAGAAGCTTTAAATAATGAATACCAACAGTACTTTTCAAACAATGTAAATGTAATCATACAGACTAAGCTTTTACTGTTTCCCAACTATTCCCTACTAGCAATATATAATGAAAGGTCAAAGATACAGTAAGCATTCCTTTGACCTTCTGACTTTAAGGTAAATATTATTTTACATAATAGTGTTCAAAACTTTAGAGTGCACAACCTGAAACTACACTGGAGGACAAAATACTACATTCTGCCCATCTATACTTCCCTAAATACTCAAAACAGCACCAAATGTGCATCAATCTGTGGTAGCAAATAGTCCTAACAATTGTTATAAACTACAGTCGACAACCGTTTCAGGAAATGAATGAAACAAAACAAAAACACTATAAACACACATTTGTCATTCAACAAGGGAAAACAAAGGCCAGTATACCAGCAACATATGGTGCTGAGTGTAATCTGAAGGCACCTAATTTATTATTTGTTTTTTCATAAATTACCCTACCCAAAGAATAAACATGATGTATAAATAGATAAAACTGTGATGTTGTGCCTGTGTTCAGATATGGCTAATATGACCTGGTACATACACAAACACCAACTCCTGCACACTTCTCCACACTGGAACTGATGCTACAGCTGTTCAACCAACAATTTCTGACTTCATCAGTATGCCAAAAGGCCAGCTGCCACTTCTGGCTTAAAGTGTATTCAAAAGTAGTTTTATAATGCCACAAGTCAAACTTCTAGGAGAGACACACGTCTGTCTAAACACAAAATTGCCTCTTCCTCTTTCAGTACCAGGAACCAAGTGGTCAGGTGAATGATAATGATTCAGAGAGAGATAATCAGAAAGCAGACATCTGACTGACAGAACAGGACGAGCTGGTTCTCCCAATGGAGCCGAGGGCTGGTTGTATTGTAAAAGCTTCTACTGTCAACACCACTCACCCGAATGACTCTTCCTTAGACAACAGTGCCAGTATTAACCTCTGACACTAAAGGCTGCCATGACTCTACTGTTGTCAGTGATTAACCAGGCAAGGCACATGAAAGAGGTGTGTATCAGGATGAGTACACAAATATGACAGATGCCTCCAAAGTCATCTAACTGAGTCACATAGTCAAGTTTCAGAAGTAAATACAGCATTCATGATAATCATTAAGTCTTAAAAGTGTTATAATATTGCAAATTACTAACTCTATGATAAATTGCATTATCATTGAAAGTTGAATTAGAGGTTATTATAAAGTTTAAACTATAGCTTAAATGCAGTACTGTGTGTTTTACTAGCATTTCATTGCAAATTAGGCAGTTGTTTCATGTATTAATTGCTTTTTACTGCTAATGTTTAAAAGGACTCCAACCTAATTCGAACAGTAGATTTTCCCTGACGCTCTTTGTTGCCTCTAACAGCATGTGGTCTGATTTCAATGTCAAGGACTTGAGTCAAATTTTCCATGAAAATCCAAAGAATGTGACATTTATGCTTATTCCCATTGCCTTACTCTGGCTCCCAGCACAAAGACTCAACACAAGCTCCACATACAGACAACAAAACAAACACAAAGGCTGTGGCATCGGATAGAACTTAGCTAGTGACACTGTTAGTGAGAAAGCAAACTAGGTTTAGCCAACTAGCTGCTAGTTAGGCATTATGTAATTTGTGTGAATTTGCAGATAAGTTAGGTGATATTGGCTATAAAATAGCTATATCTATGTAATGAAGCCCATCCTGAAATTTGGCCATCAGGGGAAAGCTGGTTAGCGTCAGCAGAGTGTTCGAGTCAAACTGTTTGGTTTTCAGGACCAAAACCTGATGCCCGAGTCATCTTTCTGGCTAACGGACAGTTGTAGCTTAAGGGTCAGAAAAAGGAAGTTAATGTGGAAGAGATTTAAAAACAAAACAAAACTAAAACTGAAATAAATAAATGAACATTTTATCCTGAAGACCACCAAATGACATAAGCTGTTGTTGGACAAAACTATTTAGAGTTAGAGACCTATAGTTCTCTGTAGTGACCTCACTCCTGAGTTTATAATCATTTTGTAAATCTTGCTTAAATTGTTTTTCAGAATGGATCTGTGGATGTTCTTTGGGTAATCACTTGTCAATTATAAGATGTTAGCCAAAAGAGGAGCACTTTCACAGTCAGAGCTGCACTTCTTCATCCTGTTGTTTTCTTTTTGTTTTTTTTTTGTAAATAAAAATGGCGTCAGAGGAAACACTCATATCAAGGCTTCATAACTGGACATTGGGTGACATCACAGTAGCTACGTTTTTGAATCTTTTATACTGTCTCTGGGCTAATGTGTAGCGCGTTCTCATACCTCAGCTGGTCATCTTCAACAAGCTGTTGCCATGCTATCACTGTGACTAGCAAAGTCATATATGAGTTGAAATGGCAGTTGGGGATGTAAATGATGTAAAGTCATAAAGTTAAATAGTATCGACTTTTCACATTGAAAGCCAACATGGGGGCAGTCAGTCAGCCAGCTAGATGTAACTTAGCTACATAACAAGTGCCTACCTGGTTGCTTCATCCAAGTCAACCTTGTTCTTTTACTGATACTTAATATACACACAGCTGGTCTCCTAGCTTTTGGAAAAATACATGAATAATAATCAAAGGCAGACTTGAGTGTGTCCACCGTTTTGGCCAATAAAGGTTTGAACGAACTGCCCGCAAAGACCACTTCACTTAGCAGCCATGGGTGTTATTAATAAATGAATAAGAGCTCCTTTAAGATCAGGCTTCCTACACCATTTCATAAAGGAGCGCAAAGCTTTTGCAGAGCTCACTGAATAAAAACAAGGACAGAGCACCGTCTGCCCTTCAAACCGTTTAAGATTTTCTAATGACCCGCAGAAGCCCTGAAAACAAGGAAACTGTTTCGCTACTTTGCAATGAGAAAGAGTTGGGAAGATAAGAGGCCGGTCATAGTTAACCACTTGGTGGGACACAGTGTGGCTGGTCTCAGAGCTCAGACAAGAGTCAAGCCTCAGAAAGAGACATTCCTTGACCAATTTAGACCATGTGACTAAAGGCTAGACAACCCACACACCCACACACAGACCATATCATTAAAATGGTCTGCCCCATACTGTGTAGATCTCCCTAGTGTTGATTTAACAGGCTCTGGGCTTCAGAGGTGTCCTTGTCAAATAGCATTAGTATGAATGCAAAGCTCCAGTGTATCCCAGCATTGTAACAAGATCAACAATGATTCAATTCACCTGTACGTGCACATGTATATCATATATATTAGAATGCATCTCTCGCCACATCTCTTTTGCTTCATGCAGACATAAAGATTAGCTCAGTGGACTCTGGCTGAAAGCCAGGCTTGAATGAAATGATCCTTCCCTGCAATATAATGCTCAGTCAATGCAAAGAAAAAGTCCTGCTAGAGCAAATGTAATGTATATGTTCACTTTTTCACAGGTGACTGCAACAATCTCAGAGACCCTAGGCACCCCGCTCGCTGGCATTAAACACTCTGTGTGTGTCAGCATTCAAATGCTTTACTTCTCAGGATGAGGATTATTGGATGTCGTAATCTAAAAATAAGTGTAACAGCTTCACAGCCCTCCACACTTCTCAGAGGGCTATGCACGGTGCGTTATCGTGAGGGATTACTGTGGGAGGTAGGTAGTGTGACTGCAGCCAGGCTCACGTGAGGAGCGGTTCAGGCAGCCCGTTTTGATTGGACGGCAGGATGCTCGCATGCTTTATCACAGGGTGAATTAAATCTTGCCAAGAGCTGACTCAAAGGGTGCTGTCTCTACTCTGGCGTGCCTTCATTCATCTCTACTGGTAAAGTAAGGGAGCATTAACAACATATCACGACCATGATACATTTAAGAATGCATCCTCGCTGGGGTTGAATTTAACATTCATTAGAAACCACATCCACCTGACGTTATGACAAAATTTGTCCTCAGTGAATTAATTATTCATTTATAAACATAATGTGTCTCGCTGCAATAATTCCTTCAGGATCTACAAGCAATTTCATTAGTCTGCCTTTTACCGCAATGCACTAATTGTCTTTGCCTTCAACCTGTCTGTCAGCACAGGCTGTACTTTCTCATAACCACAGCCTGTCAGAGCAAATGGGCTTAATCTGTTGCTAGACTTCAAAAAACATAAATAGCATGAGTGAATAACCCCCCCCCCTGGCAATTGCCAGGGAGGAAATGCCCTCACTCGGTCCATTACTTCACACCAATGACATTTCCACAGGGGAAGTGTGTGTGTGTGTGTGTGGAAAAGGAGAAACCTTACCTTGGTGCAGTAGAGCATCCAGACTTCATACAGTCTCTCGTTGGATGCCATGGTGCCAGTGAGGGGCACCCTCGGGCTGCGGTGTCCACAGAGGTCACTTCCCTGGTTGCTTCATGGTTCCCCGTCATGAGCTAAACGGCTTCATTGCTTCAGTGCTCATGACTTACCAACTCTGACAAAGGTGTGATAGTCCTTTTAAAAAGAGTGGGGAAAGCTGCGCAACGTGTTGAGGCAACAGCCTGATAGAGGGAGACTTTTAAAAAATATATTCCATGGCAAAGGAGAAATGTGAAGCCCCCGGAGTGCAATAGCTGGAATTGCTGGAGCAGCTGGGCCTCGACTCCCACTTTTTTCCCCCTCCCGGTTCTTCTTCTTGGAGGTATTCCCAGCAGCGTTTGCGCTATGAAGGATAACAACACAGACAATTACATATGATGGAGGCGGATGTTTGGTCACTGTAAGCCAAATGGCAAGGCTATCGACCGCAAGCAACAAAATACTTTCAGTAACGTTACTCCCTGTGTACTTTGAGCAGCCCAGCTGGCTCCGAGCTCAGATGTACTGTGGCGGTCAACTACGCGACAAAACACATACATATACACATGCCTATTTTCTACTGTGTGCTCTTCTGATAAGCTGAATAACTAGCGTATTCCGTACAGTCTCTTCGGCCACCCTGGGCAAACACTGCTGTGTAGTTAACCTTACCTGACCAAGCTCGCTATAAGCTAGCTGTCTGTCAAAAAAAAAGCCTTTTTCTATTTTTTAAGCCACCATTTCTCCTCCTCCTCATGTGACACAAACGCTTCGTCCGCCAATGCCTGCCCGGCTACAGAGGGCTCACATGAAAGTAATAAACCGATAAAAACACCAGAAATAAAAATAGACCTATCGATAACTTGCAGACCGCTCACCTGTGCAAAGAAAAGACCAACTGTCACTGACACCGTTTCCAGAGTAGTTGGTTTTACGTCCAGCGTCCGACAACAAGGACGCACAACGACTTCCTGTGGACTAACGCTTTGACTTATTTCAAAATAAGAGTCGACTGATTTCTATAAAATAAACACATTTTATTTAGCTCCAAAATTTGGAAAACACCGGTGTTACAGCTGCCAAAACTGTAAACACCTTCATAATCAAAATGTCATAAATAAAGTAGAATACTTTAATGAAACTAAAATAATTACACATAAAAAGCTAAATATAACACCATAAGGAGCTTATTAAGTTTATATGATGTTTATTTCAAGGGAGCCACAATTTTACTCTCCCTAAATGGAGGGTTGTGGTCTATCTTGCTGTCATAGTAGGCATATAGTACCATTTAGGAAAGTGTAATGGCTCGAAATAACAACATGTTCCTATAGTTATAAGAACTAAAGACACGCCTAATATGTAGTCCAAAGCAAAAGCAAGTGTAAAAAGGAATATTGTAATATTGTACTTTTATTAAACTAGACTTTACTTCTTAGTACTTCATATACTGTGTATAGTATAACAAGCGTAAAGGGGTGTTTTAATTTGGTGGGGGAACCGGATAAACAAGAGACTGCAGCGTCTAGCACGAAAATACAAAAACGAGCCACTCGAAGGCGTTCATGAAGGCAATGGTGGTTTTTTTTTTTTTACTTATCGTTTAAAAATGAAGCTGTTAAACAGTGACGAAATATGCTTCTGATGTATATGACACTATTCAGAGTATTTGCGACAGTTTTCACTCACTTACGTTGTCGATGTGGACCTACGTGGTTGCTAGGGGTTGGGTTACGGTCTGTTTGTTTTGATGTTCTATTGCCGCCCAGTGGAGCAGAGGAAAACTACAATTTTCAGACCTCTAGAAATGGTCATATGCAGAAAGAATTAATATTGCCGCTACTACTACTACTACTAATAATAATAATAATAATAATAGTAATACTAGTAATAGCAATAATAATTGATGTTCCTTCTGTCACTTAAATGCGTCGTGGGGGGTTAATGTGCATATGTCACGAGTTCACATCAGTGATACATTTATTCATTGAGAAATGAAGAGTCTTTATAATAACGTCTTTTTAATTTTTATGGTAGTTTGATTTTAATGGATCGAGTCAGAATACCAACCAAAAATCCAGAAAAATCGCATGACATTAACTTTATAAACTGATTTGCATGTCATGAGTGAAATAAGTATTGGCTACCCAAGAAAAAATGAATTATTATTGGAGGAGAAATCCTTGTTAGCAAGCACAACTCTAAGACGTTTCTTGTAGTTGGTCGCCATGTTTGGACACATCTCATGAGGGATTTTGGCCCACTCCTCTTTCCAGAAACTCTCTAAATTCTTTAGGTTTCCTGGCTGTCATAAACTTAAAGCTTTGGCTCTCTCCACAGAAAATTCTACATGACTGAGGTCAGGCCTGAGGCCACTCCATGACCCTAATGTGCTTCTTTAGCCACTCCTTTGTGGCCTTGGAGGTATGTTTTGGGTCATTGTCATGCTGGGTGAGGGAAGGAGGTATTCATCCAAGATTAAAGAGTACATGGCTCCGTCCATTTTTCCCTCAATGGATTGAAGCTGTACTGTACCCTTAGAAGAAAAACAGCCACAAAGCATAATATTTCCATTTCCGTGCTTGACTGTGGGAATGGTGTTTCTTGAATCATAGTCACCATTTTGCTTCCTCCAAGCATTTTGGTTTTGTCTGACCACTGATCATCTTCTCACCAAGCTTCTTGCTGATGGTCTTGTAGCCCATTCCAGCCTTGTGGAGAACTACAATCTCGGCCTTAACATCCTTTGACAGCCCTTTGTGCTTGCCCGTGGTGGTGGAGAGGTTGGAATGGAAAAATGGATCCTGTGGACAGATTTGCTTAATACAGTGGTTCCCAAATTTTTTTTGCTAGCCCCCCCTTTGTTTTACAATAAAAATGTTCGCGCCCCCCCCCCCTCCCGCGCGCGCACGCACGCACGCACACGCACAAACACATCCTCCAACTACACACACCCATATTTTGCTCCATTGCGGTTTATTTCACACCTCAAACATTTAGCAAACAATTAAGCAAATACAAGTAATCTGCAATAAATTACAGGTAGTAAGAAAGTAAACTACTAACTCTTTTACGCTACGTCCACACCTACACGGGTATTTTTGAAAACGCAGCTGTTTCGTCCACACGTAAACGGCGTTTCCAATCACCGAAAACGGAGATTTTTTTTTTTTTAAAACTCCATGTGGACGAGGAATACAGAGTTGGTCACCAAAGGTATGTGCCTTTTTTCACGTCACGCTGTGCGCCACGTTATTGTTTACATGAGATGAATTGCAGAATGGCAGATAGAGACAAAATACTGTTACTGTTAATCTGACTATCTTCAGGTTTTACACGCTTACATATACACACGTCCCTCCATTTAGAAAGGCAGAGGCGTCACGGTGTAATTATTTTAAGCATAGTTGTTGTTTTTCCCTGTGTAATAATATTCAACATTGCTATCAATACATTTTTCAAAAAATGCCTCTCTGTGCAAAATGGGTTTAAAAACATAAACAGCTGTGGGATACTGTTTGTCCCTGATTTGAAGCGAGGGAACAAATCGTGGCAGGATCAGCCTGATATGTCAGGAGTAGTTAGTCATTACAACAAGTGTTTGTGAACTAAAAATCAAGAATGTGGGATACTGTTTGTCCGTGATTTGAACAGCCCAGTGCTGCTCCCGATGAAGGGAAAACCAATTCTGCAGGGGAGACCTGGCACTTGTGTGCAGGTGAAGCCAAAGGGAAGATATGCTTCACCATATTTTCTAGTCTTTGGCTTAGAATGAAGTTGGTTTGGAAACATATTCAGCCATGCTTCATCTCCTGCTTTGCGTTTGTGTGGGCGCCCCGTGCTAGCAGTGTCCAAGCGTTTTGCCCCCCCTTTTTTTATACTGTGCACCCCCTGCAATGGCGGGCCCCACACTTTGGGAAGCTCTGGCTTAATATACATAATAAGTTGAGATCGGGAGTATCTGTAATTGATTGATTTAAATTCCTAGAGTCCTAAAACAAAGACACAGTGAAAAAGTCCTATCTACAGAATATATAAATGCATCACTTACAATTCTGAAGGATGAGAGCATCCCGCAGTTTTTCTGCTACAGGCTTAAAACATCCTCCATCCTCTCCTCTGCCATCCCTTCACTCTCCATGTCTTTCTATGCCACTATTATATGTCATTACATTTTCTTCTACTTACTTCTGTAGCTTGTGCATTGCTGTTAAAAGGGAGTCCTTTCTCCTCACACTTGCCAAGCGTCCCTACAAGATGATCAGCAGAACATCTATGAGAGAGACCTGTTGGAGTTCCCTCTAGTATTGTAGTACCTACCTAACTTTGAGAGAGCATTGCATATAATAACAGACCACTTTGCTACTCAATTTTCTTGAAGTTTGAAAAATAACCATCTAAATTTATTTGTTAGTATTAAATATGTCTCTCACAACGTAATGCAGCGTACTCACATTCAGAGTGTCGCATTCACCATACATTCATACAGTGCTTTATTCTATGACTTAAAGCACTTTATCTACCTAACATACACATAACATATTTTATAATCACCACTTAACCTAAGATGCATGTCTTTGGACTGTGGAAAGAAGCTGGAGTACTAAAAGAAAGCCATGCAGACACAGGGAGAACATGCAGACTCCACACAGAAAGGCCGCAGCTGGTAGGTTTGACCACATGGGACCTTGTTGCTGTGAGGCAACAGTGCCAACCATCACACCACCAAAAGACAAAAACTGCAAAAAGATTTATGACCACAAGTTGGCAAAACATTCGGTATCATTTTATAACACGTGTATATATAAGGCTCATACAGCTACCATATTTGATATGTACTGTAAGTCACAGTTTTCATACACAGTACACTTAATCACAGTTACAGAGAGATCACTGTATTCTAAATGCACGGTTCAGTAAAACAGAAAGGCATTATTGGAGAAGTGGTCATAGAGCACAGTAGAAATCTTCTTTCCATGATCGGGACAGGAAACTTTGTTTTTCTATTTCTACCTGTGGTTTCTAACTACTACATGGAACACTAGATATATTCTATTGCTCATGTATTCTATTGTTCATAGCACAGTTTGCCCCCCCCCTCCCGATGTATGACAGGTTTTAAGGGTACTATACAGGAACTCTATGTGCATATATGTTCAAGCCTACAGCAGGAATGTATTTACACAGCTGATTGTGGATGTGTTGTTTTGTTGTTCTGTTCTTTAAACAATGTAACCTGTGGTAAAACCAAAGAGTTTAATTTTTGAATATAAAAAAATAAGTATATGTCAACAATTATTTTTATATATATATATATATATATATATATATATATATATATATATATATATATATAAAATTTTAGGGAATAACCAAGGCCTCAATTTAAGAACTTTTCTTAAAATTTGGTGTCAACAAAACATTTAATAAAGAGTTGCCATGAAACAAACTAGCTCGCTACAGGCAAGCTAACTGGTATGCAGACTAACCTTTTTTTGGCTGTACAGTATTTTTTATGCTTTGGCAAAACAACCGTTTAAAGCTTGCCGGATTAGATATTAGCAGTTTCTGTTTGCATGAGTATAAAGGCAACTTCTACTGCCTTACTTTGTCACTGAAGAAAACTTGAACATTTCTAACACAGATGAATATATATGCACATATGTTTAAATCTCACGTAGTGTACCTTTCACTATTCACAGTCTAAAAACACAGTGCCTTAAAGTGGACCTATTTTGTTTTTTTCTATTCTTGGATTTGTATCATGTTAAAGTAATACCGTCATCCCAGGTTGTGAACACAGAGGAGTTAACGAAGGGCAGCCAGTCAGAACAAAATAGGCTTAAGTAGAATGGAAATGGTCAATTTTAGACACAACATGAACAGAGGAGTAGCACAAAAGCCCAGGATGAGACAAATAAGGGAGACTTTGAACTGCGAATCATGCAGAGGAACTCTATGGAGCTGTAAAAGAGCATAATAGGTCCACTTTAAAGAAAATTCAACACAAACATGATATCTTACAAAAAGTGGTTACTATTAAGAAATAACTTCTTGGTTGTACCAGAGTCACCCACCTGAAAGAAAAAATGCAAACATGGATATAACATTTTAAAAACAACAAAACTGCACACAAACATATGCACAACTGTTAACAGGGGGGGCTTTTATCTCAGAGGAAGTGCGTGATTATTAGCAAGCAACTTGTTTTTTTCTTATTCCTTTCGCTCGCTGACGGCCCATTATTATCGTTACTATAAAATCAGAGCAGCTTCTTTGTTCCAGCACTTTCACAATTGCCTCACCACTCTGTGACCCAAAAAGTCACCTTCAAAAAGCATAAAAAAAAGCTACAAAAACAATTTAAAAAGGCTCAGAGAGTTGGGTTAATAATAAAAATTAAAAGCACAGTAGAATTTGGCCTCATTGCTTTTCTTTGATTGTCTTGTGTTTGGCTTGCTAGTCAATGGAAGTGTAGATGCTGCAGTTAGGAGAAATCCCAAACAACCTCGGTGGAGTCGGCGGTGGCTGACGCTGGAGTGTGACAGGAAGGGGTGGGGGGGCTGGATACTGGAGGGTCCTCAGGACTGGCGAGGGGCACTGCTGGGTACATGAGACTGAGGAAGGAGTCACTGGTGTGCCTCTTCACCTGTAACAGAACAGAAAGTCCCTGCTCAAACATCAAGTTTTCAAAATAAAAGTCTACTCTTTTAAATTTATTGCCTTTGTTCTGTTTTTGGAGTTTTGCCTTTAAAGAAGACGTCCGACTGAAGAAACCCACCTGCTTGAAGAAGGCGTGGGTCAGCAGCTCAGATGCTGATGGCCTGTGGAAGACAAACAGAACCAACACCAGCATTAAAGTCTGTGTGTCTGTGCTGTAGGTGAATGTGGTTGTATTTCTTTTTAATTCCATCTGACTGCTGATTCACTAAAATCACCTGCGCTCAGGCTGCTGCTGCAGACACAGCTGGACCAGGTTGTGGAGGGTGGCAGAGTGGTTTTTGGGTCCGGGGCTTTGAGGTCGGTCTGTGGGAGGAGCAGTGGTGCTGTGCGTCAGGCTCCCCGTGGCCACACTCTCCCCAATGCCGGAGTCCACCCCAGAGCGCGACACCTTCAAACCCCCCAGCTCTCCAAGCGGGAAGGGAGCCACGTCCAGCAGGCAGCAGTGGGAACCACGCAGCTTCTGAAGCAGCATCTGAGTGGCAAGATTCACACACTGACACAAACTATAGACAACGATGTCAACATTTGTGTGTAGCTACACATTCTTCTAGAGCAGTTTAGGGTATAGCTGATTACCTGAGTGGGTGGCATGTCCTGGAAAGGCACCCTGCCGCTGACTAGCTCACAGGCCACAATGCCCAAACTGTAGATGTCTGACTTGACTCCATAACCGTGCAGGTCCTACTGAGGACAACACCAAAGAGGAGACGTATAACAGGCTAAATTTTAGTTAAAAAAAACAAACAAAACAAAAGCGAAAGAAAAAACAAACAAACATAATTTTTGTTGATTTTTTTGATCCAGTATTTGGTCCTCTAAATACTGTAATCTAGCACAGAACCTTCAACCATCCTACTGATCAGCCAATAGGAACAAAACTCGGCTTAAATGGAGATGGAATTAAAAAAAAGAGCATGTGTGTAGGGTGAGGAGCCCTCTTACACACACATACACGTTTGTTTGGCTATTGTTGTGTGGACTTTATATGTAGCCACTTTGACTTTGACCACTGGACTATCTTGGTGTTTAGAAAACAAGCGAGGAGCTCACTGATGAAGTGGCATGCTCACCTGTCCTTTTTAGGGAACATCTGCAAATTTTAGCTAATAAAGCATATGTTTACAGTCTTCCCAAAGTGCTGCACTAGTAAGATCTGATCTGATATCTTTGTGTTGGTGTTGTTTCTGCATCATCATTGGTCATTTTAACTGACCAATCATGTTGTCTGACTATTCAGTTAGGATTAGCCAAGAAGTTAGCTAATGCTATTAAAAACCCAACCGCTCGTGGCAGATGGCCCCGCCCCTCCCTGAGCCTGGTTCTGCTGGAGGTTTCTTCCTGTTAAAAGTTTTTCCTTCCCACTGTTGCCAAAGTGCTTGCTCATATGATTGTTGGGTTTTTCTCTGTATGTATTATTGTAGGGTCTACCTTACAATATAAAGCGCCCTGAGGTGACTGTTGTTGTAAGTTGGCACTGTATAAATAAAATTGAACTGAATTGAAAAGCCATCATTAGCAAACCTACATGAATAACCTAAATTTGGCTAACAGGAACCTAACTTGATAATATTTGTATCATATTGTATAAACTAATAAAGAAAACACCAGAAATCATTTGTTCCAGAAGAGAATTTTCTATAAACAAAGGCTCCATACAATCTGATTGGTCAGATGCAACGTTTAACAACACCAACATAGAGACATGAGATAGTCTCACTGACTATTGCATTATTTTAAAGTATGAATCATGCAAGGTATGGCAGAGCAAAAATCTGGGGAGCTGGGGATGTGCAGAATTCACTTTGAAGGGGAAGCATGACACCGACCTGTCGCAGTAGTTCAGGGCTGAGCCAGGGCAGCAGTGCCGGGCTGTGGTGGGGCATGTCGAACACGGTCCTCATCCTCTTGCCCTCACGCATCATACTGTAAACACTGTGGAGCCCTGAGAGGTAAACACGCCCCTCCCCTGACAGCAAGATATGACTGGCCTTCACCCCTCTGAGAGGACAGATACAGGCGTAAAAAATACACATTACAAAAGATACAAATACTCTTCCCCTTCTAACACATATGTTGTCTTATAGTTTAGCTTTATAGTGTCTTGTACATTCCACTGACCGGTGAATGTAGCCCATCCGGTGCAGGTATTCCAATGCTTTGAGCACACCGTACAGCAGGTACGCTATCAAGGATTCACTCATTCCATCTGGGAAATATGTCCTCAGTAAAGTATCTGCAGAACCTGCACAGCAAAGCAGAGGGAAGAGACCAGTCGAACAGCTAATTATGGAGCTAGTGCTAGAATTATAAAAATCACAGCACAGGAAAAATAACAAAAAAAGCCATGAAAGCTTCTACATTAGGATAAAAAGCTGTGGATGTGTGGTTGTGGCTGACCGTAGGCCATGAGCGGTGTCAGGACCCACAGCTGGCAGCAGGAGCTGAAAACCAGGCGAGAAGTCAGCAGGTTGGGGTGACGGAAGAGACGGGACAGCAGTACCTCATTCTGGGATTTAATCAGAATCAGAATCAGAATCAGAAAGGGTTTATTGCCAGATGTTGAGGAGGTTTACAACATTAGGAAATTGCTGCAGTGCTTCAGTGCAACATACTGTCATAAAAATATAAAAATAAGAATAAGAATTAAAAGTGCTAAGTGGATAGATATATACATGATATATACATGATATATACATTTAATATAGAAATATCCAGTGGATAAAGACACATGTACAACCGCGTATATCTCAAATACATGACAGCATGTAGGGCTGCAATCACCATGAGCTGCAGAAGCTCCTCCTCGGTGCACTCGTCCAGGTTGGTCTGTTTGACGGCCACCAGCTGGCCAGTAGGGATGTGGCGAGCCATGTTCACCTGGCTCAGATTATTGAAGCCCCGTCCTGTGACACAGTGAGTTGGCATGAAGTGAATTGCACTGCTATTTTTTTTAAGATCTTTAACTCATTTTTATGCTAGGATGTGTGTCCTTACCCAGCTCTGATAGTAGCTGGTAGTGGGCCGGCTCGGCCGACAACCCTGTGATGTCATCGCCACCCGCTGGGCCCTGCAGAGTGTACTCAGAACCGTCACAGCTCTGCAGAGACGTACACACAAACAAGGCCAGCAGAACAGAAAACAAACATGATTCAGGAGAGAGCATACACAGATTAAAATGTACAGGAAATCATCTGCGACCTTCATTAGTCCTGACTGTCTTCATATTTGGCTCCTCACTCTCAACACTATATGCTGTTTCTGTCATAACTCGTGCAAAGTCTAAGGTTTTTTTTGGCAAATGGCTTTTCAAATAGTGCAGAGGTGCCACTATGTATTTAAGAGGTTAAGAAAAGTCATGCAATACACAAATTCCCCAAATAAATCATTAGTGTTTATAAGCACAAATGTGTATATGTTGCTAACAAAATTAGTTTGTTGAAGATTTTATAAACTTGCGAGTCTTATTAACCTTACGGACATGTAATCGACACAGACTGTATCCTGTTCTCTGGTGCTTATGAAGCAGTGTTGGTGCTGAAATGTGGAACAAGCCTGATGGAAAGACTAAAAAGCTTTTTGACCGAACCATTTTATCCTGAAAAGTCTGACTTTGGGTGTCTCTTCATATCTAAGGTATTTAAATCACTGTGATAGTCCATCAATATACAAAAAACAGCAGACTAAAATACTAAAGAGAGGAATCCCTGGAAGTATGTCTGTTCTGTTTCAGATGACATCAGAGTTTAAGCACTGAATAAAATCTACCTTTGTTGATACTAGCATGCCTAAACAGCTATGCGAGAGAAGATAAATAAGGCGCAAGGGTGTAAAGTCTCTGAATAACAACAGAAGTGTATGAGGTCAGCAGGGACGGAACAATGGTTTATCCTGGAACACCACAGCTAAAGACATCAAGTACATGTTGTGTAGTAAAAAATGCAACAATTGCTTTGAAAAAAATAGAGCAAATCAAAGTCAGTCTTCACAATTTACAACATTCACTACTTTGTAATATTTGAATGCATCTCTTCTGCAAAAAAGAATCATCATTATTCTGTTATTTTCACTTTTTCCTAATTATTTCATTTAAATGTAAATTAAATGCAACGATTGCCTGATTCAAGCAATCCCATCTTTGCATACAACTAAATATCTGTAAGGTTTTAAAGGGAATGCAGTCGAGCCCAGAGCAGAAGGAAACATTCATTTACATATTTGACGAGTCTCAAATATGTTTACCATGAACACAGCACCGATGTGTTCACTGAACATTTTCCCACTAATTTCTGTACTGACTGCACTGAAATTGTTCCAGTTGTGTTCACAAACTGGAAGCAAGCAGCTAATGTAAAATAATACCAATGGGCAGGATTTCCTCCTGTCCTCCTCCATTTGTTGAGCCACCAGCTGCCACTTAACCCTACAATCTTCTCCATCTACAACCTCAAAGAGATGAAGTGTCACAGTGACATTGGGTTTCTATTTTGCTCCACACTGTGTGAGGTGGCTGCCAGCAGGTGGCGCTGTGACACAGAGAGGAACAAAGGGGAGGGAGTGAGGGGAGGATGCTTGGGAGTATTAGTGATGCAGAGGCTTTCTGGGGATGTCTGTTTCACAGAGACACTTGCGTATGTCTTGGACTGATTTCAGGGAAACACACTCCACCCCAGGATTTACTCTGCATCAGCAAGAGGAAGTGATATCACACATTAGCTGTACATTCATAATTATTATTAAGTTGCTAATAATGCATATTAAATATAAAGTACTCAATATAGAAGAAAGCATCTAGACTGGAAAATTTTAATGTTTTTGGTGAAGGGGTGGGGGAAGGAGCTTTGGAGTAAAGTCTGATGATGTCATAGTAACGCCCCAAAACCTGAGGGTATAATATAGCAGAGCATTCAAAATGTAAGAAAAAAAAGTTGCATCATGGGAATTGTAGGATGCTAATTTATTGGAGCCTCAGGTATTATTATTAGAGTTAAAGGGAACCTATTAAGCTACATATTGATTCACCAATGAATGACCACATTAAATACGGTCTAATGAAGTTTCTAATAATGTGGTGAGTGCATGTACACTTATCAGTGTATTTTTGGCCATCTAGGAGGCACAAATCTTCAGACTGCTGTAAATGCTGAATAAGAATTTAAGTCAATCATATGTAAATTTAGGCTGTTATAAACATGGCATAATTACTAGCTTGGTATACAAATATTTGAAGTGTTGTATAATGTGGTGTAGGGACTTGTACTGCACACTTGTACTGTTCTGCAGGTCTAGTCAGTCTAAACATATTAATGTAGTCATGAGCAACCTCAGTTGCCTACCAGTCCTAAAGCAACCTGTTTGTTTATATATATTTCTACAAGGATAATTACATTGAGACCTAATTTTTCTAATCTAATCTTTCATTTTAATTTCAAACTTCAAAGAGAAAAAAATGAGGTTAGAAATTAGCATAGTAGGTCATCTTTAAAATGATTTCATTCTCTTTTAAAACTGTCTTTAACAAGACTGAGTAAGTAATAAGCAGCTCCAGACAGGTGACAAAGTGTGTGAATGTGTGTGTGAATGGGTGGATGACTGGATATGTAAAGCGCTTTGGGGTCCTTAGGGACTAGTAAAGCGCTATATAAATACAGGCCATTTACCATTTTACCAAATGATAATACGATGAAAGAGCATCAGTGTGACGCCTGTCTCCATGCTGACAGAGTCTTGGCTACTGACCAGGAACTGGTGGCTGATGTCCTCATAGCGCTCCTCTATGTCCATGGGCTGGACCTGAGCGTGGGAGATGCAGGAACAGTCCTAGTGAAGGAGGGGGAGGAGGAGCACATGTGAGACATGCTCTAAAGGAAGAGGAGGAGGAGGAGGGGGGTGGAAAGTGTAGGGTGATGTGCTGCCAGGCAGCGCGGGGGATTGGATAGGGTCAGAGTGAAATGAGGCAGAGAAGCAAGCACAGGGGAAGTAGAGGCCATGGAGGCACTCTCACCGGGGCTTTTATCGGAAATGGTGAATGGAGAAAGAGAGTTAGAGTGATGGTAACAGGCAGCAAAGAGGCAGCTTATGTGTCCCAAAAGAGTGAGAGAAGAGCTGCATACATAATCAGATGCACCATTTAGATGTGAGGGATGTGCACAGGTAGCCAGTATTAATATCTAACCTTCTCAGATTTACATGTATAATAACAGACTGACTGCTCGTGTTACTCACAAACTAACAAAAAACTGATTTGAAATCGGCTGATGCCAAATGCATTTCTGAATGTCTATACATTAGACTGATTGAACTCAGAATGTCCCAGCACCGGCTTGAGACAACTGATTCGTGACTATACAAGTAACAAGGTACCCATTCAGCTACACCAGAGGGCATCAACCAAGCAAAACCACATGCGGAGCGATATTCTTACCAAGAAAGACATGGAGTCCTTTTGGCGATGGCAAAACCACAGACTCGGGCATTCATCCGCTCGCAGGCTGCAGGAGACCGATCGCGATGGAGAGAGAGCAGCAATGTAATGTGAGACACACCGAGAATCTCCCCCCACCACCCCACACCTCCACTAGACTAGAAAGCAGCCAGCAGCAGCATTACATCCAGCCTCGGCCATTCATCCATCCAGGCTGCAGCTTACCTGGCTGCATCAGCTGATGGAAATGGAAAAAGTGTCCCCGTTCAGGAGAGTCGCTGTTTTAGCTTTGGGGAAAACTGAGGGCTGGGGGTGATCCTGGAAAACAGAGTGCTCTGTAATTAACGTCTTTGTTTATAGTTCTTTCTTTCTTTCTTTCTTTTTTAAAGGTCGTCCTCATGTCATATTTCGCAATCAAATTCATCCCCACTTCAAGGTTACATTCACTGCAGCCATTTCAGTAAAAGCAGTGGATGATTATTATTCTATTGTCGTCCATTAATTAATATGCCTGTTAAGCTAACTGTCACATTTTAGCTAGATAATTAGTTGTTGCACGGATTAAATATTAAATTATTAAATATCAGGACATTTATGGGAGCTTTTGTTTTGGTAGCGAAGAACATTCATACAATATATATATTTGGCTGGTTGAGCATTAAAGTAAAACCTGGCAGTTATATGAGGAAAGAAACGGAGCAGCTTACCTTCACCCCACAGCAGCTCCGCGCTTTCACATAAACAAAGCAAAAACACCAAGGACACCCCGCTATGCTGAAAGACTTAGCGTTTACAGCTCACACCGCTCCTTCATTTTGTATAACTTTATGGGAAAAGTAACGAGTTTTACTGTCAATGACAAACCGCAAAATAAGCCACAGCGAAAATGTTTTGAGAGGACTTTTAATTTGACACAGACTGCTGACGCTGAATAAAGACGTCATTAGGCTTTCTGTCGCCACTTGATGACCGCTTATTGCCCTCCCTCCCCTCGCTTCCCCTCCATTGTTTTAGGCTTTGGTGAAGGGATTGACAGACGCCGCATGTATTGCTGGAACTGCCCATGATTTGGAATAATACTGATATAGGGTAAGCCTCATTGTAACTAATAAAACGTGTTTTAAGCTGTATAATGTATAACGGTCAACGCGGGAGGGTTGCTGATTGTTTAAGCTCGCGGTTGTTGGCTAACGCGATATGAGCAACAGTGAAGCTGTCAGCCAGCCACAGGATGGTTAAGCTAGCTAACGTATTTACAGTTTTTTTGGTAGTTAGTTTTTTTGTTAGCCGATATGCAAAACATTTTGTTAACTTTAGTTCGCATCTATTTATATAAATCTCTTATAACCTTCTTACTAGCCTTTATTACAAAAGTATAGCTAAAGAACGGAGTGAGTAAATTTTAGCTAATGGTCAGCTCAACAAACAGACAGGTGTGCAATATCTTACGGTTCATTCGCTAGCTTAACTTTTTTTTTCATGTGTCTGGATCCTCCGGAGAGTTCAGCCGATAAAGGTTCCAAGAAAAAGTACTTGATATCAGGAAAGCTTGGGCTAGCAAGAGAGTTTCATGTCTGCAGTGGCTGAACTAACTATCCCAGCAACTCCCTGTTAAATGCTATCAGCTGAATGAATGATGCCAAATTGAAGAATACCGTAGCTTTTTCATATTTATTTATGTGGTTAAACATTTTAATACTACTAATACTATAATAATATTGTTATTATTATTAATAATAATAATAATAATAATTCAAATTCATGTAGCACCTTGTGTAACACATAATCCGTGGGGTTGTAGGGGAGGCAGTCTGTGCTGATACTAAACAGCAAAACATTTCAAATTAAAGGTTATTTTCAAACTAAGTTCTGCTTAGTTAACGTGTTCATGGTGAATCATTAGATACTGAGTTTGTTTGGGGTCATAGTGAACTGGATTTATATGAGTTTATCGATGTTTTATGGTATTAAAAGAATCTGAACCTGATATATGCAAAAAAAAAAAAGTTTACATATATATCCATAACCTTTGTTCGAGAATGCACTGACAAGGCTATTTGTGGGGTCGTTGTTAAAAATTTTCTGCATTATTTTACACTGCTTGACTGCTTGCTGTGATTGTGGTGAGGTTTTTATGATCGTGCTCTGCTCCGTGTGGTGCAGACAGTGCTGATAACATCGCATCGTAAACAACGGATGTGGAGCCACTCAGTGAGATTTTTTTTTATAATACTCTTTAGATAATCCCAAGTATCTTTTCATGCATGTTGTTGTGGTTAAGATAATATTATCTTTTAACTGCGTATTGGATGACATACGTTTTGCCAGTATCAGCCAATGAGTATATCTGTCCAGATCTAGACTATAGTTGACAGTCAGATCAGATCAGATTAGTATTTCATGATGCTGTATGTGACTTGGTTTATTTCCTTTTGGCCAGTCATGACAAGGAATGCTGATGTTCCTGTGAGGGATTTCTGGTTATGCATCTAAAGCCCCTGGTGCAGTCAATCAAATGCGCTGCCTCCCCTGTGTACATGCCCTCTCTAGTTTGTCCGCTCTATCACGGGCTCAGTGCAGATGCCGTGATTAAAAAGCAAGGCCAATAACCGGTAAGGGAAAATGTCAAAAGAGAAAGTCAGGTTGAGCATTGAGCTGAAGGTGTAGATCAGACATGAAGGGAGGTGACGCCTGCGAAAGGCTGATGTAAACAGACAGTCCCTGTGGAAGAGCTCGGACAGACTCGTGCTGTGTGTAGTGATGCGGTGATGAGTCTGTTTAAGTGTTACTTTCAGGGCTGCTTCCTTACTGCTGTGGATTTTACATCTTTATACCGTCGCCTCTCTTAAGTAGCAGTGGTCACAGTGAAGCCAGAGAGTGTTGTGTTTGTGTGTATGAGCCTAGCCAATGAACCATAAATTTCCATTTAATTTCTGAGTGCTTAGTCAGGAAGCTGTCTGCCTGTAACAGTCATGAAGTGACTCAGAGGCACTTGGACACCATCAGTCCTGGCATTTTAAATGGGAGAGAAAATAAGAAGCATTTGTTTGATAGAGATTCATATTAATGATTGACACATGCAATATTCTGTGCTTAAAATTGCTTCACGGACTAATGTGATCATTTGAACCCTAGGATGAGTCACCTGGTCATTAATGGGTAGGTCCAGTATATCTACCAGGTGTTTAGTGGTAAGCAGCAAGTTTAGGCTGTAGCGTTGCATGCATCTCATCTCCTTTAATCTCCTCTATTATGGAGATGATTGTTTAAGCGTCACTGTTATGTAAGGAGTGTATGAATGTTGCCCAAGGATTCTGTCCTTCCACAGGCATGCTCTCTGATAAACACCCACATAGAGTTTGTGTGCCTCTGCATGCACAGGCTGCTGATGCAAAAGGTACTCAGCCTATTCCTGGCATGTCTCTTTCACAGACTGTATATGAAAGATAGAAGAAACCCCTGGATCTGAAAAGTTAGGCAATGTGCAATTTCTTTAAACCTAGATTCTTTCTAATTGCTTGTCATGTTGAAAACTACTAAGATAGCAATGCTGAAAACACGCTTCTTGACCTATCTTCTAACCAATGTACTTCTCCACTTTTACACATGATGATCACTTGACTGGACAGAAGTGCTGCTCAGTTCCTGGAAAGAGCTGTATAACATCTCCTTTGTCCACTGTAGAGGGCTAGAGTCCACAGAAATAACCCTGATGACGTCATAGTCATATTGTTAACAAAGATCCTGTGTTCACATTTTAGAGCTTGAATTTGTGTTCATCTTTTATATAACGTCTATATAAATCAAGCAAACTGGATCATGGGAAATGTAGTCTGGCAAACTGAAAAACTTTAGACTTTTTTATGTTTTTCATGACTCCAACAGCAGCCAGTTAATTGAGATTGAAGATGTGTGTAAGGAAATAAGAATATATCTAGAAGCATATGTCCCATCCCTTTAAGACAGCACATCCTGTCTCATTCCTTCGGTTAGGGCTGTGCAATATGACCAAAATCTCATATCCCGATATAAGACATCTATCGTCCCGATAATGATATAAATCACAAAAATTTAACATTTTCTGTAAATTCTGTGAATCTCGGGCAGCTCGACTTGCGGGAAGTGTTTCCAGCTGCGCGTCATGTAGCTGGAGTTGAGTGTTTTAACCGATGCATGAAACGACACATTTTTAGACATAAGTTGTAATGGCCGCCGTTTTCTTTGTGAGTATTTATTACACGGCGTGCTGCGGGGAAAAGCCTGTTCTAACGTTTGAGTCTGAGGTTTATTTTTTAGCACCTGGCGGCTCTTTTTTGCTTCTCATCTGTAAATACTCTGCATACTCTTTCACGTGATTCAGTTTATTTTGAAAGGTCTCAACAGGATCTTGAGCTTTATTGTGAAAGGTTTATGTAGAAAATAAACAAGCGGACACGCGATGGTTTTACCCTCATTGTTGCTAACGACAACACATAAAAACAGGCTCTTGTCGTCGGTAGTGTGGTTATATTAAATATAAGAGAAAGAGAGAACTTTAAGAAATTTATATAGCCACTACAGTAACCATCAAAACGGTGAAAAAATATTGCCGTAAACAGTTTATTTTGCGACATCATGAAACAAACGATAGCGTAAAATGAAACGATAGACGTTTTTATATCGTCATCCGATATATATATCGTTATATGGAACAGCCCTACCTTCGGTCATCCCTTTAAGGCTTGGAAGAGTTCATAAAGAGACAGGCAACAGGATGTGGGCTGGCTCAATGTCACCCCTCCCTAAAAACTGTATGTGGAGTTATTGTCACAACATTTCTTCAATCAAAATCTCAGAGCCTCACCTTTAGTTTGTTTAGTAGAAGTAGAAGAAATCTTTTAGCGTTAGCATTTTAGCATTTATTTTAGATTTGTCCTTGTCTGAAAACGATATCTGTGGTTCAAAAATCAAAGACTGTGGGTGGCTCTAAATCTTATAAAACAGGTGTGAAGGAGAGCACAAGAAGGAAATGAGTCAGTCTGCTTTATTACCAGCTGCACACGTTACCTGGACATGTATATTGCCCCTCATTCAGCCTCTGCGGAGGTCACATGTCTTTATCTGTGAGACCACTAACACTTGTCTCTTCTGTTTCAGGTAGCGGTGTGTATGGGCACACCGCCCTGTCAGCACAGGAACAGGATGTGATGTCATGCCAGTAGCAGCTCCTGTGTTCTGTCCAGCTTTGTCTTTTCACGAGTGGGAGAGCCTCCCCTCCCCACTCCCCCTTTCCAAAGACGGGATATGTTTGAAGTCAAACCCCGGGCGGTGGAGAAGAAAGAGTCGAGCACGGAGACAGGTGAGATGGTCTTCTGTATAAATATCATATATCAAAAGCTGCAGTACGGCCACCGATTTGCTTTGTGCACATTTTTAAATGCTGCTTTGTGAGTATCAGGTCTCCCTGAGGTACAGTATGTGGTGCCTTTAAGCCTGATGCTATAGTTAGCTCTGTTTGTCCTAGTAAACCACATATTTGTTCGAGTGGAAGGACATCGGCTTGTACAGTGCCTGAGACAAGACAATATACACACACACACACACACTGTTCATCAGCCCACACGCAAATCTCACTGGAGCTGCACAGCTTTGCCAAAATAAAAGCTTCATTTATCAACTTAATGGAATGCCATTGTGCCATGATAATACCTCAGCCCACACACGTTTTGTCTGTTTTTGTGGCAAATAATTGATTTTTCAAGTGCTTTGTGGGGAATAAATAACTAAACAGCATAATCAGTATATCTGCACCATCTTAGAGAGCGGTTAGTGACATTGAACATCTCTCTAGTTCAAATCGGAGATCTATCTAGGGTTAAAGGGGAGCTGCAGTCCCAGTTGGTACAGTTGAAGTACATCCAACTCACTGGAAATCCACTGGAGAAGCAGTTAGTTGGTATCGAGAACTGCTACAAGGGCAGGCTGGCCAGTGAGCCAGGTGTTAGGGAAAACACAAGATGGGAAGGGCTGCTTGACTCCACACTGCCATCTGCTATTTGTTCTGCACGCACTGCCAGGAGTGCTGTGAACTTCTGCTGGCCCACTAATGGACTCATACTATTTCTAAATCAGCCTAAGCACCTTGTTGTGATAGAGCAGCTCTTTTGTTTGACTTTTTTATTGTTTAATTCTCAAAAAGTAATGAATTTATCATATGCCTGCCATTATGGACAATTTTAGACTAGAAGATTTTCCATCCACCCACCTTCCATTTATCCAATTCAAGGGCCCGGAGGTGCTGAAGCCTGTCCCAGTTGTCATAGGAGACACAGAGACTTAGTCAACTATTATTGACTAGAAGATTAATAAAAAAACAAAAAACAAACAAACAACAACATTAAAAAAAAACCAACAATAATGACAGTAATGGTTGCTCCACCAGCTGTTGGCGATGAGTTTTTTTGTCTGTCTTCCTCCAGACGAGGGGCTGGGCAGCAGCGGGAGGAATTATGGCTCCGGCTCACTGGGCTCCGGTTCGGTCGGCTCTGGCTCCGTGTACCTGTCAGACAGTCAGGACTGGGTGGTTTCCCCGAGCTGCTCCCCAGACGAAGGTCCCGGGAACAGCGCCATCTCCCCCATGCTGGCTGAGGAGACTTTCCGCTACATGAGTAAGTGTGTACATTTTGGTATATTTTTGCAAAGCTGCTTCCTTTTGCAGACTTCCTTTTGATTGGTTAAGCCTTGTACAACAGAACCGAGCAGATGGTGTGTGTGTGAGTGCATTAGGCACGTGAGGGATTCTTTTTATGTGGCGCCGTTCAATTAAAGTCGCAGGGATTTAGTGTGGACATTATTTCGCACAGCGTTCGTCATTGTGTCTGTTTGTCTTTGCTTGTGTGACTGTGGCACTGTGTGTGTGTGTGTGTGTGTGTGTGTGTGTGTGTGTGTGTGTGCGTGTGCGTGTGTGTGTGTGTGTGTGTGTGAGAGAGAGAGAGAGAGAGAGAGAAAGATCCAGCACGGTTAAGTGCAGCTGAGTTCAAAACCAAAGCCAGAGTGAGTCACGGGACAGTAACAAGAGAGGCGGTGTGGATAGATAGAGGATGAAGACAAGAGAGCACAGAGAGGAGACACAACATGCCAGTGTTAAACATCCACAATGAGGAGGCGTACGATAAGTTTGCTGTGGAAGGTGAGCATGGGCTCAGTCCTCAGTACATGTCTGAAAGACAGAAAGAGAGAGAGACAGGCATGCAGCTTCAGTAAGCATGTCAGCAAGGTCAGGCAAAACGTGACAGCGTAGAGGGCAAAGTGTCTGTGTGTGTTACTAGAAAGGAAGTGGGCAAATCTGATGGTGTGTTTACATTTAAACAGGTTGCAGTATGCTGAAACGAGACAGGATAAACTTCCTGTTTTTCTCATAATTGCCAACGCTTTGTTTCCTGCGTTTGAAGATTATTTGATTTAACGTGAACAGATCTTGATTGTTTCAGTTCACTGAATGTTTCGTCATTTCCTTTTATTAATGTTTGATCAAACCAACAATTTGAGCATTTCTCAAATAAATAGTAACTTAAAAAAAAAAACAAGTAATGAATGAAGTGTTTTAGTTGCACATGTGAGGAAATTGGACATTGGAGGAGTCTCAGTTTCATGGTGCTGTTTGCTCCACTTCTGCAAAGTTAAACACAGCCTATTAATAACATGTGCTGGGGCATGGCATGTTAAGATGTGTGAAAACACTTAGAGAGGTCTGATTTTGACATTCATATTTAGACCTTGCAGTTGATGCTGAAATATTTCAGTACTCCACTATGGTTATACGAGTATCAAGTATCCTGGTTTTAGTGTCATGTTGTGAAATTTGAAGAGTTTATACTGTAATTTAATGGCTGTTGAGGATCTTGTCATTTGGCTCGACGAGATGATGTCCCATCTCTTTTTCAAAGCCTGACAACAAGAGCTGGGAGTGTTTTTACGCTCCAGGATTTGAGTCGTAAAACTTTCTTGTCTGGGAAAAGACAAAGTTGTGAATAAAGGGTACTTATGCTCAATTCCAGTAGCTTTGCATGAGTTATTAACTCGAGTTATTAACCTGTGCATTTCTGCTGGCTCATGACAGAGCAAACATAGAGCGACCTAGAGTTGATTTGAAAGAGATAAGCTTTTTGAGTTTGATCCAGGTGTCATATTGGTGCGTCCATATGATTGTACCTCACACTGCATTTTGAAGTTGAGTTTGTTGTATAATCACATGTTGAGTTTATTGATGCCAAAGGTTCAAGCAGCCATGACTCTGGAGATTCATGTTACTTAACAAGTAACACATTGATCACCCATTGGCCTGTTGTGTGTCTGTTTCATTTTGACATAAATTCATGAACTACAGAGGTTGGACTTTGCTGTTATGAAATTTATTGCGGCCAGAGTTCAGTTACTGCCTTGTATAAGTCAATACAACCTGCACTGCTTTCCCACCCTGCGATCAGCATGTGGTGTAAACAGTTTCATTTATTTATGCAGCATTTGATCATGATCAAGCCAGACTATGGACATACATAACCCATACAATGATGGCATGCTTTCAGCAGCAGGTAAAGGTATTAGTGTATGTTTTTGTCTGTGAGTTTGTGTGTGTGGAACAGTAACTTGAGACATTATATGCATTATGTATGCACTGTAACTGTAACAAGGATAGCCGTGCTGGGCAGAGGTTATTTTTACCCGCTGGTTGTTGGAGTGCAGTGTCCAGATTCAGAGGTCATTGTAGGCTTCAGATTACTGGATGAATGCTCTCATCCATTTGAGCAGCTGCCTAGCTCAGCTTGTTACTTTTAATCCCTGCTGAAACTGTTTTATTACACTACATTTATTCAGAAAAAAAGATAGTGAGTCCGATGTGAATCTGTGCAACGCTGTGTCATAGCAAGCGATCGCTCTTTAGGTTAGATTATCGTTAACAGTACTTGGATTACACTTTGTTAATGTAGTTGTAGGTGTTTGTACAGTAAGCAGTAAACTGGGATTGCACAAAGAAGTTGTAATAAGGGCCCTGCGACAGACTGGCGACCTGTCCAGGGTGTACCCCGCCTCTCGCCCTATGACAGCTGGGATAGGCTCCAGCGCCCCCCGCGACCCTGAAAAGGAGAAGCGGAAGCGAATGGATGGATGGATGGAAGTTGTAATAAGGTTGTAAGTTTTTGATCAAACCAACAGAAGTAAATATTCTAAATGAGTGTTGGGGACACGCATCACTCTGTTAAAGGGCTTCTAGCTGAAACCAGATGGCTCATTGATTAGGGTTGCCACTTTTCTTTGAACAGGTGGAACGCTGAACTGTGCAGCGCTGGTGACACCCACTCAGGTGCTAAAAGCAGACCAGACTAATCGATGTGTAGATTCTCTGACTCTCAACAAACTAATGTCTCTACATGATGTTTGTTTATTGAAACTTTCATTTTTCTGCCAGTGTTTGTCTCTTTCCTTTTCCTTTCTTTTTCCATCTGTCTTAAAACTGGCTGGTTTACTTCTAAACCATCTGAACTTTCCCCTCTTTTTCTCTCTCTGCATCTCTCTCACTAGCATATCTTGCTTTGGAACCCCCTTCTTATTCCCACCCAGGCTCTCAGAGCCTCTCCAAAGGTATCCTACTCTTCCTACTTGCCTGTTCTTCTCTGGAACTTCATTTAACTCAAGTGTGAGAGAGGGGCTTCTGTCAAAAGTGTGGCCACACACTTCTAGGATGTGATCTAGGATCTGTTCCTAGGCCACTGATTGGGAGCCCCTCTCCACTTTTTGCATGTAAACAATAAGACAAAAGACTTGCATAGTAAAGGTCTTCTGCTTCCAACTGTAGTACTGTACTGTGTACTGTAGTCAGCTTGTAGTACAGTTATTCATTTCACTGTAAAGCTAGTGTTCTTTTTAAATTCAGACCACTAGCACGTGTTGCATAATTATTGCTCCAGCAATAATCATTTAGCAATTTAGTGGACATAATTTGGACCACGCGTCCATAATCAGATGCTAAAAAGTGTAAAGAATGGTGATGTTATGTGACTATAATAGCCAAGTAGCTCCTAATGTTGCTTGTGGTCAGAATTCTTTATTATGTAGTAGATCATGCATGTTAAAGACGTGTCCAGTAATTGATTTTATTTTCATGTTTGTGTGGAGTTGCTTGGATGCACAGTGTGCATGCCAGAATGTGGTTTCTAGATTTTTTTAGATGTGTGTGTGTGTGTGTGTTTTTGTTTGTTTGCTGCCTAAAAGTTAACGTTTTCCCTCTGGCCAGTCCTCAGTGCTGATCGAGTGGAACAGATGACCAAGACGTACAATGACATTGAAGTGGTCACACACCTTTTGGCTGAGGTAGGGCGTTGATCTCATTTGTGATCATTTTTTTCAGCTAAGAAAACAACAGCCAGTTAACTGATTAACCCTGGGTGCCTTGTGTTCTCTTTGAACAGCGGGACAGAGATTTGGAGTTGGCAGCTCGGATTGGTCAGTCACTTCTACAGAGGAACCACCTGCTACAGGAGCGAAATGAGGCCTTAGAGGAGCAGATAGCACAGTCTGTAGATCAGGTAACTGTTTTTATTCACTTTAAAATGTGTAAATAATGTTTTGTGCTACATAAAGAGAGGGTGATAGTATGATCATTTAAATTAGGGGTGAGGGAACTCCAGGCCTCAAGAGCATGGTGTCCTGCAGGTTTCAGATGTGTCCTTGATCCAACACAGCTGATTTAAAGGCTAAATTACCTCCTCAACATGTCTGCATGATCTAGTGATATTGTTGCAATAGGTTTTTAAAAGAGAAATAGAATAAAGCATTTAGACATTTGAATAATAAAAAGGGGCTCTAAAATAGATCCCTGTGGTACACCTTTTCCTAATAGTTAGTTAGCTAGTTAATAGTTGCGGCAGATGGCTGCCCCTCCCTGAGCCTGGTTCTGACAGAGGTTTCTTCCTCTTAAAACGGAGTTTTTCCTTTCCACTGTTGCCAAGTGCTTTCTTATAGGGGTCTTCTGATTGTTGCGGTTTCTCTGTATTGCTGTAGGGTGTTTACCGAACTATATAAAGCGGCTCGAGGTGACTGTTGCTGTGATTTAGGACTATATAAATAAAATTGAATTGAATTGAATATCTCATGGACCAAAAAATGCTTGATATACATTAATAATGTACTATTTTTTTTAAATGTATCTGCAGCCAAAATAACATACCATTTTATTTCAATAAAATGGTATTTCTGCCACAAGTCATGCATGTTTGCTGTATACATACAAATATTCCATTCACTTTCCAGCTTTAAACTAAACTTCAACCAAAAAAATGAAAGTTAGATTTTTGTATCTCTAGAAAAAGAGAGTTTTAAAATGTTAAAATCCTGTAAACACTAATCACTTTTCCTAAACTGTCCACATTGGTCAGGTTCATCAGCTGCAACATGAGCTCAGTAAGAAGGATGAATTGCTGCGGATGGTGGCCAGCGCCTCTGAGGAGAGCGAGACCGATTCCAGCGTGTCGACCCCACTGCGGCAACCTCACCTGCCGGGGGGAACCGCCGCTGCTGCACTTAGTCAGCTGGAGTCCCTGCAGAGCAAGCTGCAGGACCTAGAGGAAGAAAATCTGGCGCTGAGAACCGAGGTATGTCGTTCTATGGGAAGCAAATTTGTGGCACTTGATCAGAAGCAGATGTTGAAGTATAATCTCTGCTGCAAACTGAGCTTTTTTGACTTATCCAGGCTTGTCAACTCAAAAGAGACACCATCACCTATGAGGAGAAGGAGCAGCAGCTAGTGAGCGACTGTGTCAAAGAGCTCCGTGAGTTTTTCTTGAAGTTTGCAAACTTATGTTCAAAAGGAACTTTTACAGATCAGGCATCTGAATTTAATCTTTGGTGTGTTTGTGTATATCACACGTGGGGTCAGGCGAGTCCAACAGCCAGATGGTTTCGTTGACTGAAGAGCTGTCTCAGAAGAACGAGGAGCTGCTCAGACACCAGGAGGAAATCGCTCAGCTGCTTTCCCAAATAGTCGAGCTGCAACACAGAGTGAAGGAGGTGGGCAAGCTTAACTGCTAGCACTGATTACCTACTGTAGGTGCTGGCACAGTGTGTGAACGCTCTTGGTGTGATGCTGTTTATCTCCAGCTGGCTCTGGAGAAAGAGGAGCTCAGGATCCACCTGCAGGCCTCCAAAGATGCTCAGAGACAGCTCACAGCAGAGGTACAGTCTCATACGAGTGTTCAAGTTCCTTTTTAGAGCAAGACCAGTTTAATTATTCTACAAAGATGCAAATGTGATCATATAATGTAGGTTTGTAGCTTTTATGTCAAGCCTTTGTAAGAAACCACACTTATGGTTTGTGTTGGAGCCGGTTTACAGCAATTTAGAGCTTTAACGTTGTCAAATCTGTCAGTCTGATCTGATTTTCATTCCTAACATCATTCCTAATACAAGGGGAAATGATGTGTTTCCCTAAAAACTGTGTCCTAAAAGCATAAACATAAAATTTAGCATAAACAGTAAATTTAGGTCAGAGTATTGAGAAATATCACAAACTAACCACCTCCTATTCCCAGTTTTATTTTACTTTTTTTAATAAATTCACATAAATATATAACTGTACAAACTTGTGAGTAATTTTGCCCGAGCCTACACTTTGGGAATTACTGCCATACATACATCTACCAACCTGCCTACTGAGAGAAATTACCATTTCATCAGTGTTTATACTAATTCTATAAATCCAATAATCCAGTAAAATACGCTCTGAACACATCATTCATTTTAATTACTCTTGAAATAATTTCTTTGCTTAATTAATTATTATTTGCACGTGTCTGCTGCAGCTCAACGAGTTGGCCGAGAGGAATGCTGAGTGTGTAGAGATGCTCCATGAGTCGCAGGAGGAGATCAAAGAGCTGCGCAGTAAAAACAGCCCCTCAGCTGGGATGCGCCGGCACCTTCCCTACGGCCTCTACCCTATGGTGAGAGAAACGCACCCTTGAACTTTTATTTGGAGCACACAGAGGAAGATACAGTCCCTGGCACATGTGTTCACAAGGCATCATACAGCTGCTATTAACCCTTTAACACCCAGTGTGTTGTATTTGCTACATAAAGTTTTTTGTGACTTTTTGAGTTCTACAACATTGGTGAGATTTTTCTTTTACCCTTGAAAAACCTAAATAAACTGCACAACACATTTCATATTTCAGGCTTTAAGGGTTTAAGGAGGTAACCGTAATCTCTGGCTTTAGACATGTTCTTTAAAGTTTTTGTTGAGTATAATGTGGGAGTCTGTAGGATATTGGTAAATGTAAATGGTAAATGGCCTGTATTTGTAAAGCGCTTTACTTAGTCCCTATGGACCCCAAAGCGCTTTACACTAGATTCAGTCATCCACCCATTCACACACACATTCACACACTGGTGATGGCAAGCTACACTGTAGCCACAGCTGCCCTGGGGCGCACTGATATTGGCTTGCTTTTGGGAGCCAGCCTGAAGTGGCCACTTGAGGAGCTGCAGTTTTTGGCCTGTGTGCATTTATTTTTTAGGCTTGGATGAATTAAGCTGAACAGTGACTGTAAACATTACTTTTGTTGAATCCACAGCATACTTTTAATCCTCCGTATGTGTCCTGTTTTTACAGGAATCCTTAGCAGCAGAGATTGAGGGAACTATGAGGAAGGAGCTGAGTATAGAGGAGGAGACCGCCTTTCAGGACCAAAGGTTAAAAGCTGCAGAATGTGTTTGCTGCTGAGGATGACAGTTGGTGTTGGAGAACTCGTACTTTTTTCCAGACTTTTCATGGGTTTGAAAAGTTTAGGAGTCTGCATTATATTTTAGGTCTAGTCTCTGACCTTTCACCTCATTTTCCTATAGAATTTCCCAGAAGCGAGTCTTCCAAACAGTCCGCTCCGTTAATGCCTCAGTACTACGATCAGCTTCAGCAAACCCACCAATCCCTGGCTCCGGACAGAGCTCTCTGGTGATGACAGCGCAGCCGTTTCAGTCCACACAGGGGTAAGTTTCAAAGAGCATTTTCTGTTTTGGAAGAGATTTATGCTCGATTTCAGGTCATAACATGCATGTTTTGCAGGGAGGAGGGCCGAGTGGGCCAGCCTGGTTGTCCAGGAGGAAACGACCTCACTAGAGCACTCCACCGCCTGTCATTGCGCCGTCAGAACTTCCTGTCCGAGCGACAGTTCTTCCAGGCGGAGCGGGAAAAGAAGGTGCAGGCCCTGGCGGAAGTGGAAGGAGAAGGCAGTTGCTGCAGCTCACCAATGGGCAGTGCGGTCTCGTCTTTCTCCAACCTGTCGGATCTCTCCATCGCCTCCACTGTTTTTAAGACTTTCCTGCCTGAGAAGCTCCAGATTGTCAAACCCATGGAAGGTAATGTTTGCTTTGTTGACACCTCGAAGGTTATCCTTTACTACAAGGTGATGTAATCCAATTAAAGAAACCTCCAGCAGAACCAGGTTCAGGGAGAGGTGGCCATCTGCTGGGGTTGGTTGGGGTGAGGGGAGGAAGACAGGACAAGGACATGCAGTGGAAGAGAGCCAGAGATTATTAATAACTAATAATTAAATGCAGAGTATGCAGTAACACATGCTGACATTTCTTTCTCAGGCTCGCTGACACTGCACCACTGGCAGCAGCTGGCCAAACCTCACCTGGGAACCATCCTGGACCCACACCCTGGAGTAGTGACTAAAGGTTTTCGCCCATTGGCTCAGGACGCTGTGTACCACCTGTCTGACATGGAGGAGGATGAAGAAGATGAAGAAAACAGAAGGAATGGTATCCTGGAGAAAGGAGCAGCAGAGCGGAGTAAGGAGGAGGAAGATGAGGAGGAGGAAGGCGGAATCACCTTTAACGTGCGCTGCTCATCTACACCCGAGGAGAAAAAGGACAGAAAGCATGCGGTATCATCTGTCCCCTTGCCGCCTCTCTCCACTGGGAGTCCAGCTGCTTCCTCCTCCATCAGGTTAGACTTCTGCCCTACACCCCTTCATGCCACAGAGAAACCCGGCCAATCGCCTCAGCCCATTCCAGGAGCCTCTGAAGCAGGACTCCAATCACAAAGCCAAACCTTGACATCGACAGCAGTATCTTCCTCTGGTAAAAATCACTTTTTGTAGCTTGTTATTGCTCATCATTTCCAATGTGCGCGTGTTTGGTTTTCTGAAGTTTTCTTGTTTGTTCAGTCCAAAACCCAGGGAAGTGTCAGAGCTCCACCTTTTCCACCTACACCTTCACTACCTGTCGCATTCTGCACCCGTGTGATATCACACAGGTCACCCCAAGGTGAGTCCTCTTCAAGAAAATAAGCATCCCATAAACACTGTTATTGTTCTAACACAGACTCTCCTTTTCTTGCTTTCAGTTCTCAGTCATCCCACATGGCGAACACGCCTAGCTCCATGAGGACGGGTCCCAGCACCCCTGTGACTCCCTGCAGACTCAGTCTGGGTGACTCTTTCCCCCCTCGACGTCTGCCTGCACCCCCCAGTGGCCTGACCAAGCTGGTCCTAGAGAGGGGTATTTCTGCACAAGTCTCCAACCCTCCTCCAACCCCGAGACCCGCCCCCTGGCAGCCCCTCTTCCAGCTTCTGCCAAGCACGCCCCCCAACTCCCCCTCCCACTCTCCTGCCCCTTCCCCGGTGCCTACAGAGCCCCGCCAACACCCAGCTGACAATTTCCTGGCCTCGCGGCCCGCAGAGCTTTTTCTCCAAGACGTTTACGGGTTAAACCTGGGCCGCGCTCCGCATCCTGACCTACCAAGCCCATCCCAAGAAACCCCAGCCCTCATCTCATCCGCCAAATCAGGCAGATCCAGGCCCGACCCGGCCAGTGTTGGTTTGGTGGAGAAGCTCCGGCAGCTGGGATTCACTAAGGTGTTGCATGGTTCTGAGTCTGATGCTTCAATGCCACGCCAGGATTCTGCCACATTTGTGTCAGCAGGTGGAGGGAGCCTTTTAGATGGCCTGAGGCGCAACCAGAGCCTCCCGGCTATGATTGGTGCCCGAGCTGGAAAGTCAGCCGGTCACTCAGCTCCTCCTCCTCACCCCAGGACCCTGGCTATCCCCCCACCTCCATGGGGGAACCTAAAAGAAAGACGGCGGCATCTTGCCTCTATCTCCTACCCAAGTTCAGCCAAACGTTGAACTTAACAGAACATCAGTCCCCTCCTTTATTCCTCCACCACATCTCTCCTCCTTTCTGCCTTTGGAGAGAGAAGTCAGGGCAGCGGTGGGCAGAACAATCCGTCCTTTTTTGGAACTTAATTTTAAAGCACAATTTAATGATACTGACTGTTTTTAGCCACCCTGCATTTTCTGTGTATGTGGATGTCTGCCATGCTGATAGTTAAAAAGGCCTTGCCTTGCCTCTGAGTGGGTCATCCTCTTCTCAGTCTTATATTAAATAGACTCAGTAGTTCTCCAGTGAGGCTCTAGATGTTAGGCACGGGTAGAGGAGGGCAAGAAAGGAAAATGTAAGTGTACGAAGGTTTGTGGAAGTTGATTAGAGAAACGTAAAGGAAGAAGTGAAAGAAGGGCGAAAAGGGTGTCAGTATGTTTATGTCAGAAGACGGGGTTTCCGCCATATCAGTTAACATAGGGGGTTCAAGCAGCCCAGGCTGGAAAGCAGGCATTTTTCTCTCACAATTGTCATTAAAAAATGTTCAGAAAATCTATATTGTTGTAATAAATGTATAACTGTACAAACTTGGTAATTGATAAGTTTCGGTTAACGACCCGTTAGCATACACTAGAAGAATGCTATGGGCAAAATTAGCTTTACTGTAAAAAAACAAAACAAAAAGTCATAAATTTGTTCAGTTCGATTCAGTTTGTACATATGAACAATATTGTGTGCAAAAGTTTAAACATACATGTGCATATTTTTGACTACAAACAATTACTTTGGCATTACCTGCATTCATTCCTATTCATTGAGGACTGTGTCATGAGCGCCCCCTGCTGCAGCCGTAGTTGAATTGCAAGCACTTTGTGTACAGTGGGATTAATAGGAAACACACAGTCTCCCATTGACCAGCTGTGACACACCTGTGCACACAACAGGTAACGAGAGACTGTAGAGTTTATTTTTGGCTTTCCAGCTTTTAAAAGCGAAAGCACGAATCATGCTAAACATCATTTGCATACAGTAAAAAAGCCTAGCGGTTCTGTTATTAGTGGACATAACTGGATGGATACCAACTAGAAAGCAAAACTATTCAATTTGAACAACTTTTTTCAGGCTGGTCTTATGTGTTTAAAGTGGTTAACAGTAACAGTAGGCTAATGATGTATTAGCTAAATTAATATATGGAGCTGTTGTGTAAAAACAAAAATATCTGGTGTTTAAGGAGCTTGTAATACACTGGCGGAAACCCTAAAAGATGAAAGAAGAAGAAAATAAGGGAGAGGGGGTAGGGGGGCTTCTGGGGTCTTGCTGTTTTAAGGGCTTCTCAGTTATAGAACAACATCCTGCTAGCTCATAGCGTAGCAGTTGCTTTCGTCATACATACAGGTAGGAGGACAAGCTTGGAGACTTCAACCACTCGCTGGTTTAGTAGCTGAACATGCCAGTATTATTGTAACAGTTTTACAGTGTTGCACGGATGTCCAGTGACTGTCCATGCGCCATGCCCAACGCCTGCATGAACACCACCTTGTCTGCTGGTCCCAGCATGCACCTGTTGGCAGACAGTTAGGATGAAGGCAAAGACAAAACCAAATGGGACATCAGGCAAAAAAACAAATAGGGTGAAAGTTTTCCTTCAGGTCTTTGTGTTTTGCGTGTGCGTGCGTGTTTATGTTTGTGTGCTTTTTAATGGTATGAGGCCGTATGTGGAAACTAGCACTGCTCTAGTTTGAGTTCCTTTTTTAAGCTGTATTTGGACATGAGTTGCACTTAGTGGGATTAAGAGGTTTAAGGGTCACTGCTTGCTTTGACAATAGATGTTCAGGTTTGGGCTGTAAAGAGGGAATAAAAACACTCACTTATTATTTTAGCTGTTAACCTAATTCAGATTTGATCAAGAGTTCTTTGCTTTAAAAATATGTTTCTCCTTTATCTCATGGATGTATACAGTTTGTGTATCGGCCAGCAGGTGGTAGTGTTCTGTAGGAAAACATCTGACATCATTCTGTACATGTGACACGCTATAGCATTAAAAATAAGGAAACTTAGAGCTTTGTGCTTTATCCCTGTGACCCTTCAGTGCTATTGTTCCCAACCAGACCTTGCCCCGCCCCCCATCTCCAGTAACTGCACTTTTAGTTTTTTGTATTTAACCTTTATTTTATTGATGAAAGAGTTTGATCTACATAAATAAGAGACATTTAGCATAATTGTGAATGTTGTAACAATATCAGCTAACATTTTTCCATAAAAATTTGGATAAGTAGCATTTTGTTGTGCTTTTCACATGAAGGGAATCCAAACTCAGTATTATTTTTAATTTTGAATATTCTGGCTTATACATGTGTTTGTGATGCATTTAGCAGCTAATTAACAATAATGCTTTAAAGGGCAACAAGAGCTTCAGCTGAATGTTTAATAGGAGAGCAGGACTGCAGAGAGGAAGGAAGGTACATTCATAAAGTTGGATAACTTCCATCCCCTTGAAGCAGGAGGTTCTCTGGCTATAAGAGAAAATGTCCTGCGATTCCTTCATGTCTCATGCCTATTATTCATGTCTGTCTTTTTAAATAAATAAAAAAATATATATATTGCCTGTCTCACTGTTTTGTTATGATTTGATGGAAGTTGACCTAAATTCCAGACAAATGGTTTGCAGTTGGGTGTAAATTCAGTCCACTGTATGCAACACACGAATTCTATTGCAAATTTCATGACAATCTCTCTGTTAGTTATGGGATATTAAAAGTTTGGGACTAAAATGTTTGATTTTTTTTTTTAAGACTGCCATCTAGCTTCAGTGGATTCCATAGACTGTACATAAAAGATAGTTGGGTTAATGACCGTATTTTGAAGAGAGACTAAAGTGCTAAGCTAATGCTAACTTGCTTAGTTAACACCTCACCATCTGACACAACTGGCAGATGGTGAGGTGAGGGAGACGGACTGTGGAAGGGAGCCAGAGTAATAATACATATTGAGTAAATGCAGAGCTACTGTAAATGAGGATTCATGGTGACCTTATCCAGTGCCAACTTTATGCTTTATTAAAACAAAGTTTTTAAAAAGTCTTATAAGTAAAGAAAGCATCTGTCTCCCAAATCCAAACTGGGAGCTGGCTACACAGAAGAAAGGCCTGAAAGCTGAAGGCTCTGCCTCCCATTCTAGTTTTAAATACTCTGCAAAGTTAGCTAGCCGTCTGAGAACAAAGTGCTGATATGGTAGAACAAGGTTTTTAATATAAGATGGGACCTGATTATACAAGACAAGGCTATGTGAGGAGAAGGATTTAAAATTTGATTCTGGATAAACAGGAAGCCAATGAAGAAAAGCCAATATGGGATAAATATGGCACCTGATTCTCTTTCACCTGTAATTCAAAGCAACCACGTCCCTAACTCCAAGCCTTAGTAGTTCCCAAATGGAAGAGTTATATTTAAAAAACAAACAATCAAATTGGGACATTTTAACATGAATGTACATGTGGACTGACTTACTTTTGAAACCAGTCTTAAGTGGCCATTAGAAGAACTGCAATAGTAGTAACCAACATGCCTTAAAAAACAAACAAACAAACAAACAAACAACCCAAAACACAAAAGGTCATACACCAGGAGGAGATGGCTGACTACATTAGATAAACTACTTTTTGCATGCTTGAAGTGCAGTTGGTACTTTGTTAACAGGCAGCACCGTGTCCTGTGCCAGATATCCACATATGCACATATCAGTGGCATTTGTTCATCACACTTCAGTCAAGCATTATTATTACTTTCTTTATTAGGCACAACATCGAAATACCATCTTTTAAAAAAATATTTTAGCCCTTATACACTTTGCTGATGCTTTTTACATTCTGATAATGACATTTACTCATTTGATATCTCAGTCATAACCACCACCTGCACCCACCTGGTTACCCAAACGTCTTGATCCCCCCAAAAAACAAAACAAAACGAAATACAAAAGTGGAATAAATAGTTAAAGATTATTTTCTCTTTCTATAGAAGACATGGCATCAGCGCCATGATAACTATGCAGTCTGATATTGTGACAGCCTCAACCCAAAATCTGTGGCATTGAAATCTCCTGTTTGCTAAAAACAGTGCACTCTTTGTTTTTTGTGAATAGTAGAAGCTAACTAAGTGCATTTAAGCCATGTACACATATACACACATACATATATTTATAGATGACTTTGCAAATAATTTCAGTCAGTGTGTCATTCTAACAATCAGCAGGAACACTTGTGTTTTTCCTGTGTTCAGCTCTGAAGTCAGTCAGTGAATTATCAACTCTCTGGTCTTCACAGGGGGCAGATCTTGATGCTCTCAGAACTTGAACTGAAGTCTAGCCCAACCCCGATTCCGCTCCCCACCCAGAAGGTGGCATAAAGCGGCTGCGTAAAGTTGGCTCGGAAGGTGTGGAGGTGGGTCATGCTCTCTGCGACGCTGTAGAACGACAGCGTTCCCGCGGACAGGTCCAGGTAAATGCCCACACGGGGGCAGTACACGACCGGAATGTCCTTTTTCTGATTGTCATGCATGGCTGTGCAGCAGGTGTCCGACAGCTCCAGGGTCCAGGACTGGGCATTGTATCCGAGGCCTGACCTGGCGTCCGAGCCCTTCCTGGCCATCGCCCCGTAAGCTATGCCGGTTGAGGAGCCCCGGCCTCTCCACTCCACCTCCCAATAGCAGCGTTGGGCATACAGCGGACTGTCACACATCACCTGGGTCCAGCCATCAAAACGCTGGGGGCTGTCGGGGTAAAGCTGGGCTGTGCCCTGCAGTGCGGCTTTAGTGTTGTTCTCAGAGAGCGTCAGCTGCCTGTGGGCCGTGTTGGAGTCTAGGGTCAAGCTCACTGAGTCTAGGAAAGACATTTCAAGGACAAAATATTTTGACAACTTATCACGACATCACGGCCAATTCTGTACGTCAACATCTATGTTCTGATACACTACAGTGGAACAAATGGCCTGTAAATGGCCTGTAAATGGCCTGTATTTATATAGCGCTTTACTAGTCCCTAAGGACCCCAAAGCGCTTTACATATCCAGTCATCCACCCATTCACACACTGGTGTTGGCAAGCTACATTGTAGCCACAGTCGCCCTGGGGCGCACTGACAGAGGCGAGGCTGCCGGACACTGGCGCCACCGGGCCCTCTGACCACCACCAGTAGGCAATGGGTGAAGTGTCTTGCCCAAGGACACAACAACCGAGACTGTCCGAGCCGGGGCTCGAACCGGCAACCTTCCGATTACAAGGCGAACTCCCAACTCTTGAGCCACGATCGCCCCAACAAGATGCCCTCCGAGAGCACTAACCTCCTCCAAGCTGGCTCACTCTCTGGGCAGTGTTAATTTTAAGGTAGCATGACAGATGTTTAATAAAATAATGGTAATGGATACTAAATAACTATACATGAATACCTTGAGTTTATTATATAATATGATACTACAGTATATTTCTCACTAACAGCACCCTAAGCAGCTCATTGTCTTTAAAAATGCCTCAATGTTGTGACTGATCACAAATTCACCTGGTAACATGCTCATTATATTAAAGGAAAAACATCACAGTCATTAGGAGTTCTTCATCTATGTGACTACAGTTCACTTATATACAAAACAAACGATTTTTATATGAGAACAAAAATGTGTAACTGAGTTTTGGCCTTCAATGAATGCTCAAGAAATATGTTTTTGAAGGTTTCATGTAAGAATATTGTTTATCTGCTTGTTGTTGTCATTACTTTTTTCCCCCCCTCTTCTTGGAACATATGGTACTTTTAATGATATGAACCCAGGCCAGACCTATATATGAGCATCTGATCCTATATTATTTGTATGGTCTGTGTAGTATGTGGTGACTGAATGAATAAACTGACTGAATGGTTAAAAAGTGACAGTTTGTGGTCCCAGTTTGTGCTTAGATCTGTCATTTTGTACAGACTTACACTGCAGGAACTCCTCTCTAGTCCTCGGCTCCGGGGCCTGAATACTGTCAAGGCTGATTTCTCTCACTGTAAAAAAACAACAACAAAAAAAATTAAATGCATCTTTATTTTTTTTTTTCACTGTACATCATAATAGTTTGATTTCCATTTATGTTTCTTCTCTCAATACCAAAATGACTAAAGCTTGAATGACTCACAGGCGGGGAAAACCGGAGCATGATTCATGGAGTCCGGAGTGGGCGTATCCAAAAAGAGACCGGGGTTAACTGACCAATGAGAAAACAGCATTAGTGACGTCACTGAAACGCATATTGTTTAACTTATTCAACCGGTTGAACAGTTGATGGGACAATACATTCATGTTATATATAGAAGGGCAATCTTCTTACTTTCTGTGGGAGTTTCAGACAGCTCAGCCATGCCCCCTGTTGAATGCAGAGACAGAGTGATTGCTTCTGTTAATGTCACTAATTGCTCTTGAGTGCTTCAGTCAGTAAACACTTCAACTAGAAGTCAAAGCTGTCTATTTAAATGTAAAACCATCTAATAACGTGTAAATATCTAGCACTTAGCCAACTTCTCATTCATCATCATCATCTTGTTTCCCACAAAAGCAAAGGCAGAAAAATAACCATAAAACAGCAAGATTCCTCCCCCCCCTTATTACTGGTGCTGAGTTTCGGATCTTTCAACATCAACAGATGTTTCAATGCTTTCACTGCTTACATGCTAAACGATATTCATGCCATCATTCCAACTCCTCACACCTCGACTTCAAAACATTTCAGGCTTCCTCCTTTGAACAACACTTGCTCCAACTTTCAGTTTTTACACATCAGCTGACACTTCCACTCACTGTCCTGTAAAGTACACAGCGATCTGTAACTCCTTTTCTTCCTCTCATCCAGCTTGCTTTATTCTCTACACTTCAATGTCACTGCAACTCCTTTGAAGTCTATTTAAATGATCGACTTTTTCAGCACTTTTACTTCAGCTGATTCCCAGCTTCACTTGTTGCTTGCACTTTTTTCTAACTCAAACTGACACTTCAGCTTTATTCAGCACTGACATTTATGTCTTCCTTCATTTTCATGATCAACACCAAAACCTATCAAAGCCTAAACTGAAACGAAGCGTCATTTAAACTGACACTTGAACTACTTTTACTTTAATTTGAACCTCTTTTATAAAAAGTGAACTTTTTAATGTAACCATGTTAACCACTTTTTCATCTTTTCTTCAGAAACACCCCATCTACTAGTCACTTAATGGTTTGGTTACTGAGATTGCAAAGAGAGTATGAGTGTTGTTGGAGTCAGGTCCTACATGGATTTCCTCCTGCGGACGGTGTGTTGCTGGCCTGTGCGGCTGGAGTAGCCTGGCTGGTGCCGCGGCGATTGGAGCGGAAGATGCTGCTGATCGACGCCATTCGACTAAAATCTGAGAATACCATGAATCAGATGTCAAATCCATGTCATAGTGTTTGTCAAAGCTGTATTAATATTATTATTAATTTTTGAAAACTTATTTTTGGAAGCAGGTGACAGAAAATGGAAACAATCCAAACATACGTCCAGTAGATGCCCGTGCTGGAGCAGGAGCAGGCGTAGGAGCAGGAGTCAGGCTGGCTGGGACTGGAGTAGGAGTTGTGGCCTGGCTCTGGCTAGACCTACTCCAGAGTGACTGAGATTCTCTGCGGCTGGGGGTGGGGCTAGCTCTGGGGCTCAGTCTGTGGCTGATGCTGGACCTGATGCTGATGTTGGATCTGGTGCTGGCTCTGGGGTTAGGCTCCCTCACTTTTTGGAAGACACGTGGAATAAAATTGAGTTTAATTTATCGAAGCCATACGAAAATTAAGTGTTTACATAAACTTTCAATCAAAATTTAAAGTGTCTATGGCAAATATAAGTGATTGGTGACAACATCAGTATGGTATCAGAACGTCATCTGCTTTTATTGGTTATCTATGGTACTTCATGCACAACCGATTTAGCGTCACTTCAAATATGTTCACAGTGGTCACAGAGTCCAGAGTTTACACTGAGATTTAATATTAGCCACTAGTGCTTCTTTGTTATAAAAAACGTCTCATCTTAGAATGTCACTTAAAGGTGACCATTATACCTTTCCCTGTTTTCTGTTTGTTGTGATAGGGTATGGTCATATTAAACATGGACAAAGTTTCAAAGTTTTTTATGAGCAAAAAGACTATGAGAGCTGATATAGCTGACATGGCCATTTAAGGCCCCCAATTTAAAAAAGGGGATAGGAATGAAAGCTAAAATAGTGTCATTAGGCAGTGGATACAATGAATGTCAACACAAAGGACAAAAAAAAAAAAAAAAAGATTTTTAGGAATCTAAAAATCACGCAAATGATTATAGTTCAAGAATTAAAACTGACATTGAAAATGAAAAAAGAAAAGACTGAAGTAAAGGTACGTAGTGAGGCCTGAGTAATCAGACATTCTTAAATATAACTACTGTTATATATATTTCTTAAATGCAATTGAATACAAACTGTTTAAGTTCTGTTTGAGTTTCAACAATAGTTTTGTGTCTTTCAACAGCAGAAGGCCCACCTCACAATTACTAACGCGTTCATGGTGCAACATGAAATAGATTTACATGTGTTACAATGAGAATATCAACACACTGATGTTTATCCGATGTACTCTGTTCACCAGATTTACACCAGGTTTACTGTATTAGCGTATGAATGTCTTCCTGTTAGCAACAAAGCAGCTACAAAGTCATACCTGCCATCCAAGTCACTGTGGATGAGGCTTAATGGAAATAGACTGGCATTTAGTATAATGCTTTGCCAGTCTAATAAGAAAGTGCTCCCTGTGTAATAAGTATGTATAATTGAGTGTCATCTGCATAGCTCTGTGTGTGGCAATTGCAATGCGTACACGCTATCTGCCTTTAGCATAGAACAGGTGCAGATGACTGTGTGCTGCTAGCAAGATTAAGCAGCAGAAGAACCACCACCCAGGACTGACCTGTAGACAGCCACCCTCTGCCTAAGTGAGAATACTGTTAGCCCAATGACTCTAATAAAGAGAAACTGAGCCACAGAAAATGCAAATGTCGAGTAACTCAACACAATGTGCCTTGACTAAAAATAAGGAAGAACTGTCATTTAAGCAGAAAAAACACCTTGCAGTAGGAAGTAAAAACCAGATTATTATCATGAAGGGTGATGATATTAATGCCAGTGCCAACTCACATGCATCTCTGTCTTCTCTCCTCTGTTTGTCCTGCAGTCTGGGTGAGCTTGTGTTAGCTCTGTCTAAAAACCAAGGAAGAAACTGACTTTTGAAACAAACTTTTCTCTACTTTATCCCTGCTGTGAGCGAAATTTAAATTAATGCTTAAACAGCGGCACAAATACAAACTCTCACCTCGTGCTGTGTCTCTGCTCCTCACATCTTGAGTCCTGAGTCCTATACCTGAATAAAAAAAAAAAGTGACAATGTCAGGGAAATCCTTTGTACGTTGTCAAATGAAGCTTAACAATCATCAGAGTACAGTACCAAGTCCTCGTTTGTCTGTACTTCGCCCTCCAATTGAGATAGTGGGTGTAGAAGCTGTAGAAAAAGAATGAAATTACAAATTATTTCAAATATTTAAACAAGATTGGACGACAAGATGTAAATATGCAGTCATGGTAGACAAAATGTGGTCAGAAAAAACACCAAACATACCCTGTGGACGGGCGTTTGTGTTGCGGGCACTGAGACCAGAAAACACTAGAGAAAAAGGAAAATCGGTATCTTTCTGCCAACATCATGCAAAATGTGAAAACGTTTATTTGGATTTAATAAGAAAATTCAAACCTTACATTTTAAAATCCCTCCTTTCTGTCCGCTTCGGTTGGCTAAGATTAGAAGAAGTTCAATTAAAAAAACAAACAAAAAAAAAAAACACACTAAACTTGAATGCATTAATAATTACGCTGGAAAAAAACAAAAACGAACTATAAACAATGCCTGGAACTTACAGTCTCCCAGAGCGAACAGTGTTGTGTCATTCACTTTAAAAGAACGCAGATAATTACATTAAATGAGGTACAAAATAAGACAGAATAAGAACAAAAGGCCTCTTTGGACAGACCTTGTTTAGTGATCTTGCCCAGCTCCTGGTTGCATAGATCTTCCACTCGCTCCCTGAGACCCAGGATGGCATCTCGTACAGGCTCAAAGGAAGCCTCGTGATTGACTTTCACAGCTGGCAGATCCCCAGACTCAAGAGGACTGCACATAGACTCGTACGTCTGAGGAAACATGGCAGTTAGTTAAAAAACACAACAAAAATTATTTAATCAGGATATCAGGAGTCTTGAGATTCAGAAAAAAATGACTGTATATCCTGCTCTGTGGTCTTCCTCTTTTCCACCTGCCTCAAACTCTCCATTTAACATCCTTCAAAATTCAAAATATCCACTGTCGCCTTTGCACCTTAACCATGTCGCTCTAATTTTGTCTCCAAAATGCTCAATGTGATGTCACTCCCAACAAAAACCTTAGCGTTTCCACAGTGCCATTGTCTCCAAAGGTTTCATTACCATCTAGTAAACTTTCCCTAACACTCTTGCTGCTATCCTTCTGTCATAAGACGTGTAAAGAATAAGCAATAACTGCTGTGTCCATGACCAATATTTCCACTCAGTGACCTTCACAGTCCGGCCTACCTGCAGATAGTAGATGTTGTCTTCGCAGCTTGCCAGGTCCTTCATCTCAGTGTCCCTTTTCTTCAGCTCCTTGATCTCAGCCTCCAGACTATCTGTAACTTCTTGTGCATGGCCCATCTTCTCCTGGTTGGCCTGATCCATCACCTCCTCCAGCAGCTCCTGAAGACGTTCCATAGAGCGCAGCAGCTCCGACAGCACCTGCTCCGCTTCATTGTGCACCACATCAGCAGAACGCTGCGCGCACAAGGAAAACACAAAACTAATTAAGGCCCCTCAACCACCATCATATTATTTAAACCCTGTAGAAAACCTGTTTTCCATTAAAAAAAATAAATAAAAAATACACCCCCCCCCCCCAAAAAAAAAGAAAAAAAAAAAAGAATTGTCTACCGCTGACCAACCTTCATCTGCTCCATCATCTTCTTCATGTCTTTCAGCTCCTGCTCTCTCTCTTTCAGCTTCTGTTGGTTCTCTGACTGCAGGTCGGACAGCAATTTCTGCAGAGACGCACGCCGTGACACGAGATCAGAGAAACAATCCCACAGACAAGGAAGCAGGTGTGTAGGTGGCACAGAAGACAACGTGAGAGGGTGGAGCATTATGAATGACTAGGCTAGGAATGTTGTTAGGAATGTCTTCAGCCTGGCTGGACCCGGTGTCGCACACAAAAGGAAATAACTGACTTCTTTCAAATAAACCTTTTATACACAATAATGGACAGCAGAGAGAAGGGCGGATATGCTTTATTTATAGAATATTGACTGTAAACTTCCATTTACAAAATTATGGAGATTTTTCCCAACACCCAAACCAGTCATTTTAATTTTACTTTAGATCACCCTGGTAACTGTCTGACTGGCCCCAGTCATTATGTAGCACCCATCCTCTGCTTACCTGCTTCTCCAGCCTTTCGACCTTGGTGGACACGCTCTCGTGGCCTTTGTGCTGGTTGCTGGTGCACAGCCAGCAGATGAACATCTTGCACTGTCGGCAGAAGAACTCCTGCAGGTATTTGTGCTGGGTGCAGATCTTTTCGGCCAGGTTGCCTGTCGGTGGGATGAGCTCATGCTGCTTTAGGGATTTCTTTGTCTGGTGAGGCTTCAGATGGGGCTCGCAGTAGGAGCTCATACACACCAGGCAGCTCTTGACTGCAGCTCGTTTTTCATTTTTGCACATGTCACATGGTACGACCGAGGAGGAAAGCTTCTCTTTGGCGAGTCGCATGGATTGACGCACTTCAGATTTGAGGGCTCCTTTGCGGAGCTGCTCCACAGCCTCTGCCAGCATGGTGTTCCTGGACAGGGAGGGCTTGGGGCAGAAGGTCTGACGGCACTGGGGGCAGCTGTAGATCCCTTTGGGGTCATCTTTAGTCCAGTAGTCCTTAATGCAGGCCATGCAGTAGCTGTGACCGCAAGGGATGGTGACAGGATCATTTGGCAGATCCAGACACACGGGGCAGTTAAACTGCTCCTCTGTCCACAGCTTTGCACTCATAATGCTGTTAATGAAAAAAAAAAAAAAAAAAAAAAAAAAAGAGTCAAGATGGTTAGCAAGTCAGAGACTTTTAAACACGCAAAGAATGGAAGAACAAGCTCCAGAGATTCAGAAGGTAGTGTGAAGCCTGGGTTCACAGGAGGAAAGTGTCTGTCGCTCTCAGGTGAGCTGGGAGGGACCAGAGCCACCAGGCAGGTCTAGCGGGGAGAACGGGTGTCGGTGGAAAACTGTGAAATGCCAGGAAACCAAAGGTGTGAGTGGACAAATCCGCACATCACAAAGTATGGCACAGATATTCGGGCTCTTTATGAAAGTAAATATTACTACATGTAGTAGCAAAATCTAATTGAGTAGATTATTCCTTTATTATGAGGACAATTTAACATTATTAGATTGTAACGCTGAGGTATTAAACTCTAAGCAGCATATTACTCTTATTTAATTACAGTCTTTTCAGTCTAGTAGTACATGACCTTGCGCTTAAGTCCCCCTATACGGCCACACGATAAATGAGATGATTATTGGTATAGAAGAATTGAAAAATTCAGTCCTTGCTTTGTGGTAAACATTAGAATAGATGTGGTTACAATATAGAAAAAACTGACCTATCATCAGACAAATCAACAAAACCTCTGCCACAGAAATACAGAGAAATGCAGCAACTGTGTGATGCTATCATGTCAGCAGGGACCAAAATATCTGGAGGATTTCCAGAGTTGATGAGCCGTACCATGTATTACCAGACTTTCCGGCCCCTGGATGGATCTATGTCATGGTCTATTAAGGCAATTCTGAAGACAAATGGAGGGCCCAACCTGGTACTAGCAAGGTGCAACCAATAAAGTTGCCCGTGAGTGTACATACAGTTAGAATGTTAGATGTAGAAGTTTGTTTTAAAAGAAAATGAATTAAAACATCTTATAAAATGAACTACATCTATAAATAAAAACAAGACACTTAAATTTTGTTTCCAAGACATCCGTGTGTTGCTGAGATATCAACTGATGCTGAATTAAGGCCAGGGCTTTGCATTTCAATCGTGCTAGTCTCGTCTTCCCCGAGTCCACCTGAGACTCAACATTTTTACAGTGTTCACGTTGCTATCACTTATTCAAGTTATTTGTATTGCTAAATGTTTACAGGATATTTATTTAAAAAATAAATATAGAAATGTCAGAATAGCTGAAAGTTGTCTGGGGACAGAATATATGGTTTGTTAGTAAAACAGTGTGGTAAAAGTTTTCATTAACCAATGAGTAGCTTTGAACACAGAAAGTGTCTACAATGAGTTATGTTCAATTAATCCCTGCAAAATTCATGCTGACTGTTCAGTTTCAGTATTTTCCCCCCCATAGTTACCTCTGGGGTACGTCAGTGAGATGGATATCTCTAATATTTACATCAGTGTTGGGGAACTCCAGGTCTCAAGGGCCGGTGTCCTGCAGGTTTTAGGTGTGTCCTTGATCCAACACATCTGATTTAAATGGCTAAATGACCTCCTCAGCATGTCTTGAAGTTCTCCAGAGGCCTGGTAATGAACTAATCATCTGATTCAGGTGTGCTGACCCAGGATTATATCTAAAACCCACAGGACACCAGCCCTTGAGGCCTGGAGTTCCCCCACCCCTGATCTTAGGAAGCCCCGCCCACCTGCTGTTGAAATATTTTGTTTGTGAAAGGCAAGTCAGTTTAGCTTTAAGGAAAGGTCAAGGGAGTAAAAAAGAAAAAAAAAAAAGGATACTTGTAGAAGTCTCAAAAACACATAAAATCTCTATGTATCAAATATGATACAGGGGGTAACCCACTGAAGCACTGTGCCATAACCTAATAAGGCATGTTCAATTAAGACATCTGAGAAATACTGACAACCTAAAATAGTTTTGTAGGACTGTCCAAAATATATCAGCATCTTTCTGCAAGTTTCATGAGCATCTGATGGAGGGTGTTGCTATTAAACAATGAAAAATAGTCAACTTTCAGGTGTCTGTCCAAAAGACTGGGCACAGTTACTTTCCCAAAATGTCTCACTACCAGCATCAGCCTCCTTGAAAATAGGCACAAATAGTGCAAATCCAAATCCAGCTAATTTGTGTGTTTTAACCAGCTTCCTTTCTGCCCATTATGCACTGTTTATTTTGGCCTCATTTATTTGGGAGGTTGCTCTGACTCCTTTTAATCTGCAGTTTCACAAAAGCTTTTACTGGGTAATGACAGACTTCCTTTTGATCAGACAGTAAATGTGACACTACAAAGTATACTCACCAACAAATTTTCCACCGGGAACAGACTGGAAAGTAAAAAAAAAACAAAACCCCGACACGTTTGCACAGTCATCTTTGAATAAGACTTAACTTTGGGTGAGGAACATGTCAGCTAAAGCAGCAGTAGGCAGGAGAGAGGATGTGGTGGGTATCTTTGGGCAGTAATTTTTTTTTCTTTAATATAAATGTTTTGTGCTCAGAATCTGATGACTTTTCACACCATAATTGATGTCTACATGCTGGAAAAACAGTGGTAATTACAACGCTAACACAGTGTGAGCCTGTACCATAATCGGAAAAACCCATTAAATATATTAGTTTTCCTCTCCACATGAGGATTTAAACTGCTGTTGCACATATCCAACTATTATCTTCCTGACCTTTTCTCTGCATTGTGTTTGCCTTCAAGTAACTGAACTATTTGTCAGTTGAAATCTTTTAAATAAATAAAGACCGCTGAACTGTAACTTTATCATGAATAAAGTCGTTTCTGAGCCTCTAATCTCCACTGTTGTACACTTTTATATCTGAACTCAGGTCTTTTATTAGTGTAACCACAACCACTCACTAGATGGCAGTGCTGCACTCATGTTAAAGCAACAGTTCCACTTGCCGAATGTTGACAAAAGTGAACAATGTGCGAGTCATTTCTATTTAACTAAATTAAAAAGCGGATAAATAGAACTAATAATATAAGGTAGTATATCGGCTTATCACTGTTGCTACCCAGATTGACGGAATAAAAACGACTTAACGCTAACTCAAGAACAGACACGGCTTGCTTTAAGCGAACACGGAAGTACAAGGTGGAGACGCTTCTTGTGTCATCCAAAGAGCTTCTCTACTGTGTAGCATAGCGGTGTTGCGTGATTTGAACTAACTTGTTTTCATTTCGGAGCCATTTTTCAGTTTCGTTCAGATGCCAAATAATGTCGTTAAACGTCCTGGAGTCGGGGTCGGGGTGCTGGTAACGGACTCTGCTCACCCAGGCTGTGTACTCTTGGGCAAACGGAAGAGTGCGGTGGGAAAAGGGACATACCAGCTCCCAGGAGGTCACCTGGAGTTCGGGTATACATTGACGTTGTAGACTCCATTCATAAATCTGACATAGTTTTCTTCTTCTTCTTTCTCTTTAATTAAAGTGGTTGGCGTGCGACAACCAGGTGTAGTTCCGTCCCCTAACCGGCTGAATTATGGGGACGAGAGGTCCCACACCATCTTTATCCCGTTACCTGTGATATATGCTAATGGGGCATTCTTCTCTGCTTGATCAGCTCAGATTTGCCTTAAAACTTTATGGTGAAAAGTTTTGATATATGTAATGATTGCTGCTAAATTTTTAGCTTCATTTATCAAATAGTTTTTACGTTATATTTAATTAAAAATGGTCTCTGGACCCATTTCCAATATGTTTTGTTGCACTTTAACGTCTGACGCAATGTTTGAGCATAAATGCGTCTACTGTCATACCAACCTTCTGCATATCCTCCTTCACAACAGCCACCAGTCATATTTGTGGTTTTCCTCTTTGCCTCCTGCCTGGGAGCACAATCTCTACCACTTCATCCAGCTTACTCTGCAATTCCTCTCTCTTCCATATACATCCAAACTTTGGACCAAAACATTTTTTTGGCAAATTGGAAATTGTGAACAGATTACATTTTCTCAGTATAAAAATGAAAACAAAACAACTCAGGAGTGCTGCTAATTTTTTTTTTGCACTCCCATGCATGCAGACAATGGAGGCAGAAAGAGCTGAAATAGCCTTAGAAGCCCGTTAATGTACTTTAGCTAATGTTAAATAAGATGTTATTTTTTTTTATTTCATTCAAAGGGAGACTTGGGAGGAATGTGCCCACAGAGAGGTGCTGGAAGAAGCTGGGGTGGGTTTGGTGAACACCCACTTTGCATCAGTAGTTAACGCCATCAAGCTGGAGGAACAGTACCATTATGTTACCATATTCATGCAAGGAGAGTTGGACAGGCAGTCAGGAGAGCCACAAAACCTGGAACCAGACAAAAATGAAGGTATGTGAAGTGGGACTGCTGTTTTTCAGTGGGGGGAAAGCACCTCCACTAAGCACCCAGTGAGCAGCTGATGAAACAAAATGTGTTGCTTTCTCATTTTGCAGGCTGGACGTGGACACGCTGGGATGATTTTCCTCCAGAGCAGCAGCTCTTCATGCCACTGGCCCGCTTGAGGCAACAAGGCTTTCAACCATTCAGGAACAAAGACAGTTGACCCTGAAACTTCCAGTTATATTATGAAAAACTGTTAATCCACAAGGATAATACAGGAACACTGTTTAAAAACTGCTGTTGTCTCAAATGTCTTTTTTTTTTTTTTTTTTTTTTTTTACATTACATACTGTATTTTCTGAAATAATGCAATAAATCTCAGTAACCCTGACCTCAAGGTCAGAGTGAAGTTTTGTGAAAATCTCGTGAATGCAATAACTTGAGAAAAAGGCAAGGCAGGATTTTGAAATTCATACCAGAGGTGCAGCTACTGGAGGCTGAGGGGTTGCACTCGCCACTGCCAGTATTTTTATTTAAGGCATTCAAGTTTCTCAGTTTGTTAGCCTTGACAAACAAACAATGCAAGAAAAAAGTGCATTTTACACAATGTTTATGTCCTAATATTATTGGGGAGAATCACTTTCTTTTAAACCTTGTGAAAAAGGACATTTGCTGAGGAGATGCTCTGTAAGTACTATTCTATTTATTATAAAAGAAAATTTGAGCACAAGAATTCTACATTAACTGTTCTTTTTCTTTCCAGCAAATACTGAATCTTTAAAGCTTCTCCTGTTTCTAAATCTGACTTTGAGGTGAAGAACTAAATATGAGTGCCTTATACAGCAGGATGGCTGAAATCAAACAGCTCTCCACCTCACATGAGGGTGGCTCCAGTGACACCCGCTGCTAACAGTATGGACCAAAGGGTCACAGCAGCGTTGGCTACAGCACCGCTAAAGGTCTTGTCGTGGGCATAGGTGATGATGTGCAGAGCCCCGCTGTAGGCCTCCTCACAGGTAGGCTGGATCTGGTCTTCAGGAAGCTCGAAGCTGTACGTCCCGTTATCTCTGAGCTCAAAGGTGAAGGTTAAGGGGATCCCCTGCATTCGAGCCCAGTCTCTGGATGAACCAGAGTTGGCGTCTGGAGAAAGAGTTTAGCAGTTACATTTCTGAACCACCTAAAAATCCTTCAAACATAATATTTAAAGATATGGGCAGTTTATTTTATTATAATTAGCAGCTGATTTGTAAACTCACATAGTACATCAGGCGAGGCTCCTACAGTGTAGTCCATCCCGTGAACCTTCCAAATTGCTTCTGCTGCACCCTTTCCGACCATCATCTGAGGAATTAGAAAGGAATTTTTGCATACAGTCACTTAAACATGAGTCCACAGAATCTGGAGGTGTATGTTTTCATTAATAAAAGTTCAGAGGAAAGATATGAGATGCCACTAACTGTATAAGGCAATCAATACTGTTTTAAAAGTTATGGTGCTCCATGAGTATTTGTGACCTACTGTTCCCTTATCCTATTCTATATGTTTATCCTTTGATTCTGCTGGAGTAGCTTTGCATGATTTATGGTTCATCTTAATCCTTTTTGTACAGAAGTTAATGCTGGGTTTGGAAAGTGAAGATACCCAAGTATAGATATACTGAAATCAGACCAGTGTTAATAAAACTTCCAAATTAATTTGTACTGTAAGCTCCAGTAGATTTATTGGACAGGCTGTGATCAGTTCAGCTGTGTTGTTACTCCTCTTAAGGTTTACTGTTCTTTGTGGACTTTGGGTTTTCATGCATCTATAATGGCTGCTTTCCAGCCTCTACTCAGTTAAAAGCAATTAAAAGTACTGAATCATCAACGCAAGTTAGAGAGCATTATTTTTCTTTATATTTTCTTTTGGTAACTAAGACTCAGTCGTGTAATTTTAATATCAGCTAGCTAAATAAAATCTAGCAAAGCCAGACATATAAAAATGTCTTTACATTATCTGGTATGGGATGGCTGAAATAACAAGTGTGCATGGGACATGGTGTCACATGGTTTATATTGTGATTGATTATTTTTCACCTGCAAATGTTCCACATCAAAATGGTCCTACTAGATTCATCTTAATCACAACAAACGATCTGCATCAGGAGTTTAAAAATTATATGTAATCTCAGAAAATACACTCTCCAAAACCAAAGTAAGTTTTGTACCTTTTAAGAGGTAATGCAGAATTTCACTGCTGTACTTATTTGTATTTTACAGAGATCTTTCCTAAAGCTCTGCTGACAATTTTGTACCACAAAGTAAAGGTAAAACAATGAACTCTTATCTTTTTTCTTTTTTTTTTAAAGTAGAAAATTGGTTACATGACAATGCGTTAATTTATTTTGATACAGTTAAAAAAATATATTATACATCATACAGTTGGAAACTGATTAGTGTTTATATTAGCTCATTCACAATATTACTGACCGCTAAAAGCTTTATCTAACCCATATCTAAAGTCAGCTTGACCTACATGTCTTTGGAGGGTGGGAGGAAGCTGGAACCAGTCACCAGGCACCGGGATGAGCGTGACAACACTAATGTCTGCCCCACTAGGCTGCCATTATACAAGACTGATATGAAATGAAACTTGTCAGAATGCTATATATATGTCTTTTATTTAACAGCAAAAACTTAAACCCTTGTAGCTGTTCTATATATCTGCGATTCACTGATGGGTGAAGTGAATAGCAGTGATTATCTCTTCATCATGGCACCTGTTTGTGGGTACAATGTATTAGGGATCAAGTAAACAATTTGTTCTCAGAGTTGAAGTGTTAGAAGCAGAAAAGTGGGCAAGCTTAAGTGAGTAATTGAGTAACTGGCCACACAACTGGGTAATCTTAAAACTACAGCTCTTGTGAGGTGTTCCTGGTCTGCGGTGGTCAGTATCTATCAAAAGTTGTCCAAGAAGAAAACATTGGTGAAACAGCAACAGGGTCATCGGTGGCCAAGTCTCACTGAAGCATGTGGCTTCAGGCTGGCCTGTTTGGTCTGCTCTCACAGACAAGCTACTGTAGCTCAAATTGTTAGACAAATGTAACGCTGATTCTGATAGAAAGGTGTCAGAATACCCGGTTCATCACAGTTTCTTTTGTATGGGGCGGCATAACTGTAGACCAGTCATGTTGCACCAGGATGCAGAGGCAGACAGAGGCAGTGTGATGCAATTTCCTGCTGGGAAACCTTGGGTCCTACCACATGGATGGAAGGACTGACAGTAATAATAATAATAATAATGGATTGGATTTATATAGCGCTTTTCTAGGCACCCAAAGCGCTTTACAATACCACTATTCATTCACTCTCACATTCATACACTGGTGGAGGCAAGCTACAGTTGTAGCCACAGCTGCCCTGGGGCAGACTGACAGAAGCGAGGCTGCCATATCGCGCCATCGGCCCCTCTGGCCAACACCAGTAGGCAACAAGTACTATCTACCTACCTACCTAAGTATTGTTGCAGGCCGTGTACACCCTTTCATTTTATGGTTACAGTATTCCGTGGTGGCTCTGGCCTCTTTCAGGAAGAACAATGGAAAACTGGTTCAGGAATTACTTGAGGAACACAACAATGAGTTTGAGGTTTGGGCTCTGCCTCCAAATTCCCAAGATCTCAATCCAATCAAGCATCTGTGGGATGAGCTTGACAAACAAGTCCAATTCTTGAAGGCCCCACTTTGGAACTTACAGGACTTAAAAGATCTGTTGCATCTTGTTGTCAATCTGGGAACTACTTTGAGAAAGATGAGAGTCTTTATCGGTGATTTATTTTGAGTGTTTTGGATTCCTAACGAGATTAGAAGAATTGAATCCCTAAACGACCAACCAAAGTTTGGTATTTTGGCTCCAGATTTTTGACCCAATACCTCATCTGCACTGTTCTTTCTTGGCACATGAGCATGAATTTAATGTCCTAGTGCATTTACCCATTTCCTTACTTGCTATCCTCTTTATTAATGTAAATGCACACAGATATAACCATTGTCAAGCTATAAAGAGTGTCTCAGAAAAGTGTAAAAAAATGCATCACTATATTTGTTAATATAAATACCAGCTCATCATAATTAGGGGCAGTGTAGTTGGGGTGTCCATAGGGAACCAGGATCAGCTGGCCGTAGGAGTGGATGGTGAGGAAACACAGGAAGATGTCCTTTCGGCTTCCTACAAAGTCAGTTACAGCCTTGGCCTCAGGCTCAGATGCTGGTTTGGTTCCAGGGTAGGTGTTTGAGCAACAGTCAAATGATACCCCAACGGCTGTGCAGGCAAAGAAGGAGAATATGAATTGCATATAATATTAACATGATTATTTTCACATTCTATTAACACAAGTTTACCTTTTGAAGTAGTAGTAACCCCTGGACTGAAGAATTAGGATACAAATTACAGTTCCTCTTGAGGCTGCTTCCCAAAGTGAATCAAACCTCATAGACTCCTGTTTTAATTGTTTTTTTGTTTTTTTTTATAGACAAGTAGTTAAACAGTGTCTCACCGTTGCTAATTCAAGTCACTGAACTGGATATCTCTATTGTTTTTGCTGTTTGTTGCTGTTGCGATATTTGCAATGGAATTATCTAACAGGTAATGTAGCCTTGTAGCCTGGTACGTGGATGAGCGGTGATTAAAGTTCTGGTATTTTATCAGTTTTGTTGCTTAGTAATAATTGACAGATATGTGTGTCTATACTTAATGGAGCTTGCTGACAAAGCCAATAGCTTTAGCAGATAACTTTGCACTCTACCCTCATCTTCAAATACTTGTGACTCTTAAAAAAAACAAAATGGAAGTGACCAAATGCTGAGGCTTCAAAATGGAGTCCAAAGTCTCTAGGTGATGTCATGATATACACTTTGACCTTTGGAGCATATATCTATAACTTATAAACGTTTTTTGGCTACTTGGTTCAAACATCAAACAAAATATGAGTCTGTTAACATTGTTTCCTATTCACGGATGAGGTTTAATGGTTTTTGTATAGCGTGATAAGCTAAAGCTACATTAGCATTAGCATCTTGATTTTGGCAAATTGGAGGAAGCAAAGTTTAGTGTTTTCTTTGCTTTCATCTTTACTTTTAGCATGTCTTTCTCCACTAAGCAACACTGAACTTCAATACTAGCATGTATGTAGATACAGTCACTGTAAAAAGGAAGTTGTCATGATCCTGGGTTTTGTACCCAGCATTTTCTGTTTGGGACTCCGTTTTCTGTTTGATTTTTCCCATTTGACTTTGTTGTAGTGTTCAGTTCAAATATTACCTTTGGTTAGGTTTTCATTCTGATTTTGTATTGAGCCCTCCTATGTTCCCCAGGCCTAGCTTGTGTTTCTGATATGTCTGTGTTTAGTCAGTTTTGTCTTCGTGTTTACTTTGGCCTGCTAAATTCCTGTGTTTTAATCTTAGTGTTAGTTTCCTGTTTTATTTTGATAGTCTCTTATCCTTCAGGTTTTGTGTTCCCCCTTGCTCTTTAATTGATTCTGTTCACCTGTGCCTTGTTTTCCCCAGTTTTTTCTCTTTCCCTGATAAACCTCATGTCTATTTAAGTCCTCAGTTTCCCTTTGATCTTTGCCATGTCATCATTCCTGTTGTCAGTTTAAGTCGTGTGTCTTGTTGTTTTGTATTTTGTTTGCGAGCTGCAGCATTAAAGCTGTTTGAGTTCAATTAAGCCTGACTGCCAAGTCCTACATTTTGGGTCCTCTCGCTGCCTGCGACACACCCTCGCTTGACAGAAGTAGTCTTTTTTTAAGGTTTTCTAACTTTTGCATATCAAAGTATAATAAAATACATATAATCTGGTACTTAGCAGGTCTTCAAACTAGGTAGATACTCCCTTAGATGAACAACGATGCATGCCATTTTACATTGTTTCATTATTTATTTTACAAAACGTAAGCCAAAATGCAGATGCAGTGTTTGAAAAATTTAGAACACCCTGCCTGGTAACATAAGAATTAAGAGAGTAAGTAGCAGCCAGGCCCTGCTAATCAGATTCACTACATTAATTGGTCACCAGCAAGTCTGAGCCCCTCTATAAAAGTTGCCAGTTTGCTGGTTTGGAGAATTCAGGTGTGTGTTACCACAATGCCAAGAACAAAAGACATCAGCAGTCTTCTTAGAGAAGTAATAGTTACTGTCCATTAATTTGGGAGAGCTTATAATAGCATTTCCAGAGAGTTTGAAGCTCATCATTCCACACTGAGAGAGATCATTCACAAGTTAAAACATTCAAGACCGTTGCCAATCTTCCAAGGACATCCCAGCCAATTCATTACAAAATGGGAGGTGATGATTTGGGCTTCTTTGGCAGCCACAGGACCTGGGAACCTGGCAGTCACTGAGTCAGCTTTGTTCATCTGACATGTAATAACTTAGAACTTTACCATGATTCCTGTGTTGTGACAGTGTTGTCTGATTAATGAAATGTGTGCACTTTATTGTCATGTATATAGGGAATAAGAGTAATGCACACTTAAAGATGTGTGTTTAAGTCTGTGAAGGTTCTCAGTCATCCAGGTCATCGTAGTCTAAAGAGCTTGGAAAGAAAAGCATCTGGACTTCTTTGGTAAATGGCCTACATTTGTATAGCGCTTTTCTAGTCCCTAAGGACCCCAAAGCACTTCACACTACATTCAGTCATCCACCCATTCACACACTGGTGATGGCAGCTACATTGTAGCCACAGCCGCCTTGGGGCGCACTGACAGAGGCGAGGCTGCCAGACACTGGCGCCACCACTCTGACCACCACCAGTAGGCAGACATGGGGTTAGTATCTTGCCCAAGGATATTTGGCATGCAGCCAGGAGGCAGCCTGGGATCGAACCACCAACCTTCTGATTAGTGGCTGACCTGCTCTGCCACCTGAGCTACAGCCACCTTTAAGTTGAAGCTGTTGAAGACGTTTCACCTCTCATCCCAGAAGCTTCTTCAGTTCTAAGAGCAACTGGTGGAGCGTCCAAGATTTTAAGCCCTATGGGAGTGTCCCTCCAAGAGGGACATGGATCCTCTATTGATCCTCTACCTAATCACACGAGCCAAGGTGTGAAGACGGGTGTAGGTCAAAACCAGTCCAGACGCTTTTCTTTCTAAGCTCCTTAAACTACGATGTGTATTTAAGTTATCTCAGGCAGTCTGTCTTTCATTTTTGATGTTTATGTAGTGTCTGAGTTTAGCTAGGAACCAGTTCTTTTGAGAAGACACTGATGAATCTTAGAATTTTACATAAAACTGTGATGCATATGGTTTAAGCACAGATTGGTGGAAAAGAGTTTCATTAATAAAACCAGTGAGTCACAGAAATAAGGTAAAAGATGCCAAAAGTTCTCCAAAGACCTGAGGAGAGTTTCATGCTTGGTCATAATTTCAAAAACAGCAATAAAAAAATAAATAAAAAGGAAAGACTGCAACGATCAGCTTTCACTGAAGAACAGCTACATCACTCACTTCCCCAGTTGGCATCAAAGTTGCGGTTGAGATCGGTGCCATAGCAGCTGCAGTCCTCAGGACCTGGTGACCTGTTCTTCCTCCACAGTCGAGTCTGAGTGGAGCAAAATGTTCAGTCAGTCATAAATAAAATGGCAGCACAACATTTTTGTAGATATTAAATGCTTCCTGTGATTGATGCTGTTCATTATTATTCCATGTGTCTTACTGTAAAACATTCAATTATTTTGTACTTGAAGGTTTTTGAGCACAAGAAATAAATTTCTTCAAAGATTGAATTATGGCTCATTTAATCAGTTACATCTTCAGTTACTCAGATAATCATCCTATTATATCCTGTTCATCTGTGGTTTGAGATCCTGAGTGCATAACCCTAGAAATGTAATTGGATAAATATCTATCAAATACGAGGACTGACTGTCTTATTTTCCCACGTGTAGATGTAGCCGTCTATATTGAGCACTGGAGTGACGTAGAAGTCCACGTTCTTCATCATCTCTTCCATTTTGGCATCTGTTTTGTACTTCTGCAGAATCTGTTTGGAACAGACGAACACACATCAGGGGCAGGCTGACACACTGGAGGACATTTAGTTATTAAATTATATTCATTTTGTCAGACAGGATGTTTTCTCCTCACAACAGAAAACAATCAGGACAACAAATTAGAAGTTTTGCTGTAAATCTTAATTTTATTTATATGTTTATTGCCTTTTAACATCAATCACACTCAGGTCAGTCACTTAAAATAGTTAAAAAGAAATACTACAATACCAAATACGTTATTTAAAATGAAATGTTCTTGTTTCTAGAATAAATGTGGCTAACAAAATCCCCTAGCATTAACTTTACCCCTAGAAGGGTCCTATGAGTCCTGGTGGACGTATATTGACAGCAGCTCTCTTACCTCTCTAACAAAGTACTGGCAGAAGGCTGGAGCGATCCATTCTCTGGCATGTATTCCACAGTCCATCCAGATAGCTTTCTTTTCCTTTCCAGTATTCAGGCCAATCTGGAGAACAAATATCAAACATCCATGTGCATCAGTATCCGTTTGGCATATGCCAGCTTGTGATCTGAAACTTTGTTTACCTTGAGCAAGCTAATATCCCTGCTTTCATAGGTCTTTCCATAATTCACCACGGTTACAACATCAGGATGATCCTTTACCATCTGTTCCATCCAGCTAGTGATCTGTAAAATGGAGTACCAACATATAGTGAAGTCTTACAAACGTTTGACTGGTTAGCTGTCTTTCTCTAATATCCACACACGCACAAACATGTATCAAACCCCTCATTTCTTGATAATTTGCTTCCAGACTTAGGGTCTTTAGCAATAGTTCTGCAGATTTTCTGGATATCCTTCAAAGTTTTTCTTCGGTAACTTGCTTCTTTTTCACCCATTTTCAGTCCAGTTCTTGTATCTGGCCATTTCAAGAAGAGTATTGTTTTTGTTGTGTGTGTGTGCATTAAACAACTGTTAAATCACCATGAACTTATGGAAATATGAAGTTAAAAAAGTCACATATCTAAAGGGATAAACCGGTGTTGCATCGCTATAATAGACAACTTAGCAAAGAAAGCGCCTTTGGCCAACTGTTGTGATTTGGTGCTATAGAAATAAAACTGAATTGAACCAAAATTGGTCTTATGGAGTGATGAGGTTGATTTGGTTCAAATCGGGATCAATCTGTACGGAGGAGTCAGGGGCGAGGTGCAAAATTAGCACATTTCCATAAATGTTGCATGTTCCAGTAAATTATTGCATCTGTTTCCTGTTTTTCTTGGAAAACATTAACAAAATGAGGGCTAGCTCAAGACTTTTGTACAGTGCTGTATAAACAGCATATTTTAGAAAATGTGTGTGTGTGTGCATGTGTGTGAGAGAGATGTGGCATCTGAGTTATGTGTGTCTCACCTCTGACATGGGGTGGTATTTATAGTAGTCATACTGGGCTCTGTTGCACAAAAAATACACGAAAATCTTGAGAAGCAGTTGACGTTAATCATACCTCAATAATAGTATGCTCTTTTATCTGGGTTGTAGTTAATAGTTTTTAAAATTACAAGCCTGCAATAATCAATTTTTAACTGCTTCAAAGGCAGTCTATCCAGCTGTTGGTTAGTACAAGCTAAAAAGCCAGCATCGGTGATGGTACAAGGGTCCATTGTCAAATTTTTCACAAAACCACATTCTGCACAAATTACAGCAACATAGGTGTTTAGTAAAGGAATCTGTTCAACCATGTTTGACACATTATGAAATAAAAAATTAGAGAAAAGGTGCCATGAACTACTGAGCAGCTGAAGTGCTATAATAGGAAAATGCTTTGCTCTAGAGCCGGGGTCTCAAATTTAAATGAGCTGTGGGCCACTGCCGGCGCTGACATCTCATGTGAGGGCGACTTAAGTGTTCAAGTAGTACAAAAAAAGAAAAAACTTATTTTAACATTGCACTCAACAACAAACAAATCCTCCCTAACAAAAAAAGGAACTTCAACGGCCAAACTGAATTATATTTCTTCATGTCAATATACGGGCCGCAAGTAGGGGTGACATGGGCTGCAAGTTGCTCCCGGGACCCCTGCTCTATAGACTACAGCAGCCAGCCTCCTCCATATTATTACAGAGAAGAAGGATGAAGATGAGCATGTTTAAACTTAAAAAAAAATCTTGCTGCCACCAAATGAAAAATTATTATATATTTAAAAGCACAATAAAGTTTCTTTCACTAGGCCGTTGGATACTTTACAACCCTCCACGCCCTGCTCTCTGCTCAACTGTCTTACAATAGCCCATATTCAGCCCATAGCCCATATTGACCCCTGTCCCCAATTCAAAACCCTTTTGTATATAGTTAGAATATATGTGTATTTATAATAATAAAAAAATTACATCAAGACAACTTCCTTGTTTGTGTACACATAAATATACAAAATGATCTCAGTTTTAATATTTATTTGTCTTTAAGCTATTTTTAGTTAAACAGGTTGTAGCTGATGATGTGCAGATGTGTCGATGTGTAGATCATTTTTACTCTTTAAAAATACTTTAAAATTCTCAACACCATCTTAACGTCTTGAACGCTTCCCAGCCGTTAATCTTCAGTGTACCACTTTAAACAATGAAAGTCAGCAAATAGTGAAGAGTAGCAGAAATGAAGGAAGTAACAAAAGTGAAAGCTTTGTCCAACTTATACCAACATCACAAGGATTTGTATGCTAAGAATATTTTGAAGGTAATTATCTATTTAAAAAAACAACAACCCCTGATCAGATCTATTTAATGAACAAAACTCACCTCTCCACTGTTGCTGCTCCCACTGCTGAGAGCAGCAACACAAAACTCATTCCCACACAGTCAAGCATTGTCTCTTTGTGAAAGAAAAGTCCTTGTCTGTACTGGTCTGCTTTACTGATCCCAGGGAAGCCCAGTAAAGAGATACATGTGTTGCATTCTACTACTTGTTAATATTTGATCTGAAATGACTAAGTGAATTACTTTACAATGGAAAGTAATGTATCCGTCATCTATTTATATCATTAACTGCCCATGATCATGGCCATAAAATTCGGTGATTGTGCTGACATGTAAAGTCGCTCTCTTTTCTAAATGCAAACTTCTTACTTTTCATTCTTGACTGCTGCTATCAGCCTTATTATCTTGGCCAGTGTCATGTTTTGTCTGCATATTTTCTGCAAGAACTGACACATTTGTGGAAGTTATGTGGAAAAAATATAACACGATGGAACTGAATGAAATTCACCCCCCTGCAGAAGTAATAATGAGATGTAGAAAGAAATATCTAGGACATACAGGGAGTGCAGAATTATTAGGCAAATGAGTATTTTGTCCACATCATCCTCTTCATGCATGTTGTCTTACTCCAAGCTGTATAGGCTCGAAAGCCTACTACCAATTAAGCATATTAGGTGATGTGCAACTCTGTAATGAGAAGGGGTGTGGTCTAATGACATCAACACCCTATATCAGGTGTGCATAATTATTAGGCAACTTCCTTTCCTTTGGCAAAATGGGTCAAAAGAAGGACTTGACAGGCTCAGAAAAGTCAAAAATATGCCACAAGATGCCACTTGCCACCAGTTTGGCCATATTTCAGAGCTGCAACATCACTGGAGTGCCCAAAAGCACAAGGTGTGCAATACTCAGAGACATGGCCAAGGTAAGAAAGGCTGAAAGACGACCACCACTGAACAAGACACACAAGCTGAAACGTCAAGACTGGGCCAAGAAATATCTCAAGACTGATTTTTCTAAGGTTTTATGGACTGATGAAATGAGAGTGAGTCTTGATGGGCCAGATGGATGGACCCGTGGCTGGATTGGTAAAGGGCAGAGAGCTCCAGTCTGGCTCAGACGCCAGCAAGGTGGAGGTGGAGTACTGGTTTGGGCTGGTATCATCAAAGATGAGCTTGTGGGGCCTTTTCGGGTTGAGGATGGAGTCAAGCTCAACTCCCAGTCCTACTGCCAGTTCCTGGAAGACACCTTCTTCAAGCAGTGGTACAGGAAGAAGTCTGCATCCTTCAAGAAAAACATGATTTTCATGCAGGACAATGCTCCATCACACGCGTCCAAGTACTCCACAGCGTGGCTGGCAAGAAAGGGTATAAAAGAAGAAAAACTAATGACATGGCCACCTTGTTCACCTGATCTGGACCCCATTGAGAACAAACGTAATTTATGGCTCAATGGTAAGATGACTGTAAAAACTGCTCCGACCGTGAGTGTCAGCAGTGTCTGAAGATGAATTGGCACAAGCCTCATGTCTTAACTTCGCTTTGTCAAGGAGATATGACAATTTGAAAATGCCTCTCATTAGAGAGTTCCAGCTGTGATTTTGAACAAAGTCCCCATTCACTTTCTATGGAGAGTGTCCAGACATTGTGTTGCTCTGAGGCGATTTGGTTAAAGTCTGTACCTTCCACAACAGTGATAGTGACATTTTCTGAAAGCCAGCAAAAATACCTACGTTTTGATGTATAATTTGTGGAGGTTGGGTGAAAATTGAGTGAGTAGCAAGAAGTTGTTCGGACATGAAAAGAAACTTCAGAAAGGAGCAGTGCTCACTCTGAGCTAATTGCATAGCAACCATAACAACGCATGTATTTTCTGAAAAATCACAAAGCTGCAACTGAAAACTTAAAGAGGCATTAAATGAAAACGGTAACAGATATGAAAAAGCCGAATCATACAGGAATAGCCCAATCATTTGAGAACGTTTTAAAGTTTGAATGGAGTTTCTAGGTGAAAGTATGAGGCAGTAGTTAAGTTTCAAAGACAAGAAAGTTTTAGCAGAATTTCTGAAGTTTTCCATTCATTTCAATGGGACAAATTAAAGGAAAAAAGTGTAATATTTTAAAAAGTATAATAGTAATAAACACCAAAAGATATAGCCGGCATTAGCAGAAAGAGCAGAACAGTTTAGAGTTTGAACTGAGAAAATCGGCTGAAAACTGAGGGAGTAGTTAAGGTGCAAAAAACGTACGGAAGCCACAAGAATAAAGGATAAAGATTAAAGAGAAACAGGATCTCAATAGTGTGGATGCCTATTCAGGCATCCACACAATTACAATGTTACCAGGGACTTCCTTCCACTCCCAAACAACACTGGACAGAAGAACATGCCTGTTCATATGTCTGGAAAAGTCCTGTCACACACTTTCAGTATCAGCTGATGCATCAACAGCTCCAGAGTCAGAACTGGCTGATGTTTCACAGCTTTCTGATGATGCTACAGTTTTTATGTTTGATGTTTTATAGGTATTCAGTTATCTGCCTTGTTCACAAACATTAGGCAGCTTGTGTCTTCTAGTGATGTGTCGAACGAAATGGCTCTTAGAGCCGGGTCTTTGACGTGAACGATGCGAGCCGGCTCCTTATCGTGAGCCGTGGGTTGTTTTTTTTTTTTCTTTCTCTCACCCTCTCTCTCGCACTTTTTTCCCGCTTCATTCTGCACGTGACCCTTGTGCTTTGCGAGGGGGGAGGGGCGGTAGTTACACTCGCAGTAGCAACGTAACAGAGAGGGAGGGAGAGAGAGAGAAAGAGAGCCAGGGACAACAACGTCACATTAGAAAGGTATAGTAATCATCCACAACTATTTTCAGTTGCGGATGATAAAGGATTCAGAAAGTTTATTCATGCAGGCCCATATGACAGAGAATATGCATCTTCTTTTTGTTTTCATATTTTAATTTATATTTAATTGTGTTGTGGTTTTCTTTGGTGTTGTTTCACTTTAAATTTGTAAAAGGAAAAAGCTGAAAATTTAAATAGTTAAAAGCTGAACTGTGACTAGTTGGTTTTTGTATTATATGATTTATTTATTACATTTTATGTGGAGTGAATAAATAAAAGTATATTTACGGTGGCCCCAAGAGACAAAGGACGTACAAACGGCAAAACACGAACGAACTCTGAAGCACGTACAAACCCTGAAGTACGTACAAACTCCAAAACACGTAAAAACGGCAAAACACATAAAAACTCAGAAGCACGTAAAAACTCCAAAAAATGTACAAAACACAACAGAAGTGCTCCAGAATGCTAGGCGCAGTGTTGAGCTTTTGTTACCTAGTGGCTACACAAGTCAGCAAGTACCAACGACCGGATTTGGTGTGTGGTAGTAACAGGTAAATGAACATTCTTTTGAATTATTTGAATATATATGAGTGCTTGTGTATAAATACACAAATAATACACATATGCTTTCTATTGTGTAATTTAAGTGATCTAGGTAGCTCTGTTTTGGAAGTTCAGTTAACTCTAGGAATGTGCTTTGGAGTTTGTACGTGCTTTGTCTCTAGGGGCCACCACATGTATTTATATATAAACATATATAAATAAAACCACTTTTTTTTTACATTAGTAATTCCTTTTGTGCATAATTTTATATTATTGTTAATAATAAATAAATTAAGCAACAAAACAACCTGAAGAGCCGGTTCGGAGCCGAAAGAGCCGGCTCATTTTAGTGAGCCGAGCCGAAAGAGCCGGTTCTGTAAAAAGAGCCGGAAATCCACCGCATCGAGTTCACAGTTAGCAGCGCACTGGAAATGGCTTCTGTTCAACATTTCCAGTTTGAACCAGAGCAATCTGAGAAAGAGGATGAAAATAGTCAATCAGTACTTAGTTTAGATGAAGATGAAAACAATCCGTCACACGAGGACGCGAGAGTGAGGGAAAACTACTGGTGTCTATGCCGCTACTGCTTGTCAATGGCGACAGGTGTCGTGCCAAATTTTGAATCCCCGACAGAATTTGTTTCCCCTGCGTTGGGACCTTGGCACAACATCGGACGGGATTATTTAAATAAACCAATGACATTTTGACTGATCATTATTTATATCTTTCTGTAACTGTACAACACTGTACTGAGCCAAAACCTCCCAAATTTCAGGAGCGTTAAGTCTTTGAACAGGGGAACAAATTTGTGCCATGATCAGCCTGATATTATTTGTATCCCACTGTAACTTTACTGTATAAAGAGCTAACATCTCCCAAATTTCTGGAGTAGTTAGTCATTATAAGAAGTGTTTATGAACTAAAAATCACGAACGTGGGATACTGATAGTCCATGATTTCGAAAGGCCAGTGTATGCTCCCGATGCAGGGGAAACAAATTCTGGCGGGGATACCTAGTTTGGCACGACGGCTTCAAAGTTTTGGTGCACTGTGTTGCATGGAGAATCTGTAAAAATAACGATATCGTAATTTCACTGTATAATAAAACTTAGAATTCTAGTAATGTTTTTATCATGCAGTTATGCGATACCATGGATAGCTGCTGCCATAAAATTGAGCTCTTTACAACAAACGCTCTCAGTCGCCGTTGCCATTGGCAAGCAGCCGCATAGACACCAGTAGTTTTCCCTCACTCTCGCGTCCTCGTGTGACGGATTGTTTTCATCTTCATCTAAACTAAGTACTGATTGACTATTTTCATTCTGTCTCTCGGTTTGCTCTGGTTCAAACTGGAAAGGTTGAACAGACCCATATGGAAAAGAAATAGTAAAAACTTACATGTGATTACTCATGAAAGTGGCCACTTTCTCATTACTTTCATACATTGTTTTAGTAAGTATCCAAAACATACAAGTTTCATTATATAATTTTTCAAGGGATCTTATATCTGTTTTCACTCTTATATGCTTTTCATACAAGTTTCACACAGGACAGATACAAACTTTATAAGATTTATATATATCTTTTCCATATGGGGAAGCCATTTCCAGTGTGCTGCTAACTGTGAACTCTATGCGGTGCAAAGATGTGACGTCACTGCACAGAGTGCATTGAGAAGTAAATAACAATGGCGTCTACTGGTAAATCGGTTTTATATAAAATGTGCTTAAAAGGAAAACATTTGGTGTATTTTAATACCACATATATGTTATTGAAGGCACAGTACATATTTTAGCGCAAATATGTGTTAATAGCCGGGGTTCCCTTTAAGTTCAACCTGCTGTTTCTGAGTCCTTACAAGAGTCCTTATGAGTCCTTCATATGGGCCCTCCCTCCTGCCTACTTTTAGCAATTAAAAGTGCTAAGTAGATAGATAGATATATACATGATATATACATGAGTGCAGGTGGTGATCAGTGCCAAACATGGAATGATGCAGTGAACACAGCGTAGGGTCATGTGTTAGTGGTGGGAACAGTCATACGGTTATTGTTCATGTGTTCAACAGCAGAGGGGAAGAAACTGTTCTTATGGCGAGAGGTTCTGGTGCGAATGGACCGGAGCCTCCTGCCTGAGGGGAGCAGGTCAAACAGACTGTGTCCAGGGTGAGAAGGGTCAGCTGAGATCCGAGCTGCACGCCGCAGTGTCCTGGAGGTGTACAGGTCCTGCAGAGATGGGAGTCTGCAGCTAATCACCTTCTCAGCAGAGTGCACAACACGCTGCTGTCTCTGTTTGTCCCTGATAGTGGCTCCAGCGTACCACACGGTGATGGAGGAGGTGAGGATGGACTCGATGATTGCAGTGTAGAATTGCATCATCGTCCGTGTTGGCAGGTTGAATTTCTTCAGCTGCCTCAGGAAGTACATCCTCTGCTGGGCTTTCTTAATGACGGAGGTGATGGTGGGCTCCCACTTCAGGTCCTGGGTGATGGTGGTACCCAGGAAGCGGAATGAGTCCACAGAGGTGATGGGGGTGTCAGTCAGGATGATGGGGGGGAGTGGAGCTGTGTGCTTCCTGAAGTCCACAATAATCTCCACTGTCTTCTGGGCATTCAGCACCAGGTTGTTGTGGCTGCACCAGGACACCAGACGTTCAACCTCCCTCCTGTAGGCAGACTCATCCCCGTCCGAGATGAGCCCAATAACGGTGGTGTCATCTGCAAACTTGATTAGCTTGACAGACTGGTGGGTGGAGGTGCAGCAGTTAGTATACAGGGAGAAGAGCAGGGGAGAAAGAACACAGCCCTGAGGGGAGCCGGTGCTGATGGTCCGGGAGTCCGAGACATTCTTTCCCAGCCTCACATGCTGTTTCCTGTCCGTCAGGAAGTCAGTGATCCACCGGCAGATGGGATCAGGCACATTCATCTGGGAAAGCTTGTCTCGGAGATGGTCTGGAAGGATGGTGTTGAAGGCAGAGCTGAAGTCCACAAACAGGATCCTGGCGTAGGTTCCTGGGGAGTCCAGATGCTGCAGGATGAAGTGTAGGGCCATGTTGATGGCGTCATCTACAGACCTGTTGGCTCTGTATGCAAACTGCAGGGGGTCCAGGAGGGGGGCCGTGAGGATCTTGAGATAGGAGAGAACCAGGCGCTCAAAAGACTTCATGACCACAGATGTCAGAGCCACGGGTCTGTAGTCATTTAGTCCAGTGATCCTAGGTTTCTTGGGGACAGGGATTATGGTAGAGGACTTGAAGCAGGCAGGCACATGACATGCCTGCAGTGAGGAGTTGAAAATGCCAGAAAACACTGGGGCCAGCTTGTTTGCACAGTGTCTGAGGGTGGCAGGAGACACACCGTCTGGGCCGGGAGCTTTTCGAGCATTCAGACTCTTAAACTGCTTCCTCACACCTTCTTCATGAATATGAAGATTTGTGGTGGGAGGAGGTGGTGTGAAATCCTCTTTTGTGTGGGATGAGGAGGGGGGTGTTGTAGGTGAAGTGTTTGAAGGTGGTGATGGCTCTATGGAGGGGGGAGAGGTGGGGGAATGAGTGTCCAAAGTGTCTCTATTGTTGGGGCCGTTGGAGGTGTGAAGGCTGCCTGATGGCTCGTCAAAACGGCAGTAAAAGTCGTTGAGGGTGTTGGCCAAGAGCAAGTCATCAGTGGAGTGGGGGGTTTTAGGCTTGTAGTTGGTGATATTCCTAAAACCTTTCCACACAGAGGCCGAGTCATTCTCTGAGATCTGCTGCTGCATCTTCTCAGAGTGCTGATGTTTAGCAACGTCCACTTCTTTAGTAAACCTATACTTGGCCTCTCTGTAGCAGTCCCTGTCTCCGCTTCTGAACGCCTTTCTCTTTTCCAGCCACAGCTTTTTGAGTTTAGGAGTAAACCAGGGTTTGTCATTGTTATAACTCACCCTGGTGCGTGATGGCACAATGCTGTCCTCACAGAAGTGGATATAGGAGGTGACAGTGTCCGTAAACTCGTCCAAGCTGTTAGAAGCAGCCTTCATTGTGTCCCAGTCTGTAGACTCCAAACACGTGCGAAGCTCCTCCACAGCCTCGTTGCTCCACAGTTTTTTGGTCCTCACGACAGGTTTGGAGAGCTTCAGCCTCTGTCTGTACGCGGGGATTAGGTGGATCATGACGTGGTCAGAAAGTCCGAGTGAAGCGCAGGGCACCGCACGATAGGCCCCGCTGATCGTGCTGTAACAGTGGTCTAATGTCCTCTCCTCTCTGGTCGGGCATTTAATATACTGCTTGTATTTGGGAAGCTCATGGCTCAGATTGGCTTTGTTAAAGTCCCCAAGAGCAATGATGAGAGAGTCCGGGGATGTCCGCTCCATGTGCAGTCTCTGCTCCGCGAGTGCGCACTGAGCTGCCTGCGCATCCGCATCTGGTGGGATGTAAACAGCGGCCAGAATGAATGAAGCAAACTCCCGCGGAGAATAAAACGGTTTGCAGTGAATAAAAAGGTATTCCAGGGAGGAAGAGCAGTGCTGAGCAATCACTGTTACATCTGTGCACCAGCCACTATTAATGTAGAAGCAGACACCTCCACCTTTGGTCTTACCAGAGAGAGAGGCCTGCCGGTCCGCGCGCAGCAGATGAAAGCCCTCCAGCTTGAGCGCGCTGTCCGGGATGTCCTCACAGAGCCACGACTCCGTAAAACATAAGACACAGGAGGAGGCAAAGTCTCTGTTCATGCTTCTCATCAGGGCCAGCTCGTCTATTTTATTCCTTATTATTAGGCAAGTTGTATTTTTGAGAAATAATGTTATTATTGAACAACAACCATGTTCTCAATGAACCCAAAAAACTCATTAATATCAAAGCTGAATGTTTTTGGAAGTAGTTTTTAGTTTGTTTTTAGTTTTAGCTATTTTAGGGGGATATCTGTGTGTGCAGGTGACTATTACTGTGCATAATTATTAGGCAACTTAACAAAAAACAAATATATACCCATTTCAATGATTTATTTTTACCAGTGAAACCAATATAACGTCTCCACATTCACAAATATACATTTCTGACATTCAAAAACAAAACAAAAACAAATCAGCGACCAATATAGCCACCTTTCTTTGCAAGGACACTCAAAAGCCTGCCATCCATGGATTCTGTCAGTGTTTTGATCTGTTCACCATCAACATTGCGTGCAGCAGCAACCACAGCCTCCCAGACACTGTTCAGAGAGGTGTACTGTTTTCCCTCCTTGTAAATCTCACATTTGATGATGGACCACAGGTTCTCAATGGGGTTCAGATCAGGTGAACAAGGTGGTCATGTCATTAGTTTTTCTTCTTTTATATCCTTTCTTGCCAGCCACGCTGTGGAGTACTTGGACGCGTGTGATGGAGCATTGTCCTGCATGAAAATCATGTTTTTCTTGAAGGATACAGACTTCTTCCTGTACCACTGCTTGAAGAAGGTGTCTTCCAGGAACTGGCAGTAGGACTGGGAGTTGAGCTTGACTCCATCCTCAACCCGAAAAGGCCCCACAAGCTCATCTTTGATGATACCAGCCCAAACCAGTACTCCACCTCCACCTTGCTGGCGTCTGAGTCGGACTGGAGCTCTCTGCCCTTTACCAATCCAGCCACGGGCCCATCCATCTGGCCCATCAAGACTCACTCTCATTTCATCAGTCCATAAAACCTTAGAAAAACCAGTCTTGAGATATTTCTTGGCCCAGTCTTGACGTTTCAGCTTGTGTGTCTTGTTCAGTGGTGGTCGTCTTTCAGCCTTTCTTACCTTGGCCATGTCTCTGAGTATTGCACACCTTGTGCTTTTGGGCACTCCAGTGATGTTGCAGCTCTGAAATATGGCCAAACTGGTGGCAAGTGGCATCTTGGCAGCTGCACGCTTGACTTTTCTCAGTTCATGGGCAGTTATTTTGCGCCTTGGTTTTTCCACACGCTTCTTGCGACCCTGTTGACTATTTTGAATGAAACGTTTGATTGTTCGATGATCACGCTTCAGAAGCTTTGCAATTTTGAGACTGCTGCATCCCTCTGCAAGATATCTCACTATTTTTGACTTTTCTGAGCCTGTCAAGTCCTTCTTTTGACCCATTTTGCCAAAGGAAAGGACGTTGCCTAATAATTATGCACACCTGATATAGGGTGTTGATGTCATTAGACCACACCCCTTCTCATTACAGAGTTGCACATCACCTAATATGCTTAATTGGTAGTAGGCTTTCGAGCCTATACAGCTTGGAGTAAGACAACATGCATGAAGAGGATGATGTGGACAAAATACTCATTTGCCTAATAATTCTGCACTCCCTGTAGATGTTCATTCAAATCTGACAAGATCACCAATAACACTGGCTGAAATACAACTCCAAACCACAACAGAGGCTCCTTCACATTTTTCAGACAGTCCAGGACCTTTGTATCTCTCTCTTGACCTACTCTGTATAGATTGATGACTATTTGGCTTCAGCATTCCATAAGTTTAGTTTAAAACTGGTTCTTTGCTAATTTGTTTATTCTAGAGATGCAACACTGGTTTACCCTTTGAGTTAGGTGTCTTGTTATACTTGAATAATTTATAGTGGCTTAGACTGAAAATGAGTAAAAAAAAAGAAACCATTGTCCAAATGAAACTTTGAAAGACCTTTGGAAAGTCTGCAGAACTATTAGTCAAAATCACTCCAAAAGTTTCAAATAAACTCTTGAATCAAAATGTATGTATGATGGATGTGCAAATTCATGGATAAATAACCAGTGAAAATTTAGTAGAGTTTTCATATGCTGTCAATGTTGGTACTACACTTTGCAGATCACTAGCTGGATGGAACAGATGGTAAAGGATCACCCTGATGTTGTAACCGTGGTGAAATATGGAAAGACCTATGAAAGCAGGGATATTAGCTTGCTCAAGGTAAACAAAGTTTCAGATCACAAGCTGGCATATGCCAAACGGATACTGATGCACATGGATGTTTGATATTTGTTCTCCAGATTGGCCTGAATACTGGAAAGGAAAAGAAAGCTATCTGGATGGACTGTGGAATACATGCCAGAGAATGGATCGCTCCAGCCTTCTGCCAGTACTTTGTTAGAGAGGTAAGAGAGCTGCTGTCAATATACGTCCACCAGGACTCGTGGGACCCTTCTAGGGGTAACGTTAATGCTAGGGGGTGTTGTTAGCCACATTTATTCTAGAAACAAGAACATTTCATTTCAAATAATGTCTTATACATTTTGGTATTACAGGTTTTCCAAACAGGCCAAGCTTCTTTCTACTTTTAAATGTTCTTTGAAATATTTGAAAAAAAATTAACAGATGAACATATGAACTTATAGTTTGGTCGCCAATATGGATGTGGTGGACGTTATAGAGTGAAACAAAATAAAACACACACACACAAAAAGAGAGATGGAAAAGAAAGAGGAAAAAAGAGATTTACAACAAATCTCGTTATTCCATTTGTTGTCCTGATTGTTTTTTCTGTTGTGAGGAGAAAACATCCTGTCTGACAAAATGAATATAATTTAATAACTAAATGTCCTCCAGTGTGTCAGCCTGCCCCTGATGTGTGTTCGTCTGTTCCAAACAGATTCTGCAGAAGTACAAAACAGATGCCAAAATGGAAGAGATGATGAAGAACGTGGACTTCTACGTCACTCCAGTGCTCAATATAGACGGCTACATCTACACGTGGGAAAATAAGACAGTCAGTCCTCGTATTTAATAGATATATTAAATTAAATATTAAATAGATAGATATTTATCCAATTACATTTCTAGGGTTGTGCACTCAGGATCTCAAACCACAGATGAACAGGATATAATAGGATGATTATTGCTCAAAAACCTTCAAGTACAAAATAATCTAATGTTTTTACAGTAAGACACATGGAATAATAATGAACAGCATCAATCACAGGAAGCATTTAATATCTACAAAAATGTTGTGCTGCCATTCTATTTATGACTGACTGAACATTTTGCTCCACTCAGACTCGACTGTGGAGGAAGAACAGGTCACCAGGTCCTGAGGACTGCAGCTGCTATGGCACCGATCTCAACCGCAACTTTGATGCCAACTGGGGAAGTGAGTGATGTAGCTGTTCTTACTTTGACTGGACCATTGAAACATCTTGATTCTTTTCTTTTTCAGCTATTTTTACTAATTTGCCGATATGCTTGGAATCACTGTCCTGTTGCATGACCCAATCTCATTCAACCTTTAGCTTTCAGATAGAGGTCTCATTTTCACTGTAGAATACTTTGGTATACAGGCGTGTATGGCTGACTCAACTCAAACCATCACCTCCCTGACCATGTAGTGAATTAGCTAAGATGACTACTTCTGGGAAGATGGCAACACTTATGAATGTTTTCCACTTGAATAACCTTTCTCATTGTGTAATGGTGGATTTCAAATTATGTGGAAATGGCATTATAACTTTTCTCAATAGATAGGAACAATTACTTCTCTAAGCTTATATCTTAGCATTTTGTTAACACACACATGAATGCTCCAGCAAACTTCCAAAACCTCTGCTTCTTTAGAGGTGCTTGCACTTGCTGATGATCAGTGTGAATTTGAATAGCAGGACCTTGGTGCTAGTTACCCTTCTAATTCCACAGAAGCAGTAAGGCATGCTTCTTTTTTTTACACACTGCTTCTGCATTTTGGCTTATTTCTCATAAAATAAATAAAACGTAATGTGTTGTGTATTGCTGTTCATCTGAGGTAGGTGAGACACTGTTTAACTACTTGTCTCTTTAAAAAAAAAATGAGGTGGAAAAAGCCAATATGGTTTTTAATGTTCTGGACAGCAGTCACACATGAAGCAGCCTTTAGTGGCTATTAGAGGAACTGCAGCTTTTGGCCAAATTTTACAACCTAACGGGTCACACTATGTAAAAAGGTGACCTTTGTTAAAAGAATTTGAAAACAGAGGTATTATTGTTATATGTCTTTCATATCATCCTCCTTGGCCTCTATTCACAGCTATTGGGGTTTCATTTAACTGCTGCTCAAAATTCTACCCTGGAAGCAAAGCTATGTCTGAGCTCGAGACCAGGGCTGTAACTGACTTTGTAAGAAGCCGAAAGGACAGCTTCTTGTGTTTCCTCAGCATCCACTCCTATGGCCAGATGCTCCTGATTCCCTACGGACACCCCAACTACACCGCTCCCAACTATGATGAACTGGTATTTATGCCAACAAATGCAATAATGCTTTTTTTTTTTTAAATTAACATACACACACACATATGCATCTTTATAGCCTGACAATGACTAATCATGCATGCATCTATATTAAAAAGGCAAACAGCCAGCAGAATGAGTAATTATTGTTAATTCATCTAGTAAAAGAGTAAAAGATAAAAGTGGAATGGCAAACAGGTAAATGGACGTTCAATAATGACGATAACAAGATTCCACACAAACTATAGAGTTTAAAATATACATAAGGCCTAGTGCAATCATGTTTGAGTGTGCATGTGGACCAAAACACAGCAGGCAGGATGAAAACATAACCAGTGCCTTTAATAAGTATGTACAGAGCAGTCCAGAAATTCCAAAAAGCTAATCAGCTTTTTGGAATTTTTTGGAAGATGGAAAACTACTAAGACAATGGGATACTCAAGGAACTGATAACATTTAAATCTGTATTTATTGCCTACTGAAATCTCCATATCACCACTAAATTTTTCATACAGAACAAGAACAAGGTTGTCTGGATCCATATTTCATTGACTGTATGACAAGTTCTTTGTGATTCCTCAGATGATGGTTGGTCAGGGAGCAACAGAAGCAATGTGGAAGGTTCACCGAACAAACTACACTGTAGGAACCCCGCCCGATATATTATGTGGGTTTATATATCAATTGCTAGCCAGTTAAATTTATTGCCAGTATCTCTGTGTTTTTAAAAAAATATAACTGCTGCTTTTCTTTCTCCAGACCCCATAACTGGTTCAGCCACTGACTGGGCTCGGATGCAGGGGATCCCTTTAACCTACATCTTTGAGCTGAGAGACAATGGGACATACAGGTTTGAGCTTCCTGAGGATCAGATCCAGCCTACATGCGAGGAGGCCTACAGAGGAGTTTTGTACATCATCACCTACGCCCACGACAAGACGTTTAACGGTGCTGTAGCCAACACTGCTGTGACCCTTTCAGGCATACTGTTAGCAGCAGGTGTCACTGGAGCCACCCTGAGATGAGAGCTGTTTGATTTCAGTCATTCTGCAATTTGTGGCACTTATATTTAGTTCTTCAAGTAATTTTTCAGAAATAGAGTTTTAAAGTTTCATTGCTTTCTAAAAAAGTGCAGTTGATGTACAACTCTTTGTACTCAAAAATTCTAATCCATGAAGTGTACTTGCAGAGCATCTCCTCAGCCACTGTACTTTTTCACATAGTTTAAAGAAAATGATTAGAAGTTATAGCAGTTTTAACTAGTTGCCAATACTTGGTGTGTTGAAATATTCCCAAGACTATCAGGACTTTTTTTTGTGTCCATCTAAGTCTTTTGAATGCCTTATATAAAAAGAATGTAAAACAAAATAAAACTACATAAAACTTATTTAACAACATTGATATTTACATGATATTTTCAGACAAAGGAGGGACATTTGAGACAACAACAGTTTTAAAACAGTGTGCCTGTAATTATTCTTGATGATGGATATTGTTTTATAAAATGACATATAGAAGATATACAATTAATCTATGTATATTAAGAGGCTCCAAGCTCTTTCTGTCTCCTTCATGCATGTATCATATGTTCTGTTCATTGAGGGACTAAGTCTAAAGGAATGAACAAATGATTAAAATAGACATTCTGTACTGAAAACAGATTTCAGGAGTGATGCAAGGGACAGATAACATAACCGTCAGCACAGTGACTGTAGATTTTTGTGTTTTCTTTTACATAAATACATTTTCTAACACAAAGTAAACAAAAGATAAATGAAGCATTCAAGTGAGTCAAAACTCTGCATAAAGTTTCCAGGGTGAGCATCCCTCTGGTCCCCACTTAATGCCCAACCTCCTAATGTGCAAACAAAACCTTCACCCATGGCTGAAGACAGTTACTAATTAATATGAATCTACAGCTACACTGTAAAAGCTAATTTGGCTTTATTTGAAATGTTCTCCCATTTTTGAGTTGATGAAACTGATTGTTGCTAAATAACTGAAGCTACTTTGTAGAGTAAACAAGGCCCACTTTAATGTGTGACTTCAGAGAATGTATTTGTACTGTGTGCATCGACTGCACTGTAGCGCTCCAGCTTTTTAAATGCATTTCCCTTCAACTTCCTATAGTGTGGAATTAAAGATTAAATATCATAGTTTATTCACTGAACAACAGAGTTTTTGCTCAAAATGTGTCATGTTTGATGTAAGCTGGTGGACTCAAAATGCACGACGATCATTCTGCTTGGAGCTTCAGTCACCGCTATCTCCATTAGCAATCATCCTCTTTTTGACTAAACCCTTTTTGACTAAACCCTTAGCTGGGCCTTTGTTTCTGATCAAAGACAAGACAACTCTCTCACGAGGTCTGGTTTCCTGCGCAGAAAGGAACAGAAGGTAAGTTAGAATCAGAGCCAAAGCATACAAACATGCAAACACCAAGCACCAATCCCACTAACAGTTTCCAGTTTAACAATCAGTCATCAACTGGCTGTCTGGCTGTAAGTGTCTGATCGCACATTTAGTCACAGGTGGGTTAATTATACAGACAGAGAGAGAGAAAAAAATGGAAAACTGAGTGAGAAGCTGGGTGATTAATTAAACACATGAGGACATTTAAAAAAAAAAAAAAAAAACCCTCCTGATTGCAAATGGCTTTGTGGTAAAAACACAAATCTGACACAGCGTGGGGATAATGATCCGTAGGTAAAAGTGCATTATTTAGTGTTCTGCATCATCTAAGTTAGGAGATGAAATTACATTATATTACATTAGGTCTACTGATTGCATTTTTTAACCAGGGAATTAGTCACTAATCAGTTTGTAAACTGAAGGGAAACAACACGATTAACAAGAAATGAAAGCTGCTTTTTAAAAATAATCACTCATATTTAGTTTTTATGAAAAGATCAATATTGAACAATATTGAAGAGGAACAAAGTTAATAATAATAATAATAACATTAAACACAATAGGTTTTAACACCTTATAGAATAGAATAGAATAGAATTCAACTTTATTGTCATTGCACATGCACAGGTACAGGGCAACAAAATGCAGTTTGCATCCATCCAGAAGTGCTTTAGTGATATAGATATATTACAATATATATTAGCAATAATATAGATATGTGAGTATATTACAGAAATGGGTCTATTATGGTATGTTATAATGTACACGGTATGAAGTATGTTGTGAATATTCTATAACTATAAGTATGTACAGGCTGTAGTGAGTACAAGCTATGTACAGGATATGAACAGGATATAAATATGAAAAACTATACAGAATATGAAATAAATAACTTTACAGAATCTGAGATATACAGTTATACAGAAATGGGAACTATGCAAGTTGTAAACAGTTGTAGGATTAAAGATTATCGAATGTACAGAATGATTATTTACACAGAGCTATACAGTAGTGCAGTTAAGATAAGTGAGGGTGTAGATAGTTTCTACAGAGGCTATATAAAGTGCTAGTGGTTGTGAGTGGTGGTTCAGTCCATGTTATTATTGTGTGTTTGAGGGTACAGTTGTCCATTGTGGGTGTGTGTATGTTCAGTCCATGAGTTTAACGTGGGTCAGATGTCAGGAGGCGGAGTTCAGGAGTCTGACAGCTGTGGGGAAGAAGCTGTTCCGGTACCTGGTGGTCTTAGTCCGGAGGCTCCTGTGGCGCCTCCCAGAGGGCAGGAGGGTGAAGAGTCCATGTGATGGGTGACTGGGGTCTTTGATGATTTTCCCAGCCCTTTTCAGACACCGCTTCCTGTAGATGTCTTTTATGGCAGGAAGTGGTGCTCCGGCGATGCGCTGGGCAGTTTTCACGACCCTCTGCAACGCCTTCCGGTCCGAGGCAGAGCAGTTCCCGTACCAGACTGTTATACAGTTGGTCAGGATGCTCTCGATGGTGCAACGATAGAAGTTCACCAGGATGTCTGAGGACAGGTGGTTCTTCCTCAGAGTCCTCAAGAAGAAGAGGCGCTGGTGAGCCTTCTTGACCAGCTTGGAGCAGTTGGTCGTCCAGGTGAGATCCTCGGAGATGTGGACTCCCAGGAACTTGAAGCTGCTCACACGCTCCACAGCCGTCCCCTTAATGTGGATGGGTGGATGTGGGTCAGCATTCCTCCTGTAGTCCACAATGAGCTCCTTGGTCTTCTCGGTGTTAAGCAGCAGGTTGTTTCTGTCGCACCACTCAGCCAGACGATCCACCTCCTCCCTGTAGGCGGCCTCATCGTTGTCACTGATGAGGCCAATCACCGTGGTGTCATCTGCAAACTTAATGATGGTGTTGGAACCATCAGCAGGTCTGCAGTCGTGGGTGAAGAGGGAGTAGAGGAAAGGGCTCATCACACAGCCTTGTGGTACACCGGTGTTCATCGTGATTGTAGATGAGCAGCGGTTATCCAGCCGGACATGTTGGGGGCGGTTGGTCAGGAAGTCCAGTAACCATTTGCAGATGAGGGAACTGATGCCCAGGTCTGTCAGTTTCCTGATGAGTTGTGAGGGGTGGATTGTATTGAATGCTGAACTGAAGTCTATAAACAGCATTCTGGCGTAGGTGTTGTTGTTGTCCAGGTGTGAGAGGACAGAGTGCAGTGCGATGGAGACTGCATCCTCTGTGCTCCTGTTCTGGCGGTATGCGAATTGGTGGGGGTCCAGGGTGGGGGGGAGACAGGATTTGAAGTGTGCTAGGACCAGCTGCTCTAAGCACTTAGTGATGATGGGGGTGAGGGCTACTGGGCGGTAGTCATTGAGGCAAGATGGGTTGGAGTTTTTCGGTATCGGGACGATGGAGGTGGATTTGAAGCAGGCCGGTACCACAGCGTGGGCCAAGGACAGATTGAATATGTCTGTGAGCACTCCTGCAAGCTCCCCAGAACACGCTCTGAGAACACGCCCGGGGATGCCATCAGGGCCTGCAGCCTTGTGGACATTGATCCTGCTCAGCACCGCTCCTACATTGGTGGGGGAGAGAGTCAGAGGTTGGTGGTCTGGCGTCATGTCTGCTTTGGTTGTGGTTGTGGGGTTCCCTCGCTCAAAACGAGCATAAAAGTTGTTGAGCTCGTTGAGGAAGGAGACATCAGAGGATGCGGGGGAGGGTTTGGTGGTCCTGTAGTCTGTAATGGTCTGGAGTCCTTGCCACATGCGTCGGGGGTTGGAGTTGGAGAAGTGTTCTTCTACCTTCTTTTTGTAATGGTGTTTGGCTTTTTTGATGCCCTTCTTTAGATTAGCCCTGGCTGTGCTGTAGGCGTGTGCATCTCCTGACCTAAAGGCAGTGTTGCGGGCCTTCAGGAGGAGACGAACATCCCGGTTCATCCAAGGCTTCTGGTTGGGGTACATGGTGATCCGTTTCTGGGTGGTGACACTGTCTGTGGTTTCGGAGATGTAATCCAGTACAGATGAGGCGTACTGGTCCAGGTCTGTGTGGGTGAACATATTCCAGTCTGTGTTTTTAAATCTGTCCTGGAGCACTGCGTTATCTGTTTATACCGGGTCTGGGGCCAGGTGTTGGTGCCATCTGTAGCAGTTTAACACCTCAGCCTGGATGATTCAGATGTGGAAAACTGTGTGCTCTTACCTCTGGCTCTGGCCGGTCTGCTGGGAACGGAGCGGTTCGTGTTGCTCACATTGGTTTCACACCGGCGCTGAGTGACTGAGCCGATCAGCCCGCCACCTTTTCCTTCATAACAGCCGGAGAAGGGGCATTTAGGAAACTTGGAGGCGGCCCAGAGTTCTGTTTGCTTTTCTTTTCCTTCTTCTTCTCTTTTTATCAGATTTTTATAAATCTCGAGCACGATGGAATAAATGGAGACCAGGCGGAGTGTGACAGGGTTAACTGATGGGGAGCCGTGAGGGAAGCAGTGAGGGAAGCCGTGAGGGAAGCCCTGTGAAGCGCGCAGTACAGCGGACTGAAGCCCGACTGTGGAGGAATGAGGCTGTGCTGCTAAGGCAACTGAGGAGCTCTCACAGTCTCTTCCCCTCTGTTCACATTACACAATCTGCGATGGCCTCCTATATGCTAATTTCAAAGTTCACTGCTGTTCAAGTTACACTGTAGAGGGCCTGAGCTGGGCCTTTGTTTCTGATCAAAACTAAATATAATGTTTTTCCCCAGGTACAGGTTGTTTGACGTGTTAATTTACAGACTATTTTTTTTGTAATTGTATTGATGTTTCACATGTTTTAAAAATAATAGGAACAGTTTGTACAAAATTATATGGGAAAAAATTTGTTAATTTATGAATATTTTTTACAGCGTAGAAAATATATTACCAATTTAAACTTAAAGTGAAACATTTCTTTTTTAAAAAAAGTAAGGCCATTTTTAATTTGGCATCCAAAAAGTTGGAACAAGGGCTACAAAAGGTAAGTAAGTGACACTAAAATGAGCCCGTTTGTGGAACATTTTGCACCTACTTTGGTTTATTGGGAACAAGTAAGTAACATAACCAGACCTAAAAAGAACATCTTAGAGAGGCAGAACATCTGAGGAATACGCAGTAAATACAGTATGTCGGATGTGCCACGCAATGCTCAATTACATTGGTGGGAACTAGTGTGTTAGCGCAGTTAGCTCGTTAACGTGTTGGCCGTCCAGCCCCACGCACGGGGCGAACCGCAGTAGCTCGTTAACGGAGATTTGCGGTGTTGTGGCGTTAACGTCATTTCAACGAGATTTACGCTGACAGCACTAGTGGGAACACAATGAATATGACTGCACATTTACGCCGACATCATCCTAGTGCAAAGACAAGTGGAAGCAGACAAAAACAACAAGCACGCATGCTACAAACTTTACCCGAGTCATTTAGACAGCCGTTAGCACATGATTCTCCTTATGGGGACCTGATATGTTTAATATGCTGCTGAGAATATAGCCCAGAAGAAGCGTATAGTATAGCTTTTATTTTGGAAAGAGACATTTCTCTGTAATAAACTCTCTTTTCCAAAGATGAGTGATTTCTCGATCAGAGAGATCTATTTTTTTATTACTTTGTTGTTTCAGCAACATTAAATTTAAAAACTGTACTTTTGAGTTAAAATATATATTTATAATTTTAATAAATGACAAATTAAAAAGGCATGAACATTTTTTTTGTATCAAAAAAATATCGAACCGTGACACCAAAGTATCGAACCGAACTGTGAATTTTGTGTATCGTTGCACCCCTAATAAACATGTTTTCACTCTATGAGCATAACAGGGAGAAGGTTAGATAAGAAAATGCATTAGAAAAATCTAGAAACAGTGTAAGCTGATTAAAAACAGAAAAGGTCTTTTCAGAAATTTCACAATTAACCTTTAGAAAGTAATCCACTCAATTGTGTGACTGAACTGGAAAAAAGAAAAACAAATGTTAAACACCCATCCATCCATCCATCTTCTCTCACTTATCTGGGGCCAGGATGTGGGGGCAGCAGCAGCGTGAGCAGAGAAGACCAGACCTCCCTCTCCCCAATCACTTCCTCCAGCTCATCTGGGGAAACACCGAGGTTTTCCCAGGCCAGTCAGGAGATATAATCTCTCCAGTGTGTCCTGGATACTGCCCCGGATCCTCCCAGTCATTAGTATTTATTCACCAATGGAGCACCAAGAAAGATGGGCTGGGTGTGTGGTCATGTGGTATAAGATTTATACATAAAGAGCATAAATCTGGGGTGGAGTTTCAACTTTTTCCTCATCTAATGTTACAAACGTCCACTTTAACGAACACACAAAAATGAAAGTTTAAAAAAAAGGGAAAAAATAGGTGTAAAAAAAAAAAGTTGTTAAAATGTTACATAAGAACATTATCCTGGGATGAAGATTAAGCTTCAGCGTTATTCAGCCTCACATTAGCAGGCAGACACTGACAAACCACAGCAGCAACTGTGATAAAAAAATATAAAACAGGTTCTAATACTTTCAAATACAGCAGAGTTCAGGTACAGTATACCACAGGCATAAACAACCGTTTCCTCATGTCTGATATGAAGCTGGTCAACATCTGCAGAGCTCAGCTGGAACACAAGGCATTTATTGGCTTCATCCAATGAGGCTTTACATTTTTAAAGTAATGCCATTATTGAATCCCCGGGGTTCAGGTTAACCTGAAAGCTCCACTGTAGAGTCCTCAATGTAGTGTTTGCATCCTGTTTTTAATTTATTTTTTAGCAATGCAATGGAACATACTTGGTGTTTTGTTTTGATGCCCCTTTAAAGCGATTAAAAAATGAACTACTCTGGCTCTGATGCAGCTGCTTCCCTCTGTTTGTAGCCGCGAGCACTGTCCTGTCTTGGATCTGATTGGTTACATGTCATGAGTAATAGCCTATCAACACTGATGGCTAGTGCAGAGGAGGGGATTGCAGACTGAAGCAGCTCTGGTTAGTGAGCACAGCTATTCTTTAAACCCTAAAATATTATGATTTCTTATGTAGATGACAGACATGGCTTACTTAACTCTCACAATAAAAAAAAAAAGCAGAATAATGCATTTTGTTGCAATATACAATTTATTAATGTAGCAATGATGCACATGAACAAAGGCATGTCAGTGTCAGGCACAGGTGATCTGATTCTCTGAGTATCAGCCAGTAGGCAATACAGAGCTTGGAGGGAGCCGTGATTTAGAACCCCCCTGAACAGCCTCCGAATGTTTTTCCTGCTCCCTCTGAAGGTGTTATGGCCTGGGTGACCTTGACGGTCAAGTACAATGCTCCAGTCATATTCACAGCAGGTCTCCTCTGTAATCCATGCACTTGATAAGTGAGTTAAAATTTAGTGGCCTGGAAAATAGGACCCAAGGATATGTTCATTTTTAAGGCTAGAGTAACCTGTAAGAACCCTTTGAGTGATATTGTTATAATATACAGGCTTTTACCTTTACTGTCTATGTCCACAATTTAGAGTTTTTGAAAGCAGGATACTTTATTAAAGCAGTTTAGGGGGACCATAGCAAAAGCTGAATCAAATAATGATTATCACTGAAATCTGAGCTAACGCTGATATTGAGAGCAGTGAGAGAGCAGAGGGTGGGCCTGTCCAGGCCTGAAAATGCACATTGTGACAGAGAGTGCACTTGACGTGTTTTTGTTTGCTTTTATTCTTTTTGCTAAGCAGATTGCTCAGGGTATGGCACACTTGGGCCAGGAGTCAGGTCTTTTCGCAGCTCCTCCACTGCACACACTCTCCCCGTCAGTCTCCCCCATATCTATCTATCTATCTATCTATCTATCTATCTATATATGTGTGTGTGTATATAATATGTGTGTGTATATAATATGTGTGTGTATATATGTATGTATGTATATATATATATATTTATTAGGGGTGCAACGATACACAAAATTCACGGTTCGGTTCAGTTCGATACTTTGGTGTCACGGTTCGATATTTTTTCGATACAAAAAAATGTTCATGCCTTTTTAATTTGTCATTTATTAAAATTATAAATATATATTTTAACTCAAAAGTACAGTTTTTAAATTTAACCCTAACCCTTGTGCGTGTTTTTTATTTTGACAGCGAATGCGCACCTGCGGACCACTTATGTGCAGCCCTGGTTATTTAGCTCGTCATATTGCAGCCACAGAAATTATTTTGTCCATGAAACCATAAAGCTGCACTTTCTTTTTGCCTTATAGTCTGATTTGTCATAACTTCTCCGTTTTGTGGTAAGCTTTTCTTTGGCTGTCACTTCTTCACCCTGACCTGTCTTATTTGGCTCAGCAGAACTAAAATATATATCCTGCTGCTTTTACACACGCACTCACATAAGCTCAGCGATTCTCTGCGTGATCAACCTCTCATATGTTTAAGCTTGCTGCGGGAGATTTCACTTGTCATGTTTGCATAGTAAGCTAACAATTAATAAGACGATGTCAGAGGAATTGGTGCACAAATTATCATCACTCACAGATCAGTGCTGTCGCTCTCTATACACAGTTCGCACGATTGCAAAGTGAAAGCAAAAAAACAAGCGCAAATTCAAACGCGATTTCAATATGTCACATATTGACAGTGGCTCACCGATGCCAATGACATAATTACCCAGCTACATTTCTGAAAGAATGCAAAAGCATTGACATATATTTTTCCTTCCTACAATAGCCCGACGGGCAGGGAAGAGATAGATTTTGGTAGCCCGACTGAAAAAAATCGCTAGCCCCAGGACGTCGGGCTAGCGATATTGCAAGCCCTGTATCTGATTGAGGAATCACTCATCTTTGGAAAAGAGAGTTTATTACAGAGAAATGTCTCTTTCCAAAATAAAAGCTATACTATCCGCTTCTTCTGGGCTATATTCTCAGCAGCATATTAAACAGCTGTCTAAATGACTCGGCTAAAGTTAGTAGCATGCTTGTTGTTTTTGTCTTTGCACTAGGATGATGTCGGCGTAAATGTGCAGTCATATTCGTTGTGTTCCCACTAGTGCTTTCAGGTTAATCTCGTTGAAATGACCTTAACGCCACAACACGGCAAATCTCCGTTAACGAGCTACCCCTGATCGCCCCGTGCATGGGGCTAGACGGCCAACACGTTAACGAGCTAACTGCGCTAACACACTAGTTCCCACCCATGTAATTGAGCATTGCGTGGCACATCCAACATACTGTTTTACTTTAGTCCATGACTCGCTTACCTTCAGGGTCATACGTCACATGAAAACCAAAATAATTCCAAACGCCAGATCTGAATGAAGGTGGGGGAGCTCCATGTTGCAAGGAGAGCTTAACTTCTGTCTTGCTAGCTTGCCCTGCGCTCTTCCTTCTGACTATGCTGTCTGTGTTGAGCGCTCAGTGGATCTGCGCTCGACAGTGCAGCCTAGGCGGAGTAGTCGAACGCAGATTCACTGAGCGCTCAACACAGACAGCATCGTCAGAAGGAAAGTTGATAAAATAAATTACAAATGTTGTATTGTTCGATACATGCGTACCGAACCGAAAGCACTGTATCGAACGGTTCAATATCGATACGAGTATCGTTGCACCCCTAATACATACATATACATATATATATATGTATATGTATACATAAATATTAGGGGTGCAACGATATTCGTTGCACCCCTAATACTATCTCTGCCCTGACGAGCAGGGCAGAGATAGATTTTGGTAGCCCGACTGGAAAAATCTCTAGCCCCGGGACGTCGGGCTAGTGATTTTGCGAGCCCTGTATCTGATTGAGGAATCACTCATCTTTGGAAAAGAGAGTTTATTACAGAGAAATGGCTCTTTCCAAAATAAAAGCTATACTATACGCTTCTTCTGGTCTATACTCTCAGCAGCATATTAAACATATCAGGTCCCATAAGGAGAATCATGTGCTAACAGCTGTCTAAATGACTCGGGTAAAGTTTGTAGCATGTGTGCTTGTTGTTTTTGTCTGCTTCCACTTGTCTTTGCACTAGGATGCTGTCGGAGTAAATGTGCAGTCATATTAATCTCGTTGAAATGACGTTAACGCCACAACACCGCAAATCTCCGTTAACGAGCTACCGCGGATCGCCCTGTGCGTGGGGCTGGACGGCCAACACGTTAACACATATATATATACACATACACATATATATGTGTATGTGTATATACATGTGTGTGTATATATATATATATATATACAGTGGGGCAAAAAAGTATTTAGTCAGCCACCGATTGTGCAAGTTCCCCCACTTAAAATGATGACAGAGGTCAGTAATTTGCACCAGAGGTACACTTCAACTGTGAGAGACAGAATGTGAAAAAAAAATCCATGAATTCACATGGTAGGATTTGTAAAGAATTTATTCGTAAATTAGGGTGGAAAATAAGTATTTGGTCACCTCAAACAAGGAAAATCTCTGGCTCTCACAGACCTGTAACGTCTCCTGTAAGAAGCTTTTCTGTCCCCCACTCGTTACCTGTATGAATGGCACCTGTTTGAACTCATCATCTGTATAAAAGACACCTGTCCATAGCCTCAAACAGTCAGACTCCAAACGCCGCCATGGCCAAGACCAAAGAGCTTTCGAAGGACACCAGGAAAAGTATTGTAGACCTGCACCAGACTGGGAAGAGTGAATCTACAATAGGCAAGCAGCTTGGTGTGAAAAAATCAACTGTGGGAGCAATCATCAGAAAATGGAAGACATACAAGACCACTGATAATCTCCCTCGATCTGGGGCTCCACGCAAGATCTCATCCCGTGGGGTCAAAATGATCATGAGAACGGTGAGCAAAGATCCCAGAACCACACGGGGGATCCTGGTGAATGACCTGCAGAGAGCTGGGACCAAAGTAACAAAGGTCACCATCAGTAACACACTACAACGGCAGGGAATCAAATCCCGCAGTGCCAGACGTGTTCCGCTGCTGAAGCCAGTGCATGTCCAGGCCCGTCTGAAGTTTGCCAGAGAGCACATGGATGATACAGCAGAGGATTGGGAGAATGTCATGTGGTCAGATGAAACCAAAGTAGAACTTTTTGGTATAAACTCAACTCGTCGTGTTTGGAGGAAGAAGAATACTGAGTTGCATCCCAAGAACACCATACCTACTGTGAAGCATGGGGGTGGAAACATCATGCTATGGGGCTGTTTTTCTGCCAAAGGGACAGGACGACTGATCCGTGTTAAGGACAGAATGAATGGGGCCATGTATCGTGAGATTTTGAGCCAAAACCTCCTTCCATCAGTGAGAACTTTGAAGATGAAACGAGGCTGGGTCTTCCAACATGACAATGATCCAAAACACACCGCCCGGGCAACAAAGGAGTGGCTCCGTAAGAAGCATTTGAAAGTCCTGGAGTGGCCTAGCCAGTCTCCAGACCTCAACCCCATAGAAAATCTGTGGCGGGAGTTGAAAGTCCGTGTTGCTCGGCGACAGCCCCAAAACATCACTGCTCTCGAGAAGATCTGCATGGAGGAATGGGCCAAAATACCAGCTACTGTGTGTGCAAACCTGGTAAAGACCTATAGTAAACGTTTGACCTCTGTTATTGCCAACAAAGGTTATGTTACAAAGTATTGAGTTGTATTTTTGTTATTGACCAAATACTTATTTTCCACCCTGATTTACGAATAAATTCTTTACAAATCCTACCATGTGGATTCATGGATTTTTTTTTCACATTCTGTCTCTCACAGTTGAAGTGTACCTCTGGTGCAAATTACTGACCTCTGTCATCATTTTAGGTGGGGGAGCTTGCACAATCGGTGGCTGACTAAATACTTTTTTGCCCCACTGTATGTGTGTGTGTATGTATGTATGTATATATATATATATATATATATGTATGTATGTATATGTGTGTGTGTGTGTATGTATATATATATCTGCTGCTCCTTGAGTTCACTGTACCACCCCTCCACTGCAGCAGGCCAGAGAAAATTTGTAATTGACCTGGTCGCTAAGATGCTTATTATAGAACACAGTTTCTATGACAAGCTTATATGTGATGAGGCAGAAGTGCTTTCAAACAACAGCACCTGTGCACCCAGTACAGAATGATGGGCTCACCATCTGAAGTTCAAAAGTTAAAGGTCTCTCAAACAGGGTCTCCTGAGTGTTTATAATTGTTATATTGTCATAAAGAACTAAAGTTGCATAATGCTCACCAATGTGTTTTTTTAATTCAATTTTAAGCCCGCTGAGATTAATTAGAGTAGGAATGCCGTATTTTCTTTATTCTGAGCTCTCTCTGTCTCAGTCTGTCTGCTGTGTGGTTATACACTGACAGCAAAATGTTTGCATGCATGTTAACTACACCCCAGCAACCCCAGCCTTTGTTCCTGCGCCTTTGCTGACAAATGCATCGTGTCTATTTGGGAGCTACTGCTCATAAGATGTAGAGACAAGACCTGTCTGAGCTCTGGCCTCAAACTCAGTATGTGTGTGTGTCCCAGATAGAGAATCAAAGCTCACATTATGCTCTCTTTCTTCATTATGATAGATAAAAGCACTACTCTTGGATGAGCAAGGCAGGCAGTTCAGTTGGACTCAGACACAAGCCTCAGCAGTTTAAAAACACTGTGTGTGTGCAAACACACGGTACCTCAAGTCCAGTGATATGTCAAAGTTTGGCTTGTGCAGAGATGAGAAAAAAGATTAATCTTGAGGATTAGAGCTGCATTAAGTTGGATGCTTAAAACACTCAGGGTATTTGGGACTCGTTTCAGGAGGCACATTCAGCCAAAGTTTGCACTGCCTGACAGTTTTCTGTCAAACATTTTCGGGTCACTCCAACAGTTTATCTCAGCCTTGGACTCTTTGCTTTATGTGGGGGAATAAATTTGGAGCGTGCATGTGGGGAAGAAAAGCTGTGTCAACATCTGGGCAGCCTGCAAAAGCTGAGAAGACAGGCAAGTTTTTGATGCACATTCCTGGACGCCGTAGGGTTCTTATAGGTCAGATAGTTTTAGGAAGTCAAGTGCCTGCTCAAGCTGCACTCGCATTTGTGCAAGTATGTGTTTGTCCACAGAACAAAGGTGGATGATGATCTTTGAAATTATTGTAAGTGGATTAGATTAGATCATGAAATGATAGTTTGATCCATAGCATAACCTCTTTAAATAGCAGACTCTCTCTTGGTATAAAGGAGCAGTTGCACCAATAATTTGACCCCACTCATTCCTCATCACTGTCATCATCTTTATTTTAATGTACACTTGGAAAAGTGTCTGGTATGCTTTCCTTGGGCTGAAAATATAAAGGTTTCTATATCACTGCATGGTCCAAAGACTGGGGCCAAAACATGACAGACCACAAGTAAATACATTTTAGTTTTTATTTGACAAAAGCTAAAACATCAACAGTGTTTCTGTAACAGAATGCAATGATTTGCAAATCTTATGAACACACTTTATTGATGAAAGCATGCAGAAAACCAATGAAAGGTTCAAAATGCACCTCTTTAACACAAATATTGGCTCATTTAGAATTTGCTGCCATCAAATTTTCAGAAAATTGGCACAGGACTGTTTAACCTGTAGCATCCCCTCATCCTTGAAAATGTCTGTAAACATTTGTGAACCGAGGAGATCAGCTGCTTGACGTCTGAGAAGGAATGGGAAATAGGATGCCAGCTGCTCATCAGTCCTATAACATTGAGTCCGTTCAGTGTTAGCCAGTGGATAGAAGCTATTCCTTAATCTTGCAGTGCATGAATTTAGTTACCTATACCATTCCCCGGAGGGGAGAGGACAGAACAGACTGTAACAGGGATATGTGGTGTCCTTCATGATGTTAGTGGTTCTTCTGCCGCATCTGGACCAGTGGATGTCCTTCAGAGGGGGCAGGGGGTGGGCAGTGTACCCCCATACCATCAGAGATAAAGCCTTTTGAACAGAACATTGATAACAAGCTGGATGGACCCTCTGCCCTTAAATCTAGAGAAGGTGGAATTCATGTTTTCTAAAAAGAATGTCAATTTATTTGTCTGTCCCCAAAAATTGTTTTGCCTATAAATGATCTTTGTTCCAGAGAAGAAGGAAGCATTTTTGGATCATGTTCACTTATGGTTTCTTCTTTAGATGACAGAACTTTAACCAACATTTACGGATATGTTTTTAATGCAGTGCCTCTCGAGGGCTCGGAGATCACAAACATCCAATATTGATTTCCACCCTTGCACAAAGAGATTTCTCCAGATTTTCGGAATGTTTTGATAATATTAATGCTGTAGATGATATTCAGAATTTTACACTGAGGAACATTATTTTGAATTTGTTCCACAATTTCTAGATGGATATTTTTGGAGATTATATTCAATGTTGTTGTGCAGCACGCAGGACAGACAGCGCACAATGTGCTTTGAAGTAGCAGCCAAGAAAGGTGTAATTTAAGTCTACGAGCAGTGAACATCTGTGTGCATACCTGTGTGGATCAGCGTGCTTGTATTCAAATGGTTTCCACATGTAATGGTCTGCAAGAGGATGTAGCGAGCCATAGCCCCGTCCCCCAGGGCATGAAGCAGGCATGGAGGAGATCCAGGCCCCAGACATCCAGAGGCCTCAGAGTGCAAGAGCCCAAGGAGGACCACCGGAGGGGCATCCGTGCCACCCTCATGGGAAGGGCTGAGGATCCCCAGACGAGGCGTCACCCAGTAGCCACCGAGCAGAAGCTAGAGGGGGCTGCATCGGCGTGCCCGCCAGCTCTGCCGGCAGCCAGCTGTGCCAGAGTGAACCGAGCCGCGGGCCCAGAGGCCGGAGGCCCGAGAGCCCCCCCCACCCCGGAGGAGGCCTGACCGAGCAACAGGTGCCAGGCCCCGCCAGGTAGCCACTGGGAGTGAGCCGGTACATACCTGAGTGCCCAGCCCCGGACACCAAGAACCACCAATGCACCGACCCCTGAGGGCATCAGTCACCGGCAGGGAGTGTGGTGAGGGGAGAAAGGCCTTGGGAGTTCCCAGAGAGGTGGAGTCTAAGACCCGACCTGACATATAGACACAGACAAACAGGCACACACAGACACAAACATGCATTCCCACCCTCATGCACACATATACAAACACTCAGCACTCACCCAACGTAAGGATTGACATAAATGGACATGTACACACAATCACACTCCCCAAACATACTCTATACCCCGGGTCCAGGTACCCTCACCCCCAGAGGGGGAAACAGAACCCAGACCCAAGAGATGTTACCCTTCCCCCCGGGGTGGAGGCAAGCAGACCGTCCCAGGCTCCGCAGCAGCAGGGAGGCCAATCGGACAGCCAACATCTCCTCCCAGCCCCCCCGCCCCGATGGCTAGCAGAGAACGGGGGTGTGTGAAGACCCCATACCTCCCTCCTCCCATTCATGTGTAGTGTTGCTGCGTGTTGTTCTAAAGTGCATTTAAAACAAGGGAGAGCATGGTGCTGCTGCCAGAGAGCAGCAGATGTTAGCACGGCCCCTCCCGAGAACCCTCAATGTCTACATGGATTTAAAATTGAGAGGTGGGCACCGGCGGCAGAGGTAGGTTTGAGTACACAGACCGTCCACTGGATGCCGTTAACGTGCCCACCCTCAAGGCCCTATATATATGTGTGTGTTATGAGAGTATAAGTAATGTGGATGTCTAAGTTGTGAGATAAAATTGAGGCACAGGTGGCCAGAAGGGGACAGAGGTGGGAGGTGGGGGGGGGGGATGTTTATTTGTTTCGGTTAATATATTGTGTTCCCAGATGAATCTTGAACAGCACATATAGTTGTTTTTTCTTTATTTATTTTTAGCTGGTTTGCTAGAAATTGACCGGATTTATTACCATGTTCATAATTTTGTAAGCGTAGTCTTGGTACTAAGAATTTTGGTTTTTTATCAATTATCTCATTTAATTCTAGTTTTGTTTCGTGTATTTAGTTCAATGTTTCCTGATGTTGGTGGGACGCGTAGGCTTCTTCTAGTGATTTGATGGTTTTTTCTAATTCCTGAATATTTTTGTTTTCTTTTTATGTGATGAGAAATAAATTATTTTACCTCTCATCACAGCTTTCCCTGCTTCCCATAAAACAGAAGCTGATGTTCCGCGAGTGTCATTAAAGTCTAAATATGAAGTCCATTCCTTTTTAAAATATTTAATAAAGTCTTCATCTTTAAGCAGTGATGTATTAAATCTCCAGTTTTTACTTGGTGTAGTATTATTCTTGTGCATTAGTGTTAAAGATACAGGAGCATGATCGCTGACAGCTATAGGATGAATCTCAGTGTCTGAAATGTCACTCAGCAGTGAGCTGCTGACCAAAAAATAATCCAGACGAGAGTAGGAGTGATAAACATGTGGAAAAAAAAGTATATTCCTTACTGGTGGGGTGAAGGGAGCGCCATGCATCGCAAAGACCAAAGTCGCTCATATACTGTTTGATTATATTTGTGGACTGCCAATTATGCTGAGTTCCTGCTGTATCGAGCCTATCCATTTCTTCATTTAGTCCAAGGTTGAGGTCGCCTCCAAGAACAAGTGTGCCATCTAAGTGTTCAGAGAGTGCACTGAAAAAACCGTGAAAGAATGAGGGATCATCAACATTTGGACCATATACACTTACAATACATAGCTTTTTATGAAGTATAGATAGTTTAATGATTAAGAATCTGCCCTCTGTATCGAGTACTGTGAAATTAATTTTTTTATGGATTAAAATTGCTACTCCCCTTTGTCTAGAATTAAAACAAGCTGAGAACACATTAGGAAACTCAGGTGTTTTAAGTTCATTCGAACCTCTAAGAGGTCTGTGGGTCTCTTGTAAAAGGACAACATCTGCCTGTAGTTTTTTGAGTTGGTTAAAGATTTTTTAAACTCTTTTCTCTGGAGCCAGCTCCATTTACATTCCATGTAACAAATCTTAGTGCACCCATAGATGTCTGTGCATAACTAGGGGTGTACTCTGTGTGTGTCACTTAGACAGCTGGAGAGAATACATCACTTGTTCATAAATAAAGAGAGGGAGAGAGAGAAAAAATGTGTGGCGAGATGCTCCCTGAGTCTGACTATGTGTTTGCATATTTACTAATATGAGTAAGCTTGGCTTAATTGTGTGTATCCTGTAGGTCTGTGTGCGCTGTCTGACTGATGTAAATGTGCTGCCGTTGAGCGCATGACTGTGCGTGATCGTGCTGTGCCTATGTGTCAAAATAAAGGATGTTGTTTGTGGATGAGTGTGGAAGCAGGTGATCGAAGTAGTGAAAGAAATAAAGAAAGAAACCAAGGACAAGGGTGAACAGCATAAAAACAAGACGGATTGGTGTATCAAGCGAGGCTCAAGACACCATCTTCCCCCAAAACGGACCGCTCTTCTTTTGTCTCGTAGTGCCGTCTTAAATTAAATTCCTTAATTACAGCCACATTAGCTCCACTAATAAGACACACGGGTTTACCAGCAATGTCTGTAAACATATATTCAGTCACCCACTGGCGCTGGCAGGGGACAATTCTAAGTCTGCCAATTGTCCCGCCACTGTGCAAAGTCTCCTCTCAACAGCATCTTGACTTAATGCAGATACGATGTCCAACCCAAGTTTGGTTTGCACAGACTTCTTGTTCCAAATCTTGATGCCGTCTGGCCGTGACCGAGAACAAACTTAATGCCCGCCAAGCATAAAGGAACTGTGCATTGGCCGGGAATCGAACACGGGCCTCCCGCGTGGCAGGCGAGAATTCTACCACTGAACCACCAATGCTCACTGACCTGATAGTTTTCTCACCGAATTCGCGCCATTGCCCAAGCGCTCCTCTCGAGGCGCAACGGAAAATATAGCCCGATACAGCCACGCGTCACTCATCAAGACAGCTCTGTCGCAGCTCCCTGATGGTCTAGTGGTCAGGATTCGACGCTCTCACCGTCGCGGCCCTGGTTCGATTCCCGGTCAGGGAAACTGTGTTTTGACCCACCTCCGGCTTACCCAAAAGGGACAAGCGGTAGACAATGGATGGGTTGCCTTTGCCACGTACGGTGTATCAAGCGAGGCTCAAGGCACCATCTCCCCCCAAAACGGACCATTCTTTGAAGCCGTCAACAAATGAAGCAGAGTTGCCAGTTCTTCAAGCCCAGGATGGGCTGCCGTCTTGGAGCTTAAGTGTGTGACAGGACATCCAAAAAATGTGTGGCCGAACTGCGCATCAACACATGCCTCGCGTGAGGATAGAGCTCAACACCTGCAGTTTTCGAGACTTACTCATGGCAGGCGACAATTCTACTGCTCAGCTAACAACCCTTGCACGTCCGAAAATTGTCCCGCTGAATTCATGCCACTCTCCAAAGTCTCCACTCAAGATGCTTAAAATGGATGCACAAACTCTGTCACGTGCTGCGCATCAAAGCATTGGTTCGATTCCCGGCCAATGCAATGTTCCTTTATGCTTGGGGGGCATTAAGTTTGTTCTCGGTCACGGCCAGATGGCATCAAGATTCGGAACAAGAAGTCTGTGCAAACCAAACTTGGGTTGGACATCGTATCTGCATTAAGTCAAGATGTTGTTGAGAGGAGACTTTGCACAGTGGCGCGAATTCGGCGGGACAATTGGCAGACTTAGAATTGTCCCCTGCCAGCGCCAGTGGGTGACTGAATATATGTTTACAGACATTGCTGGTAAACCCGTGTGTCTTATTAGTGGAGCTAATGTGGCTGTAATTAAGGAATTTAATTTAAGACGGCACTACGAGACAAAAGAAGAGCGGTCCGTTTTGGGGGAAGATGGTGTCTTGAGCCTCGCTTGATACACAGTACGTGGCAAAGGCAACCCATCCATTGTCTACCGCTTGTCCCTTTCAGGTAAGCCCGAGCTGGGTCAAAACACCGTTTTTAGGATCTCCTGTGGCACTCTTCACCTCCAAAACCCGTTCAGGGCTTAAATACCTGGGGACTCGCCTTTGTTTGTCCAAGCTGAATTTCTTTTCTGTGCAGCTTCGAGAAATCGTCCATTTTCTGGTTGCCCGTCAGTCTCGTTGGCGCAGTAGGCAGCGCGTCAGTCTCATAATCTGAAGGTGGTGAGTTCGAGCCTCACACGAGGCAGGTGTTTTGGTACAGAGTTGGTCCATCCATTTTGTACAGCTTCTACCCATTTCGAGGACTCTGAAGCCTAAGAACCATCCGTTTGTAGTGGATTTTCAGCCTCCTCTGATGCGAGATCTAGAACAGGGATCAATCCAAATCATTCTGCCATTGCCCGTGGAAAGCCTTCCCATCTGTTTGATTTCAAGACTCACACGTGGCAGGCGATCCTCCCCTATGGATGCGTGCTGGCCCTCTGGAACCACTTCATCCAACTTTCACCACAATTCCTCTTTCTTTTCTCAGGTCAGAATTGCGGGGCACCACACGTTGGCTCCCAAATGACTCCTACCTGTTATTTCTTCTTGGACACTTTGTCCAGGTAGGGTTAGGAATGTCTTTGCATTGGAAGCGGATGAGCAAGGGCTGATAATTGGTTATCAGCAGCTCCCGAGCTGAGTCTCTGGAGGTTGCCTGGAGTTTCTTTGCCAACAGGGTCCATTGAGAGGGATAATTTGAAGTCATTCTTGCCTGACTGTTAAGTTGGAACAAGAAGTCTATGCAAACCAAACTTGGGTTGGACATCGTGTCTGCATTAAGTCAAGATGTTGTTGAGAGGAGACTTTGTAGAGTGGCGCGAATTCGGCGGGACAATTGGCAGACTTGTAAGGGCTGGTGGCTCAGCGGTAGAACTGTCGCCTGCCACCTGTAAATCTCGAAATCAGAAGGTAATGACTTGTAGCCTCACGCAAGCGATGTGCTTTGATGCACAGTACGTGACAGAGTTTGTGCATCCATTTTAAGCGTCTTGAGAGTAGACTTTGGAGAGTGGCGCGAATTCGGCGGGACAATTGGCAGACTTGTAAGGGCTGGTGGCTCAGCGGTAGAACTGTCGCCTGCCACCCGTGAATCTCGAAATCAGAAGGTAGTGACTTGTAGCCTCACGCAAGCGATGTGCTTTGATGCACAGCACGTGACAGAGTTTGTGCATCCATTTTAAGCATCTTGAGTGGAGACTTTGGAGAGTGGCATGAATTCAGCGGGACAATTTTCGGACGTGCAAGGGTTGTTAGCTCAGCGGTAGAATTGTCGCCTGCCATGAGTAAGTCTCGAAAACTGGAGGTGTTGAGCTCTATCCTCACGCGAGGCATGTGTTGATGCGCAGTTCGGCAACAGATTTTTTGGATGTCCTGTCACACACTTCACCTCCAAGACGGCAGCCCATCCTGGGCTTGAAGAACTGGTAACTCTGCTTCATTTGTTGACGGCTTCAAAGAATGGTCCGTTTTGGGGGGAGATGGTGCCTTGAGCCTCGCTTGATACACCGTACGTGGCAAAGGCAACCCATCCATTGTCTACCGCTTGTCCCCTTTCGGGTAAGCCGGAGGTGGGTCAAAAGACAGTTTCCCTGACCGGGAATCGAACCCGGGCCGCGGCGGTGAGAGCGTCGAATCCTGACCACTAGACCATCAGGGAGCTGCGACAGAGGTGTCTTGATGAGTGACGCGTGGCTGTATCGGGCTATATTTTCCGTTGCACCTCGAGAGGAGCGCTTGGGCAATGGCGCGAATTCGGTGAGAAAACTGTCACGTCAGTGAGCATTGGTGGTTCAGTGGTAGAATTCTCGCCTGCCACGCGGGAGGCCCGGGTTCGATTCCCGGCCAATGCACAGTTCCTTTATGCTTGGGGGGCATTAAGTTTGTTCTCGGTCACGGCCAGACGGCATCAAGATTTGGAACAAGAAGTCTGTGCAAACCAAACTTGGGTTGGACATCGTATCTGCATTAAGTCAAGATGTTGTTGAGAGGAGACTTTGCACAGTGGCGAGAATTCGGCGGGACAATTGGCAGACTTAGAATTGTCCCCTGCCAGCGCCAGTGGGTGACTGAATATATGTTTACAGACATTGCTGGTAAACCCGTGTGTCTTATTAGTGGAGCTAATGTGGCTGTAATTAAGGAATTTAATTTAAGACGGCACTACGAGACAAAAGAAGAGTGGTCCGTTTTGGGGGAAGATGGTGTCTTGAGCCTCGCTTGATACACAGTACGTGGCAAAGGCAACCCATCCATTGTCTACCGCTTGTCCCTTTCAGGTAAGCCCGAGCTGGGTCAAAACACCGTTTTTAGGATCTCCTGTGGCACTCTTCACCTCCAAAACCCGTTCAGGGCTTAAATACCTGGGGACTCGCCTTTGTTTGTCCAAGCTGAATTTCTTTTCTGTGCAGCTTCGAGAAATCGTCCATTTTCCTGTTGCCCGTCAGTCTCGTTGGCGCAGTAGGCAGCGCGTCAGTCTCATAATCTGAAGGTGGTGAGTTCGAGCCTCACACGAGGCAGGTGTTTTGGTACAGAGTTGGTCCATCCATTTTGTACAGCTTCTACCCATTTCGAGGACTCTGAAGCCTAAGAACCATCCGTTTGTAGTGGATTTTCAGCCTCCTCTGATGCGAGATCTAGAACAGGGATCAATCCAAATCATTCTGCCATTGCCCGTGGAAAGCCTTCCCATCTGTTTGATTTCAAGACTCACACGTGGCAGGCGATCCTCCCCTATGGATGCGTGCTGGCCCTCTGGAACCACTTCATCCAACTTTCACCACAATTCCTCTTTCTTTTCTCAGGTCAGAATTGCGGGGCACCACACGTTGGCTCCCAAATGACTCCTACCTGTTATTTCTTCTTGGACACTTTGTCCAGGTAGGGTTAGGAATGTCTTTGCATTGGAAGCGGATGAGCAAGGGCTGATAATTGGTTATCAGCAGCTCCCGAGCTGAGTCTCTGGAGGTTGCCTGGAGTTTCTTTGCCAACAGGGTCCATTGAGAGGGATAATTTGAAGTCATTCTTGCCTGACTGTTAAGTTGGAACAAGAAGTCTATGCAAACCAAACTTGGGTTGGACATCGTGTCTGCATTAAGTCAAGATGTTGTTGAGAGGAGACTTTGTAGAGTGGCGCGAATTCGGCGGGACAATTGGCAGACTTGTAAGGGCTGGTGGCTCAGCGGTAGAACTGTCGCCTGCCACCCGTGAATCTCGAAATCAGAAGGTAGTGACTTGTAGCCTCACGCAAGCGATGTGCTTTGATGCACAGCACGTGACAGAGTTTGTGCATCCATTTTAAGCATCTTGAGTGGAGACTTTGGAGAGTGGCATGAATTCAGCGGGACAATTTTCGGACGTGCAAGGGTTGTTAGCTCAGCGGTAGAATTGTCGCCTGCCATGAGTAAGTCTCGAAAACTGGAGGTGTTGAGCTCTATCCTCACGCGAGGCATGTGTTGATGCGCAGTTCGGCAACAGATTTTTTGGATGTCCTGTCACACACTTCACCTCCAAGACGGCAGCCCATCCTGGGCTTGAAGAACTGGTAACTCTGCTTCATTTGTTGACGGCTTCAAAGAATGGTCCGTTTTGGGGGGAGATGGTGCCTTGAGCCTCGCTTGATACACCGTACGTGGCAAAGGCAACCCATCCATTGTCTACCGCTTGTCCCTTTCGGGTAAGCCGGAGGTGGGTCAAAAGACAGTTTCCCTGACCGGGAATCGAACCCGGGCCGCGGCGGTGAGAGCGTCGAATCCTGACCACTAGACCATCAGGGAGCTGCGACAGAGGTGTCTTGATGAGTGACGCGTGGCTGTATCGGGCTATATTTTCCGTTGCACCTCGAGAGGAGCGCTTGGGCAATGGCGCGAATTCGGTGAGAAAACTGTCATGTCAGTGAGCATTGGTGGTTCAGTGGTAGAATTCTCGCCTGCCACGTGGGAGGCCCGGGTTCGATTCCCGGCCAATACACAGTTCCTTTATGTGTGGGCGTTCGGCTGCATCAGTTTCATAATCTGAAGGTCGAGCCTCACACGAGGCAGGTGTTTTCATACAGAGTTGGTCCATCTATTTTTTACCACTTCTACCCATTTCGAGGATGATGGAGCCTAAGAACCATCCGTCTGTTGTGGATTTTCAGCTTCCTCTGATGCGAGATCTTTTCTCGATTCTTGAGAAAATTAAAGGATTTTCAGTGTGCCTTACAGTGCGGAAAATACGGTAAACTTCTCTTGCTATTCATCCCAAAGGTTTTCAATTGGATTTAGATCAGGGGAATGCGCAGTATGTTCCAAAAGAGTGATGTTATTTTCCTGGAAGAAGTCCCTTGTCCTGCAGACATTGTATACTGTAGCATTGACCTGTTGAAAAACCCAGTTGTCACCATGCAGACAATAGCCCTCAGTCACGACGGATCCTCTCTGCAACATCTGGACATAGCCAGCGGCCATTTGACCCCCCTGCACATCCTGAAGTTCCATTGTTCCTCTGAAGGAAAAAGCACCCCAAACCATTATGGTGCCCCCTCCACTATGCAGCGTAAAAAACATCTCAGGTGGATCTGCTTGTCATGCCAGTAACTTTGGAAACCATCAGGACCATCAAAGTTCAATTATTTCTCATCAGAGAATAAAACTTTCTTCCACCTTTCAGTGTCTCATGTTTGTTCTTTTGTCCAAACAGTCAGTTCTGTGGCGTTCAAGGAGACGAGGCCTTTAAAGATGTTATTTTGTTTTTGAAGCCCTTCAGTCTCAGATGCCGTCTGAAGGTTATGGAGCTCAAGTCCATCATAACCCTCAGGTTCATTTAACAAATTCCAAATGACTGTCTTACTGCATCCCACCTCAGCAACGATGGCGCGAGAGACCCTGCTTATGCAGTTCAACAGCCCAACCACCTTCAAAAAGGGAACTTTTTTTGCCTTTGCCATCTGAACATCACGACAGTGTGACTACCTGACAGAAAATGACAATGAATTCACATTTTTGCACAGATTTGGCCTTTTAAAGGAATGTAGTCCTAAACTATTGATCAGCTGTAAGCCTGTTTCAGTTTAAGCACTGTTTTCAATAAATTGCATGCTCAAAAAAAGGTTTTTTCTCACTCCCATTTCTTCTTGTTGCATGTTGAAGCTCTACATTATTTAAATCCTACTATGCAAAATATGATTTTTTGCCATTTTTCAAGTGGTCTTAAACTTTTGATTGGGACTGTAGTTTGTAGGGTTATATGCTGTCTTTTGAACAGTTCACTCACTTATTATCTACACATTAATGTCAGAGGGATGTTTCAGGAATGGACACAGTGAGGTAAGACTTTGTCATGACTGTATGTAGTAGAGCAGGATTCAAGATTCTTTATTTGTCACATGTGAAATGTGTCTTGAAATGCTCCTTGACTTGTGCAAAAAAGAGAACATTAAAGTGGACATGAACAAATGTCTGGCTATTTTTTATACTGGCCCCGATTTTGTAGTTTTCTTAGGTAAACCAGTTTGCCAACAGGAAGAACAGATCAAACATACCTACTAGTACGTGACCACATTCAGTGGTCAAATCAAATCAAATCACTTTTATTGTCACATCACATGTGCAGGTACATTGGTACAGCACATGTGAGTGAAATTCTTGTGTGCGAGCTTCACAAGCAACAGAGTTGTGCAAAATACAATAATGTAAACAAGCAAAATACAAGAATGGCTACATCTGAAACTAATAAATATATGTACAATATATAATAGTATATGCATTTCTGGATGTGTATACTAAATATTTTTCTACGTGTGTGTGTGTGTGTGTGTGTGTGTGTGTGTGTGTGTGTACACATATTTTACAAATTAAATAGAGTAAACAATAAATAAAATATATAAAATAAATAAAATAAAATATACAGAGTGAGACATGTGCAAAACAGTGGCATTACTGTACAGTATGGAGTGCATAATGTTAAAGTTCCAGTAGTGAAGCTGAGGTGTCTATGACGTGTTCAGCAGTCTGATGGCCTGATGGAAAAAGCTGTCTCTCAGTCTGCTGGTACGGGACCGGATGCTGCAGAACCTCCTTCCTGATGGAAGTAGTCTGAACAGTTTATGGCTGGGGTGACTGGAGTCCTTGATGATCCTCCCCGCTTTCCTCAGGCACCGCTTCCTGTAGATGTCTTGGAGGGAGGGAAGCTCACCTCCAATTATCCGTTCAGAGCACCGCACTACTCGCTGGAGAGCTTTGCAGTTGTGCTGTTGCCATACCAGGTGGTGATGCATCCAGTGAGGATGCTCTCAATGGCACAGTGATAGAAGGTCCTGAGGATGCGGGGGCTCATGCCGAAACGTACTAGTCACGTACTAGTAGGCTGAAAGAGTAAAGAACCTCTGTTGTGGAGCTTAGAAAAGTACTATAGATATAACATCTTATAAAAATTGCTCCCTTTTTAGCTCCTTGATGGTGTTAAATCCAAGTTGAATCCTCTCCACAAAGCTCCTGTTAATATTCCTTTTAAGGGAAAGAGGTCGGAAAGTAAGCACTTTTCCCAAGATCAGAGTTAGATTATAAGTGTCTGCTGAGGCCAAACACACACACACACATACACACACTCCATCAAGGTCAATAGTCTCTCAACTTCAATCAGGCGGTGCATGATAGCATCCCTTGACTGTATTTCTCTATTTTGAATGAAGTGATGTCTGGGGTTGGAAGTCAGACATGCAAAGTGCCTGAATCAGCAGATTAAAGTGCTGATTTTAGTGCCACCTTACTCAGTGAGTGGAAACGACACCAGGGGAAGGAGAGAAGTGAACTGGAGAGCTGGAGGACCTTAAATCTTAAGTTTGACTGTGCTGACTGCAGAGGGGTGACAGATGAATGAGCATTTCTGGAGTTGCTACATCCAAAGGCCTCAGAAGTCGTTTCATTTCTAGGGAGTCTGGAAGTTTGTGTGTTGACACCAGACCAGACTAGAAATGCCAAAGTGTACAGTTATAACATAATAATAATAATAATAGGGAGTTGAACTTTGCTCCCAACAAAAACAAAAAATATGAAACAGTTTGACCTGCCTTTTAGCCCTCAACAGTGTCAAAGATGGACCTAACAACTGTGATGTCGCTCTCTGGTTAGTGAATTCCTGTTACGAAACCTCGAGCTGACTCTTTTGACTGTTGTCACCTTTGTATTTTTAATCTGGATGTGATGAGTGGAACTGATGACGCTACAGCCAGGAAAATCTAATAATGATCGTAACTTACAAAAAGAGCTTCATGATTTATTCAGTGAGATTTGAAACTAGCGACTGAGCAAGTAAAATCAGCAAGAATACGTTTGCTGAGGTCACAGAGTGAATGAGCTGATGGCTGTTTTCACACACATTCACTGGCCACTTTATTAGGTAAACCTGTTCAACTGATCTTTACGCAATTTTCTAATCAGTCAAACACATGGCAGCTAAGGGTATGAAAGGTGATTTAAGTGACTTTGAATTTGCCATTGTTGTTGGTCGGACTGTTTTAGAAACTGCTGATTTTCCCCATGCAACCTTTAGAGTTTACAGAGAATGGACTAAAAAAGAGAAAATATCCAGTGAGCAGCAGTTCTCCTGGGGAAAATATCTTGCTGAGGTCGAAGGAGAATGGCCAGACTGCTTCAAGCTTATTCGAAGGCAACAATAACACAAAAAAACACACAACCAAAAGTATACAGTAGAGCATCTCAACAGCAGCAGAAGACCACACCAGATCCCACTTCTGTCAGTTAAAAATAGCAAAACTGAGGCTACAGTTTACACCAACTCACCAAAATTTGAAGATTTGAAAAACATTTTCCAATCTTATAAATTTTAATTTCTGCTGCAACATTCAAATCAAATCACTTTTATTGTCACATCACATGTGCAGGTACACTGTTACAGTACACGTGAGTCAAATTCTTGTGTGCGAGCTTCACAGCAACAGAGGTGTGCAAAAATACAATAACATAAGAACAAGCAAAATATAAGAATGGCTAAATCTGAGAATTCTATGAATAAATATATGTACAATATAAGAGTGTATGCATATTAGTGAATGTGTATACTAAATATGTATATCTGCATGTGTGTATATGTGTGTGTGTGTGTATACATATTTTACAAATTAAATAGAGTAAACAATAAAACAAAATGTATAAAATATACAGAGGTTGGTAGGATATTGTGCAAAACAAGTGGCATTAATGTATGGAGTGCATAATGTTGAAGTTCTAGTAGTGAAGGTGAGGTGTGGCCTGTCTATGTCTATGGTTCAGCAGTCTGATGGCCTGGTGGAAAAAGCTGTCTCTCAGTCTGCTGGTTCGGGACCGGATGCTGCAGAACCTCCTTCCCGATGGAAGTAGTCTGAACAGTTTATGGCTGGGGTGACTGGAGTCCTTGATGATCCTCCCCGCTTTCCTCAGGCACCGCTTCCTGTAGATGTCCTGGAGGGAGGGAAGCTCACCTCCAATTATCCGTTCAGAACACCGCACTACTCTCTGGAGAGCTTTGCGGTTGTAAGCGGTGCTGTTGCCATACCAGGTGGTGATGCATCCAGTGAGGATGCTCTCAATGGCACAACGATAGAAGGTCCTGAGGATGCGGGGGCTCATGCTGAATCTTTTCACTCTCCTGAGAAAGAAGAGGCGCTGCTGCGCCTTCTTCACTGTTTTGTTTATGTGTACTGACCACATAAGATCCTCAGCCAGATGTACACCAATGAAGCGGAAGCTGCTCACTCTCTCCACAGCAGCGCCGTTGATGGTGATGGGGGTGTGTACTTCTCTGCACCTCCGGAAGTCCACTATCAACTCCTTTGTCTTTGCGACGTTGAAGGTGAGATGGTTGTCTTGACACCAGTGGGTCAGGGCGCTGACCTCCTCCCTGTAGGCCGTCTCATCACCTTTGGTGATAAGACCCACCACTGTAGTGTCATCCGCAAACTTCACAATGATGTTGGAGTTGTTAGTGGCCTTGCAGTCGTAGGTGTAGAGTGAGTACAGGAGAGCTCAGTACACACCCCTGTGGAGCACCAGTGTTCAGTGTGATGGGGGATGAGGTGACCGCTTGCCGTCTGTCAGACAGGAAGTTAAGGATCCAGCTGCAGAGGGAGCTGCTCAGTCCTAGATCCTGCAGTTTCCTGTCCAGCTTCGAGGGAACGATGGTATTTGCTCACGATGGGGGTCAGCGCTACCGGTCGCCAGTTGTTCAATGAGGAGATGGTGGAGGATTTGGGTACAGGGACAATGGTGGCCATTTTGAAGCAGGCTGGCACTACAGACAGAGAGAGGGAAAGGTTGAAGATGTGTGTAAACACTCCAGCCAGCTGAGCTGCGCATGACTTGAGGACGCGGCCGCGAATCCCGTCCGGACCAGTAGCTTTGCGTGCGTTCACCTTCCTGAAGCACTTCCGCACATCCTCCTCAGACACAGTGTGCGCACACTGTCCGGTCTCACATGATCACTGTTAGATCTCAATCCAACAGAGGACCTTTGGGATATGGTGGAACAGGAAATTCTCATCATGGGCGTGCAGCCAACAAATCCACAGCAATTGTTTGATGCTGCCATGTCAACATGGACAAAAATCAGTGAAGAATGTTTCCAGCAACTTTTTTGAATCTGTGCCATTAAGAAATGAGACAGCTCAGAAGGCTCCAAACCAGTATTAGAAAGGTGTAACTCATAAATTATGCAGTAAGTGTAGCTTTCAAACAACCACAAGTCTTTCTGCAACCACAGGATTTGCCCTCTTGCTGGACATGAGTAAGAATAACAATTTAAGGCACTTCCACATTGGCTTCACTTTTCCGACCCAGAAGCTACATTCATCTTTTATCTTGTTTATCCTCTTCGAGTGACACATTTAAATACTGAAAACCAAACAAACCAAAACATACATCAAAATATCAGGTAACACAAATTTTTTTTGTAATTATAGTTCATAGTTAAAAGTTTATGAAAAAACTTCACCAACTGAAAATAAATCTTCCTTGGACATATCTGTATAAAACACACTGATAGTGTTATTTGTTATCAGTTTGTGGAAACATTTCCAACTTTTATCTTCTGATACTCAAATGTGTATAGATTGATTCTGATTTGGGAGGATAAATAACATGTATGGTTGCTGTTGGATATTTAAAATTTCTTTTTATTCAACCTCCCCTTTATATTTTAGGTGCCAGAGGCGATTGGTTTGTGTTTTGAGATTATTCTTTTATATTTCTGTTTTTCTTTTGTTTTATAAAATGAAAGTAGCAAAAAAAACGAAGTCAATACCATAGATCAGGCTACAGACTTTAATGTTACAGGATTTGTATTTAGTGCATTTTCTCATTTTATTATTGAAAATTATGAGAAATTAAATATGTTTCAGTATTTATATATAAATATTACAAAAGCCTGTTTATATAAAGGCCCTGTTGTGGAATAGTGCCAGTCACTGTTTTAAAGTCATTAAGAGTTGCATAAGGGTATTTGTTGACCCCTTTTTAGACTTTGCGTTCTTTCTATCCTGAGCCCTCCGGTTTCCGTAGAGTCTGTCACAACAACGGCAGCAGCTGAGCCGGGCCTGAGAGCAGGAAACAAATAAGAGGTCTCACTCTGTTGTAGTTTCTTTTTAAAGCTTGCCCATTGGACTGTGTGTGGCATTTAAACCTGACATTTGTGAGGAAAAGCATAATATTCCTATTTCTATGCTGTTTTAAAAACAGTCTGCCAGTCTGCCCCAGGGGCTCCTGCTTTTGGGCATGCTCAAAACACCTCACATCCAGAGGCATACCAGAAGTGCTGTTGTCAGAGGTAACTTTGCCCTTGGTCTCCTCAATTGGTTCTAGGTAAGGGGCCACACTGAGTTAGATTCAAACTACCCTTGCGAAGTTAAAAACATTGCTTTACCTCACTCTGGATTCAAGATGTGGATAACCTGCACAAGGAACCATGAGGATCTAGTGCTCCGGTGGCTAAGATTTATTGTTAGTTTTTTGGCTATAATAAACATGTCTGCCTGACTATGTTCGTCCAATGTGTTACATTTTAATCTGTGAACTTTCTACTGATGCCCTGACACTTTCCCGCCTATGAAACCCTGCTAATATGGCAGATAATACGATCTGAAGGCGACTCCTCTCACCAAAAGCTGAAATCTTCCAACTTGTGATACCAACAACACGTCCTATAAAAATATGTGTGCTGTCCCTTTAAGGCGCGCTCTCTTCGTTCCGGCTCGCTCCCGCGGAGGAGTGGGACCTCCTGACAGTTGGACGATCTTCAGCGTGTCAACATTACAGAAATGAGCAACAGACAGCGTCTAAACACGCTCACTACCGCGTGTGTCAGCGACCTCTTTACGTGAACACCTCGAGGAGCAGCGCAGACGGCCGGCTGGTGAGGAAATGTATCTTTAATAAAGGTATTTTTAAAATCCAGAAAACAGAGCAGCGACACCTGTGGTTTCAACTAGCTCTGTGGCTAATCAGCTAATGTTATCTACCGGCGGCTAATAACAGATGCCTGAGGAGTTTTAAGGGGTTAAATACATAAAAATGTGCCCTTAGCACTTTTATTGTGACATCCCAGTCTGTTGGCTTGAGTTTCAGGGGTTTCCTTCTGGATATTCCCCCATAGTTCAGTCACTGTGGCTGCGAGGTGGCTGGACTGATAATGTTTGACTGTTTGTACTTTTGCTTTCAGAACCTCAATTAGCAGCAGCAGCGGCGGCGGCGGCGGCGGCAGCAGGAGGAGGAATAGGAGGAGTCCTGAATCTGAAATGCTGATAGAGGAGTATCAACCCCATTGATGGAAACCCAGAGTAAGAGGTAGGTCTACCCAGAGTCATCCCCCTCCTAGTTCTCTGCAGGATTATGCCACTCAGCTGGCTGCCTGTGATCACCATGTGACATCGCCTAAGGATGGAGTTGTTGTGCTCACTTCTGCTTTCACTGACAAAACATCTGTTGTTCAGGAGAAGTGAGGGGCGTGGGGATCAAACGCCTACTGAGGCGATTTGTCTGCCTCTGCTCTGCTTTATCAGCCACCCACGCACCTCTGATTCTCTGTCATGTTTTTCCTCAGTTTTGTTAGATGAGGTCCTAAATACAGAATACAGTACCCAGTTCCCTACCTTTCCTTGGGAAGGATCCTTAGACTTCCTTTCTAATTCACTCTTGCTAATTTTTACGATTTCTCTCCCCCAGCTCTTGGGACGATGGCAGCGGCGGCGAGCGAGGACTGCTCCACTCTTGGAAGGGCTACTCTTACAGCATCACCCCAGAGAGGCTGCTCCTCCCCCGGCCGGTCCTCCAGGTCGCTCTGGGTTCGCAGCATGGCGTTCTCCTGGTGGAAGGTGAAACTTCTTTTTCTTTTGGAGGGACATGTTTATGACTTGTCACAGAGTCATAGTCGATACTTAAGCACATCTTCATGAATTCATTCTGTCTTTACTGTTTGTATTGATCAGAAGTCATGCTTTTATGTTGTGATTTCTAAATCTTTATTCTGATGTTTTTGGATAAATCAAAGTTAACCCACACTGATTGTCTGTTGTTACATCTTCTTCAGGGGGACAGGTGTACAGCTTCGGCGAGTTGCCGTGGAAGCAGAGTCAAGTGCCAGAGCCAGCCAAACCGACCCTGGAGAGCGCGCTCAGTGGGCAGCGGGTGGTCACAGTCGCAGCCGGAAGCTTTCACAGTGGGGCAGTGACGGAGGATGGCGGCGTCCACATGTGGGGGGAGAACAGTGCGGGACAGTGCGGCTTGTCGGGCCTTAGCACTGTTCCCAATCCGACTCCCGTTGCCCTGCAGGACTTGGACTCTGTCACTGTCCCCCCGCAGACGGTGCCGGTGCTGGAGCTGGCTTGTGGGGAGAAGCACACCCTGGCTCTGTCGGTGCAGCGTGAGGTGTGGGCATGGGGCAGCGGTTGCCAGCTGGGCCTCAATGCCGCCGTCTTCCCTGTGTGGAAGCCTCAGAAGGTGGAGCACCTGGCAGGTCGGTATGTTTTACAGGTGGCCTGCGGGACATCTCACAGCCTCGCTCTGGTGCGCTGCCTGGGGTCTCACGATGGCCACCGGCCTCATGTGGACAAATGTGGGAGGTGTAACGAACTGCTCTACACCATGACAGACAAAGAGGACCACGTCATCATCTCTGACAGCCACTACTGCCCGCTTGGCGTGGAGCTGACCGAGGATGACGGCAAGCTGGAGGCTCCCAACCCAACCACAGGTCTCAAAACATCCCCATCAGAGCCTGTCCTCCCCTCCTACACCTCAAAGTCAGAGTCCCTGGCAGCGCCTACAGTTGCTGACCCCACCTCTGTCCCCTCCCAACCTCAGGCCTCTGAGGAAGGGGAAGCATCTTTGGTTAATGGCATGCTCCAGGTCTCAGACTCAGACACCTCGGCTCTATCTGGAGCTGAGAGTGATGCTGTTGCCGGAGCCAAGAGCTCACCATATCCAGACGAGCAGGCCGTGAAGGACTACCTGAAGAAGCTGTCCGACAACACACAGACGGACACACAGGCAAGCGGAGGGCTGAACGCTCTGCTGGTGAGCAGCGTGACAGTAGAGAGAAAAAACGAGCATTCGTTGTTTTGTTTTGTTTTTGATTCACTAACTCTGCTACTTAAATCTATTTGAAGTAGATTTTGAAATGTCTTGTTAGATAATCGTGAGATCTATATCAACCAAAATAACTGAGGAGGCTTGGTCACTGCTTTTATCCTTTAATGCAATAGTACGTGAAAAATCAGATGCCATGATTGCTGGAGTGACTTCAGCTTAAAGGTTTACCTCCCCCTTTTATAAACTTGGAGCAGGCGAGTTTAAGCTTCAAGTCAGCAAACGGGTGGGTCTGAAACATCAGTGGAGGAACTTCCTGCTGGAACACAGAAAAGTTGCTGCCACAGTTTTGCTTCAGACTTCCTCTGTTCCAATATAGGAAGCAACAGCTATGGTTTAGGAGCAGACTCCAGCAGGTCATGGGGCTGTGTTGACAACTTAATCTTAAACTTCTCAAACTGTTTCTGGATGCTTTTTGTTAAATATTTACTTGTTCACTGTAATTTGAAGTCCGGAGCAACTGCTTTTAGAAGTAGAAATAACTGAGGAATGCCTTTCGTGACGTTTTAGAGTTATGTGGTCATTTTTAAAAAAAAAAAAAAAAAAAAAAAAAAAAAAAAGAAAACAGCAAAAGTAGCATTGGTGTTATTAATGAGTGTAAAAAAAAGTAGTTGTCACCAATGCATACAAAGGTTTTTTGAGCAGCCATAGTCAATTTCACCTGTAGACTGTATAAAACATGGTGGAAGCTTGTTTCCACTTCCTGTTGACTAAAATGTAAACAGTTTGAGATGATAAATCAGGAAACAAGCTTCCAGAAAACATAGAAGAAACTTTCAGGTGTGTGGGGAAAAGTCAGACGCACCGCTCATCACCACATCATGGTTTTGTTTTGTATGGATTCTAGTTAAAATAAGAAACAATGCGTCACACACGATATGTTCAAGGATAACTGGAAAGTTCAAAAGCTGACCATTAGGCTAGTTGTTTTATTTAGCTTGTGGCTACGATAACTGCGTAATTTTTGACAGTATTTGTTTATGGATTCTAAAATGCTGCCAGTGTAGTTTGAAGCCGTTTGAATGCCAGAACAAAAGCATCAGGATGGGAGACCACCACTCTCTAAAATCTAATGACGGCTTTCACTCAAAAATGTATTTGAAAAGTCACAAAAAGCTACAACTTTTTATTTTCCATTTTCCACCCAAACATCTTTAAACTTTTGACCATCTTTCACTTCTCTTCCAGCCCTCAACTGGAGGACTGATGTCCTCCACCCCCACCTCGGCACTCAACAACCTGGTTGCCTCCTGCGCCTCTGCAGTGGGCGGGCGGGTGGCCTCCACCTACGAGGCCCTGTCCCTGAAAAAGATGATGAACTTCTACCTCCCCTCAGGGGCCTCGCGGTCAGGAGGATCCCCTGGAGTGGTCGATAACTCTGCTGAGCGTGTCCGCCAGGAGGACTCCATGCAGGGGAAGAAGAGCTCCAGCACAGGGGACATCCGTGAAGAGGAGGCAGAGGGTCTGCGGCGCCGCCTCTCGCTGCCAGGGCTGCTCTCACAGGGTAGATACGCTGTTCACCTCTTATCCTCCTCCTATGGCCTGCTGCGTAAGTACGCCTTGCGCTCGTGCGGGTCGATGGCAGTCTGTGCACGCTTCAGGCTTCATTATTGAACTTGTGAGCTCAGTGTTGCGGCATGCTTCGTGCCCATGTGATGTTTCTGTCATATTCAGCACAGTGTCACCTCCAGCCACTCAATCTCTGATTGCCTTTAAATATCTGTGAAGTGCACGTTTTGTGTTTTTTACATGAACCAGGCCTGATTGATTGTAAAGATACAGATGACTTGTTTTGTTCAAGGTTTTTAGGAGTATTCTTGTGTATATGCAAATGCACTTACTAGTATACCGAGACCATTTCTTTTGAAGCTTTAGTGAACAGTAGATTCGTCTCTCAGGTCCTGTGTCAAGTCTTTAATGGAATTTTTTCTAATGTTTCCTAACAACATGACTTTCATATAATTTTAATTTCCTTTAGATCCTTATTAGACCCCCACTTCACAACATGCCAGGATTTTTAGGAAATCCCTTCTTTGTGCAAAAATACTGTTTTCTGTCAGACTGTGTTATCTTTCAGATTTTTCATAGATTTAATTAAAGAAATAGCAACATACAGTAACAAAGTGCCTAAAGATACAAAAAATTTAAGTTGGATCTTGAGTTGTCTGTTATGTGTAGATGCAGCAGTTCATCCCTTGACTTAAGAGCCTTCTTTATACTTGAATGATTCATAGGTCAGTGTTAAGTGGCTGAACAAACAAAAAACATTCCTCTGAAAATGGTCAGGGACAAGGACTGCAATGAAAAGGATTGAAAAAGCAGCAAAACAAAACCTTTGAAGGGCCCTCAGAAAGCCTGGAGAACTGTTGCGCAAGAGCACTTTAAAAAATGAGAAGAAAGTCAAGTCATCTGTTTAATGTGTGTGACTTGTATAAGAGTCAAAGGTCACTGCACCACTTATTAATTATTAACAGATGTATCCAAGCACACACACACACACTACTGAAAAACTCACATAGACATCAGTGTTTTCATTGGGGAAAAATATAAAAAAATATTTTAATAAATAATAAAATTAATAAATAATTAAAATTAATAAAAATATTTTTCTTTTTATATTTTAGTTCTAAAAGTAACAAAAGCAAAATGCTGCTTGGGTTGTAAATGCTTCATGTTAAAATGATCACCTCCTCCTGTCAGCGTGTTTCACTATTCTAGAAAACGGCAGCAAGAACAAAAGGATTTAGCAGATTTAATAGAGCAGAATGAAGGTTTTAGGTGTGATTTAGAGAGAAAGGTGTTTGGTGCATTATGGGAAAGCCCTTTGCTTCTGAGTGACCCAGAGTGGGAATTAGATGGATGGACTTTCCCTCTGCCTGTTTGTCTGTCATCATATCTTTCTTTCCTCACTGGGAGAGCCTGACATGGTTGGCTATAGATTTCATCATCGGTTTATAAGCTGACATCTTATGAATGTCAGTTTTTAAAGACCAGATAGATAATGTTTGATGAGGAAACCCTAAAACCTGCCAGACGAGTTCACACAGACATTTTACACGTGCTATATGCCAACAACCAAATCAAGAGAGTTTGGGCAGTGTAGGTGATTATCTTTAGGCCTTTGAGAAAGAATGGTGAATTAGAGCGCAAGCAGGGTAGAGCAGGTAGAGATGAGTGTCAGGATTGATTTGTGACAGAAGGATAGCGACAAGAGTGAAAGAGAAGATTTACGAGATGGTAGTGAGACCTGCTATGATGTAGGTATAGAGACGGTGTCACTAACAAAAAGACACGAGGTTAAAGGTGTTCAAATTTTCACTGGGAGTCACCAGGATGGACGGATTAGCAAGGAGTACATCACAGGGACAGCTCAGGTTCAGCGCTTTAGAAAAAGTTGGAGAGGCTGAGATGGTTTGAACCTGAGAAAAACAGGAAGACCTCAGAGACTATTCACAGATTTAGAGAAGGAAGACATGCAGAGGGTTGGTGTGACAGAGGAGGATGTTAGAAATGGAGTCAGATGTAGGCAGTCACTGTGGCGATCCGTATAGGAAAGAAGATTAAAATGAAGAAGACAAAGATGTGGGTCTCCAGAGTGGAGAAGGTTTTGCATTGGACGCATGGAGGTAAACAGCCTATCTGCAGCCTTAATGGAGGGTTGGCTTGGGTCCATATGCATTGTTGAAACCATCGACGGTCAACTGATAATGATATTTGGCGAATTTGCATTCATAAAGAGTGGCTGCTCTCTGAATATCCTGATATTTGATCCCGTTTCCACCAAAGACTAAGCTGACTAGCTGCTTTGTTCCACAATTGGGACGGCAACACTAATGTGTACTGTGACGTTCTTATGTGGCTAACAACCAGCTGATTTGGATCACCTGGTCTGGAGATCGCAAAGAACACCACCTTCTTCCGGATTTCCTGTATGTCTGCACGTTCTTTGTTTTTGTTCAGTTTAAGTTACACAACGCTCTCACCACCATCTCACCATGCTCACATTTACATGACTGATATTTGTGGTAAAGGCTTGTGTTCTTTCCAGTTTTGTCCTAGTAGCCTTTAATGTCCCAGAGCATGTTGCACATGCTAAAATGCTCCACATGTTGCTAATGTTGCTAACCTTCTTGAGAAGCTTTAAAGCAGGGGAGTGATGCACTTCCTGCCTCACACATACAAGAAGTAACCTACAATAACCTTTTGACTCGGGACAGGAAAAAAGTTTGATTTTGAAAGTTGACCGTCTGGATTTTTGGATCTCAGGGCTTCCATAGTGTTTGTCATGATGTTAGTGGCTGATGTGTCTCTGTGCAGGCTTGCCTTTCTTTTTAAACTCCTGTTTGTTTGTCTGAACTTTACACCCTAAACTGATTATCTCGTAAAAAATTCAGCTATAACTTTTTCATTCAGCCGGAAGCTAGTAATTAGAATATTAAGAACTGAAAAATAACAGAGGAAAATACTGAAGCTGTTTAAATGTCTGTGCAGTGGACAGACCTCTCTGTTTTTGACTCCTGCAGTGTCACCGCGACTGCTAAGGAAAGCCGGTCGTCCCAAAATGCGAGCGGTCGCCCTCACTCCGCTGGGAGGGGCCGTCCCCGAGGACCACGAGGTGCTGCCCACCCTGCAGACAGAGGTGTGGAGCTGGGGCCACGGCGAGCATGGACAGCTGGGACACGGAGACAACCTGGCCAGGTTGGACACACCTGTCACAGTAATAACAGGATGTCTGGACCATAAAGGCAAATGTTCAAGGTCATAAAAAAAAAAAAAAAAAATCAAGCCACTTCACCACCAGTCTTTATCATTATTATTTTGGGGGTTTAACACCGATTTACATTGTTAACTTTGAAAATAAAAACTCATTGACCAGCTTTCAGTAAACACACGAGTACAGATTAGAGCCTATCCAATATATAAGCCAATATTAGCTATTCGCCAATATGTCAGTTTTGGCCGTTTCCAATAAATTAAAGTAAAAAGGTAAATAAAGAAACGGGTTTGATGTTGCATAGTTTGCCCTTTAGTGGACACTTTGCAACACGTGGTTTGAACGCCACAAACAACAAGCAGCTGTTGTGAGGAGTCGTGCCAAATGAATAATCCAGGGCTTGTGACAATGAAAAGAAAAATTGTTTTTAAACTGTGTTGTCAAGTTATGGTAATAAAAACTCACATCTAAACCTAGCAAATGTATTTGTTTAACAGAAAATATCGGCTGATATATCCAGTTGTTTGATCACCAAGTATCTGTCTCAAAAATATCAGTTGTCCTCTGATACAAAATTTTTAGGCTGGACATTTTTTGTTTGCTGTTGTCTTGACAGTAAACTCACGTCTGTGTTTACATAGCATGTCATTAACTCTGATATAAACGGCTGCTCTCTGACCAGCAGTGTGTTGTGTGTCTTTGCAGACTCCAGCCGCTCTGCATCAAGAGTCTGAACAACAAGGAGGTGGTGCGGGTGGCGGCCGGCGCTCACCATTCCCTCGCTCTGACGGCTCAGTCTCAGGTTGGTCATTGAATCGAAGTAGAAACTATATTTTAAAAGGATGAGCAGTTCTACATCAACAGGGGTTTTTTTTGTTTTTGTTTTGACATTAAAAGGACAAAAGCATAGATCAGAAATGTCTTGATCATGCAAAACTAAGAAGTGGATATATATCAATAACCCTGACGCAACAGTGACCAATCAGGATCCAGAAATAAGCATGAAAATAAACCTGCTGTTGGCACAGAGCAGTGACATTAACCCTGTCAAAGCAAGAAAAAGCCCATAAATATTTTGTGTTTTCATTCAGAGACCTCACTCTTGTATGTGTGTGTACTTTATACCTTCCAGGTGTTTTCATGGGGCAGTAACAGCTCTGGTCAGCTGGGACACATGGAGTCACCGAGCACCGTCCCCCGCCTCGCCAAGGTCAGGAGACCACCACTCTTTTCCCGTTCATGCACATCAATCGTGTAAGTTGGTGTCTTTCAACATCTGCTTTCCTCATCCAGCTGTCAGAGGGGATCCGAGTGTGGGACGTGAGCGCGGGAGAGAGGCACACACTCCTGCTCGCAGACGGAGACTGCATCCAGCCCATCATTTACTACAGCGGGCAGCAGGTGAAGGAGGGCGAGGAGGAGGGGGGTAATGAGAAGGAGCTGCATCAGCAGGGAGGAGGAGAGGAGGAAGAGGAGGAGCAGGCGGGGGGCTACACCCAGCAGCCTGTTCTGCTGCCCTTCTGTATGAATGTACGTAGTTTAATGCTACAGGTTCTTGCTTTTAGCTCAGCACTTAGCTTCAGGTTGTGTGTTGGTACGAGTGTGAATGTGCGTTTCTTGTGTTTTTCCCAGCTTGGTTATGTGAGCAGTGTGTTCGCGGGTGGGCGGCGGTGCGTGGCAGTCTCTGACAGGAATGTGATGGGCTTCATCGCCAGCCTCCACGAGCTCGCGTCAGCTGAGAGGAGGTTTTACTGCAAGCTGTGTAACATCAAGTCTCAGATCTTACGCCCTCTGCTGGAGCTGGGTAAGAAGGACACATCAGGAAGACGAAGGTTTTCCCAAAGTTTAAAAAAAGTTTTCAGCAGCCTTGATTTTCTTCTTTTCCTATCCCATCCTTCTCCAGAGTCTCTGAGCTCGGCCCTCGGGCAGGTCATCTTCGGCCTCCTGCAGACACTGGCGAACAGGTTTGGCCGGCTGTGTCACCTGACTGGGCAGCACGCCACCAGCCTCACTGCTAGCCTGCGGCGTTGTCGTGAGGTCAAAAGCCTTCTCATCTTGGAGCACACCAGTATTTTCCTCGACTGTTACAATGAGTACGTGTTCAAAAACAAAACACAACTTGAAACATTTGCTAAGAGTTTAAGTCCTTAACGCTTTTAGCTTTTGTGTGTATGTATGAAGTTACTGCAGCGCCGTCGGAAACTTCCAGGTGATGGGAGGCTTCCAGGCTCTGACCAAACCATCCATGTGAGTGCACACAAACAATTTTCTACATTAACTCCACATGTTTAAAAAAAGAAAAATTAAAAAGTGAATCTTTTATGATAAATCGGTGGTGATTTTCTCGTAGAGACTTGTTTGGGAAAGGTCCGGAGCTGCTCCAGAAGCTGTCAGAGTGCGGCGAGGAGAACCTCACCACGGCCGACCTCCTGGTGGTGCTCTTCTACCTCCCTGCACGCCACCTTCACGAATACAGCCGGCTGCTGCTCAAACTGGCCACCTGCTTCGAAGTGGTAGGTGGAAGAAACGCGAGCAGCAGCGCATGTGACCTCAAAGTTTGTATTCTGTTATTTCCTCTTTTTACTAACATCATGTTTCATCTTGTGTTGTCATTTCTACACAGTTTAATCTCCTTGTTTTATAGTAACTTTCATATTTCCTCCTTAATAAATACTGGAATACAGGAAATTATTTGTATACTTACAAAATATATAAAGATGTTTTTTTGAAATAATTTTAGATTTTTGGCCTAAATTAACTACTTTTTTGTTTGTTTGTTTTTGGGGTTTTTTAGTGTTCCACTGAGTACCAGAAGCTTCAGGACAGCTGCTCCAAGTTTGAAGCTTCGGTCTTGCAACTGAAGCGAAAAAGGAAAGAGGCCGACTACACTGTTCACTTCTGGAAGATCTTTCCTGGAAAAATGACGGTAAACTCTCTGTCCTCATTTTCTGTATCATTGCTCGCACCAAGCCTTCCACGTTCAGTCCCAAGGTGTAATGTGATGCTCCATAATGCCGATTGGCATCCTTGTTTGTCGTCAGGACTCTCTGCGGAAGCCTTACCGGCGGCTGATCTGCGAGAGCAGCAACAAAGGTCTGACCCTGCAGAATGCCGGCAGGTTCTCCGTCAACTGGTTCATCCTGTTCAACGATGTCTTGGTCCACGCACAGGTTAGACCCACACAGACACACGCGCTCACACTGAACGCTCCCGTCACTTCTTCGCCTCTTTCACCTTTATGAAGCCATCATATTTCAAACACTGTAATTTGGTGTGTTTCAAGCGTTTGTGTGTGCTTGCCTCCGTGCTGTCAGGGCGTGGCGCCTTGTAAAAATCTTGTAAGTATGCGGCCAGCAGCAAAACTCAGCATAGCGACCCAACTCACCCTGTCTCCCACCTCCTCCTCCTCCTTGTTTTGTGTGTGTGTGTGTTTGTGTGTGCGCGCGCTTTGGGGTTTTTTGTTTTTCTTGTGGGGGGACCCTGTGTGATAACATGTGGTCCTGTTGGACACACTTACTAAGGTGGACCCCACCCCCCAAATATCTGAATGAGTTTATGTTAGTGATGCACCTGTGCTACAACAAATATCAGTAATACTTTGTAAACGACCTGCAACTGAGGGTTTAATTCAACTGTAATTAAAAGATATTTTGCTGTATTTTACTTGAAATTACAATTTAATGATATTTACCTACAAACACTTAAAGGTACGCTAGGATAGGGGGTAATAAGTCAGGTTTTTACAGGAAACAACGAGATAATTATACTGATTATATATAAAATGATTATACCAATAGTTATAAAATATTTTTTAAGCATATTAATAAGTTCCAACACTTTACAACCATTTAAAATCAGACTGAATAATTTGGGTAATACTGTTTTGGGTTTTTTTTGGGTTTTTTTGTTTTTTTTGTTTGTTTGTTTTTTCTTCTTCTTCTTCTTCGTCCGCCCTGTTCATTGCGCACAGAGATTTCTCCAGAATTTCCAGATTCTCTGAATATCCTGATGATTTTCTTTACTGTAGATGTGAGATGGTCATAGTATCTGCAATTTTACATTGAGGAGCATTGTTCTGAAATTATTTCACAATTCAGACAAGCATTTCTTTCGCAGATTGGTGAAACTCTCCCCACTTTAACTTCTGAGGTGCTGTCTTTCTAAGATGCTCTCTTCTTACCCAGTCTGCCAATTAACCTAATTAAAAAGCAAAATATTCCTCCAACTGTTTTTAATTATAATTTTAATTTTTTTTAAGTACCGCTTACTTTTTCAGCCTTTTGTTTCTGTCCCACCTTTCTTGAGACTTGTTGCTGCCATCAAACTCAAAATGAGCTAATATTTTTCATGAAACAGTCAAATGACTTCAAATTAGTTCAAACATTTGATATATTTTCTATATTCTAATGTGAGTAATAATGTGAATAGCAAATCATTTCTTTCTTTTTTTTCTTCTTCTTTTGGTGGGGGGGGTTGCGATAAAGTTGGTTGCATGAGCTCAGTGGAAGGCAGCTATGTTCTCTCTGCTTACAAACATTTACGTGCATGCACGGAAAGACAAAGGAGGAAATTTTGTACTAAAAAATTTAAAGAACTTTTTGAAACGCACACGTGTTTACAGCGGTTTGCCTCGTGTTTCGCACTCGTTGAGACAATATCAGAACCTGTGGGTGCATTGCTACCTAAACTACATGAATATGTCCACTAATGCCCAGCCTCCGTCCCCTCCTCTGCCCTTCGCCTGCTCCCCACCTGTGGGATTCTGCTTGGAAAGATGAACAGACAGTAACCAAGGCTCTTTTAAATCTGCTCTGACACACTTCTGTTTGTCTTCCTCATTGGAGTCTAAAATCTTTCATGTTAAGTTCTCCTTTCCCGGTAAAGGCTTGGTTTCTGCTGTTGACTGAAAGCACAAATCCGTTTCCATTTAAAGTGTTAAAAAACCAACAGTTCCTGGTTCACTTCTCCACAGCAGTTTCCTTTCCCCTCTCCTTGCTTGTTTTCCTTTTTCATTCTGTTTAATATTCTTCTTTATTCCTCTTCATTATCTCTAATGTGATTGTTGTGTGCATCTCGATTCCCCTCCTCGCTCTCTGACTGGCGCCTCCCTTGAATCATCCTCGTCTTCTCAGTGTTTTAAAAAGCCAGAAATGCACAAACAAGTTTGACCATTTTAACGCCTTCAGCAGCAGCTGTTAGCAGGACGGTCAAAGTGGTGTCTGAAAGCAGAAGACCCGAGTGAGAAGCCAAAAAAAAAAAAGGATTAACTTCCTTCCTTAAAGACGTGAGAACGACTGCTTTAGTCTTATGTTTAATCTTGGGTTTCTATTTTAAGCTTAAACATGTTTTTATGCAAGCCTGAAATACAGATAGTTGATTTTTACTATTCTTTAAAAAGAATAAACTCTCTCTGCTGTTATTCTCATAACAGTGGATCCAGAAGTAGAATTGTAGCCTTATAATCATCGTATTCTCATAAAAAGCGGGATTATGATGCCTGATGTTACCAGTACAGTCTGAAACAGAGTTACTGTAGTGGCGGTCATTAAAAAATGACAATAACAATAAGGAAAGGGTAAAAAAAAAAAATAATGGTGTTTAAAGCAAGCAATGGTTTACAGATATAAAAATGTGGACTTGTTGTCGTTCCCAGTTTGCTTGTTCTCCTTTAAGCGTCCCGGTTGTTGGTGAAGTCTGTCGATCACCTGATGTGCTCATTTGTAGTGGTTGGGTTCATGTCGCTGTCTCTCTCACTCACCGTCAGTGGTTATATTCTCTTTGATGCCTTCTCTTCTTGTCTCTCTTTTCCATTTTATCTTGTTATCCTCCCGACATCATTTTTTCTCCCCCAGTTCTCCACCCATCACATCTTCCCTTTGGCCACGCTGTGGGTGGAGCCAATCCCAGAGGAGGACACGGGCCTGTAAGTTTGCACCTTTTCTATGATAATTGAAGGAATTTCACAGGGAGCTTTTGGAGTCGTTATTACACAAACCTTATCTTTGTAATTATATTTACAGTTCTTTGCAGAAGTTTTGAGCCAGGAAACTATGTTGCTAAGAAAATAGGAAATGGGTGCACTGAAAATACATGGAAATAAAATAGGCAAAAACAGAGTTTGGACAATTGTAACGAGCTTGAAAGTCAATATTTGGTGTGACCACCTTTATTCTTCAACACAGCCTGAACTCTCCTAGTCAAACCATGTCCAAGTCTCCACTCTTATTTACATTTAAAAAAGAAAAGGATCATACTTAGTTTTTAACTTTCTCTTTAAAGAGCCTTACATAAGAACTGGATTGAAAAGCAGTGATAACAGGTCTGATGGAGTGATGAATACAGATTTGACATTTTGGGGTTCAGATTATCGTCAGTATGTAGGGAGCAGGTTAGCAGAGAGGTACAACGGTAAGTGTCTGTAAAATACAGTAGAGGCTCTGTCATGGTTTGGAGCTGCATTTCAGTCAGTGGTGTTGGAGATTTTGTTAATTAATGAATTATGAACTCAAAAAGTACCATCAGACTTTGACCCACCTTGCAATACCATCTGGAAAGCATTTGATTGGCAACAGTTTAATTTTTCAACATGACAATGACCCCAAACACACTTCCAATAAAGTAAAAGCATACCTGGAAATAAAAACACACAGTGGAGCACTATCAGCCATGGCCTCCCCAGAGCCCGGACCTCAACATTATTGAAGCAGTCTGGGATCATGTTGACAGAGAACAGAACAAAAGACTTCAAGACTTTTGCACAGCACTGTATTATATTTATGCAACTATAATTGCACGGGCACATGAAGCAGAGATACTATTCCATTGTTCCTGGGAAATACTTGAATGTTTACATTTTGCTCAGGGACCCCTTGGTAACTCATCATCAGCAGTGAGGGCTGGATCTGACTGAGAAACAGAGGGGCATTGCATGTTCATCATAAAGCATATTCTTCTTTATCATGCTTTTATACCATAATAGGAACCATCATTTACAAAATGAACCTCATGAATTATTCACTAAGATTTGAAACTAGTGACTTGGAGCATAATATGGAAAGTGTTTACTGAGATTTAATTCAGGGGAGAAGTAGGGTTGTTTTGTCATAACTTGTAAATATCCATGTCTTGATCTTTCCTCACTGTTGCATCTGTGTAGTTTTTATGTCGTGGTAAAACAAAGGGTATCTGTGCGTGTAGGTATGGGTTAAAGGTGATCACTCCTGAGGAGACGCTCACCCTGCTCGCCTCGTCTCCCATGGAGAAGGTAACTCTTTAAAAGCTGATGTTTACCTTTTTAAAAACTCAATTTCTATTTCTGAACTGGGCTGTTTGTTCATTCTTAGACCAAGTGGCTTCGCTCCATCAACCAGGCAGTGGACCAGGCCCTGAGCGGAAAGGGACAGGATGTGGCGTCAGGCAGCTCGGTGCAGAAGTTGGAGCCTCCCATCTCCAGAACAGCTTCGTACACGTTTTATAAGGAAGGGCGACTGAAGGATGCGACATATGAGGGTCGCTGGCTGTCTGGAAAGCCCAACGGCAGGTTGGATGTTCACACTGTTGCATTTACACTTAGATAATTTTACTTATATCAAAGTCAAGTCAAAGTCAAAGTCAAAGTCAACTTTATTGTCAATTCTGCCACATGTACAGGACATACAGAGAATAGAAACTTCGTTACTCTCAATCCCTAGATAAAATAGAAAATGAACATTTAAATATAAGAGTGATTAAAAATGCAAGTAAAATATTTTAAAGTAAAAAAAAAATTAAATAAAATTAAATAATATAATACAATTTTACATATAACAAGAAAGCTATACAATATACAATATAAGGGTAAATGACATTGAGTGCAAACCAGGCAGAGTAGTGCAAATAGGCAAATAGTGCAAATGGAGATATAGTAATGTACGGTAAGAGATAGTGTAACAACAAAGTCTTATGAGGTAATGGCAGTCCAATGCTCCACAAAGTGACTGGTAACTGGTGCAGGCCAGTGAGTGAGTCAGAGAGTGTGTGTGTGTGAGTGTGTGTGACAGAGTTCAGTGAGACCGTGGAGGAGAGAGGGGAGAGGGGGCAGAATCGGGAGGGAGTTAAGCTTCCTGACAGCCTGATGGATGAAGCTGTCCTTCAGCCTGCTGGTCCTGGCCTGGAGACTCCGCAGTCTCCTCCCCGACGGCAGCAGCTTGAAGAAGCTTTGCATTGGGTGCGTGGGATCAGCCGCTATGCAAAGGGCTTTTTTAGTGAGACGGGTGCTGTAAATGTCCTGGAGGGAGGGGAGAGAGACACCAATGATCCTCTCTGCAGCTCTCACTATGCGTTGGAGGGTTCTATGACAGGACGCATTGCAGGCTCCAAACCACACAGTGATGCAGCTCGACAGGATGCTCTCGATGGTGCCTCTGTAGAAAGTGTGCATGATGGGGGCTGGTGCTCCTGCTCTTCTTAGTTTGCGGAGAAAGAAGAGACGCTGCTGTGATTTCTTGGCCAGTGCTGTGGTGTTGTACGTCCAGGAGAGATCCTCTGTGATGTGCACACCCAAGAACTTGGTGCTGCTCACTCTCTCCACAGACGCTCCGTCAATGGTCAGAGGAGCATGTTGGGTGTGCATTCTCCTGAAGTCCACAACAATCTCCTTTGTCTTCTCCACATTCAGAGAGAGATTGTTGTCAGCACACCACGTGGCCAGGCGTTATATGTTGAGAAATTGGAAAGTGTTTTTTTTTGTTTTGTTTTGTTTGTTTCCCCAGAGGTGTTTTGAAATGGTCTGATGGGAGAATATATACTGGGGCATTCAAGAATGGACTAGAAGATGGGTGAGTGCTGGAGCCTAAAATCTCCTAGTTGTTTATGGTAATTGTTCAATTTGTGTGTGGGTGTGTAAGCCTGAGAGCGTGATTTATGACCTTTTGTTTATGCAGCTTTGGTGAGTTTGTGGCCCCCAATAAGACGCTGAACAAGAACGACCACTATCAAGGTTACTGGAAGGATGGCAAGATGCACGGCCTGGGGACATACAGGTGAGCAGCATGAAAATTTATTATTTTCAGCAGCATGCCCTTTATTATAATTACTATTATTATGATTACGATGATGTTTGGCTAGATTTAATGTACAATTCTGAGTTCATTTTGGATTTCTAATCCACACATGGTCTAACATATACATAAATGCTCAAGTATACAGGGAGTGCAGAATTATTAGGCAAATGAGTATTTTGTCCACATCATCCTCTTCATGCATGTTGTCTTACTCCAAGCTGTATAGGCTCGAAAGCCTACTACCAATTAAGCATATTAGGTGATGTGCATCTCTGTAATGAGAAGGGGTGTGGTCTAATGACATCAACACCCTATATCAGGTGTGCATAATTATTAGGCAACGTCCTTTCCTTTGGTAAAATGGGTCAAAAGAAGGACTTGACAGGCTCAGAAAAGTCAAAAATAGTGAGATATCTTGCAGAGGGATGCAGCAGTCTCAAAATTGCAAAGCTTCTGAAGCGTGATCATCGAACAATCAAGCGTTTCATTCAAAATAGTCAACAGGGTCGCAAGAAGCGTGTGGAAAAACCAAGGCGCAAAATAACTGCCCATGAACTGAGAAAAGTCAAGCGTGCAGCTGCCAAGATGCCACTTGCCACCAGTTTGGCCATATTTCAGAGCTGCAACATCACTGGAGTGCCCAAAAGCACAAGGTGTGCAATACTCAGAGACATGGCCAAGGTAAGAAAGGCTGAAAGACGACCACCACTGAACAAGACACACAAGCTGAAACGTCAAGACTGGGCCAAGAAATATCTCGAGACTGATTTTTCTAAGGTTTTATGGACTGATGAAATGAGAGTGAGTCTTGATGGGCCAGATGGATGGGCCCGTGGCTGGATTGGTAAAGGGCAGAGAGCTCCAGTCCGACTCAGACGCCAGCAAGGTGGAGGTGGCGTACTGGTTTGGGCTGGTATCATCAAAGATGAGCTTGTGGGGCCTTTTCGGGTTGAGGATGGAGTCAAGCTCAACTCCCAGTCCTACTGCCAGTTTCTGGAAGACACCTTCTTCAAGCAGTGGTACAGGAAGAAGTCTGCATCCTTCAAGAAAAACATGATTTTCATGCAGGACAATGCTCCATCACACGCGTCCAAGTAGTCCACAGCGTGGCTGGCAAGAAAGGGTATAAAAGAAGAAAAACTAATGACATGGCCACCTTGTTCACCTGATCTGAACCCCATTGAGAACCTGTGGTCCATCATCAAATGTGAGATTTACAAGGAGGGAAAACAGTACACCTCTCTGAACAGTGTCTGGGAGGCTGTGGTTGCTGCTGCACGCAATGTTGATGGTGAACAGATCAAAACACTGACAAAATCCATGGATGGCAGGCTTTTGAGTGTCCTTGCAAAGAAAGGTGGCTATATTGGTCGCTGATTCGTCTTTGTTTTGTTTTTGAATGTCAGAAATGTATATTTGTGAATGTGGAGATGTTATATTGGTTTCACTGGTAAAAATAAACAATTGAAATGGGTATATATTTGTTTTTTGTTAAGTTGCCTAATAATTATGCACAGTAATAGTCACCTGCACACACAGATATTCCCCTAAAATAGCTAAAACTAAAAACAAACTAAAAACTACTTCCAAAAACATTCAGCTTTGATATTAATGAGTTTTTTGGGTTCATTGAGAACATGGTTGTTGTTCAATAATAACATTATTCCTCAAAAATACAACTTGCCTAATAATTCTGCACTCCCTGTATACATGCATTCACTTACAATGCTTTAACCTAATAAGGCTAAGACCTATTAACTTCTCATTAGTGATTATGATTGACTACAACTGGTAGTTTCTCTATACGTTTGCCTCATTAGTTTGACCAATTCTCAAAACAATGTGGAAGTCACCAGCATCACTGTCCACAGCGAAGAACATCACCATGGACTGAGAGGGTGTTGATCAAAAAAGAAAATGCCCACATTAACGAGCCAAATGCCTTCTAGAAAAATGTTTTATGGTCAGACGACACAAAGATTTAACTTTTTGACCACAATGACAAGACTCATGTTTGGAGGAGTAAAGGTGAGGCTTTCAAACCTAAGAGCACTGTGCCACCTGTCAAACATGGTGGGGATATCATCATGCTCTGGGGCTGTATTGCTGCCAGTATTACTGGTATCAGTGGTACTGGTATATTGCACAAAGGGGAAGGAATACCTCCAAATTCTTCAACTCCATCTCAAATCATCAGCTAGACTGTTGAAACTTGGACAAGTTGTTATTCCAACAGGACAATGATCCCAAACACACATCAAACCTGGTTTTATTAAATGGACAAAGCATGCTAGCATTAAGCTTCTGGAATGGTGTTCCCAAAGCCCCAACCCATGAAAATTTGTGGACAATGCTTAAAAGCCGGATCCATGCCAAGGAACCAAACAATGAAATGTTGATTGCTACAAAACGTGTCTGGTCGAGGTGCAGTGTATATATATTTGACCCTGTGTGTGCTTTCTTTCTTGTGAAGATGAGCTAACTATCAGCAACCGTATTTAAACATACTTATAACAGTTTTGAGGGAGATTTCTCATTAGCAAATGTTGTCACCTGATAAAAGAAGTTCTTCTTGCTTGCTTTCCTTAAAATCAGAGACGACATAGGAGGCATTTTAGCAGTGAAATTTCTCAATAAAAGAAGAGATTGAGGTTCAGTCATAGATAAAACAGCTGTGTTGTAAGAGAGCACCCCTCCTCTATCTGACTGCAGGTATGCCAGCGGTGAAGTTTATGACGGGTCCTTTCAGGAGGGCGTGCGGCACGGTCACGGCATGCTGCGCAGTGGCAAGCTGAACACCTCGTCCCCCAGCGTCTTCATTGGTCAGTGGCTGCAGGACAAGAAGACCGGCTATGGAGTGTTTGACGATATCACCAAGTACGCTCATTCCCACACTCAGACAGTTCTTTTGCCTATAAATTTACTGGCAGCTTTCTGATATTACACATATGAAGGGATAAACAGGCTGCTGTCTGTTTGCTTTCCAGAGGAGAGAAGTACATGGGCATGTGGCAGGACCACCAGCGGCAGGGCACCGGAGTGGTGGTCACCCAGTTTGGCCTGTACTATGAAGGAGCTTTTAAAGACAACAAGATGATGGTGAGCAGCTCAGAGGTTTTATCCCCAGTTGTCTCAGTGTGTCACAACAGCAGACGTTCTTCAGTTTTCATGTTTTTTCAAAGCACATCTGTCATTCGGCGTATGACATTAATCTGTGTATTTTCCTGTTATTTTTGCCGTCTCACAAGCAAAACTATTCATAACAACATTTTTAAGCTAAAGTAAATTAAACCCTGCTTAAAAATATTTTTTTCCACAGTTCTGGTGATTTTCCTTTTGATGGAGGGACAAAATCAATTTTTTCATATTCAGGAAAAACCCTGAAGTAGAACAATTTAAATCATTCATAAATCATAAAGTAGTATAATATTCAGTCATTTTTGCAAAGATTTATTCTATTCTTTTATTCATTTTCCTTCAAATATATGTAGATGATGTAAGTACCAGAGCTGCGTTACGTTTTTTTTTTTTTTTTTTTTTTTTTTTTTTTTTTTTGGTAATGTTTGTGTGTTCTTGTAGCAAACACTATAACAGCAGCTCTAGGGCTGGGCGATATGGCCCAAAATCCATATTGCGGTATAATTTGAAGCACGTGCGGTAACGATATATATCACGATATATTGTTCTGTATAATGTATTTTCAAGGCGCACTTGAAATCCTTTAATTTTCTCAAATCGAGAGTGTGCCTTATGTATGAATTCTGGTTGTGCTTACTGACCTCAAACCGATTTGGGCGTGCAGAAATCTGTTAAAAAATGTTTTAGTACAACTTTGGTAAGCCGCACTGCTTAATGGATACTATACACGGGCCAAACTTCAGTCAGGAGAACAACTGAGATTTTTCATCCACAATACAAGGTTAGTTTTTAATATACTGCAACAACATGGGAATAGAGCAGCTGCGAGAGAATTCAACATTAATGAATCAATGGTAGGGAAGTAGAGGAAGCGCAGGGTGATCGTGGCTCAAGAGTGTGGAGTTCGCCTTGTAATCGGAAGGTTGCCGGTTCGAGCCCCGGCTCGGACAGTCTCGGTCGTTGTGTCCTTGGGCAAGAAGGGCCGATGGCGCAATATTGCCTCCACCAGTGTGTGAATGCGAGAGTGAATGAATAGTGGCATTGTAAAGCGCTTTGGGTGCTTTGAAAAGCGCTATATAAATCCAATCTATTATTATTATTATTATTATTATTATTATTATTATTATTATTATTATGGCAGCCTCGCTTCTGTCAGTCTACCCCAGGGCAGCTGTGGCTACAACTGTAGCTTGCCTCCACCAGTGTGTGAATGGGTGGATGACGGGATGTGTAAAGCGCTTTGGGGTCCCTAGGGGGGACCAGTAAAAGCGCTATACAAATACAGGCCTTTTACCATTTACCATTTTGGCTTTCCCCATATTTTAAAAGTGCTTCATCTCTTTGCTATGACTGTCGGCATAATTTGCAGACGATAATGGTTGTAGCCGCTGCGATGCTTTCGACCAAAATAGGCGCAGCTTGATGACATCATCAACATGCGCTATCGCGGTAGAACGGTATAGTCAAAATCTCTATCGTTGGCCAAATTTATATCGTTTCTTTCGTATATCGTTTATATCGCCCACCCCTAAGCAGCTCCGTCAGTTTCAGCAAAAACTGAAATAAATTAACATTTTTAGTGCGCTGATTGTCCGGGTTCACATATCATTATATAAATATGCATATATATATATATATATATATATATATATATATATATATATATATATATATATATATATATATATATATATATAATGATATGTACACATAATAAATGTGTGTTTAAAATGGGAGATGATGACTCTTTCAGGGCACTGGTGTCCTTCTGTCAGAGGACGACACGACGTACGAGGGCGAATTCTCAGACGACTGGACCCTCAGTGGAAAGGTAACTAAATATGAATACTTTTAATTTTTTCTTCTAAATCTAATACCGAGTGCAAGTACTTGTTATTAAATGTCCTGGCTCTCCCTCAGGGCGTGCTGACCATGCCCAATGGTGACTACCTGGAGGGCTCCTTCAATGGCGAATGGGGCTCTGGTCTCAAAGTGACAGGCTCCTACTTTAAACCACACCTGTTCGACACCGACAAGGACAAGACCCAAGCCATGTAAGCTCATGAGTGGTCTCATGTTTGTTAAAGCAAACTTTAATTTGTCTGTATATACTTTATATTGTTTGTTGATGCGGCAGGAAGCTGGGTCATCTGTGTGTGTGCGCCGAGGATAAGTGGCCGGCGGTTTTCGAGGAGTGTTGGAGTCAGCTGGGCTGTGAGGCTCCGGGCCGAGGGGAGCCCGAAAAGGCCTGGGAGAACATTGCTGTTGCCCTCACCACCAGCCGGCGACACATCCTGGACAGGTACCACCTGACGCCTTCTTATTGGTCATAAAACTTCCCGTTGAAGTAAAAACATCTCGAATCTAAGTCTGTGAAGGTTCTCAGTCATCCAGGTCATCGTAGTTAAAGGAGCTTGCAAAGAAAAGCGTCTGGACTTCTTTAAGTTACTTGAAGACGTTTCACCTCTCATCCGAGAAGCTTCTTCAGTTCAAAGGTCAAATGGTGGAGAGTCCCAGATATAAACCTAGTGGGAGTATCCCCCCGCAGAGGGACAAAAGGACCGCCTGATGATCCTCTAATCGCCTGAGCCAAGGTGTGAAACTGGGTGTGGGTCCCAATCAGCCAGGGTTTCGGGTGAGCTCATTGTGAAACCTGGCCCCACCTTATCATGCGAATTCCTGAGGTCAGATGGCCCAGGATGTGAGTGGGCGTTAAGGCGTCTGGGGAGGGAACTCAAAACTGGATTATAGATGGCAGACAGTTGGTGTCGTAAACCACCGCCTCTGTTCAAAGATGGTCGCTCACAGTGGACATAGATGGCTTCTTTCACTCCTCTTTCAAACCATCTGTCCTCTCTGTCCAAAATGTGAACATTGGCATCCTCAAAAGAGTGTCCTTTATCCTTAAGATGCAGATGGACTGCTGGTGTCGTAAACTGAGACTGCTGAGTCTCAGTTTACGACACCAACTGTCTGCCATCTATAATCCAGTTTTGAGATCCCTTCCCAGACGCCTTAACGCCCACTCACATCCTGGGCCATCTGATCTCAGGAATTTGCATGATTAGGTGGGGCCAGGTTTCACAATGAGCTCACCCGAAACTCTGGCTGATTGGGACCCACACCCAGTTTCACACCTTGGCTCAGGCGATTAGAGGATCATCAGGGGGTTCTTTTGTCCCTCTGTGGGGGGGATACTCCCACTAGGTTTATATCTGGGACTCTCCACCATTTGACCTTAGAACTGAAGAAGCTTCTCGGATGAGAGGTGAAACGTCTTCAAGTAACTTAAAGAAGTCCAGATCTCGAATCTAAGATTCCCAATGTTTGTGCATCCCAGTCCGGAGGTTTTGTCTCGATCTCACAACAAAATGCTGGAGAGTCTGGAAGTCATCCCGCAGCACGTAGGGCCGATCACCATGGACAGATACAACGCCATCCGCCTCTACCTAATCAAGGTGGGTTCACCGAGTCGACGAAGTAAAAGTACCGGTGGCAATAACAACTGCTGATATACTAACCTGCAAACAGGTTTTTAGAGTATATTGGAGCTCTTTAACTGGCTGCAACTAATGATTATTGTGCTGATTGATTTTTTTTTTTTTTTTCTTTTTTTTTTTCTTGATTAGAGCATTCACTGACTGGTTTGTAATAATTCAAACAATCATGAGAAATACGACCATAGCAACATAAAACTGAAAGTCCTAAATGAATAAGTCTACACATATACTTTTAACAGCTAAAGCTCAAAATCATTAACGCTGAATAAAAATGAATGGGCAGCAAATTCTGGTCGTCTTGTTTACCTGATCAGAGTGTTGCAGAGCATTAAAGGAAGTGTTATCGATGAGACCCCTGAGCAGGCACAGCATTAACAAAATGATCCTTTGTCCTCCAGGCGTGTGACACTCCGCTGCACCCTCTGGGTCGGCTGCTGGAGACCCTGGTGGCGGTCTACAGGATGACCTACGTGGGTGTTGGCGCCAACCGTCGGCTCCTGCATCAGGCCGTCAGCGAGATTAAATCTTACCTCAACCGCATCTTCCTGATTGTCAGGTAGTCACTGTGAATGGATCCAATGTCCTTCATGTCTGCATAACAGCCAAGATAGCCTCATAATGTCCTCAGGCTGTCATTAATGCGGAGAGGAGGGGGAAACTGTGAGATGAGCTTATTGATTTCAAAGGCAAATAAACATTTCTCTACATGACTCTACACGATTTTATTGTATGTTTTTCTTTGCTTTGGTTCAGATTTTTATTCCCAGACCTGCCAGAAGAGGGCGGTGTAATCCCAGAGCCGACCACCGACCTGCAGGAGAAGAATGAGCCCAATTCCACTGATGCCCTGCCAGAGTCTCCCAAACCTGCGTAAGGATGGATCCACGTCCCGCTGCTGCCATATCTCTGGTGAGCGGGCTCTGGTTATTAACGACTTCCTCCGTGTGTTTGTGTTCCAGCCGCGTGGTGAGCAGCTCAGCTCTGCTGCTTCCTGTCCTCCTGCCCCGTCTCTACCCGCCGCTCTTCACCCTCTACGCCCTGGACAAGGAGAGAGAGGACGACGTGTACTGGGAGTGCGTCCTGCGCCTCAACAAGCAGCCCGACCTCGCCCTGCTCGCCTTCCTGGGCGTCCAGCAGTACGTCAGAGCTGAACATGCGGTTGTAGAAGAGTTTGTTTTTATTTTATGCAGATCCATAAATACTACTACTTCTTCTTCTTCTGTTTTCCTCCTGTCAGAAAGTTTTGGCCCGTTTCCATCCCAGCATCTTTGCCTGCGCCTGGCGAGAAGCAACAGGTATCATTTTGTTCATATTTTCCAAAACTAGCTCAGATGTTTTGGGGCTGTGCTGACATTGATTGTGTTTGTTAATTTCTTTTAACTTGTTTTGTTTTGGATTTTTTTTCTTTTTACTTAATCTTAATCTTAAGTTAAATATTTGCTAATTTACACATGACACTGTTAAAGACAATTCATCTCAAAGGTAAAAGATCCTGTTTAGGTCATTTTTATGATGGGTTTAAATTGGTAGTGATCCCTCAGTTCAGTCTTTTAAGTCTCCTTACTGTTGTTAAGAATTTTATTTCTGTAGTACTTTTTTAAAAACAAAGGGGGTGAGGGGATGTTGTTTGCATCCATTATTGTTATAAAGATGTAAAGCGTGTTTGTTCTGCTGTGCGACTTGTCCAGGTCATCTCCAGCACCAAAGACGCCTGCTTTGCTTCTGCAGTGGAAACACTACAGCAGATCAGGTACGGCTCCATTCAACGACTTCTAATACTTTTAAAGTAAATACAGCAGAGGGGAGGGGCAGTGGTTGGTTCCTTCATCCTTCATCTAGAAGTCCTCTTTTCTTTTGCAGCACAACTTTCACGCCATCAGACAAGCTGCAGGTGATCCAGCTTACTTTCGAGGAGATCACACAGGAGGTCCAGGCGCTTCTGAAGCAGGACTTCCTGTGGTCCATGGACGACCTCTTCCCTGTCTTCCTCTATGTAGTACTACGAGCGCGGTGAGCATTGAACCACAAAAAAAGCACAGTAATGCACACATTTACAGAAATAAATGGCGATAATGAGGTGTGGGCAGAAACACAAGCAGTGGAGAATGGCTTAAAAAAAACTGCAAGGGCTTTTGCTATTTTTGTAAGCATAACCAAAAGTTTTAGGTTTCAGCTTCTTAAATGTGGAGGTTGTTCTACGTGATGGTGGGGAAGGCAATTTTAGTCAATAATACTGCTGTTCAACTTATTCAAAGACCTACACCCATCCCAGCTGCTCTCAAATGACTTGACAGTTGTAGCAGATCAGTGACATGCTTCACAGAACGGAGTTTGCACTGTAAACATGAGAACATGTGCACTCATTGGCCACTTCATTAGGCACACCTGATCAACTGCTCATTAATGCAAATATCTAATCAGCCAGTCGCATGCTTTTAAGTATGGAGACGTGCTCGAGTTCAAACTGAGCATCAGAATAAGGAAGAAGGATCACTTCAGTGATTTTATGTGGCATGGTGGTTATTCTGAGCATTTCAGAAACTGCTGATCTAGATTTTCCCCAACACATATTTTGGTCTCTAGAGGTCTGAAAAAGAAAATAATCCATTGAGCAGCAGTGAAAATGTCTTGCTGATGCCAGACTCCTTCAAACTGATAGTAAAGCAACAGTAACTCAATTAACAACTTGTTACAACCACGTAAGCAGAAGACTACATCGACAGCAGCACAAAACCACACCAGGTGCCACTCCTCTCAGCTACTAACAGGAAACTTTGGCTACAAATCGCTCAGTCTCACCAAAATTGGACAATAGAAGACTGGAAAAACATCATCTGGTCTGATGAGTCTTGGTTTCACCAACATTACAGTCAGAATTTGGCCTTACTGCCTCATATCAATGTGTCAGGACCATAATCTCTAAGCAATGTTTCCAGCACCTTGTTGAATCTATGCCATGAAGAGTGAAAGAAGCTCTGAACCAAGAAGAGGGTCAAACCTTGAACTAGGAAGGTGTACCTAATGACTTTGTGGTATGCGAGTGTGGAGCGTATCCCCATACAGTACACACATACACATGAGAAACAAATGTCTTGGATTGTCTTTTAGCAAAGAGTGAGTCATTTTATATTTGTCAGATAATCCATCATCAAACATGGTCAAGAAATTCAGCTCAGTGGCTGAAATGAGTGAAAATGAGGCAGAGCAGAAGAGCTAGTGGCTACCATTTGCTAGGTCCACATATGGCACCTCACGGTGGACTCTTTTAGCGTCACAGCCTTGGTACAATACGAGAAACTGGACATGACGAGCAACGAGCAGATCTGACTCAAAGGTTGGCTTTTTTTTTTTTTTCTTTCTCTCTTCAGTATCAGGAACCTCGGTTCTGAGGTCAGTCTGATCGAAGACCTGATGGACCCCTGCGTCCAGCACGGAGAACACGGCATCATGTTCACCACCCTCAAGGTAACGCACATGCAGCTCACGCTGCTTTGTCTGCAAGCGTTTCAAAACTTTTAGATCACTCAGGTATCTCTCCCCCCTGCAGGCCTGCTACTACCAGATCCAGCATGAGAAGGTCACTTAAGACAAGACTGCTGCTACGTCCTCGGTGACCTTCATGCTCCTGCTTTTCCACTCCCCTCCTCTCAGCTCCAGTAGCCGGGCATGAGGATGACTGACAGGGAGGAGGAGGGGTCATAAGAACAGGTCGTCGAATGCTGCTTGGACACATCCCGTCACAGACCCTCCCTCCCTGAAACACTCATCATCCACAGGTGATGAAGGTAGAAATGTGGCCGTGATGACAGACGCGAGCACAGTCACACCATCCATGTTGGTGGAGTTGGGGAATAAAGATGACTGTTATTAAATCACCTTTAGCAGGGAGGGAGTGTAAAGTTTGTCTGTGGGATACCGGACCTCATTTTTTCTCCTTAAAATTTTTAATCTTAAAAAAAAAAAACAGTAAATCTGGAAACATGAATTATTTTCAGTGAAAGCTACATGAAGAGGAAGTAACTCTATAAACTGTGGATTCATAAACTTTATAATCTAAGATGGATGCCTACGGTTAGTGGCTGTTAGGCACTGCAGGGGGGGAGATGGTCCTGAAGGAAGTTTTTTTTTTTTTTTTTTTTTTTTTTGCAAGTAAAACTGACACTTGTTCAAAGTTTCTTTGGAGAGGATTTATCTGGGCGAGCTGACAGCCCATTTTCATACTGTATTTAAAGAAAGAACGTGTTACAGCATCAGTGAATGGACCTGAATCTAAACTGTTGCTTATAAAGATTTTTTTTTATTTCTTCATTTGAAGCGCAAGCTTCAGCCGGATTGTTGACTTGAAAGCGTACTCACACGTCCTCTGAACATAACCTCAGACTATTACATTTAAAATGCGTATCCTTCCTCTGGCCTTTAGTGCATACATTATTAGGTGTCTGTTTTTTGGGGGATATCAGCTGTAGAGATGATCAACTTGTGGTGCTCAAAGCAGCAAAGCAAATGCATTTAAATATCTTGTAAGTAAGACTGAAAAACTTTTTGTTTCACCTCATCTCGCCTCACATCACTGTCACTCACAGCAGCTGCTGACTTGATGAGGATTTAGTTGCTTTTCATGCCATTTAAAAGTGGTATCTAAGGTAAAATCAAAAGCGACTTCACCACCACTTTGGAGTCTTTGGCTCAATTACAGAAGCACATTTGCGATCATGTGGGTCTTTACCTGAACTAATTTTCTGACATATCATCAAAACAGATCCTGAAAAGACTTTCTGGAAAAAGCTTAATTTACTTCCTGCTTCTGCTAACACCAGCATGTTACTGGTTACAGAGCCGTGACTTTAATCGTCTACACAGCAGGTTCTGTTACCATTAACGAGGCTTCAGAAATGAGGTCTAATTTTAGAAATCATGATCTGGGTATTTTAATAAAATGGTGGAACTATTTTCTTTGACCACCTACAGACCAAACAAGCTAACATCAGAGCTCAGCCAAGCGGCTGCCGTCCATGTTTGTCATATGATACTTCTTTCTGCACAGGGATCCATTTCCAGGTGTACTGGGAGCAGTGGTGGTTGGAAGAACGACCATAGTTCCTGTAGTCTAGAAATTGATGAGTTTTCAAGACTTCTTAATGTCTTGAGCACCACAAGGTGTGCAGTGCCACCTGGTTTGTTTTATGTTCATAAGATTAAAGAGAAGACTTATACCTTTAGAGGAAACAATTAAAAAACAACCAGCACTGCAGGCCAGAGGAAAAATGTGTATTTAATGTTTTTTTGTTTGTTTTTTTAAGATGAGCTATTCATTATTCAGTCCACAGAAATGTCTTTTCATTGACAGCGTTTTGCAGGAGGTGTCTTTGGTTTGTATTTCTGAGCCCAGTGTTTGCAGGACAGTCTTACAGCTCTGCAAGGTGGTGGTAGGAAGTGGAAATTTGGCGCTTTTGGAGAACCTGTGTTGCTCTTTATTACAGTCTTATTTATTAGTCTAATAAAAAAAAATAAAATAAAATAACAATTCGAATCTTTAATCTTAGGAGTTGAGGACAAGATGTGGGTTTGTTTGTTTTTTTTTTTTTAAATGTTATTCCCAAAAAAGCTGAAAATTCCTTCTGCTTTTTAGAGATAAAAGTTTTTTTTTTTTTTGTTTTGTTTTGTTTTGTTTTGTTTTTTTACAGTACAATGACAGTGACATTGTACAATTCACTTATGTTGTATTAACGCTACCTGACGGCTTGTTTCCGCTCTTTCTTACCACCTGAGAAGCTTTCTTGTTCATCACTGCTTCATTTTGAGCAACTAGCCATCCACTTCCTCGCTCTGTGTTTACACTTTTTAGCTTTATGCAAATCAGCAGTGTCTGTAACCTTTCCCTAATGTGAAGACATATTTAGCATCTCCTTTGTTCATTTCTTGTTTGAAATGTTTGCAGAAACTCATTTTGCTGGATTGTTTGTAGAAATCGTCCTTTAGCAGTATGCAGAGACGTTTGATTTGTATGCTGCAGGAAGCTGCAAATATCCTGACAGTGTTTCTATTAATCATGTGGAGGCAGGCCACACAGCCAAGGAAGGAAACTAACCACCAGCTAAAGGTCTAAACCTCACTGATCTGCAAAATAATCCATGCAAGCGGTCCAATGTGAATTCTGATTTAATCACAAGAAGGACAGAAATGTGTATTTTGCCTTTTGCGAGTGATGTCTGAGCCGAGAAGCAGGCAGCTTTAACGTTGCTGTTATAGATATAATAGAGTTCAAAGCTTCACACCATCTGCTAATGCTGCCCCCCACCCCCAACCATCAGGCACTGTTGCTTACTTGTGATCTGCGTCACACATGCCACTTTAAAAGGGGATTAAGAGGGGATTCTTTCTTTTGTTGCGGTTCATGCCCTGGTCTGATAGTTTCGACAATAGAAATAGCAGCAGATCAGAGGTAAAGCCGCTGCTCTCGCCCTGCAGGATATTCGAAAATCAAGCAGAAAATTGTTTGTCAGAGGTTGTAAAATTTAAACTTGCTCATGGGAACTTCTTATACTGTTGAACCTAAACTGATATGTGATGATGTTGCTGCTTGTATCTGAGGTGAAGTGTGGTCCTCACACGTGAAGTAAAAATCATTTTATAATCTTCCGTCTGTGTTCATGAGCCCAAATGTGCCCGATCCTCGTGGAAATGAAGCAGTATTGTCTTTTTTTCGAGTTCACCGAGTTCATCCCTAGAATGCATCCTACACACTTTAGCCTTTGGGTTTAACATTTATTTGATGTTTAAGCCAGGCTCTGTTCTTATTTCACTGACTAGAGAAGGCGCCCTCGGGTGTTCTTCAGCATCATCTCTTGTATATTTTATTCAGCTTAAATTTGAAGGCTGACATGATTCACTGCTGCCTATGAAAACAGTTTTTTCTGACAGCGACGCGGCTGACTTTGAAACCAGATTACTGATGTAGTGGTTGTTCACACACTGACTGACTTTATTTAGTCCAGACTGAGTGGAGTGTTTTTGTGCTAAGTGTAAACTGAAGGAAGCGCTGATGTTTTAAACCCTGCAGCTGGTTAACCAACTGCACCAACGGCTGTTTTGTCAACGGGCCCACCTGTGTCTTTTGCACAATGTCAAACGTGTTGTACTTTTAGTTGATGACAAAGGGCAATAAAATCATTTTGGTGGAAATCCACTTAGGTGTTTTGCCTCCATTGTCTGCCTTCCTTCCTTCCTTCGCACCCACTTATCGTGGAGATGTTGCTGCAATCAGGCTACTCGACTCGGCTCCAGTGACTTTTGTGGGAGGTGAATGAATTCTTCTGCAAGACATTTCTGGCTCGAGTTCCTACGAGAGGACCTGGGTGCTGTGGTGGAAAAGCAGCTAGTGATTGAAAACTTGTAAATGAAAATGCTATTCTACAAAGTAACGTTTTCCAAATTTGAGTATATATATATTTTTTTTTTTAATGAAATTTTTAATTAAAATGCAATAATCCAGTTCTCTTATTTAAAATAAAATCATATGGGCTTCCTGTGTGCAAATATAAATAGAAATTTTTTATGTTTTTTGTAAGTTATATCACACTGTACAGTTGAAAGTACTGAAATGGTAATTTTTTATTTATTTTTTTTATTAAATTTGAAAATTTAAAAAATAATCTATATTTAAGTCCCAATGAAAAGCCTGAATCTCATGCTCTTTGTAACGTGTTGATGGGTCAGCCACAGTCAAGCATTCACACACTGTGCATCACTGGCAAACGTTACGTCTGTTGCATACTAGCTCTCATGATTGCTTCTGCAACTTTATCATCTTGTGAGATGGGGTATAAAACTTTGTGAAGAATTCATGATTAATAAAAAAAAAAAAAAGCTCTCCTGTTACAGGCACCACAGGCTGCTAAAATGTAAACTTCTTTTCTTTTTGCTAAACTTGGCAACGTATTTATTTTCACATACATGTGAATGTTAAAAGTAACCCAGCAAAAATTTGGATACTGTATTGGAATAATAATAACGATAGTCATGTTCCACATCAAATATATAACATTTCATTGAATCTACATTTTATTTGTATTTTTTTAAAATCAGTTTTAAATTGCACATATAATTTAGTAAAACTAAATGCATGTCATTTGCAGCCTTTTCCTTAAACTGGAATTTATCCGTATGCCTGCTGTTTCGTCTTTTTTTTCCTTTTGTACAAAGTGGTCAACTTCACACATAATGAGTTGAAAAATATAGAGGAGCAACCCTGCATATATACTCAAAATGATATTTTAATATAATAAAAAAAAAGATATTCTCAGTAATTGCAATATTTATATTTTATTTAAAAATTTGTAACAAAAAATCTGAACACAAGAAAAAAAATGACAATCCTACAGAACTGATTGTAAAATACTGTCACTTGTATGTACAATCTCAAATAACCATATACATGTTTGAGATTTTTTAACTTGAAATTGCAACTCACAATCTTACATCCTCCACTGTCAAACAGGTAACTGTCAAGTTGTCCTCACAGAGAAAAATCAGGAATTACAAACACAAAACAAGGAAAAGTACATTTTAAGGAGTCATTTGAAAGTAGATGGTGGGCTTAGGTCCTCTGCTAACTGTGGGAAAATTTTGGAGGTTCTCAGTAAATTTGTATTGTAGGTGGAATCAAGTCCATGCTCGTAATAAAAGATTTCTTTCTATATAGTGCTGTGCAAAAGTCTTGACCCACCCTTCATTTGTTTGTATTTTGATTTAGGTTTTTGTTGTATGTTGCTCGGAAAACGGTGCAGTGATTTAATAAAACATGTAAACATACAAGAGCAAAAACAATTCATCCAATTTTAACAAGCTTGAAAATCAATATTTGTGTGTTTGGCATTATTTATTTATTATTATATGCTAAAGACGGAAACAGTCACCAATCAGATGTTTTTAAATGGTATTACACGGGTGATCAAAATCTGATGGTGCTTGTGTGGTTCCTCTCTCCTGACCTCCCCTGTTCATACTGTACATATTGTACATATCTCTCCATCAGACCAGAGTTTCAATCCAGTTCTTATGTAATTTGGCATACTTCAGCCTTTTATCCCTGTTTCTCCTCCTTAAGAACAATTGGGTTCTTTGCTAAGTTGTCTGTTATGTGTAAACATGACACTGGCTCATTTATTGAGCTAGGTGCCTTTTTTATGTCTGAATGATTCGTAGTGTTAAGGGGCTTAAACAAACTTAAACAAACAAAATGTTCAGATACAAGGACTGGACTAAAAAGAACAGAAAAGCTTTTATTTTTAAGCCAAATGTTCTTCAAGGAGCCTGAAGAACTATTCCTCAAGACTACTACAAAAAATAAATAAATAATCAAAATATTTGTACACAATACTGTCTCACTGTGTTTAATCCAGTGTAATGAGTGTGGTGCATTTGATCCTTTGATTTTGGTAAAGTTACTGAGTTTTAAATGAGCTGGATGCCGGAGGTGGAATTCAAGAAATTTTCAACAGTCCAAACACGATGAGAAGAAGGCATGTTCTGTTTGCGATGGAAAATATTTTAATGTGCAACATTTCTTAGTTGGAGACCTTGGTCATCACACCCAGGGTACAGGTGGAATTCCTTGTGATCGAGGACAGATTCTCCTTTCAAGTTTAATGAAAGGACCTCAACTTTGGAAACTGATTGGTTAAGGAAGTAATTAACATCATATAGACAAGCCATAATATTGAACGAGGGGAACGTATAGTGGTGTATCATCTGTATAACAGCGGATGATAATCTGTACTTGCAGATTATCTGATCCAAGGGAAGTAGATGGAGAATAATAACAATGTGATAGACTTTAAAAAATTAATAATTATGGTTCATACTTGTGGATGTGTCTAATGAGGACTTTTGTTTTAGGTACTTCATTGTCAAGTATAAAAATATATACTTTTGTACTTTCACTTAAGCAAATTGGAGTCTAAACTGTCTTTTTTCAGTACTTCTTAAAACAGTTACTCACTATAACTGTTTTTGTAGGAAAGGTCATAGTTGGAAGGTATTTTGAGAAGATTTTCACTTTTAATAACAGATGTTCCTTTTTTACAGGTCAAAAAGAGCTTTTTGCATGTCAAGGGTGGCTCAATAAATCCCACTGGCATCACTGCTCTTTTTTTTCTGCTGGAAGGGGGAAAATCCATCCGGCGTATCCAGATCCTTAAACAATAATCTCAGTGTTTTGGGTACAATGAGATGCCTTAGACCTGTTTTCATGTGGAGGGAGGGGAGATCTTGTTGATTTTCAGTAGGAATTGGATTACCAATCAGGAGATTATATTCACTCCTGACAGATTTTTTTCTTCCCCCAGCTGGTGAGGAAGATTATCTGATTCTTTAATTACTCTTTTAGGTCTTTTTCAGCCTTAAAACCTGCTACCTCTGTGTCCTTTGTTGACTTTCCCGATGGTTTATTGTAGAAAAAGTGCAATGTAACATTCATAAACTCTCTCGTTTCTCTTGAAGTAACTGCTTCTCCCTTTTCTTTCAGCCCTCCTCCGTGTGTGTTGATAGAAGCTGAAAAAGTTAAGAAGATTTGGCAGCTCAGCAGCAACCAGCCAGCCAGTGAGGGAGGAACAGGTTTCCGGTGGCCAGAGGCAGGCGGCTCACTTGCCTGGGATTAAGTGGGATCGGGAGGGATTACAGCCCTCCCTCCCTCTCTCTCTCTCTCTCCCGTTCAGCTCGATGAAAGCGTAGCGCTCTGTCTGCTCTCCTGGGAATATTTTCCCATCATATAAACATTTACCTGCTGCTGTGCTGGAGCTGACACCGGCAGGAGGAGGGTGACGGCGCGAGGAGTTCTCGAGGCTGCAGGTGTAGCGGTAAGCTTCGCCAGGGTTGATTTGTTTGAAGAGAGGAGTGCTTGGATTGGAGGAAGGCCAAAGGGATCATCCCGGATAGGTGTTTACTCCTTGAGGAGATCCTACTGGTTTATTCCTTAAAAATATCCACTTTTCCAGCAGCTATTTGCTCTGTCACGTCTGTCTACCCTCACCCTTTCACTAACTTCACCCTCACAGTGGCTATGTGAGTATTTACAGACATATTGGGGAAACAAAGGCAAAAAAAATCCTCTCAGCATTATTCTTTGGTTTTATTATTCGTGTCAATATTGAGATGATTTATAAACTCTGTATTGGCAGCTGCTGTCAGGTGTGCCTTCAAGCACTGATCCTGTTCGCGCTGGCTGCTGGAGCTGTGGTTGCACCTCTGCATGTTCATAAATGTGGTCCTAAAAGTTTTAACTGCACGTTTCACAGATGTTTTGCAAATTAACTGTAAGTTTGAACAAATCAAGTCTGAACCTGATTATGTGTGTAGAAAGGTTTTAATGTCATGCATGTAGACGATGAAATCACCTAAGGACCAGCATCATCGAACGTTTTGGGGAATTAAAAGGGTGCTGCATGTTTTTGTGCTTCTGTGAAATTTTGACATTATGGTTTTTGGTTGTTAGGCTGCTGTACAGTTGTAGGGCATCTGCGGACCTTTTAAAAGTGACAAATTTAAAATCTTTAACCTTCTAACATCCACCAGATCACCTGTGACCCATGTTGGTTCTGGGCTGATTTAATGTCCATCTAATGTCCACCTCTAACTCTGACAGAAAAACTGTGACAAAACTAACAAAAGAACAAAAATCTTATAAACAGTTCATTGCATAATGACTGAAACCAGCCCACTGAATGAACAATGGGCTGGGAGGTCAGTTCCTTGATCATATAGGTTGGGGAAACGTTTCTCCCACCGAAAACGCTACGTCCAGATGAACAGAATCAACCTTTTGACACAGTTTATCATATTCTGATGGCTGCTTCCAGCAGGATAACACAACATGTCACAAAGCTCAAAATCATCTCAAACTGGAGGAGAGGAGGAGATTGGCATCATGGATGTGCAGCCAACAAATCAGCAGTAACTGTTTGATGCTGTCATTTCAACATGGTCCAAAAGTTTCCAGCAACTTGGACTTATTTTTTGGGCAACAAAAGAATCAATGCTGTGCCAGGAAGAGTTAAAGCAAGTCTGAAGGTAAAAGGACATCCAATTCATGCATATCTGGGTTAGGTAAGAAAGGCGTAAATCTTACTATAGCCACGTTTGATGTGGTGTGTTTCCTTCTTGATGGATGGTACTGTCTAAATATTCATGTAGATACTTCACTTGGAGAGCTAGGGATATCGTAGACTCTATACAGGGAAGTCACAGTAAACTGAAGGCAGTTGGAGTTGTTGTAGTGTTAGTAAGTATTGTCTTTTTTTTTTTTTAATGCAAACCTCTTTTCTGTGCCAGAGCTCAGTTTTAGCAATAAACATTTAACAAGACTTCAGATTCACTCAAATAAACTATTTGTTCTTTTCTTTTCTTTTCTTTTCTTTTCTTTCTGAATATTTGACTTTTTAGCCCTAACCCTAAACTAGCTGTGGGTGATCTGGTGGATGTTAAGAAGTGAAGCTCATCTTTTAAAGCTGTACCAGCAGACCTTGTGATGTTTCTTGCTTTTTAAAATCTTTTCAAAGACCCGGCCGCTCATGACGTGACAGATGTCAGCGGTTTTCATGAGACTCGAGTGACAAGAGAATAAATCTGAGCTTGTTTAAATCGGTGCATGCTATTGTTTTGTGTAGCGGTTCTCAAACTTTGGAGTTAATGCAGGAGGACATGGATGCTCTGGATTACTGAACCCCTGATTTGTTTTTTAAACCCTGTGAAGTCTGACTGTCACCTTAGCTTTCATGTTTTTGAAAAAAGGGGGGAAAAAGCACTTTTTTTTTTTGGAAATAAACTAAATTTTGCCATCTTTTTGCAAAGAACTACTTTGTTATAGCTTAGGGTTGAGGGTTAGGAGTATTTAGACCTCCCAGGGTTAACTGCGGTGAAAAAGATTACACCAGATGTAGCTGCTAGTTGTAAAATCCCTGGATAAGATGGAGCTGATGGAGCTCTTTTATTCACTCCTGATATTTTTGCGCTAAATAAAAACAGGCTTATAGAGGTTTCAACGCAACTGTTTCATTATCTGAGTAGAAACGTGAGAGTCAAAGGCTCAGATGGTGTTTTGTACAGACTAGTAAGACACAAGAACACAATGCAAAACTAGACAAACGCCACAAGTTGCAGCAACTTCAGAGCTAATGAAGCCTAAAACATCAGAGTAAGTCATCCTGTCAGCCAGATGCTGCTAATCAAATGCACTTGATTGACTGAATAATTAATAAGTGTGAGTACTTCTATAAATCAGGGTGTTGGGGTAAAATTCACCCTAAGATCAGACCGTGCAATGCTCAAACTGGCCTTTTGTGAAATAACCGCCTGTTAAACCTGCAGACCCTCTCCTTCACCCTGCTGAGTCCTCGGTAGCTCTGAGGAACAAAGTCTGCTTTTACTTCACATGTTGTATAATTATTGTAATAATTATTATCATAATAATTGTTATTATTATCAATACTAAGTGGTTTAAGGTTTCCATATATGTAAGGGATATAATATACAGAATATAAAGAGTTAAAACTCAATCAGCTCCACCTTAAAAAGCTCCAGCTCTATGAATTGTCTGATCTAATATTTCAGGATACTTTTGCACAAATCTTATAATAAACTGATTTATCTCCAGGTTACTGCCCGTCCTGGCGAGCAGCAGCAGGTGGTCAGGGTCAAAGGTCAAGCTTTCTGTAACCATGAGGCAGGCGGTGGAGGCTCAGGTGTTAAATCCGCACTGTGAGTTGGGAGAACACGGTCAGTAGGAGTGTTTTATGGTTTAATGATAATGTGCTTACACACGTTAACCACAGATTCAGCCTTCTGCTAACGTGTCTGAGTTTGTGCTGCAGGTTTGCGTCAGATCCTGTCTGACGTCATAGAGGAGGTGAGGCAGTCTGTGAGTCAGGACATCGACGGAGCAGAGATCCTCCACAGTCTGCTCAACGCCGCCTGGCTGCAGTCACTTCTCAAGGTCTGAAAACTTGAAAAACAGAATTAAAAATCCTGGTTTCAGCGGTTAGTTTTCAGCGTTCCTCATTATACAGGGTGGGCCATTTATATGGATACACCGTAATAACATGGGAATGGTTGGTGATATTAAAGTCCTGTTTGTGGCACATTAGTATATGTGAGGGGGCAAACTCCTCAAGATGGGTGGTGACCATGGTGGCCATTTAGAAGTCGGCCATCTTGGATACAACTTTTGTTTTTTCAATAGGAAGAGGGCCATGTGACACATCAAACTTATTGGTAATGTCACAAGAAAAACAATGGTGTGCTTGGTTTCAACGTAACTTTATTCTTTCATGAGTTATTTACAAGTTTCTGACCACTTATAAAATGTGTTCAATGTGCTGCCATTGTGTTGGATTGTCAATGCAACCCTCTTCTCCCACTCTTCACACACTGATAGCAACACCGCAGGAGAAATGCCAGCACAGGCATCCAGTATCCGTAGTTTCAGGTGCTGCACATCTCGTATCTTCACACCATAGACAATTGCCTTCAGATGATCCCAAAGATAAAAGTCTAAGGGGGTCAGATCGGGAGACCTTGGGGGCCATTCAACTGGCCCACGACGACCAATCCACTTTCCAGGAAACTGTTCATCTAGGAATGCTCGGACCTGGCACCCATAATGTGGTGGTGCACCATCTTGCTGGAAAAACTCAGGGAACGTGCCAGCTTCAGTGCATAAAGAGGGAAACACATCGTCATGTAGCAATTTCAAATATCCAGTGGCCTTGAGGTTTCCATTGATGAAGAATGGACCCACTATTGTTGCACCCCATATACCACACCAAACCATCACTTTTGTTGTTCCAACAGTCTTGGAGGGATCCATCCAATGTGGGTTAGTGTCAGACCAATAGCGGTGGTTTTGTTTGTTAACTTCACCATTCACATAAAAGTTTGCCTCATCACTGAACAAAATCTTCTGCGTGAACTGAGGGTTCTGTTCCAATTTTTGTTTTGCCCATTCTGCAAATTCTGTGCGCCGATCTGGGTCATCCTTGTTGAGATGCTGCAGTAGCTGGAGTTTGTGAGGGTGCCATTTGTGAGTAGCTAATATCCGCCGAAGGGATGTTCGACTAATGCCACTCTCCAGTGACATGCGGCGAGTGCTACGCTGTGGGCTCTTGCTGAATGAAGCTAGGACAGCCACTGATGTTTCTTCATTAGTGACAGTTTTCTTGCGTCCACATTTTGGCAAATCCAACACTGAACCAGTTTCACCAAACTTAGCAAGCAGTTTGCTAACTGTAGCATGGGAGATGGGTGGTCTCGTAGGGTGTCTTGCATTGAAATCTGCTGCAATGACCCGGTTACTGCGTTCACCAGATGTGTTAACCTCTTCAACATGTCAATGGCTGTGAACAAAGAGAAACTTGTAAATAACTCATGAAAGAATAAAGTTACGTTGAAACCAAGCACACCATTGTTTTTCTTGTGACATTACCAATAAGTTTGATGTGTCACATGGCCCTCTTCCTATTGAAAAAACAAAAGTTGTATCCAAGATGGCCGACTTCTAAATGGCCACCATGGTCACCACCCATCTTGAGGAGTTTGCCCCCTCACATATACTAATGTGCCACAAACAGGACTTTAATATCACCAACCATTCCCATGTTTTTACGGTGTATCCATATAAATGGCCCACCCTGTACTTTGGATCATGCACCAAAATCTTATATCTTATCTTATATGAGAAAAGATGACTTACACCAGATTTATATACAAATAACATAAAATACAAAATGCAGGTAATGTCATCTAAAGTAAATGCAAAGCCTAAATGTCCTCTGCTAATTTCCTTTGTTTTAGTTAAGAGACGGTAAAATGTGTCAGTAGGCTTTGCAGGGAGATCAAGGGGTGGTTCTACAAGCTGCTGAATCATACGGGTGTACTTTGTTTATCACAGGACTGCATGCCTCCCTCAGAGTATCTAAGGTCAGATGTTTCCTCATTCACTGTAGTTTTGATATTTGTTTTTATTACTTGACTGTTTTCAGGTTTATGAGTGTTTGCAAAGATATCTAAGAGATTCTCCTGCACCAGCTCTGGATTACTCTTCGGGACTCTCGCTTGAGGTTCATCTTCCAAAACAATTTAATGTAGTTATCATGTTCAAATGTTGTTTGGTTGAGTTTTGTTTTTTTTAAGATATTGAATGTTTCTGTCTTTATAGTTGCTGATTGATATCAGGTCCTTACCAAGTTGCTCTGAAGAGGCCAAAGAGCTGTACCATCTTCTGCGACAGCCACACCTGCAGGTTAATAAACCACTATTGGTTTCACGTTGAAGTACAGAAGAGGTTAAGGGCCTATAAGGCCCATTGTAGCTCAGGCATATCCATAAATCCTATTTTTTTGTAGTTAAATTTTCATGTACTCATGTTTAGTGCATATTTTGATTATAAAGGGGGAGTGTCATTGATGATAATGTTGGTTTAAATAAATCAACACCCCTGAGTCATACTGTCAGAATCTTCGAAGCACAGACCAAGGAGGAGGAGTAGCAAGCTTTCATTCATTAGCCTTGTAATCCCGCTGGAAAACTCAAAAACAAGTTTTATTTGTTGTTATTTATCATCATTTTGATCCTTACTTAGAGTTTCTACGGTATCTGACTTTTATCTGATTTTGTGCTCAGCTCAGATAAAATAATTACTATGGGTTATTTTAACATTTATGTAGATGCTGAAAATGACAGCCTCAATTCAGTCTATTATTAGACTCAGATGCCTTCTCTTAACATGGAAAAGAGCCCACCCACCACTTTAATCACATTCTGGATCTTACACATGGCATAGAAGCTGAGCATTTATTAGTGGCCCTGAAAACCCTCTTTGTCTGATCATCTGTAATAATAATAATTAAATAATTAAAATTTACAATAATGGATTACAAAGCAGTGGGAATTCAGATCTCATCATAGTACATCATAGTCATTGTTATTGTTCTCTGTGCTTGTCCTGCTCAGTGCAGTGTTCGATACTGTCAACAATAATATTCTCTTACAGCGATTAAGAGCACACTGTAGGTATTACAGGTAGTGCACTGCAGTGGTTTGTATCATATCTCTCTAATAGACTCCAATTTGTTCATGTAAATGGAGAGTCCTCTTCACACACTAAAGTTAATTATGGAGTTCCACAGGGTTCTGTGCTAGGACCAATTCTGTTTACATTATACATGCTTCCCTTAGGCAGCATCATTAGAAGGTGTAGCATACATTTTCATTCCCATGCAGATGATGCCCATCTTTATCTGTCCATGAAGCCAGACAACATATACCAATTAGTTAAACTGCAAAAATGTGTTAAAGATATAAAGGCTTGGATAATCTCTAATGTCCTGCTTGTAAATTCGGATAAAACTGAGGTCATTCTATTAGGCTCTGAAAATCCCAGAAATGTGGTGGCTAACCAGATGCTGACTCTGGATGACATTACCTTGGCCTTCAGTAACACTGAGAGCAATCTTGGAGTCGTTTTTGACCAGGCAATGCACATTACAAATATGTGGTTCTGCACATTCATGCATATATTACTTCTAGGCCAGACTATTGCATTCGATTTTTATCAGGCTGTTCTAAAACTTCCCTGAAAAAGCCTTCAGTTGATCCGAAATGCTGCAAGAAGAGTACTGACAAGGACTTTAAAAAAAAAAAAGAGAGAACATTTTGTCTCAGATTAGCTTCTCTTCTTTGGCTCTTTGTTCCTCCAGAATCAAATTTAAAATCCTTCTCATCACATACAAGGTCTTGAATAATCAGGCCCCATTTTATCTTAAATACCTCATAGTGGCAGTTAACCGTCCCTCACTTTTTCCTTCCCCTTGTCACCAAGTACTTGCTCAAAGGGGGTCATCTGATTGTTAAGCTTTTCTCTCTAATATTGTGGGGTGTTTACCTTACAATATCCAATAAAATACAAGTACAAAGCACTTTGAGGCAACAGTTGCTGTGATTTGGCACTATATAAATGACATTGAATCCAACTGAAAATTCCCAACATTTCTTTTCTGTATTTCATTAGTGAACTATAGTATTAGTGAAACTATGATTTAAATGTAACTAGACTTACATATGTACCTGTGTCTTTTCTATTGTTATTTGCTACTGTTATTGTTACTGTTCTTAGTCTCAGTCTGGTTTGTCTGTTTTCCATCAAGGCCCTTCTTTCGGCTCATGATACAATAGCTCTGAAGGACTATGAGCCGGTGTTGCCCCCAATGCCAGAAGACCTGCCGGACGATGAGGAGGCCACCCGGATCGTCTGCCTGGTGAAGAATAAACAGCCACTGGTGAGATTCCTGAGCTAATACCTCCTCAACAGGCAAATGAAATCTGGTTTGTACAGATGGTTCTGAGCTGAGTAGAACATCAGTAGACCAGCTGTTTAGGAACTAAGCAAGCTTTTAATGAGGCAAAAATTTTTTGTTAGGTATGAATCTAATTTATTATTGTCTCCTTAATTAACAAGCTTACTGGGACGAGGAAAATCAAAACCTTTCAGTTTTCAAATCAAAGAAGAAAGTATGTAAATTAAATATTAATTCAACATAACTATGGCCAGTCAGTCCCCCAACCAGGGGGAAGTCTCTGGTTGTGTCTAGGAGAAACTGGTCGCAAATAGGAACATGGTGCTGCACCTAAACCCCCTTTTGATTGCTTTGGCTTTGGCTGTAGGTTGCATAGAAGACGCTAACAAACATTCACTAAATACTTGCTAATTGGCTGCAGGCTGTGAAGAGTGCAGCACAAACTTGCAACAGAGACCCTTCATCTTCAAAATACGTCACTGGATGATGGTCGGTGTCTTCCATGCAAACTATGGCCAACTCCAGCAATCTGCTAGTGTCTAAAGCAAACACAAGTAGGTTTTGAGTGCAGAGTTATTTTTGTGTACTGTTATTATGAAGGGATAGAGTCCAAAACAGTTTATTTTAAACATATTTATTTCTGATTTAATGCTGGATAACTTACATAGGAGTCTTTGGGGTTTGCTCCAGTTACCACTTTAAGCTTTGGCTTCATTTTGAAAGTGCTGCTTTGTTTGTTGTGTGCAGTGCATGACCTAAATAGAGGCATCCACATACTTTTGAACTTACAAAAAGTTCATTGTATTTTAGGTGGATGCAGAAGTGGATATAAAACCAAAATCATGTGGAGAAGCAGGAAAACTGACTCTTTAATCTGGACCATGAAGGAGTTACTTTTTTTCAGGACTGCGTATGTAGGCAGATGCTCCTGAATATTTTAATATGTTGAGTTTTTGGCCAACTCAAAATAAGTCAAACAGATGACAGAGAGCAGATGTTTGATTCATAATCTGTCATTTGTATAATTGTCTGTTGATGCTACAGATAAATTTCGAATGAGCAAAAGCCACTGGAATAGAAAGGAAACAAGACAGTTAGGAGACATCTGATGCTAATTTATCATCTGTCTCTATATGTCTTAAATGCATGCAAATGATTACTAGTTCAAACCTTGCTTTATCCGAGTGGAACATGATTCTGTTGTCTCACAGCTTTGCAACCACCACAAAGTTGGCAAGCTGTTGCCCAATGCTTGTCCTCCCTGTGCAAAAAGCCACAAAGGGGGGATCCGCCATCACTTGAACACCTTGAGGCGTTTGACCCGGCAGAAGCTTCACAGAGGGACAGGGTTCGGGGTCCAGAACCCCTCAGCTCAGAGTTGGATGCTAAAAGCAAATGATTCGTCGTGGTGCAGGGTCCGGAGAGGAAGCTACCCGCCAACCGAGCCAATGCATCACCTGACAGAGGCTCGACCATACCCGTTACCACAATGTAAGCCTTTGACTGGCTGCCAGGTGTGCTGCAGCACGCCGATGAGCCAGTGCAGAGTTTGTTACTCCAACATGTTGTGGGAGCAAAGGTCAAATCGCTCTGCACCTTCAGTCTGCAGTTCGGTCCTGATTGGTAAGGAAAGATCTGGGCCTTGTTTTCCAATGAGTGCATCTTTGAACTGCTTTTATTTCAACCTCTAAGATGCTTTTGGAAAACAAGCTGGTTCTTCATCACTTCTAATTGCACTGTCTTCATCCATTCATCCATCCCATCCACTCATCGATTAATAATGTCTGTTTTCTCATTGGAGACGTGGACGAGCTCAACAGTGGAGACGAGTACGAAGTAGGACAGTCCACCGGTGCTCCATCACCATTTCCCCAACGTTTGACCATGACTCCACCATGTCTCAGCATGCATGATTACTTCCAGCCAGGCCTGTCTCCAAGGTTCAGAACTAAAAGCCCTTGCATCCGAACAGCCCCACCCAGCCCCATGCGGCCTCACCGCATACTGGAGGTGCCGCCCGTGGAGCTCGTCAAACAGGAGAGTCTGGACGAGCTGAGGACGACTGTACAGTTGGCCGCCAGCTCCATGGAGAGCAGCACCAAAGACATAAAGCTCCTTGGGGAGAGGATGGCAGCAGCCACAGAGCACATGTCGGTGACAGTGCAGGACAACTCGCAGGCTTTGCTCCTCCTCACGCAGGTTGTGGACCGGTTGCAGACACTCCTCACAGCCACCAGATCTGAAGTAAACACCCTTAAAGCTGCTGAGCAGGAAGGCACTTTGAAGAAAAGCCCAACTCAAAAGCCTCAAGGGCACCAGTCCCCATGTTCCTTCAGCTCCTCCTCCAGCTCCCTCAGCAGCTCCTTGGACCCTCCTTCCACCTCCCAGTTGGGCAGCTGCCAGTCTCCGTCTTGTCGTGGATCTCCCTGGGACACAGTGAAATCAAAAAACTCTCCTGTGGCACAGAAGAAGCACAGCCACACTGATCTGGAAACATCCAAACATCAGCTTACAAATGGCGTGTTTAATGAGAAGTTCAGTCCCTTGAAAGGAGGTCGCTCAAACCAGAGGAAGAAAAAGAAGAGAAAGAAGGCGACGTGAGAGCTGTCCAGAAAGTGGCCTTCTTTGGGTCCTTTGTAGGAGCACCGTGGCTACCCTGCAAACAGTGGTAGTTCATGTTTCTTTTGTCTGTTTCATTACATTTCATCTGTGGCAAATCAGCTCCAGTTTCCCTTCGCTTGTGTCACTATTATGTTATTTAGGCCTGAATTAAACCTTCAAGTCTATTCTTGCATACAGTGGGGCAAAAAAGTATTTAGTCAGCAAGTTCCCCCACTTAAAATGATGACAGAGGTCAGTAATTTGCACCAGAGGTACACTTCAACTGTGAGAGACAGAATGTGAAAAAAAAATCCATGAATCCACATGGTAGGATTTGTAAAGAATTTATTCGTAAATTAGGGTGGAAAATAAGTATTTGGTCACCTCAAACAAGGAAAATCTCTGGCTCTCACAGACCTGTAACGTCTTCTGTAAGAAGCTTTTCTGTCCCCCACTCGTTACCTGTATGAATGGCACCTGTTTGAACTCATCATCTGTATAAAAGACACCTGTCCACAGCCTCAAACAGTCAGACTCCAAACTCCGCCATGGCCAAGACCAAAGAGCTTTCGAAGGACACCAGGAAGTATTGTAGACCTGCACCAGACTGGGAAGAGTGAATCTACAATAGGCAAGCAGCTTGGTGTGAAAAAAATCAACTGTGGGAGCAATCATCAGAAAATGGAAGACATACAAGACCACTGATAATCTCCCTCGATCTGGGGCTCCACGCAAGATCTCATCCCGTGGGGTCAAAATGATCATGAGAACGGTGAGCAAAGATCCCAGAACCACACGGGGGGACCTGGTGAATGACCTGCAGAGAGCTGGGACCAAAGTAACAAAGGTCACCATCAGTAACACACTACAACGGCAGGGAATCAAATCCCGCAGTGCCAGACGTGTTCCGCTGCTGAAGCCGGTGCATGTCCAGGCCCGTCTGAAGTTTGCCAGAGAGCACATGGATGATACAGCAGAGGATTGGGAGAATGTCATGTGGTCAGATGAAACCAAAGTAGAACTTTTTGGTATAAACTCAACTCATCGTGTTTGGAGGAAGAAGAATACTGAGTTGCATCCCAAGAACACCATACCTACTGTGAAGCATGGGGGTGGAAACATCATGCTATGGGGCTGTTTTTCTGCCAAGGGGACAGGACGACTGATCCGTGTTAAGGACAGAATGAATGGGGCCATGTATCATGAGATTTTGAGCCAAAACCTCCTTCCATCAGTGAGAACTTTGAAGATGAAACGAGGCTGGGTCTTCCAACATGACACTGATCCAAAACACACCGCCCGGGCAACAAAGGAGTGGCTCCGTAAGAAGCATTTGAAAGTCCTGGAGTGGCCTAGCCAGTCTCCAGACCTCAACCCCATAGAAAATCTGTGGCGGGAGTTGAAAGTCCGTGTTGCTCGGCGACAGCCCCAAAACATCACTGCTCTCGGGAAGATCTGCATGGAGGAATGGGCCAAAATACCAGCTACTGTGTGTGCAAACCTGGTAAAGACCTATAGTAAACGTTTGACCTCTGTTATTGCCAACAAAGGTTATGTTACAAAGTATTGGGTTGTATTTTTGTTATTGACCAAATACTTATTTTCCAGCCTGATTTACGAATAAATTCTTTACAAATCCTACCATGTGGATTCATGGATTTTTTTTTCACATTCTGTCTCTCACAGTTGAAGTGTACCTCTGGTGCAAATTACTGACCTCTGTCATCATTTTAGGTGGGGGAACTTGCACAATCGGTGGCTGACTAAATACTTTTTTGCCCCACTGTATCCATCAGAGCCACATCTGTCCATTTTATCTTCATTTGTCTGACCTGGCAGCAACTGTTTATTCTGTTTTTTTATTTCGTCTTTCTCAGGGAGCAACTATAAAAAGAAACGAGATCACAGGAGAGATTTTTATAGCTCGGGTGATTCACGGAGGGCTTGCGGATCGCAGTGGTGAGCCCTTTTTTTTTTTTTACCCCCGTTTAACCCCCTATAGCTAATGTCTGTTGTTTAGATGAGTAAACCCTAATCTTAACTCTAGACTTTCACTGGAGGATTCCTAGATTAAGCCTAGTGCCAGACTAAAAGAAAACATCAGTGACGATCTACACTGGAAAACATCTGACACGTAGAGCTTAAAGTTATGCATTAATGCAAAACTGAACTTTCTGTGCTGGTGCTGAGGACAAATTGTTTGCAAACATCTGTTTTGGGGCCTTTAACTTCATCTTGCACTCTTTATTCTGCAGATGTACACAGACCATCTGATTGTGTTCGTTTTCAATGTTGGGATGATTCATGTAGGAAGACAAAAAAAAATCTTCCTGGTCAATCTGCTTCCAAATTCTAGTGCTAGTTGCAATCAAGCACTTTATATAAAACATGAATCTCATCTATTGATTTGTGGAGCTTCAGGTTGAGATTTTTTTGGTCCATAAGACAGTAGCTTTACCTTTCTTTATTATGTAGTTTTCACAAGTAAAGACAAAATTAGCACCATGTTGAACTTTTTACTGAGGTCATGAATAAGGTGGTGGGTAGGGTCTGCACTCCTAAACAAAAGGATGGATCTTTGCTTCCAGAGAAGCTTCCCCCTGCTGACCATTAGGGGGGAAAATGCAGGTTTCTCGTATTTCTGCTTTGGCATCACTTTTCAGACCCAAAGCTTATACTATATGGGCAAAAGGGCTGGGCCATCTCCACATTAAATCTACAGGAGCTGCTCAGCCATGAAGCTCCCAGCTCATAGGTTTTGTGCTGATGTTAATGCTGGAGGAGATCTGGAGCTCTACAGTTATCATAAAGACAGGTTGCATGGCTAGGTGATTGATTTTAGACACCTGTGCCAATGGGACTCAAAATACCTGAATTCAAATAGTAAAAGGTGTGGCCCCGTACTTTTGTCCATGCAGTGTACGTCTATATTTGTTTTTGTCCCATTTTGGGAGCATTTATAAGACAATCCTAACAAAATAAAAGGTTCAGAACCAGAGACATGGACTGGTTGGGTTGGACAAAGTTTTCTTGATGTTCATGCAGACAGGACTTTCTTCTTCTGGTTACAGACACATCCTCATGTGGCTTTTACCTTTACCATGAAAAGAAATGTAACTTTAGACAATTTTAAAACATCCACACTGGTTATATAGTATACTAAAGAAGCTCTGACAGCCAGCGATTGGACCTGTAAGCTTTTAAATGACAAGTTGTGCTTAAATTTGATTGCTTTTGTTATTGATTATAACAATATATTGATCATATTTTTCGTTGAGGTTTTAGTGTATTACAAACAAGATAAACTACAGTAGATTAAAGCACATAAAAGTTAACAAAACTAAAGAAAACATGAAATGAAAAACTGATATCTTTTTTAATGCATGTTTGTGTTTGTGTGTACATAGGTCTACTCCATGCAGGGGACCGGATCATAGAGGTGAACGGTTTTCCTGTGGACGGGATGGAGCCTGAGCAAGTTATCCAAGTTGTGGTGGGTCACTTGTTCATCAAATAAAATGTGCTCTTGCTGTTGTGTATTGTTTGCATCCAACATTGGTTCTGTTCATGCTCCATTTTGTTTTCTTACAACCAATCAGCAAGCTCGGTCGCATGGCACCATTATGTTTAAAGTCATTCCCATCACAGAAAGGCCGGTCCACAACCAGACCATGGTGAGTCTTTTACCACAGCTCCATTATTATTGCCTCTGTTCACATAAAAAATATTTACCCCTATTTTGTGTGTTTCTCTTTGCTAGCTATACGTACGGGCCATGACTGACTACAGCCCTCAGCAGGACCCGGCCATCCCTTGCGCCGATGCCGGCATGAGCTTCAGAAGAGGCGACATCCTGGAGATTGTGGACCAGACAGATGCCCTCTGGTGGCAGGCAAAGAAACTACCCAGCAGCACAGCATGTGCTGGCCTCATCCCCTCCACCAACCTCCTCAAACGGTCAGATATGGTTCTTTTAAGCATGCTCTTCCAATCTTGGACTGCATGTAATAGGTTTTTATTTTGCTGTTTGGTCATTTTTATGGGTAAGGTGTTAAAATTCCCTGATTCATTCAATTCCATCTCCTAAAAGTCATCTTTAATTCAGTTCAATTCAATTTAACAGTACTGAGATACAAATTAATTAAACTGAACTGATTAAAAGAAGAAGAAGGAAAACAACAATCCCTTCCCCTTTGAGCAAGCACTTGGCAACAGTGGGGACAAAAAACTCCCTTTAAAAAGGAAGAAACCTCCAGCAGATCCAGGCTCAGAGAGGAGCGGCCATCTGCCGCGACCAGTTGATGGGTTGCAGAATGGAGCTGAGGACAAATTTATATACAACTAACATACTATAATATCTGCTTATTTTTCTTTTCATTTTCCTTTTGGGGCTTTTCCTCTGACATATTCTGACTTTGGCCCTTAAGAGCTACTTGTTTGGTAACGCTGGCCTCTTCAGCTTGTTCTTCTTGAATTGACTGCTGCAATGTCTCATTTCGGGCCTGAGGATTTTCTAATTCAGTAAAACTGACCTCTTTTTCTTGCTATTATATGTCCAGACATGATCGAAATGTTGTGATGCTTACCAGGTCTTTAAAATTAGATAAATACAAGTTCAGATAAAGCATGAAATATGACATAAATATAACACTGTGTGTTTATTTGTTTAACAGAAATTCAAGCCAAAATAGAGAAGCTGTGTGTGAAAAACTAAGTACAGTCTACTGCTTCCATAATTAGGAGGGTAATTAGCACCCAGGTGCTGGTAATCAAATACAATTGCTTTAACTGATCTTCCCCAAGTATGAGCACCTCTTTGAAAGCAGAAATGTTGGCAGTTTGCCGGTCTGGAGCATTCAGTTATGTGATGTGTTTTTTTGCTGGGATGTCAACTCTTGGTAAGATTGTGGTCCTGGGCACATTGCAGTGATTGACCATGACTTCCTCTGTATATCAAAGTATTCTAGAATCAAATGTGAGGGCATCTGTCTGACAGCTGAAGCTTGGCTGAAACTGATCATGCAACAAGACCAGATGACTCTCTGTTATGTCCTACAATGTATAACCTCAGAAGTGCAACAGCATGTCCTTTATCAGGTTAGGATTACATGAAAAAACAAAATTCATATTTGGCTTATTCAAGGATGGCCATGTCTGCATGAACAAGTGATAAAAGTGAGACTTTAAATAATAATGAAATGCTCTTCCACTGGGTTTAAAGCTTTAAATATCTGTTTTAGATTTTGTTGTTTGACATATCCAGATGACTGGATGGATGGAGCTTATCAGCTAATGCTTAAGGCTAGCTAGCTAGCAGTAATATTTGTGATCCTAGTTTGGGTTAAAGCAAAGTATACTGAGCAGCCAACTCTTTATAGTAACCTCTAGTACAATCAAATGCTGAGCAAGGAATCTGAACTGAATCAGACTGAAAAGGGACATGTATTGAATGTATTCAGTGAGACTTAAAACGAGTAATTTAGATCATTTACTCCTCAGGAAATTGTTTCCTGGAGTCATAAATGAAGTGAAAAATCAAATATAATGGGAGCATCACCTAGAAATATCTTTTTTGACATCTCATAATATTTTACAGGTGGCATAAAAGTTGTCTCATCTTACTCTGTTTCTGCTTGTTGTAACAGGAAGCAGAGGGAGTTCTGGTGGTCACAGCCTTACCAGCCACACACCTGCATTCAGACCTGTGAGTGCGCTCAGGTTTTCTTTTAATCATCATTAAAGTCACTGCTTTACAGCTTCACAGATGAGTTTTCTTTGTGTTCTGCTCCATGCTTACTGAAGTGAGCACTGTAGAGGAAGGTAAGAATAGACTACATTAAACTTAATCAAACTTGAATCGTTCTATAACTGATCTGACCTTAATTATCTGTTTTTTCCAACCACAGAGGAAGACTTAATGGCCATTGATGACAAATGTGTGGAAGCAGGTAAACCTTTACCTTCCATTTACTGTGTAATGTGCCTTTTATTCATCTTTTACACACAAACTAACTAACCACACAAAAACGTCTTTGCTTCTCTGTCTTTAACTTGTGTCTGTTTGTGTTTCCTGCCCCGATAGACGAGGAGGCATTTGATTCTGGTAGGTAAGTCTTTGCTGATGTAATCCGTTCTGTCCCTGAATTTGTTTCGTGCCCTTCAAAGGAAATTTTTGTTGTTTCTTTTCCAAACGTTCCTGCTGCCTGATGGGGAAATGTCAGAGGAGCTCAGAGAAGGTGAGAAAAGCTTAAAGAATTGTGTTCTTATCTGCCTCACAAGAGTAAACTTATACATTTCTTTAATTTAATTTAATTAAAAGAGCAGACCTCCTGACTTGTTATGGAGATAGGTCACATGTTCTTACTTGGACTGATATTAAATCATATATTAAAACAATAAAATTCAATAGTGCAGGAGCCAGTATAGAAACACAAAATATGAGCATAACGGTCCTCTGTTTTATAATTGGTGTGTTGCATTTTAAGAAATGTAGCATTTGGTGTTTTTGTAGCTTATTGCCGGGGTTTCTCTTCTGCCGCAGACTTTTTTTTTTTTTTTCTGTTAATCCAGCAGTGAATCATAAATCCCTGAAGTGCTGTTTAATTTGCAGAGGTAATTTAGACTTTCCAGTAATTTACATCTGGGAAATGGAGGCTGACGCAGTTGCTTTGGTTGATTTCAGGTCAAAATGATGCACTGTATTATTTTGCATGCTTTCTTTTTTTCATGTTTGACATTTTAGTGTGTAGGGCTTTTATTGGAGTCATTACATAAAAAATAACCAAGATTTTTACAAAAAGACGAGCCTAGCATTAAATGGTAGATAAAAAGGAGACCTTTTCATATGCTCCAGCTTGCTTTGAGCAGCCATCTAGCCCATATGGTGATATGACCAGCGAAAGTTTACCCAAAATGCACTTTGAAATGATGCTTCTTTCTGTTCCTCCACTCTGACCTAGGGATATGACTCTCAGCCTGGGTGCAGGAGGTTTAAGTTGAATCCCGCACTAGCCCCCAAAAATGTTAGTTCTTACATCCATGGCTCAGAGAAACATTTGAGTAGCAAGTCTAAGAATTTTTAAATAATACAAAAATAATTTCTCCCAAAGAAAGCAAATAAGAGAAACTGAAGCAAACTCACAACGCTTCATCAGTTTGATTGCTGTTGCTCCCAACTCACCAAAGCAAATTTCAAACAGCAACTAAAGCCAAAGGTTGATGCTGATAGAAGAGAGAGAAAGAGCGGCCCATAGCATAGCTGCATCTGGCTTTATATATGCAGCTGACCTTCAGATTATTAACAATGACAGAAAAAAGAAAAACATGGTAGTTAATGTGCTGGCTCAGCGAGGCACATGTAACAGTCACCGACACTAAACTGGTTTAGTTTTTGCGATTGAAAGTGTGGTATATCCCGTGATACTGCCTTCTCAGATGTTTATAGGAAAAACAAATTAGGCCATAAATTGTGAGATTTATATTTCAATGTAAAACTGGTTTTAACAGAGGTACGAATTTTTCAACATAATATTTAACAGTAGCTCTGGAAAAGCAAAGAAAATCAAGTGTAAGCATAAAACATTGACACAAAGCAGCTTGCAAAGTACCCCATAACTAGGGCTGGGTATCGTCACTGATTTCTAGAATCGATTCAATTCCGATTCACAAGGTCCCAAATCGATTCGATTCAATTCGATTTGATTTGATTCAATTCGATTTGAATCTGGGAAATTTTGACAGTCAGAAATATTATAATTCAGATCAGTACATTTACATATTTTTGTATCTATAAAAAGGAAGCTGAACCTCGTAAGACTTTATCAAAGGTGTGAGCGTCACAGCAGATGCCTTTGTGTCAAAGTAGTGAAGACCAAAACACAGAAAAACCAATGAAGGTGATTTTCCTGGCCTGGGATTTTATAAAAATATTCTGGCATATATACATCAAAAACAAAGAAAACCATTATTCAACATATGAACATTAACCTCTGAAGTTACAAGCGGTTTATTTAGAGACACGGCTGAGCTTTTTGCATATTTTAGAAAGTTTAAATTGTTCACGTTATTGAACGGCAAGAAATTAAGGTTTTCTTTTCGGAAGTATGTAAAACGAAAAAAACCAGCGTCAAAACAGCGGCTTGTAACAACCGGGTAGACTTGTGTGACAGCAGCAACTGCTTAAAAGAGAAGAAGGAGAACGAGGAGAATGCGAGAAGAAGGAGACGAGGAGAGAGAGGAGAAGAGAGAAGAAGAGAGAGGAGAGAGGAGAAGAGAGAGAGAGAGAGAGGGCTGTGAGAGATAGAGCGAGAAAGAGGAGAGAGAAATAACAGAGAGAGAGAGAGAGGTGCATGAAGTGTGATTTTTATCGTGGTGGAAGCAAAACAGTCAGAGTGAATTCATGACGATGTTTATGTGAAGCGCAGTTTGGCTCTTCTTTTGCTGCTGGTTTGGTCAGTATTGTTTGGAGAGAGATAAAACTAACAGCTTTAGAATCAGTGCAAAAAGGGCGTAAACACAAAGCGCGGACCCGCCAAAACATCAGAATCAGTGAGCTGTCGGCTTTCAGCCCCGACAGTGTCCCTGCCGTCGGGTGAGAAAGGCACATCTCACTGATTCTGATCCGCGGGTCCACACTTTGTGTTTACGTCTCTGTGCAGAATCCGTGTTCCTGCTCTCATTTACTGTCTTAGCTGTTTGGTAGTTGTTGAAATTTTGAGGTTTCACCTGAGATTCTGGCATTTCGGGCAAAATAAATTTATATTAAAACATCGATTCAGGATTTTAATCAATCGATTTCACGTTATCCAAGCCAGAATCGATTTTAATTGATAAATCGATTATAAAAACCCACCCCTACCCATAACCGTAGCACAAATCCTCTGTTATAATTTGTAACAGGTGTGTTGCATTGTGGGAAATGGGAAGGATCCAGTGTTTTTGTGGCATGAACCACACTAAAGACTAAATACTGTATGTATGCTTATCTGACTTTTTCTTTTAATCCAGCAGTGTATCATAAATCCCTCAAGTACTGTTTGAATTTGCAGAAATATTTTAGACTTTGTTTTAGGGTGGAGGCTTTATGGGACACGCGGGCTGACACGCGGGCTGATGTTAAATTCAATTCAATTTTATTTATATAGCGCCAAATCACAACAAAAGTCGCCTCAAGGCGCTTCATAGATACAGAGAAAAACCCAACAATCATATGACCCCCTATGAGCAAGCACTTTGGCGACAGTGGGAAGGAAAAAACTCCCTTTTAACAGGAAGAAACCTCCGGCAGAACCAGGCTCAGGGAGGGGCGGCCATCTGCTGCGACCGGTTGGGGTGAGAGAAGGAAGACAGGATAAAGACATGCTGTGGAAGAGAGACAGAGGTTAATAACAGATATGATTCAATGCAGAGAGGTCTGTTAATACATAGTGAGTGAGAAAGGTGACTGGAAAGGGAAAAACTCAATGCATCATGGGAATCCCCCGGCAGCCTACGTCTATTGCAGCATAACTAAGGGAGGATTCAGGGTCACCTGGTCCAGCCCTAACTATATGCTTTAGCAAAAAGGAAGGTTTTAAGCCTAATCTTAAAAGTAGAGATGGTGTCTGTCTCCCGAATCCAAACTGGAAGCTGGTTCCACAGAAGAGGGGCCTGAAAACTGAAGGCTCTGCCTCCCATTCTACTTTTAAATACTCTAGGAACAACAAGTAGGCCTGCAGAGCGAAGCGCTCTAATAGGGTGATATGGTACTACAAGGTCATTAAGATAAGATGGGGCCTGATTATTTAAGACCTTGTATGTGAGGAGCAGGATTTTGAATTCAATTCTGGATTTAACAGGAAGCCAATGAAGGGAAGCCAAAACAGGAGAAATATGGATGTAGTTGCTTTGATTGGTTTAAGGTCACAGATAAAATCCAATCCTGTGTATCTCTGTCTCGCTCCCCACCAACACACATTGGCTATCATCTGGATTACCCAGGAACAACTTACAACTAATAAATCTAATGTAAAGGGGGAAAAAAGTATATATAGCAAATTTACAACTTAAAGTTCCCACGTTATTACTTTAACGGTTACTATGCATCCTTGGACTCTGGTATTGCTTAGTTTTCAGTAATTTCAAGTAAAAAATTATTAACAAAACCATTTGGAGGTAATTTGACCCTAAAATAAAAATAATTGAAATACACAGAAGACTAGCTGTTGCAGAGATGTAATCTTCTCAGTGTGTCCCGGGCCTCCATTCCTTTCCTGAAACATCTCATGTAGGAGGCACCCAGGATGCATCCTGATAAGATGTCTGAACCATGAGGAGTGGCTCTGCATTATTCACTGTGTTTTGCAGAATTATTTTTAATTACACTGTGTGCAAACATCTGTATTTTTTACATCTCTTTTATTGTTGTTACCGATCTTTTTTCCACATGTCTCACCGTGTTACGTCCTGCTTTTTCTTTTTTTTTTTTTTTAATCCAAACCAGAGGAGGATGACTTTAGAAGCAACATTGAAGGAATATATTTAGGTAAGCCTTCTCGAGCAGCAAATTATTTCTCTTATAATGTTGCTCAAACTTGTTGGTATATTTAGAGTTTAGTTCTGTTTCTGTGTGTGTTGTGGATCCATTTTTGAGGGTTATCTACTGACATCTGTTCTTTTTCATCAGCGGGCTTTAGGCGCAGCATACGTCTGTGTCGGCGGCGGGCTCACAGCACCACCCAGCCGTCCTGCAACACCCGTTGCCCCAGCAGCTGCTACAGTGCCCTCAACAGTCCATATGAGGAGGTGGTTCGTTACCAGCGCCACTCAGAGGATGTACACCGCCTCATTGTCCTCTTAGGTACAGAAAACATTTCAGTCCTTTAGTTTAGTTTACCAAACATCTACACTCATAAGCCTTTTAGATACACCTTGATAGAATCGGGGTGGGTGCTCTTTTATCTTCAGAGCTGTCATAATTCAACAAGGTGCTGGAAACACTCCTCAGAGATTTTGGCCCACATTGACATGACAGCGCCACACATTTGGTGCTGTTCAAATAACCAGTATGAGATGATTTGAGATTTGTGTGAAATGGTGTGTTATCCTGCTGGAAGGAGCCATAAGACGATGATGATGCTCAATTAGTACTACTGGCTCAAAGTGTGCCAAGAAAATGTCCTCCATACCGTTACACCACCACCACCATGAGCTGGAACTGCTGATAAAAAGGGAGGATGGATCCACGTTTTCAGACCAGGCAACATTTTTCTAAACTCTGCATAACTTGGTTGTAACAAGTGGTTATTTGAGTTATTGTTGCCTTCCTATTAGCTTGAAGCAGTCACATAGAAAACTGCGACAAACTGGATATTATCTCTTCTTTGTGTATGTGTATGCATGTGTAATGTGTATATATAGACACGTGTGTGTGTGTGTGTGTGTGTGTGTGTGTGTGTGTGATTTACATTGCTGTGCTTGAGAACCTCCATCTACCGGAACCAAATTCCTTGTATGTGTCTGCACATATACTTGGCCAATAAACATGATTCTGATTCTTTGGATTATCCCCTGTAAACTCTACAAATTGATGTTTAAGGAAAATCCAAGCAGATCACCCATTTCTGAAATCATCAGACCAACAACCATACTTCATTCAAAGTCACTTAAATCATCTTTCTTCCTCATTCTGATGCTCAGTTTGAACTTCAGCAGGTCATCTGGATCATGTCTAAATGCCTAATGCAATAACAAGCAGTTGAATGAAAGTATATACAAACAATTAACATGCGCGTGCTTTTTCAGGTCCGTCTGGTGTAGGTGTGAATGAACTTCGAAGGCGTTTGGTTGAGATGAACCCAAATATCTTCCAGGGACCAGTGCCATGTACGTAATCATCTTTTCAGTCACAGACATCATGAAAATTTTTAATTGAATTCAAAAACACTATTAAAAAGCAGAGTTACCTGAGAAATCCTAGGCATTTTCTTCTTTCTGGGCTCTTTGTGTTTTTGTCTCAGATTCTGTAATAATCAGATTAAATGGTTGGTTTTTTCTTTTTTCCTTCTCCAGACACTACAAGAGCACCCAGAGGATATGAGGAATCTGGCAGAGAATATTTCTTCGTCAGCCGAGAAGTCTTTGAGAACATGGTTTATCACAACAGGTACAGCTGTCTGCACACATTAAAACTTTAATGAAGTTGTGGAATGTAGATGGAACTGATGAGAGCTTAGCCACAATCGATAGATTTTAGCCCCACTGTCTCTGTCTTTTTTTTTTTTGTCCGGCAGGTTTCTGGAGTACGGCGAGCACAAAGGGAACATGTACGGCACCAGCATCGAGTCTGCAAAGGAGGTTTTAAACAGCGGCAAGATCTGCGTCATCGACATTGAGCCAAACGCAAGTCCAACTCAGACACAGTAAAGAGAGCCAATAGATAAAAGTGTTTTCATGTAAATTTGTATATCCTTCTTTAGGCCCTCCAGGCAGTGAGGACACACGAACTGAGGGCCTTCGTCATCTATGTTAAGCCTCCGACTGTGGAGCGCCTCAGGGAGACGAGACAGGACTCGTACATCACCACCAACTACTACGTCAACCGGCCATTCAAAGTATGACGCTGGGCTTAGTTGTCTGGTTAAAACGTCCACTCTTAATTTGGAGAAAAATGTTTTATTTTTCCTAATAAGATAATTATTTACATTCACATGTGATTGCTATCATCCAATAGAGCATTACAAAGATATTGGTACACCCCAAACACACACAAGGGACGGGGTTTGATTTGGGAGGTCTCAAATTTTATAGGAACTTTTTCTTTACCCCCAACTTGACTTCTTCTGTTTTAATTAGAATAGGCAAAATCTATATCGGCCTATGAGACCTCCCACTCATACAGTAGAAGTAGTCTTATCTTTGGTTTTACTTCATCAGGATGAAGACTTCCAGGAGATGGAGGAAGCAGCACGGAAGATTGAGTCAAACTACTGGCAGTTCTTTGATCATGTGATCATCAACGATGAGCTGCAGGACTCCTGCGTTGAGCTGCTGACAGCAGTGATGAGGGCGCAGGATGAGCCACAGTGGGTCCCTGCCAGCTGGATTCGACCCACGTCAGAGTCCTAGGAGCAAAGTAGAGGAGAGGACGTCGGGTCAAAGCAGTGATTTTTTTTCTTTCTTTTTTTTTTTTACTGTACAGTTTTAAAAAATGAAATCGTGACATGTAAATTCAGTGATTGCTTTTGTAAATATACGTGTGTGTGTGTGTGTGTGTGTGTGTGTGTGTGTGTGTGTGTGTGTCACATGTGAGCTGGACTTTAAGTCTCTTCAAATCCCCAAAGATGAAATGAAGCTGGATCCAAGCTCAAAGAAATTCCTGAATTTGTGTCCGTTTGTCACAGTTTTGTTTTTTATTTTTTCAGTCAGCAGGAACATATGTAGCACCTCTTCAACTAAAGACGCCTGCAGGAATTAAATTCAAACAAAACTGCCTCTTTTCCTGCCCTCCTCCGTATTCTTGTACACAGACCTCCAATAAAAGAAACATATATCTAAAGCATGTTTGTCCCCGTTGGCCATAAATGCTTTCTTGATCCATTCCAGCCTAAAATGACACATTCTCATGTAAAATGGTGGGTAAAATGAACAATTAACGTAAATAAACAAAAAAAAAAATTGTATTTTTAAAGGTATGTTACTGTACACCCAAAGCACTGATGTTTGCTAATCCTTGAAAGTAAAAAAATAAAAATAAAAGTTTGCAACACCCTTCTTATAGTAATTTATGCATTTGTTTTCATATCATATATCTTCAAAAAACAAAACAAAGTTGTTAAAATTGCAGAAAACGTGTAATTGCCCAGCCAACAAGAAAATAAATAAGATTAGCAGCCATGGTTACATGACATTAAAAATGGGGGAGGGGCAAAGTAGTCTTCAAAACATTATTAATACCTGGAAGCTTCAATTTTAATACATTTTTTTCATTTTATTTTTGCTAAATGTTAAGCTACCGGAAATGCGTCACACTATTCCTAAATACATCCGGGCCACAACCCCGCCGCTCAGTGAGCGTAAACAAAGCAAAAAAGGAAAAGAAAAATCAACAAAAACAGCGATTTATTCGCTTTAAACGACTGAAGCGAATAAAACAAAGTTACCAGCTGCATAATATTAAACGGGTTATGGATACAGGAGGAGCAACGGTGAGAGATATGCACACATAATGCATGAACAGTCAAGATAACGGTCATATTTAAATGGATGGCGTGATTTGCTCATAACTGTACCTGTGGGGGCAGAAAGCTCGTTTTCTGGTTCACTTTAAAGGCTGTTTTCGTGTAATCTTTCTCTGAGCTCTAATAAGAGCGAAAACGATGATAATAAAGAGCAGACGGTGTTTGTAACCTGCCTGTTTTCTGTGTAGACACGGAGGGTGAGGGAGCTGCCGCCTCTCCCACAGGTGAGTAAATCAAACCTCATCTGAGCTAACAGCTCTGTAGCTCCTCTGTAATAACTTTTAATTAAAATCAACAAGAACCTGTTGATTTGTCACGTGGTGGCTGGTTTTTATTCATTTTATTTACTTTATGTTATTTACACATTTATTTATCCAGACGTTTTCGGTCTTAAATTATAACAAAAAAGTTATTGATAGAGAAAAATATTGAATTAGTAGCTTATTAGAGAAATATTAAAGTGATCCACACTTGGTTTTACATTTCCTTTAATAATAAGTTTTATTTCTGTAGCACCTCACAAAATGTACTAAAATCATTAAGACATTAGAGACATACAGTCCTGTGCAAAAGTGTTGCGCCACCCCTCATTTTTTTTCTTTTGTGCTCTTAAGCAACAACTTATTCAGTGAAACAGGAGAAAGTCGAGTAAAAGCACCCAGAGATCTGATAAACTCCTCACACAGACTTGAACAATCAGACTTGGTGAATTTAAAGCCTGTTTTTAAGGGATTTGGTTTTTATTTCTGAAAAATTTTAGTGATTTCCTTCTCGGTTTACGTCAGATGAAGTACTTCCTGGATGTTTTTACTCACCGACACACTCATAAATACACACTGCCGCTCCAAGACGCTGGAAAAAGGGGCTTGACCTGTGCTTGGAGTAATCCTCAGTCCTGGCAGATGTACTAACACAGATTTAGCCGAGGATAAAACAGTCAGGATGTCATGTGTCACTTAACTCCTGTCTCGCTGGTTTCTTGGGGGAGAAATGGCCAGAAAGACGCCGGTAAGATGCTTGCTTCAGTTGTTTTATCCGACTCTGAGTTATAACTGAAAGTTCTTGAACTTTTTATGTTAAAATCTTAACTTTTTCATTGGTTATGCAAGTGCTGGTGGCTTAGATAATCTCTTATAATGGGCTTATCCTGTTTTGTAAGAGCAGCCATATCACTTTCAGGCAGTTTGTGTCTAAATTTCAAAATTACGTTTCTTTGGTTCTTGTGTTCTTGTTACTGAAGGAGTGATAGTTATTAGATATGTTTAAGATGCGTTTGATGGCACCAAAAAGCTTTCCAGTCAGATTTTCTCAGACTCTGGTGTGTCTAGTAGCGGTGTATACCCAAGGGTCAGTTTTAGGGTCTTGTTCTTGCAGGATTTCAAATAAAAAGGTCATAAAAAGTGTTTAGTTTTGTTTCTAGATTTACTAGAATGTGTGCATAACTTGTGTTGTTCCGTTGGTATGGACAGAAATTCAGAAAATATAACTCTAGGTCTTATTTCCCAATTATTTTTACATAGGTTTCTTTTTTGGTGTGACTGATTTGGGAATGAAAAAACTGCATTTAATGTGTTAAACTTCAGCACAAATCTATAAAAGAAGGAATAAAAATGTTCTTTAGAGGGGTTTTTATGAGTGAACAAAGGGAGAAATCTGACTTCTGTGTTTCACTGTGTCTCTCCAGGGAGGCCAGCGATCTCTTCCCACAATGTCGAGGTGGGTAAACATCTTCATTTCAAGCAGCTACTGTGGTGTAATGCTAAAGGGGACCTATGAAGCTTTTTTGCCATGCAGATGCAAGAGGGGTGTGTGTGTGTGTGTGTGTGTGTCTCAATGATCCAGGAGCATCCCGGTGACAGTCTTTGTGTTTTCCCGCACGACATCAAAAGGCAAAAGTAGCAACTAAGTAATTTGGAGATAAGTGAATAAGAGGAACAATGGACAGGAAACTTTCCAATCCGATTGAATTTATATATAGTCAGTCCTTAAACAGTGAGTGGAAAAGCACAAGATCTGAACTCTGATCAATTTTCAACACTGATGAGGCAGCAATGGATTGCCATCATATTAAAGAAGCATGTAACAAAATACAAATGAAATAATAATATAATAATAATTTTAATAATACCTACTGAATTAGAGGTCACAATAAGTCAGCCAGACTTCAGACTGCTCTGTATCTTCATTTTTTTCTACTTGGCTCTGTACGACATCAGAGAAAGGGGCTATCAGTCATATGGTCATCCCAGACTCAAAAGCCTCACACACCTGTCAATTCTAATATAGTTATGGTGGGGAGGAGCTAAAACAGCTGCTTTTAGACAGGGGATGAACTGAAGGGCTGCACCAAAGCCCAGGATAAGATAAATGAGGATGATTTTGGACTCTGATTCATGCAAAGTGACTCTAGTAGAGTCCAAGAATAAAAAACTGAAGCAGTAAATGAGCAAACGAGGTCCACTTTAAACAGCAAAACTAAACTTTTCTTCTCTCTTTTCTTTGTTCTTGCGACCTGTGCACATGTGAAGTCAAGACACAGGTGGGTAAAAATATTTCTAATAAACAAGTTGCATTTCTTCTCAAACTCATTTTTTATGTGACTTAGCTTTATTTATTTATCCCTTCATGTGCACAGAAGATGTTCCAGCACCAAAGCACAAGAAGAAGAGAGCGAAAAAGGAGACAAATGGGGTGGACGATACAGACGGTAAGAAACAGCTTTGTATTCTCATATTTGATGCTTCACGAACATGAATTTAAAGGTTTGAAGGGCTTCTTTAATATAACCTTTTCATGCACCTCACTGTATCTTCACCGCTCACACCATGAGCATATTTCTCATTGTCATCCAAATTATCTTCAATTTGCCATCATGAGCCCAAAGAAAGCTTTGCATTATGTATTGAACTGTTGAGCAGTGTAAAACTCGTTATATATGGCTTGCTCATGAAAGCCTGCACATATATAACAGCATTTATGTTCACTAAGGTCCTAAAAAACAAATTGTTACCATTAAAATTCTTCCATAATTCTGGAGAATAATTTTAAGTAAAGGATAACAACATAAAACCACAAAGAAGGAGAGTAGACTTTTCAAATTTGTCCTAAAATTTCTGTATAAAAATTTCAATTTCCTCATTTGCCTCCACCCACTGTTTAAAATAAAGCTGTAGCTTCTTGTGCCACCTTCAGATCAGGGGATGGAGATGGGAGGCATGGGCAGCCGCAGGGCTTCTGGAATCGGGGATCATCTGACCCTTGAAGCCACAGTCGAGGCCCCGCCACAGAGGAGGAGGAAGAAGAAGAAAACTGCCACTATAGGTGAATTCAAGAATTCTGTCTCTGCTAGTTGTCGCTGCTTTATATTGCAAGGTAGGGACCCTGTAATAATACAGAGAGACCGCCAACAATCAGACAACGCCCTAAGAGCAAGCGACGGTGGAAGGAAAAACCTCCTTTTAACAGGAACAAACCTCCAGCAACCGTGTGTCGCCACCAGTTGGGGGTGAGGGGAGAAAGACTGTTTAATAATAACTTCAGCTAGCTCCATATTTTTAACTATAGACTCTACTGGAGTGGCTTTGCATGATTCACAGCTCAAAGTAATCCTTATGGATCTTATTGTGAATCTTGCATCAGCCCCCTCAGTTCATCATCTGCCTGAAACAAGCTACTTTAGCTCTTCCCACTTCAAACCAGCTTTCTTATGATTGTCTGCCTCTCACAAACGGCAGGTGGGTGGAGCTTCTGCGACTCTATGACAGACTGCAGAGCCAAATTTAGAAAAAAGTGTCTGAGTGTGAGCATTTAGAGCAATCTGAGGACTGAACTTTTGGCTGAAACTGAAACTTTGCCCATGTTGTGAATCCTGGATTTCAGGTCTTGAGGACGACCACACCGACCTGGTGAACGGAGACACCGCGGACCAGACCACAGATGGAGAAGAAGTGGTCAGGAAACCCCGAAAGAAAAAGTAAGAATTTATTATTTTAATACAGGTGCACTAATTGTGAAATTCTGGCTTGATATCCACATTTAAAGAAATCATTTGGCTGACAGTTGATTTTTATACAGGGAGTGCAGAATTATTAGGCAAATGAGTATTTTGTCCACATCATCCTCTTCATGCATGTTGTCTTACTCCAAGCTGTATAGGCTCGAAAGCCTACTACCAATTAAGCATATTAGGTGATGTGCATCTCTGTAATGAGAAGGGGTGTGGTCTAATGACATCAACACCCTATATCAGGTGTGCATAATTATTAGGCAACGTCCTTTCCGTTGGCAAAATGGGTCAAAAGAAGGACTTGACAGGCTCAGAAAAGTCAAAAATAGTGAGATATCTTGCAGAGGGATGCAGCAGTCTCAAAATTGCAAAGCTTCTGAAGCGTGATCATCGAACAATCAAGCGTTTCATTCAAAATAGTCAACAGGGTCGCAAGAAGCGTGTGGAAAAACCAAGGCGCAAAATAACTGCCCATGAACTGAGAAAAGTCAAGCGTGCAGCTGCCAAGATGCCACTTGCCACCAGTTTGGCCATATTTCAGAGCTGCAACATCACTGGAGTGCCCAAAAGCACAAGGTGTGCAATACTCAGAGACATGGCCAAGGTAAGAAAGGCTGAAAGACGACCACCACTGAACAAGACACACAAGCTGAAACGTCAAGACTGGGCCAAGAAATATCTCAAGACTGATTTTTCTAAGGTTTTATGGACTGATGAAATGAGAGTGAGTCTTGATGGGCCAGATGGATGGGCCCGTGGCTGGATTGGTAAAGGGCAGAGAGCTCCAGTCCGACTCAGACGCCAGCAAGGTGGAGGTGGAGTACTCGTTTGGGCTGGTATCATCAAAGATGAGCTTGTGGGGCCTTTTCGGGTTGAGGATGGAGTCAAGCTCAACTCCCAGTCCTACTGCCAGTTTCTGGAAGACACCTTCTTCAAGCAGTGGTACAGGAAGAAGTCTGCATCCTTCAAGAAAAACATGATTTTCATGCAGGACAATGCTCCATCACACGCGTCCAAGTAGTCCACAGCGTGGCTGGCAAGAAAGGGTATAAAAGAAGAAAAACTAATGACATGGCCTCCTTGTTCACCTGATCTGAACCCCATTGAGAACCTGTGGTCCATCATCAAATGTGAGATTTACAAAGAGGGAAAACAGTACACCTCTCTGAACAGTGTCTGGGAGGCTGTGGTTGCTGCTGCACGCAATGTTGATGGTGAACAGATCAAAACACTGACAGAATCCATGGATGGCAGGCTTTTGAGTGTCCTTGCAAAGAAAGGTGGCTATATTGGTCGCTGATTTGTTTTTGAATGTCAGAAATGTATATTTGTGAATGTGGAGATGTTATATTGGTTTCACTGGTAAAAATAAATAATTGAAATGGGTATGTATTTGTTTTTTTGTTAAGTTGCCTAATAATTATGCACAGTAATAGTCACCTGCACACACAGATATCCCCCTAAAATAGCTAAAACTAAAAACAAACTAAAAACTACTTCCAAAAACATTCAGCTTTGATATTAATGAGTTTTTTGGGTTCATTGAGAACATGGTTGTTGTTCAATAATAAAATTATTCCTCAAAAATACAACTTGCCTAATAATTCTGCACTCCCTGTAATGTTGCTGTTCTTGTTTATTCCCCTTTATTGACTCTGAAACACACAAGTGTTCACAATAAATTAATAACTGAGCTGATGTAAACCATCATTGAAGGAGAACAAATTCAAACGTACGCTGGGCCTCGATATTTGCAAGTTACTATCTTTAATGTTGTGACCTGAGAATAGTCTGGTTTTTTAGTTTTAAATTTTTTTTTTAACTTGCCATACACTCTTCAGGAAGTCCAAAGTTGTCGAGACGCAGCTTCCCGATGAGCTGGACATACCGGAGGATGACATCATCGCCGACACCCCTCCTCCATTGCCGCAGCATTCCCTGTTCGCCGCCCCACAGGGTCAGAGCCAGCCGGTCGGCAAGGTGTTTGTGGAGAGAAATAGTGAGTGACAGAAGAAGAAGAAGACGATATTGATGATGAGGCTGTTTGTTTAACTTTTTTTATGTGTTTGCATGCAGAGCGTTTCCAGGCTGCTGAACGCTCCAATTGGAGGAAGACCAGCGACCCGATGGACAACATGGCAGACTTCCAGCACATGCAGCCACTGTGGACCACCAGAGATGTTTCCATCAGAGTGCATGGAGGCTTCAGGTAACAGCAAAGTGTCTCCTGTATGACTATAAAAATCCAGAGTCTGTCCTCCCGTCCCAGTGTTCCTCCTCTCCTCTGTTCATGCTCCAGGGTGTTCGGTCTATACTGTCAGGGCTTCCTGGCGGGCTACGCCGTGTGGAACGTGGTGATGGTGTACATGCTAGCCGGGCAGCACCTCACCGCCCTGTCCAACCTGCTGGAGCAGTACCAAAGCGTGGCGTATCCCTCCCAGTCTCTGCTCTACATGCTGCTGGCCATCAGTACAGTGGCAGCCTTCGACAGGTAAAGCTGCACATTGGAAATCCATCATGGTTCGCCACGTTGCAAACAAAAACACATCACACCTTCTGGCAAATTAGAATCACCAAATAGCCAAACCCTACTGTGGGAGCAAAATGGACACAAAGAGAACACACGCAGACACGGTATTTGCAAGAAAAACTTTGGTATTTGTGAGAAAAACTTGTTATACATTTATATGTACAAGAAACAAGATATGAGCTTGCAAAACAATTTTTTATTTTTGATATTTGCAAACCAAAAAATTGGTGTTTGTATATTTTCCAGAATGTTAATATTCATAAAAAAAAAGTTTGATATTTGTGCACAAAAATGTTACATTTTTTTAATATTTGCAAACGAAAAATGTGATTGGCTAGCAAAATTTTAGAATTTTTATATTTGCTGACAAATGTGGTATTTTCGATCAAAATGTTGCTATTTGCAAACAAAAAAATTTGCTTTTTAAAAACATATATTTGTAAACAAAACATTTTGGATTTAACAGTTGCAAACAAAAAACAGGTTTATTGTATTATAAATACTTTTGTATTTGCAAGTAAAACGTCACTATTTTGCAGTCAAAACTTTCAGATTTTTATGTTTGCAAACAAAAATTTTGTATTTGCAAACAAAAAGTGTTATTTGTTTATTTTGCGAATCAAACTTTGTTATTTACAAACAAAACTTTTTTTTTTTTTTTTTTTTTTTTTTGCCTGTCCCGTTTGGCTCTTTTGCCATCAGAATTGTTGTCTAAAGGCAAAGAAAGATGCCCAACGGATTTACTTTACCAAATTGACCATCCCAGCCTTGCCATAATGGTCCATTTGATTCACCTTTTATTGTTTATTTTATTTTCACTTACTGAATATGGGACAGACTTGACTGGGGGAAAGAAGGGGAGAAAGAAAGAGGGAAAGAGAAACAGCTGAGAAGAGGGACGGGGGAGAAGGGCAAAAACCAAAAACCAACAGAATGAGCAGAAAAAGAAAAAAAAGAAGAAGAAAAAGAAAAAAAAATGCATATATCAGTCACCTGGGTCACCTGCTGAGAAAGAAAAAAGAAAACAAGCAGAAGAGAACAAGAGTAATAGAATAAACAACATCACAATGATATATGGGAATATGACAGTAAATACTAAATATTACACATTATTGTGCAGCACATAAGATCAACAGAACACAGTGTGCTTTGAGGTAGGAGCCAAAAAGGGTGTAGTTTGTGGGTGTGATCACCCGTATGGACGCGCTTGTTTTTTGTTTTTTAAAAGGTTCCTTCATGTAATGATCTGCTAGAGGGTGTGGGGGGGCCACAGCCCCGTCCTCCAGGGCATGAAGCAGGTATGGAGGAGATCAAAACTCCAGACATCCAGAGGCCCCCCCAAACAAAACTTTTGATAGGAGCAGGGCCCTATTTCAGGAAGCCGGTTTAGAAAATTCAGAGTGAAAAACGATACTCAGGGTTGAGTAACCCCGAACTGTCCAACTCGGAATATTCGGTTTCAGAAAGGCTGATAACAAGTAGTTCAGTCAACGCGGAGTTGCTTTAACCCCAAGTTAAGTGCGCGCACAAGGATACATAAAGCCCTGATTAGTGGAGCACAGATTAAGCGAGTCACCATGGAGACGGAGGGAAAGAAGGCGCGGTCAATGTATTTTACAGCGCTTGAGGCCGAAATTCTGATGGCAGCATATGCCGATAACATGCAAATTCCGCGGAAAAAAAGTAACACAGCCTCAGCTGCAAAAGAAAGGGAGCATGCATGGCAAAACAAAGCCGACAGAGTCAATGCGTGAGTGTTAATTTAAACATTGATCTAGGGATTTCCACCCATTTAACACGTTATTTTATTATATTTTATTTTATTTCTTATTTTATACATTTGATTTTGTGATGTGATTTGAGCGCAGGTGCAACCCAACAGGCCCCAAACGTTCCTGGCAGCAAGTAAAAATGAAATATAAAAATATAGCCCAAACAGGTAAGGTGTAATTGTATTATGAGCCATAGTGCTTGGTCTGTTTGTCCAATGTAAATCAATTGCAGTTAGAGGCTACATTAATTTCCCCTCTGTAAGCACTTATTGAAATTATCTGAGCACATTACAAGTACATATTTGCTTACTCTGTATGCTCAAATGTGACCCGTTATAGCCAACAGAAAAAAAAAGCGGAGGCCCGATAAACAGGTGGGGGTCCTCCACCACCACCACCACTCACAGAGGCTGAGCAGTTGGCTTCCACATTTGTGATAGTGTTGGCAGCATCACATATGATCTTCACAGTGCAGACAACATAAATTGGCATCCATTACTATAATGAAATAATTTGTTAGTTTGAAATGCTACAGGGAACTATGTACCTGTACATTAATGCTGTGGAAAGACTTCCTGTTCACATAGTCTCCTTCATTTACTGAAGGAGCAATGATTGGAATGTGAGTGCCATCTGTACAGCCAATCACGCCTGGGAACCGTGAGAATATATGTAAAATTTAAGTAGTAGTTCAAGTATCACCACATCATGAATTAAGTTTCGTTCATCCTGATACCTGCAATTTTGTGGCATCCCTCTTTGATAAATCTTGTGGGTCTATGACCGGGGAACACCACAAACGAGTACAGGAGACGTTTCAGTGCAACTGTAACATTCCTGACTGCCCGACAGACGGTAGCCTTGGAAACGTGCTCAGCGTCACCAATATTATACAGAAAGCTCCAGTTTGCAAAAAACCGAAGTGCAATACAAATAATATGTACAGAACTGAGAGGATGTCCGCGATGTGTCACATGAGCAATATTAGGCCTGAGGATGTTATTCAAATAAATTATAGATTGTGCTGAAAAACGGTAACGTTCACACAGGAAATCATCAGGAAATGATAAAATGTCCGAACGCGCTCTAATCACTCTCTCCCGGCGGAGAGCTCTGCGGAGAATTTGGGCTTCAACATCTACTGGCTCTTCAAGGAAGGGGCACGCCATGTCTGACACTTCCTACAGTCAGGTTTCCGACAAAGAGGCGGAGAACGTCAGGGTTAGTTGAAGCTAAACCTGCTAGGGGGCAGGTTAGCTTCACGGAGTGTGTCGTCATAGTAACTCACTCAGAATTAATCTAAACTCGCTTTGTGAAACCGAAAACCCAGAGTTTTCGTTAACTCAGGGAATACTTACTCAGAGTTTGCACTAAACCAGCTTCCTGAAATAGGGCCCAGGTGTCTTAAGTAAATCTGCAACATCAGAAAAGTGGTGGTGCAGTTCAAACTGTACCCAGTTAAAAAGAACGTGTTGAAACTTTGAGCTCAGGTGAGGGGCTATAGAGCTGGGGTGGGACAGGGATCTCACTTTATAAATCTTGTAATTAAAAGTGTGAAGTGAATGAATACTGCATCCATTTACGCTATGAATTAGATGTTTGTGTTTTCTACAAATGAAACTCTCCTCAGGGTGAATCTGGCCAAAGGCCCCGTGGCTCTGCGGGAGTTCATCACGCTGGATCCGGTGGCTCTCGCCTCGTTCTGTGAGTCCTCCTTCCTTCTCTGTCTGTGCTTCAGAAACACATCATCGTGGGCTCTGTTTGGGATTCAGTTGACACGCTTTGCTTTTTGCACACAGTGTATTTCTCAGCGCTCGTCCTCTCTCTGAGCCAGCAAATGACCAGCGATCGGATCAACCTCTATTCCAACAACACGGCACTACTGTGAGCTTGCTGGAATAATCTGATATTCCGATATCATTAAAAAGTCTGGTTTTGATACAGAGACTGACCTGATTCTGCTTTAGGCCTACAGGGTTGGAGCACCAAATTCTCCACCCATGGGTGACTGTCAACCTGGTGGTGGCCCTGCTGGTGGGCCTGGCCTGGATTTTAATCGCCATCAGACCTGAGACCGACTACACGGAGGGTGAGAGAGAGCAGTGTGGGTTGAGCATTTCTGCTTAAAAAAGGAAAAGCCAACTTAAAACATTTATTTTTGTTTTCTTATCCTTCCTCCTCAGGTTACCTAATGGCCATGGAGATTGAGCCTCCAAAGCTAGAGGACAAATCAGAAATGACCGCCTGAGAAAATTAAGAAATTACTGTACAGCTTTTTTTGTCATTTTGCACATATTTTTGCATTTTGTCGTGAATGTTGTTTAAGTTATTTTTGTATGTTTGAAATATGTTTATTTCCTTTTAAATACAGAGATTTAAAGAACCCAACAATAGTTTTTTATCTCTTTTGTTTACAGTTGTTTCTCTACATGAAACCCATGAAAGAAAGCATTCACTGCATTCACTACACTGTTTTTCTGCTTGCCCAGGCTACTGAAGTACACTGAATGAGCTATGAAGAAATTTTAATTGAATTGAATTGATTTACATGGTCTAACTCAGCGGTCTCCAACCTTTTTTGCGCCACGGACCGGTTTATGCCCGACAATATTTTCACGGACCGGCCTTTAAGGTGTCGCGGATAAATACAACAAAATAAAACCAGTACCGGTACCAAATAAAAGAAGATTTATTCATAACACACGTGAAAAGACCCAGGAAAACCGAGTTAACGATAAAAACAATAACAAAATAACGCTGAAAACCGATAAAAACCCTGAAAACCATACATTTCACACCTGAGCCTCAACTCTCGCGGCCCGGTACCAAACGGCTCACGGACCGGTACCGGTCCGAGGCCCAGGGGTTGGGGACCGCTGGTCTAACTGCAAAAGCATTGTAACGTATCAAAAGTAAAAGTACTTATCATGCCAAGGAGTAGTTAATGGTGTTACTGCGCTGCACTGAAAGCTAATGAAATTAACCTGGAAGTGGAAATTCAGGCCAGTTGAAGTGCATTAACCAAAGGATGGCATAGCTGAGGTATAAACACAGAGATGAGTCAGAGCAAAAAAAACAAAAATCATCTGAGATCCTAAAAGGCTTCTAGAGAAGCTGAAGAGCAGCTGTGATGGAACTGAACTGAAAGGCAGCTAAATGTAATGCTGACCGCGGATTTTACACTGACATCTGAGCTGAAGTGTCAATGTATCAGTTTTAATTTGAGCAGAATACAAAGCGTTTTCTAAAAAAAAAATAAAAAAATTTCTGAGTGATTTTGTGTCCTATTTTAGGTTATTAGTTTATGTTTGTGGACATGTGGTGTCTGGTCTTTTTTCCTGTGTGTCTTTGGTGTCATGTTGAGTCTTTTTATTGTAAACTTTGGTCTTTTTTGTGTCCCTCTGTAGTCATTTTGTGTCTCCGGTGTGACTGTAGTCCATGTTTAGTTGCTTTATATCACCTTTCTGTCATTTGTATCACTTTGGTCATGTTTTGTCTCTGTTTTCTTGTAGTTTTGTGTCTTATTTCATGTCTCTGTGGACATTTTGTGGCTGTTTAGTGTGTTGTTTTTATGTCTTTGTGCATGTTTCGCATCTCTTTACTATCACTTTGGTGTTTTTGTGCCCTTTTAGTCATTTTTTCATCTCATAATGTTTTTCTCTCTCTTTATGTCATTTAATGTCTTTTTAATGTCCCTTTGTCATCATTTTGTGTCACTTTGTTTCACTTTTCTTTTTGTTTTTCTTTTTAGTGATCCCTTTTGTAGTTGTTTTTTGTCCCTTTGGTGTCATTTGTGTCTCTTCTTGTCTTATCTTATGTCTTTCTGGTTATTTAGTGTCTCTGGTCTTGTTCCTTCTTCTTTTTATAGTTGTTTTATGTCCTTGCTCCTGTTTATGTGCTTATTTCTCATTTTTGTGTTTTTGAGTATATTTTTACTCATGTTGTATCTCTTTGTGTGATTTTATTTTTATTCTTTGTAGTTTCTTATGCCTTTTGCTCAGTGTGATTTTTGTGTGTGTGTCTTTTTACATCATTATAAAATGACTTTATGGTCATTTTGTGTCCCTTTGAGTTGTTTTATGTCATTTTATGTATTTGTGATCATTTTGTGTCTCACTTGTCAACATTTCTGTTTCTTTGATCTTGTTTTGTGTCCCGACGACAAAGTGTTTTGTGTCTCCTTGGTGTCATGCTTTTTCCTAAGATCCATTGGTTTGCTCTGCCTGCGATTCAGGCTGTATAATCGAACACAGATAACCGAGCAGTTGATGTTGACGTGGTAGTGATATATCTTGAGGGTTTTTGTGGAAACATTCAAATATACATGAATAAAAGTTAGCAGAAACTTTTTGATAACAGCGAGCAATCATGCTGGACTTTGCCATCTTTGCTGTTACCTTTGTCATCATCCTGGTGGGCGCTGTCCTTTATTTGTACCCGGTAAGTTCCTGCAAGTTTGGCGTTAGCTTGCTACATTAGCGGGCTGTTGCCCTCATTCCAGTGTCCTAACCAAAAAGCGCTTTTAAATGTTTTAGTTCTTGTTCACGAGTTGGAGCACATTATTCTGAACTATTTAAGAAATTAATTGAACAAGGAGTGTATTTTGCACATTTCGGCTCCCATTTAATATAATATTCATTGACCTAGTCCAGAGAAATCCAACTTCAAGAAGACGGAATGAGCGAAAACGAGATAAAATATTTTTTTCATTTTTATCAGTTTCCTTTATGTGTTTGTGTTACAAGCCGATTTATTTCTATTCTAAACTCCAACTAATTTACTTCACATCCCTAAACGATATCATGTTCCATATGCGCATGCCATTCAATAAGAAATTGTTAAATTTTGTATTTTTCAAAGAGGTTCTGAATGGGACCCGCTTTCCGACAGGCATAGCCATTATTTTAAATTATGTAAAGACTTAGTAGATATGTGGACACCACTGTGAGAAAAACCACTCATGTTTAATGACTTGTATTTATGTTCAACAACAAAATCTCATTTCTAATCATATTTTCAGTCATCCAGAAGGGCCTCTGGTATCCCAGGTCTCAACCCCACAGATGAGAAGTAAGTTTTCATCTTTACCTTTATTTTTTCTGCTTCTGTTAACTCTTATTCAGTAACAGCATTTTGTAAAATATAGTACCTTGTGCATAATAATTAGCTTAAGGGTCCTGTCATCCTAATAGCTTTTGTCAGTAAATATAAGCATATGTGCGTCAATGTTCTATTTTCTGTTCTCCAGGGATGGAAACCTGCAGGATATCATCGACAGAGGCAGTCTGCATGAGTTCCTCGTTGGCCTGCATGATGAGTACGGCTCCGTGGCCTCGTTCTGGTTTGGTGGTCGCCCCGTGGTCAGCTTGGGCTCCGTAAGCGAGCTTCAGCAACACATCAACCCCAACCACGCCAGTAAGCAAACCAGTTTGGATCAGCAGCTTTTCTTACACTCAGGAATTTGTTGGGGAAAATATCTAATTGAAAAGAAGAACATCCTTATGCATAAATCTGCTGTTTCCTGCTTCCTTTTTAGCCGACTCCTTTGAAACGATGCTGAAGTCGCTGCTCGGCTACAAGTCCGGGATGGGAGGTGGGGCCAGCGAGTCCATCATGAGAAAAAAAGTGTACGAAAGTGCCATCAACAGCACGCTGAAAAACAACTTCCCGCTTGTGCTCAAGGTTTCCAAAGCCAAGAAATAATTTTTCTAAAATAAATAAGAAAACCAAAAACTTCCTCACACTTCCTGCTAACTGATATCTTGTTTCTTAGCTGGTGGATGAGCTGGTGAAAAAGTGGAAGTCATTCCCAGAGGGTCAGCACACGCCTCTGTGTGCCCACCTGCTGGGCCTGGCCATGAAGACGGTCACCCAACTGGCTCTGGGCGAGCGGTTCGGCGACGACATTGAGGTCCTTGCCTTCCGCAAGAACCACGATGCGGTGAGAAATTTTAGCACAAACCTCTGTGCAGTAAGCTTGGGGGACACAAAACTTTACTTTATTGGGATGCTAATCAAAAATGCACCATGCTAAAGTTCTGCAGGGAGTTTAAGGCTCTGTAACTGATCATTGATTTTTATTAATTTTTTTTTTTTTTGCTCTTCTGACTCACGCCTCCAGATCTGGTCAGAAATTGGAAAGGGCTACCTGGACGGCTCCCTGGAGAAGAGCTCCAGCAGGAAAGCGCACTATGAGAAGGGTGAGCGAAGGAGGCGTGTCAACGTGTGGGAGCGGTGTCTGGCTTTGTGTGGTGAAGCCAAATGGAAAGTCTGCAGAGGCTCCGATGTTATCTCTGTGTTAAGCCTCTTGACAGACAGACCGAGCACATTCACGGTTACCACCTTAATCAGCAGACAGGCTTTGTTTGGATAGGATCGATAGGGATTTACCTGCCAAGGACAGATGCTATTTTGGGTGCTGTCTGAAAGGGCTGCAAAGACTGCATTTAATGTGTAACCCCACAGAGAGTGTCTGGCACTTGTTCATGTCACTTCATGTAACTCTGACACCCAGTTCTCAAAAAGTGGCTCCCCAGGTGTGAGAATAATTTACCCTTTACCCTATTAGTGCAGACAGGGGAACCTCACATTCAAGGTTTTGATGATCCAGATGTTTTTAAAGGGCCTGTCCAGCAGCTGTGGGACAAAATCTGTGAACCGGGGTAGGATGCCAGATTTTGAGCCCTTGAATGTGGTCGGAGTCGCCACGGCTCTCATCTTGTTTTTTCCTCCTCGGTGGTCAGCTCTGTCAGAGATGGAGTCTATGCTGTTGTCTGTGGCGAAGGACAGGAAAGCCCAGAGGAAGCAGGCAGTGTTTGTGGACGCTCTGCTGCAGTCCAACTTCACAGAGCGACAGGTGAATGCTCATGAGCTTCTGCTTTACATCCTCAGCGCTTTCACAGAGGTAAGAAAAAAAACGCTGAAATCTGGATTGTTTGTTTCAGATCATGGAGGACTGCATGGTGTTCACTTTGGCTGGATGTGTCATCGCTGCAAACTGTAAGTGGCCTGAATCAGAGGATGTGAAGCCTGCCAGACACAATTTTTATAAGCACAGTTTCCCAGAGTTGTCTGATAGGCACTTAACAATAATGTAATGAACTTTAGCTCTAAAAGCAAACAAAAGCTAACTTTTATTTATCTTTTATTAGCAAAATGTTGTTTTATTCTGACTCTAAGATTACACACTGTGGTGTTTTGGCAGTGTGTATCTGGGCTCTTTACTTCCTGTCCAATTCAGAGGAAGTGCAGGACAAGTTGCACCAGGAGCTGGAGGACGTATTGGGTTCTGATCCGGTTTCCCTCGACAAGATTCCTCAGCTCAGGTAAGACTTTTGGACTTTTCCGTATTTAGGCGTTCTTGAGTCGTCCTTCACGCGCGGTGCAGCCAATAACGTTGATGCGATCGCATTTCCGTCCTCGCATAGATACTGCCAACAGGTCCTGAACGAGACGGTGAGAACTGCCAAGCTCACCCCCGTCGCGGCTCGGCTTCAGGAAGTGGAGGGCAAAGTCGATCAGCACGTCATCCCCAAAGAGGTATCCGGTTTCCCGGCGTCTGCGGCTCTCAGCCAGATTATTTCAGCTGCACAAACACAGTGTTTGCTGTGTTAATGGTAAACAAGAAGAGATAGAATCATTAAATAGCGTAAGAAACATAAACCGAGGATTTTATTTTATTTATTTTTATTTTTTTAGATGCAACTTTTGAATGTTTATTTAAAGTCAAGCAAGTGATATTCCTGTTTTGTTTTATTTTTCTTCCTTCCCTATTAAAGTGCGTTGTTCCCTCAGTTTTCCCAGCTGAGGTTAAAATACAGCAGTTTTGTTACACGTAAACACTGTTGTTGTTACTTTCAGACGTTGGTGATTTACGCCTTAGGAGTGGTTCTGCAAGATGAGGAAACCTGGAGCAGCCCTTACAGGTTTGACATTTTGGCTTTGACATGTTCTTCAGCCAGTTTAAAAATGGCTGCCAGTTCAAATCCCACTCATTCAAAATCTGCAATACAAAGAAAACTGTACTGGGTCACTAAATTACCACTCTATAAAACAGGATCTGTAACACTCATTCCCAGTACTTTATTTATATTCTGGGACTAGTATGGTATCTCTTACTAGACTAAGAGGTACCATACTGTGCAAAAGCCCCTCATTTCTTTGTGTGTGTGTGTGTGTGTGTGTGTGTGTGTGTGTGTGTGTGTGTGTGTGTGTGTGTGTGTGTGTGTGTGTGTGTGTGTGTGTGTGTGTGTGTGTGTGTGTGTTAAGCAACCTTAACCAATGAATTGTTAAAACCTTACAAAGGCACCTAACTCGACTATGAACCAGTGTCGTGTCTACACATAACAGAGAACTTGGAAAAGATTTTAAATCTGATCTTTGTCTTTAACAGACATAAAATAGCATTTTTCCAGAGCTATTAGCTGAAAGGTTGACGCATCTCGGCGTGTTGTGCATCATGTCCTTAAAAATGTTGAGGGAACTGAACAAGTTCAGGACAAAAAGATGCATGCTAAGAGATGCATCTTAACCTTCAGCTTATCTGTCACTGTTCATGGAAGTCTCATCAGAAATGGTCTCAGTGGATGGATTGCTGTGAAGAAGCCATTCTTACTGAAGGGAATCAGGGAGAAAGGTTGAGGTATGAAAATTACACAAGAACTGGACTGAAAATCAGTGACAACATATCTGATCTTGTTAAAAGTAACGATTATAAACAAAGAAAAGTGCAGTCAGATTTTGATCCACCATGCAATACCATCTGGAAAGCATCTGATTGGCAGCGGTTTCATCCCAGAGGCTCAAATATGGATTTGGTGAGCTTGAAACTTTTGTTGTAGCTCCACCAGGGGTCAACATTTAGTTAATGGATTAGGAAAAATTTTACAGGAAGAGCTCAAATAATTTAGTTGATCATTAACACATCTATTTAATTTGTCCTCTATTTCATAAGTAACTTCAAAACTAATGGCATTTTGTCATCAGCCTTAGCTGTTATTTGTGGGGGGGGTTGTTTTGAAGTTAATTCTAACCGGTGGGTGGAAATAAAACCTGCTAGCATTACCGTGTAGAGCTCGCTGGATTATCAGGTGTTTCCTGTTAAGTCTACAGGTGCATGTCACAGTTATCACCGGGCATTCATCTGCCTTCACCAGGTAACATAAATCTGCAGCCATCAAATAAACTGTAGTTAAAATAATGTGACAGCTTCACAGTGAGGGGCTTTTTTTCTTCCAAGTTAAAGTTGTAATATGTCTGTTTACTGGCTTGGTGAATACTTCAATCCTCCCTCAGGTTTGACCCAGATCGATTCGAGGAAGAATCGGCCAGGAAGAGCTTCTGTCTGCTCGGATTCTCAGGGAATCAGACATGTCCAGAGCTCAGGTAAGAGGAAATTATCCACACTCTGTCACTCAGACTGCTAATTGTGAAAGCAGACGTTATTAGACCAACTTTGGGAAGTTTTGATAACTATTTGAAGCTCTTCTACACCTGGATGTCCTGCATCAGTCATTATTTGGTCTCCGTTAGGTTTGCCTACACTGTGGCTACGGTCGTCCTCAGTACGTTGGTGCGGCAGCTGAAGCTCCACCGACTGAAGGGGCAAGTGGCCGAGATCCGATCCGAGCTGGTATCCGCACCGAAGGACGAAACCTGGATCACCGTCAGCAGAAGGAGCAGCTAAAACAAAGATTTAGAGAAAATGATGAAGAGCAAAGAGCAACACATTTAACATCACTGAATGAAATTACCAGCAGAGTATTCCCTGTTAGACGTCATCGTAGTTTCCCATCATGATGCCAGTAGTTTGGACTGACACTCTTAATTTGTAGGATTTTAAAGGCTGTTTCACCCACCTTGTACCACCACTGAGGCCTTAAGCATGACATTAGCTTTTTCCGCTCACAGGTTTAGTTTGTCGAACGCTTCCTGTCTCTTCAGGGAGGGAGGCTCGACGAGTAAAGCTCTGTGACGGCGAGAAAAATGACTTGCGCTGCTAAAACTTTCTGTGTTTTCAGAACAGCTGGTTAGAGTCAGAGTCAGGGGGCTTGTTTGTGTCTGTGAAAATGAACCAAGCTGCATTTACATTTCATTCCTTTTTTTTTTTTTTTTTTTTTTACATCCTGTATATTAAAAAATGGATGAAGATTTTGAGCTTGTGTCACTTCTGGTCTTTTATCTCTGTTGCTAGTTGCTAGTCCCCCCAGTTCTTGTGGTCTCTGGTGAATGCCAGTCTCTGGATCTAGCCCCCCCCCCCCCCCGTAAATCTCCCTAATGCAGATTATCTTCAGGTTCTTAAAGTTTAACACCATATAATGTCTCAAAAAGGTCTGATTTTTAAAGGTGACCACCAGCCTGGTGTTGGGCACGTTTTAAATGAGTCTGAGTCCATTATCGTTGGTGCAGTACGATGCTTGGGTGATGAAGGGTTAAAAGCTGCAAAATCTGGGTTTTTTTAGGTCTCTAAATGAATTAAGGACAAGCATGATTATATTTGCAGATATTTTTTAAATCTGCAATTTCAAAACACATTTTTACCACAGCAGACAGGCCATTGCTTTCTCCTGACACCTCTTGACTGATTTTTCTCTTTATTGTTCTTGCCTCTGCTTCAAACAAAACAAGTGAAGACTTGTTTTTTAAAGAAACACAGAACAAGTCTTCATAACCCTTCACAGATATGTCTCTACAAACCATCACACTGCGTGATGCTGTAGGCAGGCATCTCCAAACTTTTCCACGTCTGAACCTGCCGACACACCAGGGGTGGAGTTGCTAGGTTCTGGTGGTCTCTGGTGAAAGCCAGTCGAGCTGCAAAGCACTGGGCTTTGAACACAGATCCTTGTAAAGGATGTTGGGCCCTCGGGCCACCCTCATGGAGTCTGTTTCTGTTTCTCTAGTTTGGAAAGAAACATGCACATGAGCATCTTCTGGGTTGATGAGCCTTTCTACCATCCTGGTAGACCATCCCTTGTCCACATCCTCAAGACTGTGTTGGGCAGACATCACCTCATGCTACCAGGAAAAATCTGAACTCGAGAAAAAAAAAAAGTCTGTGGCCACAACCTACTAAACCTTTTATGGGGGTTGTCTTCTTGTTGCCTCTCCAGTTCATCTGCTGTTGGAAACACTGATATCCCTGAAGATCCACCAACTTGTGATGATTGAGTGCTAAGCAGTGTGTATTTCCAGCCCACATGTGCAAGACATTTTAAATTAAATTGGGCCTGAAAATGTATAATTAATCAATAATAGTTGTTATTTTGTTTATTGGATCAACAGGTTGGTGTATAAGAGACCAGAAAATAGTAAAAGCATCTCGGCTTTCTACAGGGGGAAGGAGGCGCTTTTAGCTCCAGAAAGTTATTCAGTTAATTGAGTGATTGTTGCAGCTTTAAATTAAATGTTATGAGAGCTTTACAGAAGGGGAAGCAAAATCCTATTTTCTTCTCCTACTCCAGACTGGCTTCACAGTAACTAAAGCCTTAAAGAGTAATAAAAAATGAGTCCAGGAAATGTATTGCAGGTTTTTATTGCATACAGTAGTTAATATATAGTTATGAAATGTTTTATTCGCTGAGTTAAATATTTCTGAATTGAAAACTAATTAAAGAAAGAAAGAGAAATAAATAACCTCTGAAGCACTCAGCAGTGGGAGTGTGCTGTGATGCCGCTTTGTTATTAATTTTGGGAAGCCCGGTTGTGGGGAGAGCCCTGCGGTACCGCGGGCGGCCACGGGGGCGCCAGAGAGCGCACCTCTCCGCTAAAGATGTGAAAATGGCGGAGCTACAAATGCTTCTGGAAGAGGAGATTCCAGCGGGACGAAGCGCGCTGCTGGACAGCTTCACTAATTTGGAAAGAGTCGCGGAGTACTGCGAGAGCAACTATGTCCAGGTAGGCTGACACAACCGTGGAGGGGAAGAAGGTGTAGTTTGTTTCTTTTTTTTTTTCTCAATGGAGCGAAGTGGTGCTAGGCTAACTGATGCTAGCGTTGCCGATGCGGTGCAGCCGTGCTGTCAGCTAGCCTCGGCTAGCGCAGCAACAACCTGCTGCCGATGCGTTTTTTGTTTGTTTTTTAAAATTAGATAACAAACTCATGTGGCATTTCCCCACCCGATTCATACCGCTATTTGTTTGCCTCTGTGTACCGATGTGTGTGAGCTGTGCATCCCACCGTGGTGGCTTAGCCGGGTAGCTCGTTAGCTTGCTGCTCGTCATCACCCCTCAAACCACCGAGCAGGCACCGTGAAAATCGATTTCTGTGCTCCGTGCGGGGATCAATCACTGCCAGCCAGCTGATCAGGCTCCGGCCTCAGATGTGGGACGCGATATCAAGGCAGATTAACCTCTGATAGGCTGTGACAGGAGACAACCCGCCGTGACAGCGTTACAAACAACTGATTTATGATGCTGTTGATGTAGCAGCCACACTTAAAGCCCTTTAAAATGCTCAGCCTGAAGCCATTCATGTGCACCTCCGTGCAGGAGAGGGGAGGGGGGTGATGTGGATACATTTCTGCCTGTGTGTGAGTGCAGCCATTCAGATGCTTTGAAATTCTGCAGGTGTGATCTCATCTCATTTCGGCATCTCCACTCATCACACACTCGCAGGCCAGCTTTCAGTAGGTGAGAAATCAGGGAATAAGCTAGGACACAAGGTGTGATGCTGAAATCTGACATCCCTGATGAGCTGGGCTGATCAGGTCTGACAAGTTGCCCTGGAAAAAAGAAGGAGGAGGAGAGAGGTGGTGGATGTTGGCAGCTTGCTGTCTGGCAGGTTGCCCTGTGAGGTTTTCCCAGCTGCTGTCAGATGGATGTTATCACTTATAGATCAGCAGGACAGAAGCAGGAAGCATCAGGAGAATGTTTAGTGTGATGCTTCACCTCTTACGTTTTCATATTTTCTGTCCTTTTCTGTTTCACTTTAAAGCAGGCTTCTTACAGCATTAGTCAATGAGGAATTTAAACCTGCTAACTAATATTTCGGGTTGTCATTCACATGATGCCACAGGTGTGTTTGCTCGAACTCCACGCCCAGGAGTTGTTTGCAGTCAAGGGATGTTTCACTAACAAAACCAACCCCTAGTGTGTGAGATGTTTGTATTCACAGACTTCAAAGTCAGTATTATGTTGTTTTTGGGTTTTGTTTTTTTTTAATAAAGGATGCAGTGTTGGTTGTCACTCATGCTTGATGCACTGATCCAGTCCGGTGCTCTGAAATGACCATATTTAGTGGATAATTGAGTGTTTCCTCTATTTATCAGTTACTTTCTCTCAGACTCTTTCGACTTTTTAATTCGTGGAGTGATCGTTTATCACAAAAGTCACTTTTTTTTCTTTCTTTTTTTTCCATGCACTGTTGGCAAACACTGTGCCATCAAAAGTGCATGAATTCTGTTTGGTTTACCAGCCGGCAAAAAAAAGAACCGCGTCCGTGCTGGTCCTACGCCTGCTTGCCTACCTGCCTGTCTGACCCGAGTCATTTCTAGCCTAACTACATTCTTACAAAACCCACAAACAAAAGGGGCGACAACTGAAATAATGAGCAAAATATTTTCACAATTTTCTTTGGTGGGGAGCAAAAGCAGTCCTGCAAATGTTTTCAGCATCACTACGTCTGTCTTATCTTTGACATCTGATTCAGACTTTTGCGGTGAAGGATTGTGGAGCCTATAACACAACCTACCCAAGTTGCTGAGGTCATTGCCGTTATGCGTGGTCATGTCCCGGTGCTTTACATGTGGTGACAACCATGATAGAAACCAATAAAATCCTCTTTGTTCCGGCCATGTTTATCCCTCACGTCTGTTCTGATGGTTTGAGGAATCTCTTACATTGACATGTAATTCTTAATCCTTATACTGAGGCGATGATTGTTACTTTTCTGGTGTGTGTGGACTCGGTTGTTAGTTTTAAGCCATTTTGGATATGTTGTGATGTTTATTTTTGTTAATTGTGGTTCCCATTAGAGTCAAAAAGGTGAGGATAGAGTGCTACTTTGTGGTCGACAACTTTCTTACTGTATGAGCCGGTCGTTGGTTTCTCAGCCGAATCAGCCACTCATCATTTCAAAAACCCACAATGTTCAGCTCAAGAAGGTAAAATGGGACTTCTTACACCAAACATACAGTCTGTGGTTTGATGTTGTCAAGACAACGTGATGAAACATTGTTCAAAGGAATTATTAAGCTTTGGGACACTTTTGGGTGTTTGAAGCAGAGATCCAGTTAGATATTGACAGGAAGCTGTTCAGTCACTATATTCGCTCTGAAATGACTATGCAGAGTTGTGGTATATTTGTAATGTGCTACCTTTACTTGGTGCCAGAGCTCATTATGATATATTGTTTTCAAGAGGCCCAAAATGTGCTTTCTAACAGCTGTGGTAGTATTTGGCTGAATGTTTGCCATACTGTTTGTACAGAGGCTCGTTTTACTGGTCCAACTCGTGTAGAGAGCAGTGCTGCTGCTGCTTTTTTTTTTTTTTTTTTTTTGCGTGGTGGCTTGAAAGCAGCCTTGTCCAAACGTTACTGCTACCCTTGAGCTTTAGTAGTGAATGACAGCCTACCAGGTGCCAGTACAAATGAGGGGACATGTGTTTTTTAGGGCAAATAATTGTTTTAATTAGTGTTTTTCTGACTTAAAATGGGTTGAAGATGCATGTAAGCCCAATCAGTAAGGGTGCAGCAAAGGCTCTGAGTCTGTTATGACTTATTTAAGTGAAATTTACCTTTTTTTTTTTTTTAAATTGTCTCTGCCCATTTTGACTTAAAATGTTAATTATGGTTTAGTAATGGAGTGATATCCATCCTCTCTTACCGTATACGTATCACTGGATTAAATCAGTCTCTCCTGTGCCAGCAGGTGCTCTCGTGACTTTTACCACATAACCTGCTTGTCCTCATTCTATAGCAGCGCTGCGTCCTCCGCTCTCCTGTAAATGATGTCATTTGTTTGCATGCCGTGCCAGATGCTTAAACTAGTTGGATTAGGTGTGTGTGTGTGAGTGAGAGAGAGCGAGAGATTGTTTAAAATTTAAAAAGTGCGCTGCATGTTTCACATGAAAGGGAATAGACTGATTACCACAGAGGGTGCTGCTCATTGAAGTCGTCGGGACTCCCCGGATTGTTGCTTGATGCTGCCTCTCAGTTTTTTGTGTTTTGTTTTTTCCTCACAATCTTATGTCAGTTTAGCCCAGATATCCTTTCATTCTGATTCGATGTGTTTGTACAAAGGTTTCCTGTCAAAACTAGCAAATAAATAAATAATAAAGAAGAGAAGGAAAGACGTGGGCTTTCCCATTATCCTGGCATCGCAGCCCTGGATTTTGGGGAGTTAACAGCACGGCTTAAATTTGAATTTTAAAGTAAAATCAATAAGTTGATATCCAATCACAGCCTAAAGGCTGCTGCAAACAATGCAAATAATCTGCTGCTGTCTCTCGCACACAGGAAACTCTGCGCGGTTTTGTCGCCACTAATTTTTGTTGGTTACACTGCAGATTATGTGGAAATGGCGAGCTACAGCAATCAGACTTTTGCAGACCCTCAGATGACATTTTAATGAAGCTTGTTTTATCCAAGCTTAAATCTACAGCCTAACGACGGTCTTTTTTAGAAGCAAGAACGATCAAGTTTGTTCTGCGTCTTTAAGAAAACACCTTGAAAATAACTCATCATTATTAAAGTAGCTGCTTATGATTGAGAGGGAAAAAAACAGAAATGAGTAATCTGAATATTTTATGACTCTAAAATGCGCAGAAAAATTGGTTAAAAAGCCTTTAATCATTGCTAAAAGACTAACATTACTTGTTTAAATCTAAACAAAGGCAGTGCTTGATCACATAGACCAAATTACAGCTGCAAATTGCCACATTTGAGAAGCAAAAATGCTTTTTTTTTTTTTTTTTTTTTTTTTTTTTTTGGTGTCTGCCTTTGCTTTCATTCACACCATTATGTGCTGGCTTTGTGCTGCAGCTCGACCCCGCATGCTGCGCTCGGTGCAGTGTCACGGAGGATTAAGGAACACAGTTTCCCAGCAGAAACATTAGCCGATCCATCTGCCCTTTGATGTTCCTGTCGACGTGCCCACGCTGTGCCCACGGCCAATCGGCTGCCTCCGAACACTGCTTTCACGCCGGCTGCAGCTGTTTTACCTGCTACTCACTTCACTGCCGCTAAGCTCTTTTCTCTTGCTTCACTACAAATTTGCTTCTTGGTGCTGAAACCTTTTGCTCTCCATCCTGCTGACACTGACTGCATTCAGGCTCCACTTTTTGTGCACTGCTTTTTGTGTTGGGATGATATTTTCTTTAGCATTGAAGTAGCTCTAACCTCTTTAAAGCCTTTTTGAAGTGCTCATGTGGGGATTTATCATTAGTGGGTCAGCACTGAGTTAAATGGTAACTATGTGCCGGGTTCAACATAACCTGTAGCCCCATTAAATCGTCCTTCATAAGGTGTGTTTGGATAATTACATGGAAAGGGGTCTTTTTAGCTGATCCATCCACTGGGGCTTGTTTTTTTACAAACCCATAGCTCAGCTAATTTGGAATCAAGTTCAAATGAAAGCCGTCTGTCTCTGTTCACCATCCTCTACTTGTGCAGAAGGCTGTGTAGCCTCAAAGCTGAGGTGCAGGTTCTTCCTGAGGCTGTGAGGTTTGTGTTTGTAACCTCTTGTATGACAGTAAATGAATACTGAATAAGAAGGTCCCAGATTAATTTCCAGCCTGGGAACTTTCTTTTGAAGTGTGTGTGTTCTTTCTGTGCTTGTATCGTTCTCTTCTGATAGTCCGTCTTCCCCACAGGGGCTAAATTATACACGTGAGGTTAAATGGTGATTTCAGCCACCAGTGGCTGTAGGCTAAAATGTGTGTATAGTAGGGCTGGGCCATATCATACCGTTCACGGTAATACCAGTATTATGTTGGGCAACGATAAGAAAATGAAATATCACGATAGAATATGGGTAAAACGCGCATGCGCAGTGCTTCTGTTTCCATATGCACATGGCGGAAAAAGCTGGCGGCGACGGAGAATGAGAAAGGTGAAAGCAGATCGTTGAATGAAACAGATGAACTAGAATTGGTTTGTAAAAATGCTGCAACTTGATTGGTGTGGAACTGTTTTGGCTTTCGTCCGTCAGATACACAACAAAGCACTATTTTTGGTACAGCATGCTAGCGGGCCGTTGTTATTACCGTGTTTTTTGGAAAATACGGCACACTTAAAATCAATCCTTTGATTTTTCTGAAAATCAACAGTGCCCCTTATAATCCCGTGTGCCTTATTTATGAATTCTGGTTGTGTTTACTGACCTCGAAATGATTTTATGTGGTACACGGTGCTCGAAAATCTGTCAGATGTTTTAGTACGACTTTGCTAAGCTACGAAGCCGCACCGCTTGATGGATTGTCGGAGCATTACGGTTATCGTAGGCAGGCGCCTCGCGGAGTGATACGTACTGTGCTTCAACATAATATTACCGTATTGTGTGTGTATAACCTCTTTTTAAGTTTTGTGGATATTATACATGGTTATGCTGAGGATATGTCGGCCAATTTCCATTGGAAATGCCTTTTGGTTAAACTGTCAGCAAGGAATTTGCATTTCCACTGTTACATTTTTATATAACTTTAATCCACATAAACAAAAAAAAAAAAATCTGCTTGTTTAAGTGAAAATACATTGATGTTTTGTTTTTTGTTTGCACTAATAAAGTTGTGGAGTTGTAAGTATTTTGTCTAGTGTCAATTATATTGTCGGTTATATCGTTATCGCAAATTTTCAAATGTATATCGTGATAAATATTTTTGGTCATATCGCCCTGCTCTAGTGTATAGATGTGCAAACAGTTGCTTGGTTTGCATGCTGACATTTCGGCAAACACTTTCTGACTGGCGGCAGGGTCTTTGAAAGCACTACGTTTTTAATTACTTTGTTAGTGTTATTCCTAAACATTGTTGTGTACTTTTTATGGACCAATTTTACAGAATTAACAGCCTAATAACATCTTTTTTTTTTTCTTTGAAGAGATGCTGGCATTATAATAGACATTTTATTTGAGTGGATATCACCTTTAGCCTATAATAATATGTATCTTGCTGTTCCTGCTGCTACAGTAATCATAAGGGCACTGATGATAGTACTTTATGTTTTGTTAGGAAAACGGGAACTATGTTACTGAAATGCAAAAACACAAAGAAAATGTAAAGAAATGAGGACTTTTGCACAATATTGTAGTACTCATTACAGAAAGTGATGTGAAAAGCAGAACATCTCTGTCTGTCTCTGACGGTTTAGTCTTCTTATGTTTCTGCACTTGCAGAGAATAAATGTGCAGATGTTGACTGCTGTTCTTCCTGTAGAAGCCAAGCCGACTGGAACAATCCATTTATATTCTGCTTGTTTTTGTCAGGGATCAAATGCAAACACAGTCGTTTCAGAGATGCCAGAACCCTGTGGGGGAACCAGTCGTCTGCTGCAACCTCTAATCTTTGTAGCTGCCCACCCTCATACAGCAGGCTAGAAGTAGCCCTGGAAGTGTGTAAATGCCCCCTGTGGGATTTCCTCTGTGTTTTGACATGGCCCTTGTCTAAACTGTTAGACTCATCTGAGTACAACAAGCACTACAAAATATGCAGGAATCTTGTAGTGTAAAGGTGGCCCACTTAAAGTCCGCATTTTTTCAGAATGTCCTCAGGTAACACAGGCTGTGTTTTCCCCTCTGCTCCCTCAGTTTTCATCACTTTGTAAAACCTGCATCGTTTGCTTTCCATGAAATGCAAATCGTGTCTTTTGAAAGTCAAATATCCATTTCTCTTCTTCAGTCTCCAGACAAGCAGAGGGCGCTGGAGGAGACCAAGAACTACACCACCCAGTCTCTGGCCAGCGTAGCCTACCTGATCAACACGCTGGCCAACAATGTCCTGCAGATGCTGGACATCCAGGCCTCGCAGCTCCGCCGCATGGAGTCCTCCATCAACCACATCTCACAGGTGAGGGAAGTTAAACAAATCAGGCTTTTGACTCACCTGCCAAGAAGGAACCCCCTCCATCAGTTCTCAAAGCACAATTAACAGTTAAATATGGCCTTTTAATTCTCTTTGTCCTTTTTCTATTGGGTATTAAGCACTGTGTAAGCCTGATTAATGAGGTTTTAATAAAGTTTTACTATCCAAATGGACCAGACGCTGATGTGACTGTGTGGATAATGAATGTATAATTCAGTGTATCTGCATTGCAGGCAAATATGTGTGCTGGAGCTGCATGCTGGATCGAAAGATAAAAGGGTTTCAACATGCAACAGATACTTCAAAGCAATCAAAACCCTAAATTATGAAACACTCTGAAACACCTCTTCCTCCTAATAAAGTCTTGGCAGGCTTTCAGGACTAAATGTTTTAATTTTAAGAAATGAAAACATTCCTCTCATCCTTAGACGGTGGACATCCACAAAGAGAAGGTAGCACGGCGGGAGATCGGCATCCTCACCACCAACAAGAACACGTCCCGTACGCACAAGATCATCGCCCCGGCCAACCCTGAGAGGCCTGTGCGATACATCCGCAAGCCCATCGACTACAGCCTGCTAGACGACATGGGCCACGGAGTTAAGGTGCTGATTCTGGTCTTTTTCCCTTAAATTTGGCCAAAAGTAGTCTTAAAAAAGTCACCAACCACACGCCAGTTTATAAGAGTGATGTGATTATTTTTATATTTTATATTATAAAAATAATCACATCACTTACTTAAATACTTAAATACAATACTTAAATATTGATTTAAGGGATAGAATTTAGTTTATATTGGTATTTTTTTGCATGCAGTACTGTCAAATACTTAACTTTAGGGGTCAAAAGAAGACCATGGAAATGTGTTTGAATGTCGGAATTAATCCAGGCTGCTCACTGATGAAAGTCTAAAGATAAGCAAAGGACTTGTAGAGGTCATGTTCTTTATTATTAGGTTTCAATGGTTTTCAAAGTCAAGAAATCTAAGAAAAAAATCAATGACTCAGGCTTTTCACATGGACGGGAAGCCAGTGACGGCCAGGACATTAAGCCTGCCACCTGCAGCTGGAAACAGGCTTTTCTCATAATTTTATGTTTAATAAAATCATGGGAGAGGCTGATTCTTAAAGCTTTGTTCCTGCTGACTTTCTGAACAATGACGAGCTTGTTTATACAGAAAACCAAAGCGCTGGCTTTCAACCTTACGAAGGTCGAATTCCTCAGATTTTAAACACTAAGCTATTGTTGGCCGGATCTCTCCAGCTCGGCTTTGTGAAGCACAAGCTTGAACAACTGTTGTTTTCCTCTCCTCCTTCACACACTAATCACCTGATTTCTTCTCTCTCTCTTTATGCTTGCCTAACTTTATCTTTGTTACCAACCGTAGTGGTTGCAAAGGTTTAAGGTAAGATTTCCAAAGTAAGAGCCCCAAACAAGGAAGGGCTTTTTGTGATTTGTGGATGTTTTGTATTGTTGTGTCTGTGGTTTCTTTTACATTTTTGGTTTGTTTGCAGTTAAAAATGTGTTTGCTTACAGAGATTCAGATTATATTTCAGAAAAATGCTTTAACCTCCTAGGACCTGGCGTCCACATACGTGGACATCACATTTTGGGTTATTTAGAGTAAAATACTCAATTTTGCTCTACAAGGGCCTGATATCCACTTACGAGGACATTATACTGCTACTGTTCTATCAAAATTTTAAACGAATATCCTCATATGTGGCTCTTATTTTTCTTAAAATCAAAAATAAGGTTGAAAAAAAATCTGGTAATTCTTTATTTTTACATTCATCGGGCCCCAATATGCCCAAATATCAAAGAGAAATTAAAAATGCATGTCGTGGAAGAGTTCGTGTCTTAGGAGGTTAAAAATGAACTTGTGAAAAATCCTTTGCTTGTCACATTTTTAATGCACAAAAAAGTAGAAATATCAGTATTCGCTTCATGTTGTTGTTTTTGGAAATAAAACCTGGAAAAACCTTTTAAAGATGCAAAATTTACAGCTGGTATGAGAGGAAATGCAAATGCATTACACCATAATTTGGAGCATATTTGCATCCATGTGTCGCGTAAACTGCAATTTATATTTGATTACTACAACCACAATTGAATCACAACAACCAGCTTTGTATCATCAACACCAACTGTTATGATTTTATATTTTAGTTGATGATGATGATAATAATATTGTGTTACATAGGAGAGCCTAATTTGACTCTGACACTTCTGTTATGCCTTTCAACAGACTGACTTAGATAAGCCTACTGAAGGCCGTCTCCCTGTACTTTGTCGTGCTATGACTAAAAAAACCCCAAACTTTTATGTGCTTTGACCTAATTTAACATTTTAGCAACTTTTAATTTGAATTTGTGGCAATTTGTGAATCTGTGACAGAATGTAAAGAAAAGCAGAAAGTTTCAAGACCTTTATTATCGTTACCCAACAGAAAGCTGGTTGTAATGACCAAGTGTGCAAAGGCAAAATCTATCCATCAGCACTTCTAAAACCAGCCAATTAGCATGTAATATATTTTCTTTCTTTTTAAACTGCTTCAAGTCTTAGTCACCCACATTTATTCAGCATTCATATATTATCTATACCTAAGCACTTTATCTAACATTCACACAATCACACTCATACTCGCTGGATGCACCTCCTCCCAATGCCTCCATGCAGCCGATGCAAATTCACCAACCTTCTGATCAGTAGATGATCTGCTCTTACCAACTGAGCCTTTGTGTGGACGATGGAGATGAATTCTTGTTACTTGGGCAGATGTTGTTACCTCCTCATGCTAACCTAACCTGCCTCCTATAGGAGGGCTGTTGATCTTATCTTCTAACTCTCATCACAAAATAAAGGATAATTTGAAGGTTGACAGCTGTGTAAGAAGTCTAATGGTTAACCAGCAGATTTCTAAACCAATGTCCACCTACCTGCTACAGGCCAGCGCTCAGAACATGAAGGCCGGAGGAGGCGGACTCCCTCGCACCAACCCCCCCACACAGAAGCCCCCGAGCCCACCCATGACGGGGAAAGGGACGCTTGGGTATGTAAGCTGTGCAACCACCTTGGTGTGTGTTGAGACGGACGTACGGCGTGCAGAGTCGGTTTTGGGAGGGTAACGACAAGGCCTGTCATATGGACGTGGTTACTCCCAGTTTCATCATCGTTCCTTTACCTCCTGGTTTAATTGGTCTCTTCAGGGTGGTTTCAAATCTGTTTTAGGGCCAGTTCACATTACAGTGCTGTTCTGTGCTGCTGAGACAACCTCATTTCTTTTATACAAGAAATATTTTTACATCAAGCTGCATGCTGAATTTTGGATTTGTTAGGGTTTCTCGCTCTCAGACATGCACCATGCATCTTTTAAATAGGTTTCCCTAAATTCTAAAGGGGTTTTTTTTTTTTTTTTTTTTTTTGTGCAAGTGTGTTAAAGTTTGCTCTTTTTGGGATGCTTAAAGTTGTCTTTTGATAATCTACTTGATATGAATATAAGCAGCAGTGTTTGCAAAATACAAGCTGATGTCTGTTCACAATATATATATATATATATATATATATATATATATATATATATATATATATATATATATATATATATATATATATATATATATATATATATATATATATATATATATATATATTTTCTTTTTTTTTTTTTTTTTCTTTTTTTTTTTTTTTTTTTTTTTTTTTGGTACCCAATTTAATACCTGGCTTTTTTCTTTTTTTCTGGCATTCAAGACCAGAACAAGGATTTTTAAATCCCTTATTTTAGGAAAAGAAACTTTATATTTTGGGGTTTGTAGAAGAAGAGATTGGTTTGGTATTGGTTGTCATCTAAAAAAAAAAAAAAAAAAAAAAAAAAGCTCTTTTATTCTATTTTTAGTTCAAACATGTTAAACTCCTCCTGACTGAAATTAGATCAGACATCAAAATGAAAAAGCATCAAATGGGAAAAACAAACAAACAATATTTTTAATTTTAATTTCTATCAGCTTCACTTTAAGAAGACAATTAGCTGCGTTAAACCCATCAAATCCTGCCTGCCTAGCAGTACAGATACATGGTTGATATTAGCCTATTTTACCCTGTCACTATTTATATCCCAGCACTGGTGTATGCATGCTGGCTGATGAGTAAAAAGAAACTGATGTACTTACATGCTTAACTAATATTTTCCCAACTGATTGATATAAATTATCTTTGCAAAAATAAGGGGAAAATATAAAATTAGAATAAAATACAGAAGATTCAGTTGAACAAAATGGAAAATGTACAAACGCCGACCTTCTGTCCAAATTCAGCTTCTATATATAAGACCTGTGGTACTTTCGGTGATCGTCAAGTTGAGTACAAACAACGTACATTTAAAATGACACAAACAAAATTGCATTCACAAGGGGGTTGCTGAATACCAAAATCAACAGGGATTTATAACAAATCTTTTATAAAGTTTGTACATGTTAACAATCACTTCATGTGTGACGATCTTCGTGCAACTTTTCATTCAGATTGGCCGACCCATTAATGAGGAAGTAAGGTACATATTATATATATTGCACTGCATTATCTATACAAAAGTAATGATCATTATGATCACAAGGTATTTAAAGCTAAAAAAAATAAATAAATCTAAGTGTAAATCATACCAGCTGTGATCCCATTATTTCTTAAAGGCATCTTAAAAAGGAAAAAAAAAAGTAATTTTTTTTTTTTTTTTTAAATCCCGGATTAGCCCCCATTCTTATTGCATTTTTTTTTTCTAGTTTGCTCTGATAATGTAATTTTCAACTGATTTAGTCTTTTTCCAAAAATGTCTTTTTGAGGCATCATCATTATTTTAACTATAAAATGTATCTTTCAGCTCATATCTTGTTCATGCTGCTAAGTAATTACAGTGAATGTATTTTATCTTAACCATTAAATTGAGCACTATCAGCCAGATTTAGCCATACGGGCAGGCTGTGACAGGTTAATGGCTTTAATAGACTTTAAGTTTAACTGTATAATGTAGGTGTAGTTTTGGAGCAACTTTAATTAGAGTATCACGTTTCACTGAGAGGTTTTGTGGTCCTTTCTTAGTTTTGGAGTATTCTAATGTTATGTTCTGTGTCGGAGCTCATGGAAGCTGCAGAGGTGTTTGGTGTTGTCTGTCTTGTGCCTGACTGTTGGAGGTGTGTTTTATCCCACAGGAACTCTGCTAGTGCACCTCATTATGCTGTGTGTGTATGTCTTACCCTTGGGACAGTCCTATGTATTATGTGCTGTTTGTGTTTCTGTGGAAAAAGTGTGTGTGTGTGTGTGTCTCCTTCTGTCCCTTCAAGACGCATGCCAATCAACCACAGCTCCAACCCTCCATGACGCACCTTCAGCCGCAGCCTGTGGCTACAGGCGGACATCCTCTGTGTGATTTTTAATTTGTCGCCTTCTCCTCTGTTACTCAACTACCTCAGTTTTCACTTTGAGTTGTGTGTTTGTGACCCAGCTCGCCCACTCCTGGCTGCCCCATATTCCTCATAGCAGCGTTTTGCCATGGCAACAGTGCTCAGAGATGGGTCACCCCACTGTGTCAGCTGGGAAATTTACATCCAGCACATCTTATTGCAGGCCCAGATCAATAAAACCTCAGGGTTATGTTTTTGCTATCCCTCCCATGTTAAAAACTGATCATCATAGAGCTGCTGCTGGCTGAAAAAACACATTTCCAGGTTTTTATTCAAGGAGTTTATAGTTCAGAAGATGTGGGTGGGAACACTTGGGAACACTTTAGGGATTTAAACCTGTTGCTCTGATTTTATTATTTTAGTTCCCTTGAATAATTTCATAAATTCAGGATTGCTTTTGCTAATTTACACTGAGAGTCTAAGTGTTGAAGTTACTACATAACTCAGGAATTGTTGCTAAGTGACTAAAATTATTGAGTGGCATCATAATTTCATACAGGAATACTTTTTTTGTTTTGTTTTTATCATTTCATGAAAAAAAAAGTATATAAACACAAACTGTACTAGCAGTAATACAGATTTTTGTTTTGATTGGAACAAAGAAAATTTTAATAATTCTTAAAAAAGGTTTAAATGCTAGCATCAATTTAACATCATGAAACAGATGAGCTTGTGACTCCATAACACTGTGATCCATGAAAAATACAGTCCCTTTTAAATATCTTTGAAGTTAGTGCCAGCAAGATGGGGAAAAAAACAAGCTTCATCTCTCATTGATCTTCATCAGGGGTGTCAGACTCAGTTTTTGTAATGAGCCACATAAAGCCCAGTTTGGTCTCAAGGGAGCCAGGCCAGTAAAGCAACTGCACCATAAACTGCCTTTGTTATGTAAACCACAAGTAAACTTTGTCTTTGAGTGAACTAGGGGCTCTATAAAAGCACAGTACAGCTACTGTAGAGTTTTTAGAGCCAAACAGATAACGTGGGTTTACTCTTTATGATAAGAATTGGAAATGCTTGTCACATTTTCACCCTAGCATAATGCTAGTGTAACCTAACCGTGAAAGGCAATGCACTTTGTTCAAAAGCTAAATATATATAAAAACTAGATTGCAGTTTGCCTCTGGTGGCCCATGTCTTGTCATGCTTATTATATTTAACTGACACTAACCTGAAACTAGCTCGTACAACGTTTGAAACTTGCAGTCAGTCTACTATAGTTTTGTAATGGAATGAGGTTGAGCAACAAGGTCTGCACGACAACAGTTGAACTGCAAAATGACATAAGAACTCAGTAACTTTGGTTTTATATAGGATACAACAGTTGGAAACCAGTCCAGTTGGTTCCCCTGTTATAAAGAAACTAATTGCAGACAGGTTGGAGACTGACTCGAGTTGATTGCAAACTTTCACCAACCTGTCTGGGAGTGATTGCAAACAGTTTGAGTCGGACTGTGATTGTTTGCAGACAGGTTGCAATTGTTTTGTGATTTAATGTGGTTTTCAAATGCAAAAAAAAATGTAATTGCAATCAATGGGCAACCACAACCACGTCCTGTTTTTATCCTAGTGTGACTGAGCCATAAACCACAATTGTCCAGCTGTAACATAGATACATTTTTACGTAAGCAATAAATGTCTTATAAATCAACAAATCAAACATGTCAGTAAAACTAGTTTTAGTTGTAGTAGTTGCTTGATTTCATTAAGTGCAAACAAACTCATGGTGTATCTCCTTGGGAGTGTGTTTTTCAGCTGACAGCAGCCACGTCATTTCTGACTTTGCCCCCCTCACCTGTGGACCCCAGCCAGCCCCAGTGTTTCACCACCTGTCATCACCCATTTTTTTTTATTTTTTTTTTTATTTTAAGTTTGCACTTGTTTGTTTCTTGCTCTCCTCCTCCCTCTCCCCCCTCCCCTCCCCCTACACTTCTCTATGGATGTCCTCCTTTCTCCCCTCCTCCCCTTCCTCTCGACTCCTGTCCTCCTGACCCTCTCACAGGCGCCACTCCCCCTATAGGACGCTTGAGCCGGTGCGTCCACCCGTTGTCCCTAACGACTACGTCTCAAGCCCGACGCGCAACATGGCGCACCCCCAGCAGAGCCCTGCACGCACTGCATCTGTTAATCAGAGGAACCGCACGTACAGGTACCCCCACCCCACTTCCCAGCATGCCTCTCTACACTTTTTAAACAAGCCCCCCAACCCCCTTTTGCCCCACTCTACTTGCCTTTTCTTCTTCTCCTCTCCTACACTTAAAAATGCGAGCCAGCTTCTGAGCACTTTCTCTGATATGACACCTCGTTGAAATTATAACCACTCTTACTTCCTAAAACTCACGTCCAGGCCCACATCAGCAGCTCCAGCTCCCAGAAGAAGCCCAGACTGACACATTATTTAGAAACCTCACCTGTTTGCTCCCCTTGCTGCTCAGATAACAACAAAGAAACAAGCATGAGGTAGAGATGCAGAGCTTTATTTAGCTTGGCTAGACACAGGTTCCTATGGTAATAGTCATTAAATAGGCAGCGTCGCCCCCACAGTCCTGTCAATCCACTGTCAGCTCATCTCCCAAGATGAGGCTTTTTCATGCCCAACACGGAGTGATATTCTTAGATCCACCCTGCCTGCCGTCTCAGAAGTAAAAGCAAGAGGGGTTTTGGGAGGGGGAAAACAACATGGAAAGTTTCGTCACGGTGTCCCATCTGTTGGCCAAACGTTTCAAGTATTTCTAGAAATGGGAAAACTTCCCCGACTCTCCTCTCTGCTCCACTCCATCCATAGCTCATCTTCTTCATCTCTCAGCCATGCGCTCTCCCGCCTGTCAACAGAAAGTCTGCCCCATGTGTCATGATCTTTCCTGCTGCTTTTACGGCGTCTCATATCTGTCTTTGTCCCGTGTTGCCACTGCGTCACCTGTGTCATGTGTTCCTGTGAAGGCTTCCAGCTGCCCCCTCTTTTTCTTTTAATATTGTCACTGTCACATAGTCATTTCAAAGGCATACAGCTCACGCTAACACATCAATGCTCTTGAGGGTGCTACATTAATGAAGTGAGTTATTAAGAACACAGAAAAGACAGCTGAACTGTGTGTTGCTTGAGGCTGGTTGCAGATTGAATATAAAACTGTATTAGAGAGGTGAATTATTTATAGATCTAAATTTCACTTGGAAGTAAATGATGTGAACCTGGGAACAATGTCAGGAACTTTCAGGAAATGTCTGTTGTTTTCCTCAAAGGATTAAAAATCAGCCGGGTTCAGTGTAAACAGTTACTCCAGCATCTTTTCAAGATTGGGATTGGGGATCTGAGTTCGACAAAACTTTACAAGACCAACACTGGTGTGTGTGTGTGTGTGTGTGTGTGTGTGTGTGTGTTTGCATTTTTATATGTGTCAATATTTTATTTATTTTTTTAGAAAAGAAAGAAGTAGAGGTTAAAAAAACAAAGCACCATGTGATATCCTGAGTTGTTGGCGTTCCTATATCGCCATGCTAATATTGGTCACTGATTAACATTGCAACTGACCAATGATGCTGTTGTAGCATTCATTTAGCATTAGCCCAGAATTTAGCTAATGCTATTAAAAGCTGTCACTAGCAAAGCAGCAATAGTAACCTTAATTTGGCCACAAACCTAATTTTATAATGTATTTGGTATAAAAGGTTGATCGGGGGAATTTTTTTTTTTTTTTTTTTTTTTTTAACTACAGTAAACACTGTATTCAGTTCTTGGTCTCAGTTGTTTTTAGGTCTTAATGATTGTAAAATTAATCTTTTAAATAAAATAAAAATATAAAAAGAATAAGAAATTAGCATATACTCGAGGGTGTGGTTACCCTGTGATTGACAAGTTATTTTGTTATGAGACAGCAGATTCATCACTCTGTTGAACAGCACTTGGCTGCACTTAAAAAAACAAGTTTAAGTCTTGTGTTCCTTCATTTTTTTTAAATTTTTTTTTGCAATTACTATGCAGATTTTTGTCATAGTCAACAACTGACTCATCCTGCTAACAGTGCTAGCCAGGTGGCAAGTGGTAGGTGATCAGCTGGACCCTTTTTGTTGGATATTCACATCTGGAAAAAAAAGCAAAATTTCAAATTCTTTGATTCAGTTTATGATGCACTATCTGGTGCCCCTGGACACATCATCAGTGATGTAACCTGGGGTCATTGGGGGTTTTGGGTCTTTCAACAATCTCTCTTCTGACAGAGAAGACAACCTGGTGTCTCCACCTTCCCCCATGTGAAGAGAACTGTATCAAAACTGTATTTCAAAGACAAGTAGATTACTTAACAGAGGCTAGAGCCATCTTTTTTATACAGTCTATTTGCAAGTGCAAAATCGTTAATTTAAAATCATAACTGAGACCATTCACGCGTCTTGTTCACAGCACGGTTTTTGCCCCTTCTTGAGTAGTTTTGTACTTACACTCAAAAGTTTACTTTTGAGTCCTTATACCAAAATATCCTGCTGTCAGTATAAAGCACAGACTGTCACTTTTCCACGCGTCAGTAGTTCTCAAAGTTCCTGACTTTTGTTCCTGTGGCTCTGTAGTTGGGTTAAAAAAAAAGCTCCATACTGGTTTCAGGGCAGACTGCAACCATGTTACATGTAGGCTGTATTATTTCCTGTGATTGTGAAGAAAAGGTGCAGTTTTTTTTCTTCCAATTTCTGCTGGTGTGTTTGTTTGTGGACTGACACGTTTTGCCGACCCATCGACAGCAGTGGGAGCAGCGGAGGCAGCCACCCCAGCAGCAGTCGCAGCAGCAGCCGAGAGAACAGCGGCAGTGGCAGCGTGGGCGTGCCCATCGCCGTTCCGACCCCAGCCCCGCCCAACGTTTTCCCAGGTAACCCTTTTTTTGTCCCCCTTCGTCTCTTCTCTGAGCTGCAGGACCTTATTGTGACTGAAACGTACTAACTACACTAATCTTTGTTGAGTAATCTGGGAGTACTGCTCACTCTGGCTTTCATTAGTCGAATCGGTGTGCACAAACTCTGGATTGAATTTCTCTCCCCTTCTCACCCTTCTCTTAACCTCCCTCACTTATCTTTCCTCCCCCTTTGTATCCTTGCACGATTCCCCCTTCAGGTTCAGCCCCTGCCCAGTCCAACGCAACCAAACCTCCCCCAAACACTGCCACAGCCCCTGGGCCCCCTTCCTCTTCCCTAGACGGCCCCCCACAAGCCCCCAATCCCCCTGTAGAGATCCCGCCTGTACCCCCACCCCCTCCCCAACTCCCTGCCTCCACGGTACCTACTGGCACAGGCCCTGCTACTTATGGCAACCCTGCACAAGGTGAGTGCGACTCCCTCCTCACCCCCTGCACGCCCTCCATCCCGCCTTCCGTGACGTGCTTGTATGATCCCAGTGTGCTCATTCATCACCCTAATTTATTTAGTCATTTATTTTTTTATCTGGAAGTCTGAATTAGTTCTTGAAAGATTTTAAGATCTAAAATTTGTTTCTGTTTAAATTTAGAAATTCAACCTGTTGAATGTTTTTAATGGCAGGAAAAAAGGATTTATTGTACCTGCGATTACACCAGTCATTTTCAAACTACAGGTAGCTGTGCAGAAGACACAAAAAATGAAGTTATACCGTGGACCTGAATACATTTCATCATAAAAGCTGGCTTAAGCAAATAATGATTACAATAAGTAGCAGAAAATAACAAGCAAAACATAAACAATGATAGTTTATTTTTTACTCCATAAACTCTATTGTTTCCCCCGTGGTCCACCGAGTACCTGTGACATCTATATTTGAGAGTGATGAGTTTCTGAATTTCTTTGTGGATAAAGTTGATCATGTCCGTATGAGCATTGGTTCTTCAATACCATCTGTTTGTGTCTCTGGGCCACCTCCCCCTCATTTACTGTCAGTGTTTAACCCAATGACCATACGTGACCTTTCACTCCTGCTGGATAAAATGAAAATTACCACTTGTGCAAATGACATTCTACCTGCTGGGCTGTTTAAAAATGCTCTCCCTGTCATTGGCCCCTCTATTGTAGAGATATGCAATGCCTCTCTTTTAACAGGTGTGGTCTCTACGCTCTGTAAGCATGCTGTTGTTGAGCCGATATTAAAAAAGAGCAGTTTGGATCCAACTCAGCTTAAGAATTATAGGACTATCTCTAAGCTTCCATTATTATCGAAAATTCTGGAAAAAGTAGTTGCAGATCAACTTACCACTTTTTTAGAAAAACATGAAATTTATGACAAATTTCAGTCAGGTTTCCGTAAAAGTCACTCAACAGAAACCGCATTACTTAAAGTCTCTAGTGACATTATGATGTCAGCTGACTCCGGAGCATCCTCAGTCATGGTTTTGTTGGACTTGACATCTGCCTTTGACACCATTGACCATACCATCCTGATTAACAGGCTCCGGGACGTAGTTGGTGTGTCTGGTCTGGCTTTGAAGTGGTTTCAGTCATACCTCTCCAACAGATCTTTTAGTGTTTTTGCGAATCGGTTTATGTCACATTCTAAAGATCTGACATGTGGGGTACCGCAGGGTTCAGTTCTGGGTCCTATTCTTTTTCTTTTGTACATGTTACCTCTAGTACTTATAATTAGGCAGTTCCCTGAGGTGTCTTATCACTTCTATGCTGATGATATTCAGCTCTATTGCTCTTTTAAGCCGATGGAAGTCCATAAACTGTCCTCTTTAATTAAATGTTTAGCTTCCATTGAACAGTGGCTTGGTGACAACTACTTACAGTTGAACTCTGAGAAGTCAGAAACATTAATTATTGCCCCCGACAACCAGATATCTCTAATCAAACAGCATCTTGGTTCTCTTGGCTCATCTGTTCACCTGAGCCTCAGGTACCTTGGTGTGATGTTTGATTCTGCCATGTCCCTAGAACAACGGATGATCTGATATCCTCGTGTTGGTGTTGTTCCCAGACCATCATGAAAATGTTGTTCCAGGTTCAACATTGCAAGTGACCAATCACATTGTTGTGACGTTATTCTTTTGCGCGCCAAGCATTTATGAAATTCCAATCTTGCAAGGACAATATCAATTCTGCTTACTGTTTATTAAAGGGTTACGGTTAGGGTTTGGGTCAGGGTCCGTTGATCGGCGGACAGAGGCGGTTTCTCGCAGCTTAAGTACAGTTTTTTGTTTTACGCCGGTTTTTCCCGAAGTCGCAAAAGTATGACGTCACAACATTCTGATTGGTCACTTGCAATGTTGATCCTGGAACAACATTTAGTATGATGATCTGGGAACAACACCAACACGAGGATATCAGATCGTGCTAGAACAACACTCTCGCCAGTTAATTAGGAACTGCCTTTTTCAGCTAAGAAACATCTCCAAACTGCGAACTTTGCTGTCTGAGTTAGAAATGGTTATTCATGCTTTTATTTCTTCTCGCTTAGATTATTGTAACAGCCTTTTTCTTTGTTTGAGGAAAAGGAATCTTGACCGTCTCCAGTTAGTCCAGAATGCTGCTGCAAGGCTTTTAACTAAGACACGAAAAAGAGAGCACATTACACCAGTGTTACGTTCATTACACTGGCTTCCAGTACATTTCAGAATTCATTTTAAAATCTTGGTACTGACTTTTAAAGCTTTGAATTGTGATGCCCCTGCTTACATTTCTGATCTTTTAGAACCCCACGCTCCCTCTAGCAGCCTGAGATCTTCTAATCAAAGGCTGTTGGTAGTCCCTCGAACATATTTTAAAACCAGAGGTGATAGATCTTTTAGAGCGGTGGCCCCCAGGTTGTGAAATGCTCTCCCTCCATCATTACGTTGCCTTGATTGTATTTATTCTTTTAAAAAGCAACTTAAGACTCATTTATTTAGATTGGCTTTTAATTAATAATAAAACACAGCACAAATCTAATGTATTTTATGTATTTCTGTTTTATATTACTGTGAAGCACTTTGTGGTTTTTATCCTGTGAAAAGTGCTATATAAATAAATTGATTTGATAACAATTTATAAACAGTTGAAATACAAAATTATACACGACAGGATTCAGATGAATGCATTAACTAGGATACGACCACAACTATTACTCTCCCTCAATGAATACAGTAACTACTGCTGCGTTCCCTCAATGATAACAAGTAGTCAAGTACAACTAGGTTCCCTTGACGATGACTACTACGACGATGTTCCCTTGACAAGTACTTCAACGACCACGACATTGCCTTGACGACTACTACGACAACGACATTCCCTTGACAACTACAACGATGAATTCATTCCCTTACAGCTATGACAACTACATTACTTAGACTACAAAGACAACTATTACATTCCCTGAATGAATACAATAACTACTGTTGCGATCCCTAGATGACTCTGCTAGTCTCCATTCACTTGATAACTACAAAAATCCATTAGTCTTCATATTGTCCAACTCAGTGTGAAGTAAAGAAGAAGTTTCTGCTGTAAACGGCTTTGACACTTCTGTAAGCCAATTTATAAACCGCAGTCACTTAGTCTCAAGTACTTTTAGTGTGAAAGGAATGGACAGGAAGAAGTCCTTTACACAAGCGGAAAACAAACTAATACTAAGTTGAAATGAGCAGTTTAAACTGAACACAATGAATATGTCAGTAATTTTAAGAAAAAGGCAGATAAGGCTTTAATGTTTAAGCTGGTACCTGATCATTTAAGTTGCTTAAGAAATGCTAGAAACAGTGAAGTGGTTATACGTGTCGAATGAATTCTCATGAAAGCTGTAAATTCCCAAAGATTTTGTATTTAAATTCAAAACTTGAGTGAAGTTTAAGATGATTATCTTTCAATATAACTGCAGTTTGTCTGGCCTGTTCTCTGCAAAAACAAATTTGAGTGTTTTATTTTAGACCTGGCAGTGATGCCACTGAAGTACTCAGAAAACCGAAAGTGCTCTGATAGGTGGAGCTGCATTATTTTAATTTGATGGTCTTCTATTCAGGATGTAGACTGGATTTAAAGCTCTGATGAGCACTGCGGTCGTTATTAAAAAGAAACTCTCACCTCATAAGGGCTGCACACATGAATTAAATATTGACTGCAAGAAATGAATTTAAAGAAGATGAGTGGGTGATTTTACTCAGTGTTAGAAAATACTTGTAAAACAGGTCTTTGACTGCACGTCTTTGCTGTAGTCTGTGGAACAGACAAAACAAACAAACTTCCACAAGTCCTGTTTGTGTGCAGCTCTTCTGCCATCTGCCTCCAACTTTCCATCATCCCGCTGCTGCTGCTAGATGCTCCACTCGTCCTCCCTCTCAGCCTCTCATCGGCCTCCAGCATCTCTGTCATGATGATGTTCTGATATTTAATGCATGAGCTGTGTGGTGATATGCTTTCTTGCTGTGTTTGTTTATTTGTTCTTTTCTTAATGGTGTCCAGGGCCCTATTTCAGGAAGCCGGTTTAGAAAACTCAGAGTGAAAAACGATACTCAGGGTTGAGTAACCCCGAACTGTCCAACTCGGAATATTCGGTTTCAGAAAGGCTGATAACAAGTAGTTCAGTCAACGCGGAGTTGCTTTAACCCCAAGTTAAGCGCGCGCACGAGGATACATAAAGCCCTGATTAGTGGAGCACAGATTAAGCGAGTCACCATGGAGACGGAGGGAAAGAAGGCGCGGTCAATGTATTTTACAGCGCTTGAGGCCGAAATTCTGATGGCAGCATATGCCGATAACATGCAAATTCCGCGGAAAAAAAGTAACACAGCCTCAGCTGCAAAAGAAAGGGAGCATGCATGGCAAAACAAAGCCGACAGAGTCAATGCGTGAGTGTTAATTTAAACATTGATCTAGGGATTTCCAACACGTTATTTTATTATATTATATTTTATTTTTTATTTTATACATTTGATTTTGTGATGTGATTTGAGCGCAGGTGCAACCCAACAGGCCCCAAACGTTCCTGGCAGCAAGTAAAAATGAAATATAAAAATATAGCCCAAACAGGTAAGGTGTAATTGTATTATGAGCCATAGTGCTTGGTCTGTTTGTCCGATGTAAATCAATTGCAGTTAGAGGCTACATTACTTTCCCCTCTGTAAGCACTTATTGAAATTATCTGAGCACATTACAAGTACATATTTGCTTACTCTGTATGCTCAAATGTGACCCGTTATAGCCAACAGAAAAAAAAAAGCGGAGGCCCGATAAACAGGTGGGGGTCCTCCACCACCACCACCACTCACAGAGGCTGAGCAGTTGGCTTCCACATTTGTGATAATGTTGGCAGCATCACATATGATCTTCACAGTGCAGAGAACACAAATTAGCATCCATTACTATAATGAAATAATTTGTTAGTTTGAAATGCTACAGGGAACTATGTACCTGTACATTAATGCTGTGGAAAGACTTCCTGTTCACATAGTCCCCTTCATTTACTGAAGGAGCAATGATTGGAATGTGAGTGCCATCTATACAGCCAATCACGCCTGGGAACCGTGAGAATAAATGTAAAATTTAAGAAGTAGTTCAAGTATCACCACATCATGAATTAAGTTTTGTTCATCCTGATACCTGCAATTTTGTGGCATCCCTCTTTGATAAATCTTGTGGGTCTATGACCGGGGAACACCACAAACGAGTACAGGAGACGTTTCAGTGCAACTGTAACATTCCTGACTGCCCGACAGACGGTAGCCTTGGAAACGTGCTCAGCGTCACCAATCTTATACAGAAGCTCCCGTTTGCAAAAAAACCGAAGTGCAATACAAATAATATGTACAGAACTGAGAGGATGTCCGCGATGTGTCACATGAGCAATATTAGGCCTGAGGATGTTATTCAAATAAATTATAGATTGTGCTGAAAAACGGTAACGTTCACACAGGAAATCATCAGGAAATGATAAAATGTCCGAACGCGCTCTAATCACTCTCTCCCGGCGGAGAGCTCTGCGGAGAATTTGGGCTTCAACATCTACTGGCTCTTCAAGGGAGGGGCACGCCATGTCTGACACTTCCTACAGTCAGGTTTCCGACAAAGAGGCGGAGAACGTCAGGGTTAGTTGAAGCTAACCTGCTAGGGGGCAGGTTAGCTTCACGGAGTGTGTCGTCATAGTAACTCACTCAGAATTAATCTAAACTCGCTTTGTGAAACCGAAAACCCAGAGTTTTCGTTAACTCAGGGAATACTTACTCAGAGTTTGCACTAAACCAGCTTCCTGAAATAGGGCCCAGGTGATTTGTTCTTTTGTTTTTCTGTGGCTGGATGTTGTAATTATCTGGAAGGTGGAACTGCTGTTACCCAAATGTTAATATTTGAATTGGCTCAGAGAGAGATTGGGGACAAGTTAAGGGACGTGTTACTCAGTTGTTTTTTGTTTGGTTTTTTTTTTGGGTTTTTTTTTTCTCCTGACACTTTTCATTTAAAGGTGAGATGCAAAAAAAAGTATAAAATGCTAAATTTTCTAGTCAAAGGAGCTTGCAAAGAAAAGCGTCGGGACTTCTTTAAGTTACTTGAAGACGTTTCACCTCTCATCCGAGAACCTTCTTCAGTTCTAAGGTCAAATGGTGGGGAGTCCCAGATATAAACCTAGTGGGAGTATCCCCCCACAGAGGGACAAAAGGACCCCCTGATGATCCTCTAATCGCCTGAGCCAAGGTGTGAAACTGGGTGTTGGTCACAATCAGCCAGAGTTTTGGGTGAGCTCATTGTGAAACCTGGCCCCACCTTATCATGCGAATTCCTGAGGTCAGATGGCCAGGATGTGAGTGGGCGTTAAGGCATCTGGGGAGGGAACTCAAAACTGGATTATAGATGGCAGACAGTTGGTGTCGTAAACCACCGCCTCTGTTCAAAGATGGTCGCTCACAGTGGACATAGATGGCTTCTTTCACCCCTCTATCAAACCATCTGTACTCTCTGTCCAAAATGTGAACATTGGCATCCTCGAAAGAGTGTCCTTTATCCTTAAGATGCAGATGGACTGCTGAGTCTTGTCCTGTGGAGGTGGCTCTTCTATGTTGTGCGCTTGTGAAGTGGCTGTTTGGTCTCTCCAATGTAGAGGTCTGGGCATTCCTCACTGCACTGTACAGCATACACCACATTGTTAAGTCTGTGTTTTGGAGTTTTGTCTTTCGGGTGAACCAGTTTTTGTCTGAGCGTGTTGCTGGGTCTGAAATGCACCAGGATGTCATGCTTGGAGAAAACCCTCCTGAGTTTTTCTGATACACCGGCTACATAGGGGATGACAATGTTGTTGCGTCTGTCCTTCTTATCCTCCCTCGCTGGTGTCTGATCTTCTTTTCTGTGCCTCTTTGCTGACTTTAAGAACGCCCATTTAGGATAGCCGCACGTTTTGAGTGCTTCCTTTACATGCGTGTGTTCCTTCTTTTTTTCCTTCAGGCTTAGAGGGAACATGTTCTGCCCGGTGGTTTAGGGTCCTAATTACACCAAGTTTGTAATTAATTTGTAACTTGGTGTAAAACTTGGTGTAAAAAGGAATGCCCAGACCCCTACATTGGACAGACCAAACAGCCACTTCACAAGCGCATGGCACAACACAGAAGAGCCACCAGAACAAGACTCAGCAGTCCATCTGCATCTTAAGGATAAAGGACACTCTTTCGAGGATGCCAATGTTCACATTTTGGACAGAGAGGACAGATGGTTTGAGAGAGGAGTGAAAGAAGCCATCTATGTCCACTGTGAGCGACCATCTTTGAACAGAGGCGGTGGTTTACGACACCAACTGTCTGCCATCTATAATCCAGTTTTGAATTCCCTCCCCAGACGCCTTAACGCCCACTCACATCCTGGGCCATCTGACCTCAGGAATTCACATGATTAGGTGGGGCCAGGTTTCACAATGAGCTCACCCGAAACTCTGGCTGATTGTGACCCACACCCAGTTTCACACCTTGGCTCAGGCGATTAGAGGATCATCAGGGGTCCTTTTGTCCCTCTGTGGGGGGTCACTCCCACTAGGTTTATATCTGGGACTCTCCACCATTTGACCTTAGAACTGAAGAAGGTTCTCGGATGAGAGGTGAAACGTCTTCAAGTAACTTAAAGAAGTCCCGACGCTTTTCTTTGCAAGCTCCTTTGACTACGATTACCTGGATGACTGAGAACCTTCACAGGCTAAATTTTCTAGTTTCACCTGCTGTTTTTCTGTAGAAATTTCTGCAGAAAAAAATAGAAAATTTGTAGCAATTTAGCATTGAACCAAACCATTTAAGTATGTTTGGCTCAAAACGAAGAAATGTTAAACTTTGCAAATGGAAAAGGTGTGATTTCTTTTTTTTATTTATTTATTTTTTGTAAAACTGCAAAGTTTTGATACAAAATCCAATGAATTGCTCCTATGTGGCTGTTTAAAAATAGAACTTGAATAGATTGTTGTTGTTGTTCAGAGCTGTATTCTTCTAATAAACTTGGTGTTGTAAGACAGCAGCATGATACTGCTGCCTGCACTCCCAGACTTACGTGGCTCTCTGCTGCCCCCTGCTGCCGTCTTCTCTCAGGTGCTCCTCAGTTCTACAGCATGAACCGCCCTGCGCAGCAGCCTCAGAACCCTCCGGTGGGAGGCTCCCTGCCATACCGCCGACCCTCGTCCGTCACTGGTCAGCCCAACGTGACCCACAACCAGAACCAGCTTAACGGGGGGCCACACTTTGCCCAGAACCAAGGTAGTGTGTGTGTGTGTGTGTGTGTGTGTGTTACTGTTTGATTTTTGGATTCCTATAGATAAGATTTTCATTCCCTATGAAGTCTGAACATAAAAAAAGTGTTAACATTATTCTTTGTCCTATAAATAAAGGTTTGGGCCAATGGTGATGCAGCTAATGGTTCTGTAATCAGTTAAATTGCAGACAACCTTCTAGTTAGTTGTTTTATTTATTGCTATATAAAATAGTGACTTAGGTTAAACACAAAACTAAAATATATTTGGTAGTTTAAGGCAAATAATCACACAATTTTTCTTTTAAGAATTGATCATTTTCCATATATTGATGGATCTTTGCAGCTCTATACATATATACACACACACACACACACACACACACACACACACACACACACACACACGCTAAAAAGGAGGAGGTGAATTTGTCTTTAACTTAAATAGACCAACCAATATTACACTCTGGCCACTTTATTAGGTACACCTTTTCACCTGCTCATTTACAAAAATATCGAATCAGCCAGTCACGTGGGAGCAAATCAGTGCATTTAGCCACGTAGGCAGGGGTTAGGTGTCCTGGTGAAGCTCAAGCCAAGCATCAGAATGTGGAATAAAAGTTTAAGTGACTTGAACATGGCATGGTTGTTGGTCTGAGTATTTTATAAACTGCTGATCTGCTGGGATTTTGCAGCACAACCATGTCTAAGCTTTACAGATGATTGTCTGAAAAAGAGAAAATATCCAGAGGGGAACAGATGTCTGGGTCAAGATGCTTTATTGCGGTCAGAGGAGCATGGTCAAACTGCTTCAAGCTTCAAACTTGTACTTGAAGGACTTGGGCTCTTCTTTTAGAATACAGGCGGCGGGGATTAGTTACTGGTAAACTAGAGAGATGGTTTAAAAAAAAATGGTAAAATGAAATCTTATCTGTGCTCTGCTCGTGAGCACCAGTGTGTGAGCAGTGCATGATAAAGCTGCATTATTATCTCTGTTTCACTCCAGTCTTATCTGCTGATTTAAACTTCATTGAACCTTTTAGGTTTTGTTTTTTTTTGTGGGGTTGTCTGCATTTTCTATTAAACCCTCGCCTGTCTGGTTTTGTAGTCTGCCATTTCCCATCTGCTTCAGCGTCCTCAGCGGACTTCACCTCCTCACCAGCTCTCTGTCTGAAGAGCTGCTAAGTCTTTGTGTCTGCTGCTGCTGTCAGTCCTGCGATCTTCACCCATCAATTATTCCTTTGATTAGACTCAGACGCTTGTCTGACAGCCAGATGAAGAATGAGGACTTTAGGGCTCACATCATCTTCCTGATTGATTGAAGAAACATTTGGATCATAACATGTCTGTGAAGCTCTCCAAAACAGTTCCATCTTTTAACATGTGACAATTGCTTTCTTTCTTGCCAATTCTTTGTGAAAATTTTAAGAGAATCCAATTTTATTTTCTTTTTTTCACTTTTTGGTTAATATTTTTTGGCATTTCATTAATAAATGTATAATTAAAGTAGCTGCAGGCCTCTGATGAGAACTCTGTTCTTTACTAAGTGTTCTTTAACTCTCTGCTCTGGTCTCTAACCTCTTCCTATTCACATCTGCCACCTTCCTCTCTCTGGCCCCGTCCCCTCCTCCTCCTCTGTGTATTGATTTCTGATTGGTGATAGCAGGCCCGCTCGTGCCCCCTCCCCCCTCCATGCAGATCACCCCTCAGCTGCCTCTGATGGGCTTTGTGGCCCGTGTTCAGGAGACTAGTAAGTGGCCTTTAGCTCTTTGCCCCCTCTGCATGACCTCCACTCAATCCCCTGTAGTGTGCTGGTGTGGGTGTCTGTGTGTGCGTTTTTGCGTTCTTGTTATGTGTGAATATTTTCTCAAGTAAACAACCACCAACATCAGCTGCTGCCCTCACATTCAGGTTTCGTTCTGAGCAGTTTTCTTTAAACTGTCTGATACGTTTGGAGATTATGCCAGAAGTATGATTATAAGCTCCAGAAGACTCAAAGCGCGATAATTGATTCAAATCAATGAGATATTTAGGGCCTAAACACTCCAAGCATAGTATGACACTATTTTGCATAACAACATTATATTGATACAGGTTCACGAAATACAAAGGTTTTTGTTCAGAAGGAGAACGAAGATCACCTGCTGGACTGTGATTTCAGCCCAGCAGGTGGTGCTGTTGACTTTTTTCCTAGTGAGGTTGGCACCATCAGGAAGAAATTGGCAAAATGGGGGGACTTCTTTCTTCATCTGAGGCAAAGAATAAATCAGAGAAGCACTTTCTGCATTTAACTCGAAGACATGGACATGAATGTCGTGTGAATGTAAAATACTGCAAACACGAGGGCAGTGTCAAATGACACCTGACAGATTTACCTTGACAAAAGAAAAAAAACACAATCTATCACCAACTTTATGTGCAAACACCAGCGTTCATGCAGCTCAAGATATTACAATCCAGCTGTCTGACACTGTCACAGAGGAAATCAAGCAGAAATTGTTGGGTTATTTGGAGCATGTGGAAATTATGTTTGTCTTTTCCTTTGTTTGGACAACACCGACACAAAGTTTGCATTACAGTGCAACAGCTACACCTGGAGCCAGACTTCACACTAGCATAACAGAAGTAACTATTCTGCCATTGGCAGCTGTTGGATCTACAGCTGCCTTAATTTGCATTTGGATTTTTTAAAATGTGCCGAGGCAGGTTCAGACGTGCTTTAGGGTTTGTGGTAAGCATGCTATAGTACTGTAGAACCGCACATGACTGTTAAATGATCTAAATGAGCACTTTTTCAATAGCATGGAGACAAATGTTGTAATAGGATGGATTTTAAACTAACGTTTAGTTTAACAAAACTTGCGATCTCTTTCTTGTGTGGAGCAAACTTAAAAAAAAAACACCAGTACAAATAGAATTATCCAAAGGAACTAGAGGGAAAGCTGTAACCCTGTCAAAGTGCGTCATATGTCAGGAGAAGGTGACTAATGCTAATGTGGTGCCAACAAAAGAGGAACTTGGAAACAAAATGATTCCTCTTTAAGCAAACAAACCAGATGGTGCAGGCCAGCTCGGTGCTAATGAAGTTTAGTGCAAATCCAATTTTGTGTGTGAAGGCAGGTAATCACAAATTTCTGATGTGTGAGTGGATAAGTGAACAGTGTGGTGGCAGAAAAGCTCTTTATAAAGGTTTTATAAAGGAAATCTGGGCCCAGGGGTCTCAGTTAACCTGATGTCTGCTTCACCCACCATCAGCATGCAGGTTGGGTGCCTTCATGTGAAAACGCCTTGTACCAGTATGCACAACACGCTGGGAACATAATGACTTTTGAGTGTTCGTTGAAGATTTTAGTTCCCCTTTCATGGGTTTTGCTCCAGAAACGTTTGAAACCACTTCTCTTACTGAGTAAAAGTAATGCAGTGCATGTGAGACTATGGACAGTACATCAGCTCCAGATGTCATGCTTTTAAAAACCAAAGGCTCATTTTTAGTGTAAAGGTGCAAAAGCAAGAAATGGAGAAGTGAAACTGGTCAGAGGAAAAGTATTTAGGTTTTTCCCATTGGTTAAAATCTGAGAGGGATTTCGAAGCCTGAAGGTGGTGGATTGGCAGCAGATGGTGGTGGTTGACTGCTCGGTATCATGCGTGTAAGCAAAGAGTGTGAAGCATGATGAGAATAATGAGGCGTTTGTGTCGTCTTTCTGTAAATGCATGTTGAGCTGCTGCGTGCACTTTTTGTTTTCAGCATGTTTGTCCTCAGGTTCTCTGTAAAACTGACAAACACCCAGCATGGGCTGTTTCTGCATGACTGTAAGAGCTCCGCCTCTGAGCTTCTTCTCGCTCGTCTCTAACTGGTTGTGTCCCCCCCCCTTACTGCCCAACCTGGAAACTACTCCTAGTCTCAGACGTGCCACCTCCGCCAGCCGACGAGCCGGTGTTTGAGGAGCCCACGCCTCCTCCGCCGCCACCTGAAGACTACGAGGACGATGAGGATGAAGAGGAGTCGGCGGTGGTGGAGTACAGCGACCCCTACGCTGAGGAGGACCCGCCCTGGGCCCCACGCAACTACCTGGAGAAAGGTCTGCCTTTGCTGGTCAAGGAAATGTGTGTGATAAAATAAAATGTTGAAAGTGTAATGTGAAAGATTAGCGGGTCCAAGAGGGAAAAAATGGATTCAGGGAAGAATTTAAATTAAACAAACTTGAATATTTTCTGATAAAATAAGCAGAAAAAAATGTGTAAATGAGGACAATTTGGCAAGAAAAATGACCAGAAAATGTGACTGTTTCATTTTATTAATTAAACAAAAATGGAAAAGGATTTCTTGCCATAAATTTACAACTTGTCAGAAATAAAAAAATAAAAAATAAAAAAAAAAATTTCTGAATATTAGTCCAGAATATTAATCCACTCCATCTTTATTTCCATATTTTATTCCGTCATCCCGCAGTGGTGGCCATCTACGACTACTCCCGCGACAAAGAGGACGAGCTTTCGTTCCAGGAGGGCGCCATCATCTACGTGATCAAGAAGAACGACGATGGCTGGTTCGAGGGCGTCATGAACGGGACCACGGGCCTCTTCCCCGGCAACTACGTCGAGTCCATCATGCACTACGCTGACTGAGCGGCGCCTCCCTGAGCAGGAGAGGAAACGGGAGGAGCGCTTGTTGGGGATGGGAGCGGGGGGAGGGAAGGGTTAAAGGTCAAAGACTTTGATCGAACAGAGCATGATCACCTCCGGGCGAAGAAAGCAAAGAGCAGGGAGGCAAAGAGGAGGCAGGTTTTTGGTTTTTTTGAAGAAGAAATTGGACATGACAGACTCGGTCATTCTCATGACTTAGTCACCGCTATAAAACGACCACTACTCTAGATATAAGCTTCCCTGTAACGTTTCTTTCTTTGTGACTTTGTTTGATTAACGAGGAGGACTGGGCGGTGATGGGTTTGTTACTTTTTGAGAGTTTGTTTCACACTACAAGGCCACTAAATTGATTTCTGCTTCTTTTATGTTTTTTATTCCTTGTGTTTTTAGCAGTTTGCCCAATATTTATTTGTAGTGGGAGGGGGTGGAGAGATGAGCGGGTAGATGAGGCTTCGGAGAAAAAGGGCTGGAGGAAAATGCCTTCAGGTTTCGTTATTCTCAGACACTCCAGATGCAACAGCGATATCCTCAGTGAGACGCATGGATGGGCGGGTGAGGGCACGGAGCGTGCCAAAGCTGATGAAGATAAGCACATCAGATGTCTTAATGTGATCCACGAAGCTAGATAAAAGGGGGAAATCCTCCTTAAGAGTGCTTTAAATGATGAACTTTGCTCGTTTTTGTTCCGTTTGCGTGGTTAACGCAGACAAGTTTAGTCACTACATGCTTTACTTTGCAGTTTTCAGGTGAAGGAATCGTCATCCAGCCCTCAAATCAGAGAAAGGCGTGGATTTAAAGTCTGCAGCTCCCGTAATAAAGTTGGATGAACAGTCGAGGCGAGCCGTTTACTTTGGTCTTTATTCTATTTCTTTTGCCGTTCACCAAGAGTTGGCGGTCGAGTTTTGCTTACAGAGCGGCAGACTGCATGTTTGAACTCATGGAAGGAGAGGGGGGGCTAAAAGCTTCTTTTTTGCTCTACTGATGATTAATGTCTTAATATTTTTAGATATGGTGTGGTTTTGGTTTTTGATATTCACCCACGACAAACCACGACGACGATGCATTTAGGTCATTTCTAAGATGCTTGTGCCATATTGAAGTGTGTGTGTTGCTGTTTCAGAGGTTATCACTTCATTTTGCAATAAAAATCGGCCGGAGGGAAGCGGGACTGTCGTCGAATTACAGATCTTTAGTTTTTCCCGAGCTGTTTGAAATCAGAAGCACATACATTTGTAGTGAAAAGTTTAAAAAAAACAACAACAAAAAAAACAAAACAAAAAGGTGTAGAAGAAATATTATAAATGTGAAGATGTATTATGCCCTCAGACACAGGAATTATTGAATATGAAAAGAAGCCAGCTGTTGTGTTTTGAAACGGTTTTAAGTAACGCATTAGGACCCCGATACCTTTGTTGTTTTTGTTTTTTTTTGTTTGTTTGTTTTTTGTTTTTTTTTGTTTTTTTAAAGAGACAGTGAGTTTAGGCACCATTCGTCCTCCGTATGGCTTTTGATGCGCTTGGCTGTTTGCGAGGGCTCTGTGCTTGTACTTCTGTCAGGATCTTTTTATTTTCTACTCCCAAAAAAGAAAAAGGAAAAAAAAAGAAAAAGAAAAACAAGAACAGCAAGTGGGTCTGTATGTGAGTCTTGCATGCCATTGTTATTATCTGTACTGGTGTCCCTGAAACCTACGTGGCAAGATCACCCATTTCTAAAAAGGCAAGCAGCCCTGCAGCTCTGACCAGGTACCGCCAGCCTCATCCAAAGAGACTGTACAACTTTACTTCGAGCCCACGTCCAAGGAGCCGCTCGCTGACCTGTGGGGGAGGAGGGACAGAGGGAGGGGAGGCACTCGGCTTCCTCCTCCCCCCTGACAGTAGCCGTCATCAGTGGTGAAAAATCGTTTTTTTTGTGTGTGCATAAGCTGCTAGTGAATCCTGCGGACAGACTGCAGGCGGGAGATGAATGAGAACATTGACTCTTGTTGCATAACACTCATAAACTGACACTAAAATATATATATATATATGTATCTGAGTGAGGCCCTCTGGTCTGCAGGATTCACAGCTTCCTGGAGTCACAGACGTCCCCTCGGGATGTCGAGTTTAACAGTCCATAATGCCATTGTGTTGCACAGTTAAAGTTGAATTGCAGAAGTATCATATTTGTAAAATCATGAGAACAAAGACAATAAAATTATTGAGATTTATCGGTGGAGTCTCATCTTGCTTCATTAATGTTTCTTTGCTGTGCAGAAATGCATGTGAGAGAATCATGTCCAGTTTAAAAGTACACTGGAGGGTAAAGACTAAAAATTAAGAGTCTACTGGGAATTCCCATGTCTCAGTCTGTGCAGATCAGTTTATGATAAAACTGGATTAAATGAAGCACCAAATCACAATAGGTGCCTCAAGACGCTTTACGTTGTAAGGTAAAGACCCTACAATAATACAAAGAAACCCCAACAATCAGAGGACTGCTAAGAGTAAGCGGTTTGGTGACAGTGGGAAGAAAAAACTCCCTTTTAATAGAAAGAAACCTAGAGCAGAACCAGGGAGGGGCGCCCATCTGCTAGGACTGATTTGGGGTGAGGTGAGGAAGACGGGACAGAAGGAAAACAGAAGAGAGGCAGACATAATAACTAATGATTAAATGAAGAAAGGTGGGTGGAAAAAGGTGAGTGAAGAAGAAACAGTGCATCATGGCAAGTCCCCAGCAGCTAAGGCCTACTGCAGCATAACTAAGGGAAGATTCAGAGTCACCTGATCCAACCATAACTATATGCTTTATCAAAAAAAAAACCCTGTTAAGCCCGTCTGTCTCCCGAATCCAAGCTGGGAGCTGGTTCCAACCTCCCATTCTACTTTTAAATATCCTAGGAACCACAAGTAAGCTTGCAGTCTTGGAAGTCTGCGAAGTGCTCCATTGGGGTGATATAGTACTGTAAGGTAGTTAAGATAAGATGGGGCCTGATTATTCAAGAGTTTATATGTGAGAATAATTTTAAACTTGATTCTGGATTTAGCAGAGGGGCCAATGAAGAGAAGCCCATATACGCTTTCTTTCTAGTGTTTTTCAGTACTAGCTGCAGCATTGGTGGATCAACTAGTTGTTTTAACAAGCTGAAAAAAACAAACAAAACTATAACGGCTACATGTAAGCAATCTGTTAGACAGTTTATGCAGCTGTGGTTAAATAAGAGCGTATATTTACAGTATTTCCCTGTTCACAAGGGCCTTGTAGCAGGTTTAACTGGTCCTGGTGTTCAGAAAGGGAAGACAGCTTTCCTTAATATTAAGATATTGACAATTTAACTATTTGCCTTATTTTCATACACTGAGGTGAGAACTTTTACATCACCTTTATATTTGTGCATCAGCCAAATGTGAAACTAAGTAAACCTGAGGCAGGTTGCTTGAGTTATTGAGTGCTTCATTTTTCAAAGCTTAAATAAGTCAACCAAAATAATAAATGAATATACTTAATAAAAATGTCTTATTTTTTTTTTCAAGGAAATGTAGATTTAGCCTAACTGAAGAAGATGGGTATAACCTTTTGTGCAGCCCTGTGTTGTGATACAGACAAATGACCTGTACAGCCTGAGGCCTGGCTGTACAAGAGTATAAAGGCAATTTTGTGTTCAGCAACTCTTTTTTTTTTTTTTTTTAGTAAGTGTTGCTACAATATTTAGAGGCTTTAAAAGTCATTACAGCAGCATTTCTTTATTTTGTAGCAAAAATTGAGACGTACTGTTGTCTTGTGATTAATGCATGTCGAAAAAAACGGCACAATATTTTAGCAGATTTAAGATCTACAAAAATCTGAGAAACCACAGCGTGAAAGTGAATCATTTGGAGCACGGAGCACAATGTTTACACTGAAAACAACTGGAGTAGAAACAGAGAGCAGCACCACAAATACACACGTAAACTGTGTGTAAAATAAAAATGTGCTGCACTTGCCACAACCTGCTCTGGAAGTTGTTCAACCAGTTCTTCACAAAGTAGAATTTGTTTCCTCCTGGATTTTTTTTTTAAATTTGACTTTCATTTTAATGTCAGATCTTCTTTCTCTAGATTAGCAGCACCTGCGACCTGTTTTATTCCCTTTATTCCAACAACTTCCACATCCTAGAATTATTTGTGGGATTTGCACCAGAATGGTGGATTATTTCCCAGCTCTTTTTTATTAATTCAGGAAGATGTTACCATCGTGCTCTTTGGGTTTTATGATTCTGGTGGTGGCTTTGAAGACGCTGGGTGGTAACTCAGGTGAGTTTTGGATACTCTGTGTGGAAGTTTGATAGATAATTAGAAAAAACAGGACTGGGACAGGTTGGTGTACTTTTCACTCTAAAGTGAAACAGTCCCACTGGTACAAAGTAAAAGTTTCAGGTAAGCAAACAAAAATATAACATGTTTATATATAATGTTTGTATTCATGATTAAAGTCATACTCTGCACTTTTGGCAACCAAACACAACCATGGAACTGTCTGCCATACATACAAAAAATGCTACAGGTACAACAAATGAAGTGACAAATGACATATTTATTGAATATAAACCAGAACCAGAGAGCACTGCATGTTCAACACAGTTTTGCCTAACTTCACCAAAGAACCATTTTTATTGGTGTGGTGTGTTTGTGTATAAGTGTGTTTTACTCCTCCTTGTCATCAGTCTCATAGTATATGTTTACTATCCAGAATAATGTTAACGTCCTGTAAGCTGTACTGTGCATACTTTTGTTTCGAGTCTGCCCGGCTGCCCGAGGCTTCACTTGTGCTGCTTTAAGTTTTAAGAATACACAATAACAGTAACACTGCCATATAAACAAATGTTCATAAATAAAATTAATTATTTTAATGTGCTGTTAAGCTACAAACCTGATTAAAAATGATAATAATAATAATAATAATAACAAAGTATTTGTGATGTAACCTACCACTTTTAATTGTATTAGTATATTTAAAATTAGTGATAACATCGTGAAACACTGAAAGGTTTGAAGCATCCATCCATCCATCTTCATCCGCTTTATCCGAGGACAGGTCGCGGGGCAGCAGCCTAAGCAGAGAGGCCCAGACCTCCCTCTCCCCAGCCACCTCCTCCAGCTTATCCGGGGGAACATCAAGGCGTTCCCAGGCCAGCCGAGAGATATAATCTCTCCAGCGTGTCCTGGGTCTGCCCCGGGGCCTCCTCCCAGTGGAACATGCCCGGAACACCTCACCCAGGAGGCGCCCAGGGGGCATCCTTGTCAGATGCCCGAACCACCTCAGCTGGCTCCTTTCGATGTGGAGCAGCAGAGGCTCTACTCTGAGCCCCTCCCGGATGGCCGAATTTCCCACCCTATCTCCAAGGGAGAGGCCAGCCACCCTTCGGAGGAAGCTCATTTCCGCCGCTTGTATCCGCGATCTTGTTCTTTCGGTCACTACCCACAGCTCGTGGCCATAGGTGAGGGTAGGGACGTAGATCGACCGGTAAATTGAGAGCTTTGCTTTTACACTCAGCTCCCTCTTCACCATGACGGACCGGTGCAGCGTCTGCATTACTGCAGCTGCAGCCCCAATCCGTCTGTCGATCTCCGGCTCCCTTCTCCCATCACTCACGAACAAGACCCCGAGATACTTGAACTCCTCCACTTGGGGCAGGAACTCATCCCGACCCGGAGTGGGCACTCCACCCTTTTCCGGCTGAGAACCATGGCCTCAGATTTGGAGGTGCTGATCCTCATTCCCGCTGCTTCACACTCAGCTGCGAACCGTTCCAGTACGAGCTGGAGGCCTTCACCCGATGAAGCCAACAGAACCACATCATCCGCAAAAAGCAGAGATGAGATTCTGAGGCCACCAAAGTGAAAGCCCTCCGCCACTTGGCTGCGCCTAGAAATCCTGCCCATAAAAATTATGAACAGAACCGGTGACAAAGGGCAGCCCTGGCGGAGCCCATCACCCACCGGGAACGAGTCCGACTTATTGCCGGCAATGCGAACCAAGCTCTTGCAACGGTTGTATAGGGATCGAATGGCCCGTAGCAATGGACCAGACACCCCACACTCCCGCAACACCTCCCACAGGACACCCCGAGGGACACGGTCGAATGCCTTCTCCAAGTCCACAAAACACATGTAGACTGGTTGGACAAACTCCCATGCACCCTCAAGTATCCTTGAGAGGATAAAGAGCTGGTCCAGTGTTCCGCGACCAGGACGAAAACCGCATTGTTCCTCCTGTATCCGAGGTTCGACTAGCGGACGAACTCTCCTTTCCAGCACCCTGGCATAGACTTTCCCAGGGAGGCTGAGGAGTGTGATCCCCCTGTAGTTGGAACACACCCTCTGGTCTCCCTTCTTAAAAGTTGGGGACCACCACCCTGGTCTGCCAGTCCAGGGGTACTGCCCCTGATCTCCACGCAACATTGTAGAGGCGTGTCAACCAGGACAGCCCTACAACGTCCAGAGCCTTCAGGAACTCCGGGCGGACCTCATCAACACCAGGGGCTCTGCCACCAAGGAGTTGTTTAACTGCCTCAGTGACCTCGCCCCTGGAAATTGGCGGGTCATTCCCCTCATCCCCAGACTCTGCTTCCTCCTCGGAAGACGTGTCAGTGGGATTAAGGAGGTCCTCGAAGTATTCCTTTCACCGCCTGACAATTTTCTCAGTCGACGCCAGCAGCGCTCCGCCAGCACTATACACAGTGCAGGTAGAGCACCGCTTTCCCCTCCTGAGACGCCTGACGGTTTGCCAGAATCTCTTCGAGGCAGTCCGAAAGTCTTTTTCCATGGCCTCTCCGAACTCCTCCCACACCCGAGTTTTTGCTTCAGCCACTGCCCGAGCGGCATTCCGCTTGGCCTGTCGATACCTGTCGGCTGCCTCCAGAGTCCCACAGGCTAACCAAGCCCAATAGGACTCCTTCTTCAGCCTGGTGGCTCCCTTCACCTCTGGTGTCCACCATTTGGTTCAGGGATTACCACCACGGCAGGCACCAACCACCTTGTGGCCGCAGCTCAATGCAGCAGCTTCGGCAATGGAGACGCTGAACATGGTCCATTCGGACTCAATGTCCCCAGTCTCCCTCGGAATGCTGTTGAAGCTCTGCCGGAGGTGTGTGTTGAAGATCTCGCGGACTGGGGCCTCTGCTAGACGTTCCCAGCACACCCTCACTACATGTTTAGATGCACCGGGTCTGTCCAGCGTCCTCCCCCGCCACCTGATCCAACTCACCACCAGGTGGTGATCAGTTGACAGCTCAGCCCCTCTCTTTACCCGAGTGTCCAGAACATATGGTCGCAGGTCTGGTGATACGATTACAAAATCGATCATCGACCTACAGCCTAGAGCGTCCTGGTGCCACGTGCACTTATGGACACTCTTATGTTCGAACAAGGTGTTCGTTATGGCCAAACTGTGATTTGCACAGAAGTCCAATAACAAAACACCGCTCGGGTTCAGATCAGAGAGGCCGTTCCTCCCAATCACGCCCCTCCAGGTCTCGCTGTCGTTACCCACGTGAGCATTGAAGTCTCCCAGCAGGACAACAGAGTCTCCAGGTGGAGCACCTTCCAGCACCCCCCCCCCCAGGGACTCTAAGAAGGCTGGGTACTCTGAACTGCCACTCGGCGCATAAGCTCAGATGACAGTCAGGACCCGTTCCCCGACCCTAAGGTGCAGGGAACAAACCCTCTCATCCACCAGGAAAAACCCCAACATACCAGCCCGCCGCCTCTCACCAGGGGCAACTCCAGACTGAGACAGAGTCCAGCCCCTCTCCAGGAGACTGGTTCCAGAGCCCAAGCCATGCATAGGGGTGAGCCCGACTATATCTAGCCGGTACCTCTCAACCTCACGCACTAACTCAGGCTCCTTCCCCACCAGAGAGGTGACATTCCATGTCCCTATTGTCAGTCTTGGCAGCCGGGGATCAGTCCGCCAGGGCCTCCGCTCCTGGCTGCCACCCGGCACACAATGCACCCGACCCCTATGGCGCCTCCTGCGGGTGGTGGGCCTGCGGCCCATGTCTCCTCTTCGGGCTGTGCCCGGCCGGGCCCCATGGACTAAGGCCCGGCCACCAGATGCTCGCCCTCGGGCACCCTCCCCGGGCCTGGCTCCAGGGCGGGGCCCCGGTAACCCTATCCCGGGCAGGGTAAACTGTTCCCTCGATATTCTCTTCATAAGGGTCTTCTGAAGGTTTGAAGCAGCTGCACAAATTTCCCAACAGTCTGACAGCCAACTCCACAGTGACCCCTAATGGACACTTTTGCTACCATCACATCTTGGTAACATAATTCTGTGAAACAACAAGACAAACCAGTGCTGCACAACTGTAAATAAGGCTCCTTATTACAGTAAAGCAACCTATCAGTAATTAAGACTGACACATGTTTTGGAGAAATCCATGTGTACAGACAAGGAAAGAAAAAACTCTGAGACTGTTAAAGACAGAAACCTGTGATTGTGGTGAATGGTTCACTTCACTAAGGAAATCCTTGCTGTACTTCGATGGTAATCAGTGTTATGCTGTAAAAGAGGATATTTTTCACAAGTATGTTCATTTAGATTTCAGTGCAAAGTATTGTACATTTCACTTCATTTACTAGTGATGTAATAAATAGATTCATCACATAAAAGTACAATGTTGTAAAAGGCAGATGTATCATTTTTTAGCATCAAGATGAATGTTTGTACATTTTTGTTTTGCACATGGAATTCATGTCTATAAATTCATAAATAGTTACAGTGGATCTGCTGCTTAAGCTATTTAGCGTGATCAATAAGTACTGTAAGTAGTATAAATTTGCCTTTTCTTATAGAGTAAATAAGAAGCTGGGGACACTGAGTCAGAATGGTTCATGCAGTGGTCGGTGTCTACCATGGCAGAAACCCCCAAATGACAAGTAAAGAGTTCTGTCAAGCTAAAGAAGGAGTCCTATCCAGCTTTTCTGGCCCATAAAACTCTGGAGGTGGGTAACAGACAGCCTCCTGGTAGGAGTCGAGTTTGGCTATGGAACCAGACTTAAGGGTGGTGTTGAAGCAAAGATTCAGGTAGAGGAAGCTGCTCAGTGCTGACTTCCAACTCCATGAGTATCGTGCTTCTTAACCTCTCCCTGGAAAGGTTTATCTCAGGGTGCTGGAGATGAGAATCTGACCATTAATCATATCAGATTGAAGAGGAATTGATCAGTCGGTTGACACGTGTTTTGTGCACTTCAACATTCTTCTACAATTGTCAGGGTATTGTGTGGGGGATGCTCCGGGAGTAGGGATGGGTACCGGTATCCGGTGCCATTATGGCAGCAGCATAAACGGTAGTAACCAGACCGAAAAGCAGCGCACATTTCGGTGCTTTATTTTGGTGCTTTTTTTCCCTGAGATGTCATACACTTTGGATTCCAGCCAATCATTTTACCTTTGCGAGCGTAGTAGGCGGGCCCAGGTACATACGTTCTTTTAGAGCAGAGCTACAGATTAAAAATGCCCAAAGTGAAGCGGTCAAAAGTCTGGCTGTACTTCACAGCAAAATATGCAAACTCAGCAGCCTGCAACAAGTGCTTTAAGGTGATACTGTGCAAAGGAGGTAACTCCTCGAATCTGATGAAACACCTGCGTATAGCATTTTGTTAAAAGCCGAGAAATGCGCTGTATTTGATAGCTTGCTGCGAGACCTCACACCGTGCGCATCTACTGCGGGTGGGTTGCCTGTTATCCAAACCGGAGTTAGCAACATCCCCCAAAAACCCAAAGACGAGAGTCCTGGCCCCTAGCCCTGCCAGTGTAGCAGACATGATGACGGTGACGAATGATGATGATGATGGCAGCAGCCGTTCTTCTCTGCGTGAGTAGCTTAATGTTGTTTGTGTGTAATTTACGCTGAGTAGGCCACATTATTACATTAATGCAAGTAAGGTGAACTAGCAAACACCGTCGTAGTTACATGCGGCTGTCTTCTTGTTTGATGGCAGATACTCCCTTCACCCTGGCCAAAAAGGCTAAAATGCCCAAAGAAAAAGTGGAAAACAGCTAAACATGAGAGGTTTTTGGACAAAGTTTGTTTTTTCCATTGTTTAAGCACTGCTTCCAGCCAAGAGTGATGCCATAAATCCCCTATAGCTGCAGAAAAGGCTAACATTGTTATCTTTTTACAAAAAAACAGCTAAACATGAGAGGGTTTTGGACCAATTTTGTGTTCTCCATTCTTTAAGCACCGGTTCGAGCACCGTTTAAGCACCGGCATGTTTCAAAAGTACCGGTTTGGTACTGGTATTGGATAAAACCTAATTGATACCATCCCTATCCGGGAGTGGCTTTTTGTTACAGGCTTTTTGATCCCTGTGAAGTAGCATAACATAAGCAGCATAAAAGGTAACAGGAAGACAGCATCTGCAGACTGTTCAAGTTTCTTTTAGGTGTTCTTTATTTTCTGGTGTCGCCTTTCAACAATTGTTTCACAAAACATAAGAACCTGTGAGTCAAACTCTCACCTGCTTTATATAGAATTCCACTCACACCTGGATCTCATTAACCTCTATCATTGGGAAAACAGGGTAGACTAAATAACACAGTCTAGACAAAGAAACAGGAATAAAATCATTTTTCCACTTAACAAACTCATTCACCCAACTAAACAGTTTGAAAAGTCAATCTCTTCACCTAATCTGACTCATGAGGTTATTTTAAATGAAATAAACAATTTTACACAAAATAAACACCCCTTCATTTGGTTACACCCAATTGACATGATCAGTGACATCATATCCTATAAAATCAGGAAGTACTGGGGCGGCCCTTCACACATACCTGTTTTACAAATAGGACCTGCTCAAAGGAACACACAATGGTAAGTATAACCAAACTACATAAACAAATGAAAGATCCAAATCAATTAATGATGAAGTGACATTTAGCTTTAAGTACATTTGCACAGATGAAATAAATATAACCAATGCTACCACAAACAGACCCGGGATAGTATGTAGAGCCAAGGTTACATGTGCTGTGTTTACATTAAAGCATTATGGATAGACTATAGGATAACAGAACACAAAATAACAATATATGCAAGTGACAAATGGCAAATGAATTCTGTCCTAGCCACTTTGTCACACCGTGATCAACAGTTAGAGCTTGGCTCACAATGGTGGGTGTTGGACTCCACCCAGGCTACCCTTTGTCATTAATTCTGGAAGTAATTTTTAGGCACAGCCGAGGGATGGAGCAGATCGTGTTTGGTGGTCTCAGAATCTCATCTCTGCTGTTTGCAAATGATGTCATTCTATTCTCTTCATTATCTCCTGCTTTCACTGGGGCGAAGAGTTGTTGCTGATGGCCGGTCGAGCCATGCTTTCACCTATGACCATGAGCTGTGGGTAGTTACCAAAAGAATATAACCACAGATACAAACAGGAGAAGATCTCAGAGTAGACATCCTTCCAAGCTCTCTCAGTTTGCTTGGAAATGCCTCGGTGTATTTTCAAAAGACTTGGAGGAGGTGGATGAGAAGAGGGAGGTCTGAGCATCTACACTTATACTGCTGCCCCCACAGCCTGAATGTCTACATTGCATAAGACCAAACTGTAAATTAATGCAGTTGTGCATTTAAAGAATTGAATGTGAAACTCTTAATATGTTGATTTTGCAGAGAAAGAAGGCATCTACAAGAAAGTGGGTGACAAAGTCGTCCTCACACCAGGCTCTGTGCCTGCTTCCATCACCAGGATCAAGTGGACACATGATCAAGATGTTGCTCTGGAGTGGACCAGACAACAACGTTTCACCTCCTGGCACTTCCGAGGTACATTCACTCAAGACTGAAATCCATATACATACACAGATTACATATTTTTAATGTTTGTATGTAGCGTATTTAGAAAAAAGTCATGACTCTCATTGTAAAACTACAAAGCCTAAAAGTATCCTTAAATCTTTCCTTTAATTTAACCCCTGAAGTTACACCAAACATGAAGGTTTTGGTACTGACTACCTTTAAATAAACGTAAACCTTTGCTCAAATAATATTTTAAGGGACATATTTACGCAGACCAAGAGACTAGTTGTTGACTGCCTGACAACCATCGGTTGCCACATAAAAATGTGTTTTCTCTGACTGATTGGGTGGCAAGTAGTTCTGGGAATTTGCTGACTGTAGAAAGGTGAAATTGGTCGCAAAAGAGGTGTTTGGTGCTCCACTGAAAACCTGCTTGCAACTGGTTTGGTCGTTAGCAGCCCCAAGCAGATGTAAAACTCAAAAGTGTGACACAAACTGGAAACAGAGCTCGTTTGCCTTCAAAGTAAATGTTGCAGCTTTTGAAACATGTTGATTTTGCAGGTAAGGCAGAAAAGTATCTGCATTTTTTCAACTTTGACTTCCACTGCGTGGTTAGTTGGCAAGTTAGTTACATCTTAAGTCACACAGACAATTCACCGCCTTTATGCAAACTATTGGTTTCCACGTCAATCTGATGTTGACTAAAGCAATCACAAGCAGTCTTGATGCCTGCTTAATCATCCAGGTAAGAAAATCCCAGCAAGTTGATTCTTTTCATCTGAACATAACATATTCAGTGAGTAGAAGTCTCTCGTCCAAGTGACTTCTTCGCTCTTTTTCAGTGACTTCACTGAAAAAGACCTGAAGAAGTCACTTGGATGAGAGAGTGAATGTTTCTGCCACTGTACTTGCTACACCAAGATGGACAGAATTAATTTTCTGGCACCAGGAGGTTTGTGGTGAAGCACCCTCTTTGTGAGTATTCAACCAGGGACATCCAGGGACCTTAGCCAAACACTCAACTGGCCAAAGACAAAATATCTTTCAATAGCAACCAGAGGTTGCAAGGAGTGTGTAACTTAAGCCTTCATTAACAAGCTAAATAGATTCTTTGGGGTAGGTTTTTTGTTTAAACTGTTATGAGGTATTCAAAGGAGCTTGCAAAGAAAAGCGTCTGGACTTCTTTAAGTTGCTTGAAGACGTCTCACCTCTCATCCAAGAAGCTTCTTCAGTTCTAAGGTCAAATGATGGGGAGTCCCAGATTTAAACCTAGTGGGAGTATCCCCCCGCAGAGGGACAAATGGACCCCCTGATAATCCTCTAATCACCTGAGCCAAGGTGTGAAACTGGGTGTGGGTCACAATCAGCCAGAGTTTCGGGTGAGCTCATTGTGAAACCTGGCCCCACCTTATCGTGCAAATTCCTGAGATCAGATGGCCCAGGATGTGAGTGGGCGTTAAGGCGTCTGGGGAGGGAACTCAAAACTGGATTATAGATGGCAGACAGTTGGTGTGGTAAACCACCGCCTCTGTTCAAAGATGGTCGCTCACAGTGGACATAGATGGCTTCTTTCACTCCTCTTTCAAACCAGTTTACCGGAAGCCGACACACACGGACCAGTACCTAATTTTTGACTCCCACCACCCTCTGGAACACAAACTTGGATAAATTAGAACCCTACACCACCGGGCAGAACATGTTCCCTCTAAGCCTGAAGGAAAAAAGAAGGAACACACGCATGTAAAGGAAGCACTCAAAACGTGCGGCTATCCTAAATGGGCGTTCTTAAAGTCAGCAAAGAGGCACAGAAAAGAAGATCAGACACCAGCGAGGGAGGATAAGAAGGACAGACACAACAACATTGTCATCCCCTATGTAGCCGGTGTATCAGAAAAACTCAGGAGGGTTTTCTCCAAGCATGACATCCTGGTGCATTTCAGACCCAGCAACACGCTCAGACAAAAACTGGTTCACCCGAAAGACAAAACTCCAAAACACAGACTTAACAATGTGGTGTATGCTGTACAGTGCAGTGAGGAATGCCCAGACCTCTACATTGGACAGACCAAACAGCCACTGCACAAGCGCACAACATAGAAGAGCCACCTCCACAGGACAAGACTCAGCAGTCCATCTGCATCTTAAGGATAAAGGTCACTCTTTCGAGGATGCCAATGTTCACATTTTGGACAGAGAGGACAGATGGTTTGAGAGAGGAGTGAAAGAAGCCATCTATGTCCACTGTGAGCGACCATCTTTGAACAGAGGCGGTGGTTTACGACACCAACTCTCTGCCATCTATAATCCAGTTTTGAGTTCCCTCCCCAGACGGCTTAACGCCCACTCACATCCTGGGCCATCTGACCTCAGGAATTCGCATGATAAGGTGGGGCCAGGTTTCACAATGAACTCACCCGAAACTCTAGCTGATTGTGACCAACACCCAGTTTCACACCTTGGCTCAGGTGATTAGAGGATTATCAGGGGGTCCTTTTGTCCCTCTGCGGGGGGATACTCCCACTAGGTTTAAATCTGGGACAACCCACCATTTGACCTTAGAACTGAAGAAGCTTCTTGGATGAGAGGTGAAACGTCTTCAAGTAACTTAAAGAAGTCCAGACGCTTTTCTTTGCAAGCTCCTTAGACTACGATGACCTGGATGACTGAGAACCTTCACAGACAACGTTATGAGGTATAAATAACTATCGGATTCTAGTGATGTAAATTTCTACTGGTTAGCACCTTAAACTATGAAGTTTAAGGTAATTTCTGTGCTAATATATTGAAATGATCCACGATGATACCTTCACTTCATACTTTTAGATGGCTGTGAGGTGGATACCTCCACTGGGGTCCTGACGATCTCAAACCTGGCTCTAAATGACAGCGGCAGCTACACGGCGGAGATTAATGATGAAGTCATGAGCACAACGGAAATCATTGTTATCAGTAAGTGGGAGGAGGAATTCATACTCTAGCTAGCACGGACTAGTTCACCTGATTTTAAGTCAAATTCTTGTTGGTTTTCTCCCTTTTCTACCAGCCACTGTCCCTAATCCTACTGTGTCCACATGGTGCCACCCTGAGATGACCTACTGTACTCTCACTTGTGAACCCAACGTGACAGACGACGCCAAACCGATCACCTATTACTGGATGATAGGTGACATGGTGAAACAGTCTCCAACCAGTCAGTTCAACATCACACAGGTATAAACAGGATCTGATTATTGAATCACATGACAGCTCTGTTGGTTATTTTTGTCATTTTATCCAAACCTAATGAATCCAAAACTTTTTTTTTTAACCTAAATACTTTCAAGACATTTTATCGCAGCTTTACGTGCATTTGGCCTTTACACAATGTATAAAGAACCCGTTTGCTTTTCCTTCATTATTTAAAGACCAATAGTGACCATCAAGTAAAATCTTCAGTTTATTACATATATACTATATTGTATATGGAAACACTTATAGACCAAAGAAGATAACAGCTTAAATGCTGAATTATGTATACTGACAGAAGAGTTATCCAGATTTTCAGACCACCAGTGTGCAGCCTTCATTTGAGAAACAAACAGCAGCGATTTAAAAAAAGAGAAAGTTGATGACCTGTTATCTCTGGTTGGAGTTTTACATTTTGTAACTAGCTAAAGCAAAAGAAAGCCTGTCTGTGTTGAACTTTCTTTGCAGTACAGCGGTCCATCGTTTATCTCGGGAGTTACGTTCTAAAAAATAACCTGCCATATAGGTGTAATCCGCGAAGTAGCCAACTTTGTTTTTTTACAATTATTATAGATGTTTTAAGGCTGTAAAACCCCTCACTACACACTTTAGACACTTTTCTCAGACAGTCATGAACATTTTCACACTTTTCTCTATTGTTTAAACACTCTCAAAATTCAAACCTTCGTAGAAAAATAGGTCCAGTATTATAGAATGAAACCAAACCGTCAACATTGTTATGTTTGTTGGGGAGAAAACTTACAAACATACAGTACAGCACTTCAGAGTCACACTGCTAGAGATTGAAGATTTATGTTAATTTGACAAGCTGAACGCATTCTGCACTGGACGGGAGACACAGCATGAGATTGGCTGTAGACCATTGTCAATCAATCAGGATGCAGAACTCAATGCGCTGTAAGGGAAAAAAGCATGCAAAATTGCACCAAAAACACCAAATAAAAACAAACGCGAAACAGCGAGGCCACGAAAGGTGAACCGCGTTATAGCAAGGGACCACTGTACACCTAACTGATCAGCTGTTTTTATCCCCTATGTGTATACAACCTGATGAACTCCTCATGAATTTTGTATTTCCTGAAGAATAAACCACATTAAATGTGCGTTTTCAGGTAATATTTGCCTTTTTTTTTTTTTGAGTCTGCATTTGGGTCTTACACCGATCTTGGCACGTCCAAATCCACAGACACACAGACACACATACCCACAAACAAACAAACCAACCAACCAACCAACCAACCAAGGTGCATGTTTCAAACAAAGAATCAGAAAACGAATACATTCAGACCATCAAATGATTATCTTTAGCTCCATGGAAATTAAGTCAGTAAGTTGGAGGGAAAGTTCTGAGAGATTTGAGCGCCACAAACAAATTCAGTGACTGGCAAATGGTAAAATTCAGTATGTGGTAAACAAAACAAGGACATTTGTTTTCTAATTAAAATGCAGTGTGTGTTTATGAGCTCCTTTTTTCTCTTCATTTGCAGGCAAACAGAGAGCGTTTGATAAGCTGTCAGCTGGAAAACCCAGTCAGCTATGGATACAGTGAAAAAATCCTGAATCCACTCTTAATCAGTGAGTTATCAGCTCAACAAATTATATATGATTAAATATTACATTGTATATATGAAAAACAACAGCGACTGTGGCAGTGCATCTTTTTATTTTTTATTTTTTTATTTTACACGTATTTAAAGACTGGAAAACATAATTCTTGTAAAATTAATTTATTCCTTTTCTAAAACTTTTCTTAGGGAATCGGGCTTTACTGAGCTTACCATTTGTATGGATTCTGGTGTTCCCGTTTGGCCTTATTTGTTGTAAATGCTGGTAAGAATCCACAAAAGATTACTCTGTACAAGTTTATCAGCATTATTTTATTGTACTGTATTGTTCTCACTTAATAATTTTTATTTAGATCTAATTTGATGGACTTTTTCCATTTTATTTTATTTTAGTTCTTCTTTCAGCTTTGCGTTGTGAGGTACCCCTGCTCTAACTGGTTGTCTTTTTCTTCTTGTCCACCTAAAAAGTTGTTGTACCCGCAGGACCCGAAGACAGCGCTCCTCCACTGCTACCAACACTGTGAGATAGAGCAGTGCTGGATCAAACTGTGATGATGAGGATGAAGAAGAGTTGGTGTTGCATAAACCACTGGAGAAAAGTCTGCTTTAACTAATCCTGGAAATACAGGAAGAGAATAATACGGAGGCTTCGGAGGACAAACAAACCCAAAACAAAACAAATATATGTGTATATATTATGTGTAATAAATAGTAGTAATAAATAAAAGAATATATAGCCAGAGATATTTCTATTAGGAAAAAAAGAAAATCCCTTTGGGCAAAATTACAATGTTTTTTATGTCAGATTATGAATGTCCATAATGTGTTGTACAGATAAAGTTCCAGAAGCATCTTACTTGTAAAATCTTACTGGGGTGAATGCCAAACTTGAGAGGTTCATTCTTCATGTGTGAGGACAAACAGACAGGATTTAAATACTTTGACAACTTTATAATCAGCTTAAATAGCCCTCTAAGTCTATGTGACATACTGTGTGGTATACCATTGATGTATTAAAGTAGAGTTGGTATAAACTGTGGCTATTTGCAAACATATTTCATGTTATCACATCACATTTCGCAAAGTATTTGCCCTCAAATATAGTTTGGTAGATGTAGGCCTATAAACATTTGCATTATTGGAAATATGCTTCAGAAAATGACCTTGGTCAGTGGACCAGTTTGATTTCCTGTTTTGTTTTGTTTGTTTTGTTTGTTTTTTTGTTTGTTTGTTTGTTTTTTTGGGGGGGGGTGGCGACACATCTGGACACACCCTTCAGGTTCTGTTTTACATTTTTTAAGTCTCACTTTCTGTTTGTCAGTGACGCAGTTTAGCTTCCCACTCTTCCGCTTCTCTGATATATTCGCAGTTTAAATATTCTCTAGTTGTCTCTGATATTATTAGCCGACTCTCTCTTGTTCTTCGTCTCGTTTATGCCGTGATTTAAGAGGATGTTACGATCCGTGGGGTTAAGAATTCTTCTCTTAAGCGTGGGGTTGGTCCTTTCAGGTAAGATGGACACTGAGTTTTCAGTGGGGTGAACAATGGCGCATAGCTTCATACTAACCGTGTATGTTTTATTCCTAGTGTTATTTACGTTTCGCCAGCGTGTTAATGGTAATGTAAAGGAGTGGTGAGAGTGTTCATGGTGAAACGAATGTATCGCTATTCTGGAGCCAAACACAAACCCGGAAATAAACGAACTTTTTTATCAGTAGTTTATTAACAGTGTAAGCTGAGGTATACTTTAACTGGTGGAAGAATAACATACGAGTTCGAGTCAAGTATGATTTATCATATGATAAACATTAACTCCCAGGTGCTGCTAACACATAATAGGTGTGAAATGGAAGTTTTTAATGTTATGTCGCAACAACCCGCTTCAGGACGACGCCCGGTAAATAGCTGGTGAAACAAAATGGCACAGACATAGTTGAAATATTCTTCATATTTATTTCTGAGGTGTCTGTAAAGCAGACACATCTGTTTCACCAGCCAGTCCAGCACCGATTAATCTGCAGCACCGGATCAAATTAGAATAAAACCGGTCTTTTGGGTAGGATGGAACACCCGGCAGCGGCCATTTTGAGGTCATTCATTCCAAAAGTCACGATCCCGTCATTTGTAGGTTTCATTCGCTCGCCCAGAAAGTCAAATAAAATATTTGAATGTGTTCATGAGAGTTTTAGGGAACAGTAACATTGATTTTATGATGTTATATATGTTTTATAATGTCTGACGAACCGATAATGGGATTGTTCCTTTGTGTGAACTTACCAGTACACCCCCGAAAAAGAATAGAACTCAAAAGTAAACTACATTAAGGAGTATTTTACTCTAAGATCAACAAAACAGGAGCACAAGATGGAAGATTTGTTGTCAATCTCCTTCAGAGGTGAACATTTTGTAACAAATCTGCAGTAATTCAATTCTGTATGCTGTACTCCAGTATTCCCTGTTATGCTCCAGTTATTGTTTTGATGTTGTCAAAATGCTGTTTTTGTGTATATTTGGGGAAGTTTATCCTATTTATTTGTAGATTTTACAACCAATTAATTCCAATCCCCTGGATTTCTTAGCACCAGAAAACCATCAATAATATTCAAACGTACCTTATATTTGTTATATTGAAATCAGTTGAATTCATTTAAATGTTTTTAAATGTAATAAAATGTAAGTATGTTTTGCTGATGATGCTTAAAAGCAAGTAAAAAAAGACAAAATCTGATAAATATAATTATTTACAGTGCTCTCCCATATAAACTGGGATCATCATTAACATCTTTTACAGCATTTTGCAGATGCCACACATGCAGCTAAACTGTGTTTGTTTAGTTCTGCAAATTAGTTTTGTAAACAAAATGTTTGGTTACAGAACTAAATATGAAAAATCATGTTGATTTTGGTTTTATTTTGCCATAGACAAAGATAGTTTCAAGAAAGTGGGAGACAAAGTAGTCCTATCTCCAGGCTCTGTGTCTGATCCCATCACCAGCATCACGTGGAAACATGGCCCGGACATCGCTGTGGAGTGGTACGGAGGTGATATAGTTCCGTACCGGGACTTCAGAGGTATGTATGCTCAGGATTTAACATCAAATGCATGCAAGATAGTGGCTGCAGATTTGAAAGATCCTGGATAAATGGGAAGGCTGTCCAGAAAGGCATCATGTGTGGAATCTGTGCGAAATCAAGAATATGGATCAATCAAGGTTGTGCATCCAAGGTTTCTTTTGAAGATATATTTCTAATAAAAAAAAAAAAAGATCTTGATCCCCAAAATGAAGTGGGATCAAAAATAGCTAAATGGACTTATCTCAAAGAATTGAAAATTTCTTTTAAAACATTTTTTCTGTCATTGTGCTGTAATGAATTAACCTCTTTCATGGATTTGATGCATTTTAAAATGCTAACTTTATGCTGCACGGATAATTGAATTACCTTGGTTCATTACATTGGTTCATTACATATATATATATATATATATATATATATATATATATATATATATATATATATATATATTAGGGGTGCAACGATATTCGTATCGATATTGAACCGTTCGATACAGTGCTTTCGGTTCGGTACGCATATGTATCGAACAATACAACATTTGTAATTTATTTTATCAATTTTCCTTCTGACGATGCTGTCTGTGTTGAGCGCTCAGTGAATCTGTGTTCGACTACTCCGCCTAGGCTGCACTGTCGAGCGCAGATCCACTGAGCGCTCAACACAGACAGCATAGTCAGAAGGAAGAGCGCAGGGCAAGCTAGCGAGACAGAAGTTAAGCTCTACTTGCAACATTCAGATCTGGCGTTTGGAATTATTTTGGTTTTCATGTGACGTATGACCCTGAAGGTAAGCGAGTCATGGACTAAAGTAAAACAGTATGTTGGATGTGCCATGCAATGCTCAATTACATTGGTGTGAACTAGTGTGTTAGCGCAGTTAGCTCGTTAACGTGTTTGCCGTGTAGCCCCATGCACGGAGCGATCGGCGGTAGCTCGTTAACGGAGATTTGCCGTGTTGTGGCGTTAAGGTCATTTCAACGAGATTAACCTGAAAGCACTAGTGGGAACACAACGAATATGACTGCACATTTACGCCGACATCATCCTAGTGCAAAGACAAAAACAACAAGCATGCTACTAACTTTAGCCGAGTCATTTAGACTGTTAGCACATGATTCTCCTTATGCTGCTGAGAATATAGCCCAGAAGAAGCGGATAGTATAGCTTTTATTTTGGAAAGAGCCATTTCTCTGTAATAAACTCTCTTTTCCAAAGATGAGTGATTCCTCAATCAGATACAGGGCTTGCAATATCGCTAGCCCGACGTCCCGGAGCTAGCGATTTTTTCAGTCGGGCTACCAAAATCTATCTCTTCCCTGCCTGTCGGGCTATTGTAGGAAAAATATATGTCAATGCTTTTGCATTCTTTCAGAAATGTAGCTGGGTAATTATGTCATTGGCATCGGTGAGCCACTGTCAATATGTGACATATTGAAGTCGCGTTTGAATTTGCGCTTGTTTTTTTGCTTTCACTTTGCAATCGTGCGAACTGTGTATAGAGAGCGACAGCACTGATCTGTGAGTGATGATAATTTGTGCACCAATTCCTCTGACATCGTCTTATTAATCGTTAGCTTACTATGCAAACATGACAAGTGAAATCTCCCGCAGCTTAAACATGTGAGAGGTTGATCGCGCAGAGAATCGCTGAGCTTATGTGAGTGAGCGTGTAAAAGCATTTCAGTTCTGCTGAGCCAAATAAGACAGGTCAGGGTGAAGAAGTGACAGCCAAAGAAAAGCTTACCACAAAACGGAGAAGTTATGACAAATCAGACTATAAGGCAAAAAGAAAGTGCAGCTTTATGGTTTCATGGACAAAAGAATTTCTGTGGCTGCAATATGATGAGCTAAATAACCAGGGCTGCACATAAGTGGTCCACAGGTGCGCATTCGCTGTCAAAATAAAAAACATGCACAAGTGTTAGGGTTAAATTTAAAAACTGTACTTTTGAGTTAAAATATATATTTATAATTTTAATAAATGACAAATTAAAAAGGCATGAACATTTTTTTTGTATCGAAAAAATATCGAACCGTGACACCAAAGTATCGAACCGAACCGAACCGTGAATTTTGTGTATCGTTGCACCCCTAATATATATATATATATATATATATATATATATATATATATATATACTAAAAATCCATTAAAAATAATTATCTAATTGGTTAATTATGTAACTGTGATGTTTTTAGGTCGGTGTGAGGTGAGTACTTCCACTGGAGCGCTGACCCTCTCAAACGTGACTGTAAAGGACAGCGGCATCTACACAGCAGAGATCAACAACAGAGTCATGAGTCCGACTAAAATCACTGTTCTCTGTAAGTGGACGAATTCAGACTGAAGTTTGCTTTGACTCATTTTTTCACCATATTTAAAATAAAAAGCTTGTTTGTTTGCTGTCTTTAATTATCAGCTGCTGTCCCCAAACCCACTGTCTCCAAATCATGCAACCCTGAAATGACCATCTGTACTCTCACCTGTGAAGCCAGCATCACAGATGACACCAAACCAGTCACCTATTCCTGGGTGACAGGTGATAGGCAGACAGCTCAGTCTCCAAGCAATCAGCTCACAATAGCAAAGGTACAAACAGGATCTGATTGTTCACATAACAAGTCAGCTGCTCATTTTTTCCAGACAATTTCTCACATAAATCACAGTATCAAATCAATGACTAACAAATTATAGAAAATTTAAGACATCAGAAAAAGAAATGAATCAAAATATTTAAAACATTATTTATTTATTTATTTATTTATTTCCAGGTTTATGTACATTTGTCCTTTTAGGCATTTTTTTCAAGTCAAGTCAAGTCAAGTCAACTTTATTTGTCAATTCTGCCACATGTACAGGACATACAGAGAATAGAAATTTCGTTACTCTCAAACCCTAGTGATTAAAAAATGCAAATAAAATAATTAAAAAGTAAAAATTTAAATAAATACAATACAATTTTACGTATAACAAAAACAAAAAGCTATGCAATATACAATATACAATATTCAAGTAAGGAGGCATAGTAGTGCAAATAGGCAAATAGTGCAAATGGAGATTTAGTAGTATGCGGTAAGAGATAGTGTAACAACAAAGTCTTATGAGGTAATGGCAGTCCAATGCTCCACAAAGTGACTGGTAACTGGTGCAGGCCAGTGAGTGAGTCAGAGAGTGTGTGTGTGTGTGTGTATGTGACAGAGTTCAGTGAGACTGTGGAGGGGAGAGGGGGCAGAATCGGGAGGGAGTTAAGCTTCCTGACAGCCTGATGGATGAAGCTGTCCTTCAGTCTGCTGGTCCTGGCCTGGAGACTCCGCAGTCTCCTCCCCGACGGCAGCAGCTTGAAGAAGCTTTGCATTGGGTGCGTGGGATCAGCCGCTATGCAAAGGGCTTTTTTAGTGAGACGGGTGCTGTAAATGTCCTGGAGGGAGGGGAGAGAGACACCAATGATCCTCTCTGCAGCCCTCACTATGCGTTGGAGGGTTCTATGACAGGACGCATTGCAGGCTCCAAACCACACAGTGATGCAGCTCGACAGGATGCTCTCGATGGTGCCTCTGTAGAAAGTGTACATGATGGGGGCTGGTGCTCCTGCTCTTCTTAGTTTGCGGAGAAAGAAGAGACGCTGCTGTGATTTCTTGGCCAGTGCTGTGGTGTTGTACGTCCAGGAGAGATCCTCTGTGATGTGCACACCCAAGAACTTGGTGCTGCTCACTCTCTCCACAGACGCTCCGTCAATGGTCAGAGGAGCATGTTGGGTGTGCATTCTCCTGAAGTCCACAACAATCTCCTTCGTCTTCTCCACATTCAGAGAGAGATTGTTGTCAGCACACCACGTGGCCAGGCGTCTCACCTCACTTCTGTAGTCGGTCTCATCCCTGTTGCTAATGAGACCCACCACCGTTGTGTCGTCCGCAAACTTGATGAAGAGGTTGGAGCTATATGATGGAGTGCAGTCATGGGTCAGCAGAGTGAAGAGGAGGGGGCTCAGCACACATCCCTGCGGGGCCCCCGTGTTTAAAATGATGGTGCTGGATGTATTACTGCCGACCCGTACTGCTTGAGGTCTTCCGGTGAGGAAATCCAACAGCCAGTTGCACAGTGAGGTGTTGAGCCCCAGCTGGACCAGTTTTTGAGTGAGCTGTTGGGGGATTATAGTGTTGAATGCTGAACTGAAATCTATGAACAGCATTCGAACATATGAGTCTTTTTTGTCCAGGTGTGTGAGTGCTGAGTGGAGTGCAGTGGAGATGGCATCATCGGTTGAGCGGTTTGGCCGATACGCAAACTGGAAGGGATCCAGGGAGGGGGGCAGGACAGTCTTGATGTGTTGCATGACTAGTCGTTCGAAGCACTTCATCAGGATGGGAGTAAGTGCAACAGGACGGTAGTCATTAAAGCAGGAGGGAGATGACTTTTTTGGAACCGGAATAATTGTGGTGGCTTTAAAACATGTGGGGACGACAGCCTGGATGAGTGATATGTTGAAGATGTCTGTGAAGACATCAGTGAGTTCCACTGCACAGTCTCTCAGTACACGACCAGGAATGTTGTCAGGACCCGGAGCTTTTCATGCATTGATCCTGCTGAGGGATCTCCTCACGCTGTCCGGGGACAGAGTCATCACCTGGTCACCAGGAGGGGGTGGGGTCTTCTGTGCAGTGGTGCTGTTTCGGACTTCAAAGCGAGCAAAGAAAGTATTCAGTGCTATCACAGGTCTGTGGTGGGGGCTTGTAATCTGTGATGGTCTGAATGCCCCGCCACAGGCTCCGTGAGTCTCTGCTGTCTTTGAAGTGATGAGATATTTTCCTGGAGTACTGTCTCTTAGCCTCTCTGATGCCACGGGAAAGGTTGGCCCTAGCTGTCCTCAGGCTCGCCTCGTCTCCATCTCTGAAGGCAACATTCCGAGCTTTCAGCAGCCTGTAGACCTCTCCTGTCATCCATGGTTTTTGATTTGCCCGGACAGTTATGGTTTTCGTGACTGTTACATCCTCGATACACTTGTTGATGTAGGCAGTAACAGTCTCTGCGTACTCCTGGAGGTCAGTGGTGTTGTTATAGGTGGCAGCCTGCTTAAACATGTTCCAGTCTGTGGTGTTAAAGCAGTCCTGTAAAGCCTCTGAAGACCCTTCTGGCCACACTTGTATCCGCTTACGAACCGGTTTGGTGGCTTTAACGAGCGGTCTGTAAGCAGGCATTAGCATGACAGTGATATGGTCTGAGGCGCCGAGGTGGGGGAGGGGAAAAGCCTTGTAAGCTCCTCTCTGGGTGGTGTAAACAAAGTCCAGTGTGTTATTTCCCCTTGTTGGAAAGTCTATGTGTTGTTGTATTTTTGGAAACACGCACTTTAAGTCTGCATGATTGAAATCCCCAGCCAGGATGAGAAAAGCATCAGGATGGGCTGTCTGTTGCTCACTGATGTGCTGGTACAGTTCATTCGGTGCCTCACTCCTGTTGTTGACATTGGAGGAGGGAGGGATGTACACAGCGCACAGTAGTATGGCTGTATATTCCCTCGGTAGATAGAATGGCCGGCACTTAATAACCATAAACTCCAGCACTGGTGAGCAGTGTTTGCAGACCGCAACAGCATCGCGACACCAGGCATCATTGATGTAAACACAAAGTCCTCCCCCGCGGGTCTTGCCTCCCGCGACGATGACTCTGTCAGCACGGTAGCATGTTAGCTGGTCGAGCTGAATGGCGCGGTCCGGGACACTGTCGCTAAGCCATGTTTCCGTGAACACAAAAACACAGCAGTCCTTTACATTCCTTTGAGATGAACGTAGCAGTCGGATGTCGTCCAGTTTATTTTCTAGCGAGCGTACGTTGGCCAGAACGATAGAGGGGATGGCGGGTTTGTGTGGGCTAGCCGCTAGCCTAGCTCGGATGCCACCGCGCTTACCCCTCTTCTGCTTCCTCTCACACCGCTTGAGGCGCATCCATTGTGGGCGAAGTGCAGGAGTGGGGGTCGGTGATTGAGTAGGCCTTCGGAGCAGACCCAGATCTTTCAGCTCCTCGATGACCACAGAGTTTAACTTAAAAAGTTTGTTTCTGCCGATGTCGAGAAGAAGTGTTCGGGCATATCCTCGCTTGCACACAGATAGACGCGACAAAGACTTACAAAAACACTGCAACTTACAGGACGAAAAACACGAAAAAGTAGTTTTCAAGTGAATTTATTTGTTTGTTTTCTGTTTCACCCATTTTTGATAATTGACATTTTTCACATTTTTGATCATTATTTAAAGTTTTAGGAAATGGCAAAAACAAAACATAACCAATGAAAGTAAATAAATGACCACAAAAAATAAATAAAACACTAGAAAAGTAAATAAAAGATATTTTTTCTACTTTTTACACAGTAGCTGAAACAGCCACTCTTAAAGACCAATAGAAATCAAAAATTAAAACAAAGCCAACACAACTTATTTCAAAACACAGTGAACAACATAATCTCAGTTTTAAACTGCTCCAAAAGTTTACCTGGATTATAGATATACGACTTTATTTATTACGTGTCCAGACCCTCATTTTAGCCCATTACTGTTTTAGCCCATTTTTAGTGCACGTAGTTTAATAAATAATCAGTTCATACGTAACATATGAAGTCAGGGTCACTTCTTTGGGTACACTTTGCAAGTATTGTGTTGGACCCTTTTTTTTTTGTCTTCAGAGCCTTCCCGGCATAGCTTCAACAAGGTGCTGGAATCGTTCTTCAGACATTTTAGTCCATATTGACATGATTTGTCCCCACAAAGGTGCTCTATTAGACTAAGATTTGTTGACTATGGAGGCATTTGAGTACAGTGAACTCATTGTCATGCTCAAAAAAACAGTTTGAAATGATTTGAACTTTGTGACATGGTGCGTTATCCTGCCGGGAGCGGCCATTCTCCTCTGCGCTTTGTCATTAACAAGGCGTTTTCTGCAAGAGCATTGTTGCTCACTGGATATTTTCTCTTATTTCGATCATTCTTTGTAAACTCTGGAGATTGTTGTGTGGGGAAAATCCTAGTAGATCTGCAGTTTCTGAAATATTTAGACTAACAACCATACCATGTTCAAGGTCACTTAAATCACATTTATTCCTCATTTTGATGCTCATTTTGAACTTCAGCAGGCTGTCTTGACTGTGTTTGTGTGTTTTAGAGTAGTTGAACCTGTAGTTCAGAGGTAGGCAACTCCAGGCCTCGAGGGCCGGAGTCCTGCAGGTTTTAGATCTCACCTTGGGTCAACACGCCTGAATTAAATGATTAGTTCATTACCAGGCATCTGGAGAGCTTCAAGACATGTTGAGGAGGTAATTTAGCCATTTAAATCAGCTGTGTTAGGTCAAGGACACATCGAAAAACTGCAGGACACAGACCCTTGAGGCCTGGAGTTGGACACCCCTGCTGTAGTTAAAGTTAAATGAAATATTTCATTATGCAGGATTTTCGTATTTATGGGAACACAGGAGTGGTGAATACCATGTATATAAAAGCGAGGATATCTGATATCCTGAGGCAAAACTGGTATTATGAACTGTTTAATAATAATCTTTTTATATAGTGCAGAATATTTAAGCGAGAGTTCCAACTGCAAAATTCTGTGTGTAGTTTAAATCATTCCATAATATAGACAGTGTGTAACTCTGAGGATATTATTATACAGGGTAAACTTGCAAATATTTCTAAAGAAATTGTGTCTTTATTTGGACATAAGTGATTTATTGACAGATGTATTTATTTATTTCTTCCTTTTTAAAATTGATGATATTGATATTTCATCCTGGTGGGGGGATGAAATAAAAGTGGATGGAAATGGTTAGTCTCGCACACTTTTATTTTACATTTTCTGAAAATATAGTTACATTTATCAGGGTGTATGCAGGCATCTTTGAGCCTGTCCCTGTGCTATTGATGTTAATCTGTTTTTTACACAAGTGTCCTGTAATCTGTTTAAAATCTAATGAATGTGTTTGGTTTATGTGCTTCTCTCTTTTCTCGTTAATTCTAGAACGATACAGGATCTGTTGAAAAATCAATCAGCTGTCAGCTGGAAAACCCAGTCAGCAGTGAAAGGAGTGACAATATAATCATTTCATTTGCAAGTGGTGAGTTATCACACCAATATGTATCTGTGGCAGAAAGTGTTTCTTTTGACTAATGATGGATTTTACAGACATTTAAAGATTGGGCTATATTGCTTTGGTCATCATTTACAGTTTTATTAATTTTTTCTTTGTTCTTTTATTTTTGTAGGTGATTCACTGCATTGGATCATACCAGTAGTAGTAGTAGTAGCAGTGATTGCTGCTGCTGCGTTGCTAGGGGCTGGAATTGTCTTATTTCTTTGGAAGAAAAACAAAAAAGCACACCTAGGTAAGAACCCACAAAACATTTGTGAATCTTACCTTCTGTTTTTTACATCTAGATTTAATAATCATTATGTAGATGTGCATGATGAATGTACCGACTTTTAAGTATGTTTAGGTAAAAATAATTACATTGTAATTAAAAATAAAATCCATAGAAATTACAAGTAATTACAGAGGAATTACAGGGCTATATTAGAAAGTGTTAAAAAATATCTCGACATGTAAACTAGACAAGCCTGTACTACAGATAGTGTGATAAACCTATGACTCATGTATTTTACTTACAGATTGAGTCTCAGGGTAAGAAAAACGGTGAAAATTGCCACACTTATGTGTTTTCTTGTGTATCAAAGTCATCCAGTCACCCTTGTATGTAGGTTCATTATAAACACAATTTCTAGGCTAATTTTAATTGTGCTGAATGCAAACATCTACGTCTGTCTTCCCAGGTTCAAAAATCCTCCAAATTATTAGACTTTGTCTTTATGTATTCCTCAGAAACACAAAGTAACACATTTCAAAGCAAATAACAAAGATGTGAGTGATGGATGAAAATAAACCAGGGAAGTAACAGCAAAAAGTTCCAACTCTTTGAAATTTCCCAGGAATTTACAGCACATGAACTGTAATTAGCAACATGTAATCACTTCATCTTGTATAACTTGGTTGTTTTTTTAAAAATAACATCAAAGCTGTGACCGTAGCATCGACCTGTATGAGCCTTAGAATTTGCAGGTTTAGCTGGACGGATCTGTGACCTGCAGGCCGAGCACAAGTTCCTCCTGTGTTTATTAGAAGTGAACAGAACGTTTGCTGTGTCTCATATGTATTGTGATTCTGTTTTCAGTAGTGACAGCTCCTGAGATACACAATGAAAACGAGTTGGAATCTTCTTTTACATATTTGGCTGAACAAATACCTGAACAGTGCACAGCTACCAGAGGTAGACCTGTTGGGTAAACTGAAAATGAGACAAGCAAAATCTTAAAACTCTAAAACCAGGACAGCTTCATGTTTTTGTCTTAAAATTTTGAGACCACAAGTAAAAAAAAACGTGGTTAATCCTAAAAGCTCAGCCTGCACTCCCAAAAGATCAGACAGTTGCACTGCAGCACAGATCCCTTCTGTCCCTAATCAGTTTTAGTCCACTTTAGTTTCTGAGGATCTGCACGCTGCTTTGCAACTCACCTTCACCCCAACATTAGTGCGTATGACTGAAATATTGATCAAATTAACAAGTGAGATATTTGGTTGTAATGTGAAGCAATTAAATAAATAAAATAAAATTAATACCTGTACCAGAAAAGAGGAAGATTGTGCACCATGAGACAAACAAGAATTCCCTTGCCCAGTTCCCGATATCTCCTGTGTCCACAAACACAGTGTCAGCTGTTGTACAACATTGAAAGATTTTCTACAACCATTTTGAAACTGTAAGTAAACTGAAGGGGATTCAGGGACATGTTTTTATTAAAGCATATGTTCCAAATATACGATCATTTGCAATAAATTTGTTTTCATTTTGACGAGAATTAAAAATATAATTTTAAGAGTCAGCCGTGTGACAAGCTGGCAACTTGTTTATTTGAAATTGATTTAATCCTGAGGGATAAACCTACAGTATGAGATGCACTTCAATAGGCTGAAAATCAGTTTTGCAAACATCTACAACTTCCCAGGCTCAAAAATCCTCCAAATTGTTAGACTTTGTCTTCATGTATTTATCAGAAACACATTTCAAAGCCAATTCCAAAGATGTGAGTGATGGATGAAAACAAACCAGGGTAAATTTCCTCTTAACTTCATGTAGATGAAAAGCTGAACATTAAAACAGTAACAGCATCCTTTGCTCATATCATATGTTTGAGCTCAACAACCCAAAGAAATAAGCTAAAATCACAAAACAAGCAATGATTGATATTTCTGTCAATCAGTAAATGTCTTTGTCTTCAATTCCCCAGAAATCAAAACACAAGACAAAGCAAAGACACCAGAAGGTAAGATAATACAGTATAAAGCCTCTCTATCATTTATATTAGGTGATGGTGTTAAAATGGGGATTTATTAAGACATGTGGGACAGGGTCCACTGGTCTGGGAACAGTAAAAGAAGTTTGGTAGGCCAGTTGACTGACTAACTGCTGACATGTTGGGCCCAGCAGCCCAAAACAGGCCAAGCATATTTGCTGAAACAGACCCTCAATAATGATTAGTTTGCTCTTACAGTCAGCATGTCTTTCATATGTGTGCATAGTTTAAATGTATAAGTCAAGCATTGTTTTAGCTGCTTCCTTCCACCACTGGCCTGTTTTAGATTATGTCAGAAGAAACTAAACTCAAAGCTGCCTGTATGCAGATAAACTTATAGACATTTAAATCTGGCATATTTCAAGTAGACATTTACCCCACTCTGTTTATTTTAAAGCTTTGGATACTACTTATTTTTCTGATAAACTAAGTGTTTGTTCATAAATAAATGATTCTATAATCTCATAGATTAAGCTGGCAGTATATAAGTTAACAGTAAAGCAGTAAAAGTGTTGCGGGCTGAACATTGTTTTAGGGTCATTTGTCTGTTTTGTTACGTCTGTGTCCTTACAGAACTACAGTGAAACTGAAGTTAAAACAAAATACAACATCACCAGCAGCAGTATAGTAGACTTTACACCAGTTTATCAGTTAATGTGCTGTTCATGACATACATTTCTTTTATTATCTGACAGAGACTCTACCATTGGTTGATAAGAACATCAATGGAGCAGGTGAGTAAACTCTTATTTAATGGGGGTCAAAACAATAATAAAGTAAATGTGACAGCAGGTGATGGATGCTTAAGGTCCTGATATTTCTTCCAACACCAGGTTTGTCAGTTCAAGGAACATCATCGTCCTCTGTGGTCTCAGCATTAAATTCACCCAACAATGGTGAGCAAAATGTTTTCATAACATATAGCACAGCAGTAACAGCAAAAAGTTCCAACTCTTTGAAATTTCCCAGGAATTTACAGCACATGAACTGTAATTAGCAACATGTAATCACTTCATCTTGTATAACTTGGTTGTTTTTTTAAAAATAACATCAAAGCTGTGACCGTAGCATCGACCTGTATGAGCCTTAGAATTTGCAGGTTTAGCTGGACGGATCTGTGACCTGCAGGCCGAGCACAAGTTCCTCCTGTGTTTATTAGAAGTGAACAGAACATTTGCTGTGTCTCATATGTATTGTGATTCTGTTTTCAGTAGTGACAGCTCCTGAGATACACAATGAAAACGAGTTGGAGTCCGCAGTTTATGAAAATGAAGCAGGTGGGTAAAATCAGAGGAAAAAATAACAAATTATGTGATCAAACTCTGCAGCCTGTTTTACCAACAGTGCAGCTTCTGTGTGGACTTTACAAGTTAAGATCAGTTTATCTTGTGTAATTTGAGAACTGTTTGCTGAACAAAGGAAACATCAAATCAAAACTCGAACTTGTCAGATGTTCAGTGATTGTGACAGGGTTTTTAAATAGATCTTCTTTTACATATTTGGCTGAACAAATACCTGAACAGTGCACAGCTACCAGAGGTAGACCTGTTGGGTAAACTGAAAATGAGACAAGCAAAATCTTAAAACTCTAAAACCAGGACAGCTTCATGTTTTTGTCTTAAAATTTTGAGACCACAAGTAAAAAAAAACGTGGTTAATCCTAAAAGCTCAGCCTGCACTCCCAAAAGATCAGACAGTTGCACTGCAGCACAGATCCCTTCTGTCCCTAATCAGTTTTAGTCCACTTTAGTTTCTGAGGATCTGCACGCTGCTTTGCAACTCACCTTCACCCCAACATTAGTGCGTATGACTGAAATATTGATCAAATTAACAAGTGAGATATTTGGTTGTAATGTGAAGCAATTAAATAAATAAAATAAAATTAATACCTGTACCAGAAAAGAGGAAGATTGTGCACCATGAGACAAACAAGAATTCCCTTGCCCAGTTCCCGATATCTCCTGTGTCCACAAACACAGTGTCAGCTGTTGTACAACATTGAAAGATTTTCTACAACCATTTTGAAACTGTAAGTAAACTGAAGGGGATTCAGGGACATGTTTTTATTAAAGCATATGTTCCAAATATACGATCATTTGCAATAAATTTGTTTTCATTTTGACGAGAATTAAAAATATAATTTTAAGAGTCAGCCGTGTGACAAGCTGGCAACTTGTTTATTTGAAATTGATTTAATCCTGAGGGATAAACCTACAGTATGAGATGCACTTCAATAGGCTGAAAATCAGTTTTGCAAACATCTACAACTTCCCAGGCTCAAAAATCCTCCAAATTGTTAGACTTTGTCTTCATGTATTTATCAGAAACACATTTCAAAGCCAATTCCAAAGATGTGAGTGATGGATGAAAACAAACCAGGGTAAATTTCCTCTTAACTTCATGTAGATGAAAAGCTGAACATTAAAACAGTAACAGCATCCTTTGCTCATATCATATGTTTGAGCTCAACAACCCAAAGAAATAAGCTAAAATCACAAAACAAGCAATGATTGATATTTCTGTCAATCAGTAAATGTCTTTGTCTTCAATTCCCCAGAAATCAAAACACAAGACAAAGCAAAGACACCAGAAGGTAAGATAATACAGTATAAAGCCTCTCTATCATTTATATTAGGTGATGGTGTTAAAATGGGGATTTATTAAGACATGTGGGACAGGGTCCACTGGTCTGGGAACAGTAAAAGAAGTTTGGTAGGCCAGTTGACTGACTAACTGCTGACATGTTGGGCCCAGCAGCCCAAAACAGGCCAAGCATATTTGCTGAAACAGACCCTCAATAATGATTAGTTTGCTCTTACAGTCAGCATGTCTTTCATATGTGTGCATAGTTTAAATGTATAAGTCAAGCATTGTTTTAGCTGCTTCCTTCCACCACTGGCCTGTTTTAGATTATGTCAGAAGAAACTAAACTCAAAGCTGCCTGTATGCAGATAAACTTATAGACATTTAAATCTGGCATATTTCAAGTAGACATTTACCCCACTCTGTTTATTTTAAAGCTTTGGATACTACTTATTTTTCTGATAAACTAAGTGTTTGTTCATAAATAAATGATTCTATAATCTCATAGATTAAGCTGGCAGTATATAAGTTAACAGTAAAGCAGTAAAAGTGTTGCGGGCTGAACATTGTTTTAGGGTCATTTGTCTGTTTTGTTACGTCTGTGTCCTTACAGAACTACAGTGAAACTGAAGTTAAAACAAAATACAACATCACCAGCAGCAGTATAGTAGACTTTACACCAGTTTATCAGTTAATGTGCTGTTCATGACATACATTTCTTTTATTATCTGACAGAGACTCTACCATTGGTTGATAAGAACATCAATGGAGCAGGTGAGTAAACTCTTATTTAATGGGGGTCAAAACAATAATAAAGTAAATGTGACAGCAGGTGATGGATGCTTAAGGTCCTGATATTTCTTCCAACACCAGGTTTGTCAGTTCAAGGAACATCATCGTCCTCTGTGGTCTCAGCATTAAATTCACCCAACAATGGTGAGCAAAATGTTTTCATAACATATAGCACAGCAGTAACAGCAAAAAGTTCCAACTCTTTGAAATTTCCCAGGAATTTACAGCACATGAACTGTAATTAGCAACATGTAATCACTTCATCTTGTATAACTTGGTTGTTTTTTTAAAAATAACATCAAAGCTGTGACCGTAGCATCGACCTGTATGAGCCTTAGAATTTGCAGGTTTAGCTGGACGGATCTGTGACCTGCAGGCCGAGCACAAGTTCCTCCTGTGTTTATTAGAAGTGAACAGAACATTTGCTGTGTCTCATATGTATTGTGATTCTGTTTTCAGTAGTGACAGCTCCTGAGATACACAATGAAAACGAGTTGGAGTCCGCAGTTTATGAAAATGAAGCAGGTGGGTAAAATCAGAGGAAAAAATAACAAATTATGTGATCAAACTCTGCAGCCTGTTTTACCAACAGTGCAGCTTCTGTGTGGACTTTACAAGTTAAGATCAGTTTATCTTGTGTAATTTGAGAACTGTTTGCTGAACAAAGGAAACATCAAATCAAAACTCGAACTTGTCAGATGATAAACCTACAGTGTAGGAGCCATATGAGTTGTTCCTTTTTTGATTAAGTGGTTTGGTTTAAATGCACTCACTGTATTGGTGCACGGGTAGATGTGTTAGGTGATAAATGTGGTTGCACTAACCCGTCCACCACACCTGATGTCGATGAGCAGAAAGGTAGGGTGATCATGAGGGGAAACCTTCTGTTGACCGCAGCTTGAGCGCAGCTTTAGTCATTTTGATGCATTTTTGACTGTAACTTGACGTATGGTTTATGCACTAATTTATGCGATAGGCCGATGTTGTAGTTTGGCTTAGTCATTGGTGCAATTCTTTGAGTTGCATTTATGTTTGTTTGTGCAATCTGTACATTTGTTTAATAGTTTGATCCCATGTGCTGATTTGTATAGTGGACAGTATCATGTAGAATAGAAGGAGCAAATAGTACAGAAGTGTATCTCTTGTGTTTATTGTTGCGCGTCATCTGTGTCCTCCTGTTTAGCCTGCCGCGACCATTTTTGTGAGGAGCCGCAACATACAGTATGAGATGCACTTTAATAGGCTGAAAATCTGTTTTGTGAAACTCAAACTGGAACTCTGTGACAGATCTGCTGTTGTTCTGATGCTTTTTTGTTTTTTTAAAGACTTCACAGAGACGTCAAAAACTACCTCAGTGGTCAAGGATGAACTTAGTCAAGGCCAAACAACTGCAGCATCCACGGATACCAGCAGTGAACCTGGTGAGTAAACTTAAAGTGAGATGAGTACGAGTTTAAAACATGTCAATCATACAATCATACACTTACTCAAAACTCTGCCTGCAATGCTGACAATTTTCTGTCCAGTGTTTAAGCTAATCATGATGTATGATGTATCACCTGACACCTGCAGTGAAACTAGTGAGAAAAAAAGTCCTCACACCAAAGAAAAAAAAAGTATTCCTTAACCTTTCTGTTTTATTTTTAAAACCTCAGATTTGTGCTCAATAACTCACCTGTAGATGACCTGTAATGTGTATGACAGACAAACAACAACTTAACTAAACTAATTTCACCGCCCACCTTACAGACAAGGTTGAATGTGTCTGTCAGATCAATCATTGTGCTGAAAGATTTTTCCTTATTAAACAGACAATCTACAGGCACCACAGCAGGGGCCAGACAGGACAACAGGAGACCAAAGCTGAGGACCAGAAACTTCTTCACCAACCAAATGTTTATCCTCAGTCACTTAAGGCCTGTTTGTACACAAGGTGGAGGAAGGGAGAGGTTACATGTTTGATATTGAATGCTGTATGTGTGAGGAAGGCAGATTGAAAAGCATAGTCATTATTGCTTTTTCTTCCTGCCCTTTCATCTGCATGATTTTTTGACCCATTAAATTATGTATTTAAGCGTTAGCTGAACATCTCCACTGATGTTCAGCTAACAAAACAAACTGGGCTTAAAGCATGTGTGCATTTCTGAACATGTTTTTCTGTAAGATTGGTGGTCGTGTTCATTTGCTGTGAAAATCACTTCACTACCACCCAAGATGACAGCTTGTAATAAGCTTAGTTAAGCCTGTAATTGGCTTCATTTATGGACAACGAAAGGGAGATGTCCATATATGTGGGTAATGGAGATGTGAAACAATTATAGGAAAAAAAAAAACATTAGCAATGCCGCTGGGTGAGGTGACTTTGAGAGGAGCAGCTGGGATGACTAGCAGTGTTACTGAGTGTCAAATGAAGGGCTTTGAAATCAGAGCAGGGGTGTCAAAGTTGTGTTAGTTCACAGGCCAAATATAATTCTACCTGATCTCTGGTAGGCTGGACCAGTAAAAGCATTGCATAATAATGATTTTAGCTCTGTAAGTGCAAAGATTCACCAGGGACAGTGCCGAGATCATCAGATGAGAATTTTTTAAAATTCCTTTTAAATTATTATGGTCATTTAATGAGTGCTCTGTGTAAATAAAATAAAATAACAGACAATAAGCTGCCTGAGACATCTTAAGATTAAATAGGTGCAATTTCAACAACATATCATTTTTTTTCCTTGGAATTGAGAGCACTGTCATTAAATGCACTCTATTTTATAGTCGAAAGACAGAGCAACTTCACATGTAGAGCTTTGTAAGTAAACAACTACAACATTTTACCTTTTATGATTTAAAAAGCTCGTTTAGACTTAAAATACTTTACTTTTTTCAGACACCTCTCCTGTGCACGAGATCAATACTGGCATCACCACACCAGGAATAACATTAATTTAGGGAAAAACAGGAGGAATTCATGACAATTTGCAAAGCCTTCCAGTGAACTGATTCCTTTTCGGGCCTGTTGTGGCATGTTTGAAACTCCCTGCGCTTTAAGTGTCCTTTCATTTCTATGATAAGCAGAATCTTTATCTATCTATATATATATATATATATATATATATATATATATATATATATATATATATATATATATATATATGTATGTATATGTATGTATATATATATGTATGTATGTACATATGTGTGTGTGTGTATATGTGTATGGTCTGACGTTTATTTTAAAATACGATGTTCCTTCTATTCTGCTGCTCTGACTGACTCTATGTGTGTAAAAATCAGGTTTATAATTGAATACGTTACCCTACCTTGAACCTTTATAACACTCCTTAGTGTCACCTAAAAGCAGCAATAAATAAAGTATTTTCTATAAACTGGTGGAGTAAGTTTGAACACCTGGTGCGCACCAGGACCTGGAATGCATTTGAGATCACTTTTATAGATTTTTCACTTCACCGGTCTCCATGCTCAGTCACATATTACATATTCCAGAGGTACAGAAGAAGGGAGGTGTTTGTACCATGTGTGTGACATCAGCTTGCTCTTGAACTTTGAGTTCTTCCAGCCTGAGTGAGGTATTTTGAAGCACTATCACAATTAACTTGAATTTCACTGGTCATAGCACACATGTGGTTACTGACTGTGGTGCACTGATGGTGAAGTGGAATGTGTTAAGAGTAGTTTTTACAGATATTTATTTGCTTTACACTAAAAACAGGGCAACAATGTCAGTGTTTAGACTTTAACTATAGAAGAAAATAATATAAAGATATATAAATAATATAGGACTTATAGATGAAAATGCCAAAGATCAGACACGTGTGATGTATTCTACAGGTGCAAAAAACGTGATACTTTTGTATCACTTTTTTTGTATCACTTCTTTTTTGCACTGTAGGTGAAAACTGTCATTTTGTACCCTGTGTTCAATGTACTTAAGGATGTGAATGTACATGAATCCATTATTTGTCAATCAGAGGTCAATTGTTAGCATTTTTACTGGTAGCGAGTATCATATTTGTAAAATCATGGAAACAAAGACAATAAAATTAATGAGATTTATTGGTGTAGTCATGTCATGCTTCTTCCTATGATAAATATTTTCATTCTATCAATTACAGAATGGCGGGTAAAGGCTGCACTAGATATTCCATGTGATAACTCTGATAGGGTTGTTATCAAAGATTGGTAGTCACACGTTTTACTCTTACATGAATTGCTGATCCATGAAGCATCTTTCAATAACCATCAACATCAAAGCTTAAGATTTGCTGTCTCCTTTTCCTGGTATACTTTTCATTTTTGAATTAATTGTAACAAAAAGTAATCAACTACCAACAACACACTGACGAAAACGCTCATCTTGTATAAAAAGCCTCAAGGTTTTGCAAACCAGTAGATGACGTCTTTTAAAAGAAAAACAGGTAACCAGAGATTTTAAAGCTTGATGCATGCTTGATGATCCAGGTAAGAAAAGTTTCTGGTTCCTCAATTTCAAGTTTGCTTGATGTAGCAACCCTGTGAGGCCAGACTCAAGCTGTACTTCCTTGTGGCTCACCACAAACTATTTTGCCAACAGAGAAACTTCCTGGCCACAAAAATGTCATGCCACTACGACATAGCTTTAGCTTGCTAGTAAGAAAAACTGGTTGAAACCTAAGCAAAAGTATTTTAAGTGTCTATTCTTTAAATGATTAGTGATGTTTGGGCTTTCGTCCCAAAAACAAAAATACAAAAAATTACTCTGACCCATGAACATTAAAAAAATACCTCCTGCCCTCAAATATTTGTGCATTTGCCATAAATTGACTACAGCAAAGTGGACAGATTGCTAAGTCTAGCTCACTGTTGCATTAGATAACCAGTCTGAGGCCCAATCGGGACTCAGCAACTTAAAGAAGCAAATGGCACATTTGAAAGGATTATTCTTCATGTTTGAGTTGTGTTTCATTGTTCACTCAACTTGAAAAACCTCAATGTTTCACTAACTACTAGAGGACGTCACTGTGGCTGCTCTCTGTGCTTGTCAATCTGAAGCAGAGTTCAGCTGCTAGGCAACTGGGCTATTTTTTTTTTTTAATTTTCATCTTCCAGTTTTATTTTTTAATTTAACTTTGTAACAGCTCAATGGTGTATGCATCAAATATATTTAGAATACCTAACGTAAAATGACTCACTGTGCAAATCATATCCATACTATTGTTAATGATGAATGATTATTAATGTGTAAACTATCACTTTAATATTGCAGTGCAGATTATATTTGGTTACTTAAACCTTTAAATCAAGTCTTACAACGCACTTTTATTCTTTGGCTTTTAACCTCAGTGAGACATCGTTTCTCTTTTAATTGAATTAGTTATTTAATTAATTATTTTACTTTTCTTTTATTTATTTTTGTTATTTATATCTGATGTAATTTTATTTTATAGTTCCAATGTACAGCACTTTGTGTCAGCTGTGGTTGATTTAAAGTGCTTTATATATAAAGGTGATGATGATGATAAACTTCTGGTTATTTTATAATAATACAACATAATCCATTAGGCTTATATTTTAAATATATATAGATATATAAATATATTCAAAGATAATGTAAAGGAATTACACACATCATATAAACACTTGAATATGTAAAAGTACAACCAAACTGTATTTTAGTAGATGAGTCATCGAGCCGCCCTCTGCAGAGGAACCACCTTTTAATTCCTCTTCTCGTCTTCAATTTGTCAGTCTCTGCTTGTTGCACTCTTCTCTCTGTTTTCCCCTATTTTTGCGATTATTTATTCACAGTTTATTTGTAGCTTCCTGCTTTTGTTACTGATATTATCAGCTGATTCTTTGCGGTTTTGCGTCTTGTTTTTTACTCTTTTGACAGGATGTTTCTGTCTGGGACTCATGATCCTGACCATCGCAATGGGAGTCATCTCAGGTGAGTTGGGGAATTTTGTATGGACGTCTCAAACTGAATGTCATGTTTTGTGCTGTGTAGCAGGCAGGAAGTAGGACCCAAACGCAAGACTCGGAGACTGACTGATTAATTAAAGGCGACAGCTTTATCACTGGATACTACTTGTCAGGTTTATATTGTTGATTGTCATTTATGCTTAGAAATATTTACTCATATATGCTTAGATTTGTATAATCAATGTCATGTTGGTAGAGGTTTGATCCTTAGTAGTCTGCAAAGACTTTGTGTGCATTCCAGAGCTAGCCCAGTACCAGAAACACGGGGGGGGGGGGGGGGGGGGGGGACAGCACAGTGAGGGTAACACGCAACACAGAGCATGGAAAACACAGGGTTTAAATACACACTGGAGTAATCAGGGAATGGGAGACAGGAGGGAGACACAGCTGGGAGAAATTAGACCTAACGAAACAAGGGGAAGCAAAACTAGAAACTCTGACATGAGACACGGAAGTAAAACAGGAAACACGACAGGCACAAACTTGACACTGGACAAAGAAAACACGGAGCACATAGACAGGAGTGACATGAGACATGACTGAATGGAGAACAAGATAAATAATAATACATAAACAGAGAATATAACTTAAACAGATACAAAACACTAGGTCACTGACCTAGGATCGTGACAATAACGGTGTATATTTTGCTCACATATAACCTATAGTGTTATATGTCAAGGTTTACTAAACTTCCTCCACATAAACAAAAGTGATGTTTAAACAAAGTATGTATGATGTATGATTGCAGCTATTTTAAATATTCAAAAAAATTTAATTCTTTGCATTTTTAAAGGTATCAGCTTGTCCTCATATAACATAAGTTGGGCCCATAAATGACTGAAAACAAGAAGTGAAATATATATAAATATATATAAACAAACTAAAGGTGTATTTTGACTCTAACAACTGAAAAGATAGCGTTGCAAATTTTCAGTCACCCTTCAATAATGTATGTTAGGTATGAACAGGGTTCACATTTTAATGTAACATTTGAAAGCAGCCCAGTTATTTAGATGACATTTGTAGCATCTAAGAATGATTCAGAGTGAGTGATAATAATCCATTTTCAGTATAATATGCCAGTTTTAGGATGAACACTTTAGTTATCAGACCTGAGGTATACATAACGTTGTTTCTTTTTCCTTTTTTCAGTCTCTTAACCACATGAAAGCCATTTTACTTTTACAGAGTGTTGCTTTTACTTAAAAAAAAACCCCCACACCACCACACTTGGACAAGAGCTGCTTTTACAGGTTTTCTAATTCATACAAATTCTCCCTTTAATGCGCAGAATCAACACAGGATATCAGGTTCACAGGTTCTCTCTCCACAGAGGGGAGAAAAGACTGGTAGTCTGTCATGTCAGTGTAGTGTCAGTCATGCTGTTCAAGCAATATTTAGAGTGAATGAATCTGAATGAACATAATAGTGCAAAAGAAGCATGACGAAACTCTGTTCAGACAGTGAATGGTCTGATCTTATGCAACACTTTTCACTATGCCAGATTACTGAAAGTGCTCTATACAACACATTCACCCACTTTCTCTAAACTGAGTGCTTCCTAACTATATTCATACACATTCACACTCTTGACATGCAGACTGGAGGAGCCAGGTATTGAACCACTAACCTTCTGATCAGTAGGTGACCTGCTCTACCTCCTGAGCTACAGCCACCCAGTGATAAACATGAGTAAACCATCACTAGGTTTTGGATAAAGTGTACACTCACAAAGCTGGATTTGAAACGTTGGCTACCACAGCAGTACTGTATTGCAACATGGCATTTGGGTCTTCTACTAAAATAAGAAAATAGACATAAACATAAACTGTGCCATCATTGCCAGATCTGGCCCACATCTGGTTGAGATACACTCTGCCATGACACCGGTCAGTCAGAAATACCAGCTTGATGCCAGATCCAGGGAAGACCTGTTTTCTATGGGCCTGGGCCACATACACCAAACCATAATCAAGCCAGATATGGAATGCCATCACATAAACAGTGCCATCTACGCCAGGCCTGGACTGTCTCTGGTTGACATATGTCTTATCATGCCAAGTCAGTCAGCAGTGCCGGCTTGATACCAGATCCAGGCCAGACCTGCTTGCTATGTGGGCAGTTAACCAATGAACACTGTAAAGTATAAAGTCATATTTAAAGGTAATGAACCTTCAGTAATAATCAAAGTAGTGTTCTGGGGGGCCTCTGGATGTCTGGAGTTTTGATCTCCTCCATACCTGCTTCATGCCCTGGAGGACGGGGCTGTGGCCCCCCCACACCCTCTAGCAGATCATTACATGAAGGAACCTTTTAAAAAACAAAAAACAAGCGCGTCCATGCTCACAGGTGTACACACGGGTGATCACACCCACAAACTACACCCTTTTTGGCTCCTACCTCAAAGCACACTGTGTTCTGTTGATCTTATGTGCTGCACAATAATGTTTAATATTTAGTATTTACTGTCATATTCCCATATATCATTGTGATGTTGTTTATTCTATTACTCTTGTTCTCTTCTGCTTGTTTTCTTTTTTCTTTCTCAGCAGGTGACCCAGGTGATTGATATATGCATTTTTTTTTTCTTCTTTTTTTTATTTTTCTGCTCATTCTGTTGGTTTTTGTCTTTTGCCCTTCTCCCCCGTCCCTCTTCTCAGCTGTTTCTCTTTCCCTCTTTCTTTCTCCCCTTCTTTCCCCCAGTCAAGTCTGTCCCATATTCAGTAAGTGAAAATAAAATAAACAATAAAAGGTGAATCAAATGGACCATTATGGCAAGGCTGGGATGGTCCATTTGGTAAAGTAAATCCATTGGGCATCTTTCTTTGCCTTTAGACAACAATTCTGATGGCAAAAGAGCCAAACGGGACAGGCAAAAAAAAAAAAAAAAAAAAAATCAAAGTAGCATCTTACATTTGTACTTGGTTACATATTGTAGTTTCGTTGTTAGTTATGCGGGCCTGTGATATATATATCTAATATTGTACATTTTGCTGCTGATGCTTAAAAACAAGAAAAAAGATACAGCATGACGATAAACACACAAAATCCAAGAGGTTGTTAATTTACATGACCAAATGTGAGAAATCATATTTTTATTTCGCAGTCGACAAAGATTCCTGCAAGAAAGCAGGAGACAAAGTAGTCCTATCTCCAGGCTCCGTGTCTGATCACCAGCATCACTTGGAAACACGGCCCGGACATCGCTGTGGAGTGGTACAAAGGTGAAATAGTTTCGTTCTGGGACTTCAGAGGTACATTTAACAGGAAACACGTGTATACAAAGATTATATGCTGATGCTTTCATGCTGCTATCTTCAGACAGAAAATTGTGAAACTACATAAAAATCCATTTAAACACCTTGACTATGTCATGATTTTAGGTCGGTGTGAGGTGAGTACTTCCACTGGAGCGCTGGCAATCTCAAATGTGACTGTAAAGGACAGCGGCATCTACACAGCAGAGATCAACAACAGAGTCATGAGACCGACTGAAATCACTGTTCTCTGTAAGTGGACGAATTCAGACTGAAGTTCGCTTTGACTCATTTTTTCACCATATTTAAAATACAAAGCTTGTTTGTTTGCTGTCTTTAATTATCAGCTGCTGTCCCCAAACCCACTGTCTCCAAATCATGCAACCCCGAGATGACCATCTGTACTCTCACCTGTGAAGCCAGCATCACAGATGACACCAAACCAGTCACCTATTCCTGGGTGACAGGTGATAGGCAGACAGCTCAACCTTCAAGCAATCAGCTCAGAATAGCAACGGTAAAAACAGAATGTGATTTTTCACATAACAAGTCAGCTGCTCATTGTTTGTCTGCTTAAATGAAATTTGCTGTCATTTATCTGATTAGCCATGTGATTGGCTAATCAGATAAATGCATTAACAAGAAGTTGAACATCCAGATGCTATATAACCCAATCTAACGCTAGCTTGGATAAAAAGTGAATAATGCAGAGCTGTCCAAATTGAGTGACGCTTTGTTAGACATACAGTATATTAATACACCTCACAACAGGCACATAATAGTAATGGATGGAAATGTCAGTCTCACACACTTTTATTTTACATTTCTTGTAAATTCAGCTACAATACTGTTGATATTTTGGTTCTCTACAAATAAAAAACTGTCCTATAATCTGATAAAAAAATGTGATGAATGCGTTTTGTTTACGTACTTCTCTTTTTTTCCTTCTTCGTTTTTAGGATGATACAGAGTGGTCTGGAAAACCAATCAGTGTCAGCTGGAAAACCCAGTCAGCAGTGAACGCAGTGATGACATTATCATCCCATTTACAAACAGTGAGTTATCACACCAACACATGTGCATCATTCTTGTAAACATTTACAGTTTTATTAATTTATTCTTTCTTTGTTGTAGGAAATTTGTCTCTTATGTTCAGGCAATTAGTATTTACTGTATTGTGATTGTGGTGGCCTTGTCTGGCTTCTTTATTTGGCACAAGCACATCCAGGTAAGAATCCACAAATAGATTACAGTTACTCTGCATGCGTTTTTTAAAATTGCATTTTATTTATTTATTTATTTGTATACCTATTCTTTTTGTTATTAAGATTTCAACTTACAGATATTATTTATCTTATTCTTTTATTTTACTTTGTTTGAGCTGCGAGGCCCGACCACAGAGACACTGATTACATCAGAGACAGCAGGAACGAGGACAAAGAGGAGATTGGGTGGAGGTTTTGTGCTGAAGTTGGTCTAAAACTGCTCAGATTTAAAGATCAAATCTATTAATAACACATATAATATCCTAAAAATGTACATCTTTTGTACAGTTATTATATTTTTAAAAAATTCTATGGCAGATGCCGAATAATATCAATAAAGCAAATTTTTTTCATCACATAGAGGAAACATGCTCAGCCTGAGCGACCTGTGATGAAGTCAAATGAATTCTGAGTCAGTTTCAATCGATCTCTCAGTGAGATGGACACAGGTGTGACAGATGCAGAGTGATGGTTGACGGCAGTGGCGGTCCTAGCCTGTTTGGCGCCCTGGGCGAACACTCCCTCTGGCGCGCCCCCCCCCCCCACACACACACACACAGACAAAACATATTAAGGATTGTACGTTAACATAAAACTGTTGTAGACACACACATATGAAAAGAGAGAGAGAGTATGTAGTAGTATGCAAACGGCTACCAAACAGCCATCATAATTCATCATATAGTGAGAACAGGACAAATCAACAACTGACAATGACTAATTAATATTAAAATCTGTAACATAATGTATTGTTTGGAGTTTAGTCTGTTACTGTTGCTATTTTTACAATTTCTTCTTGGAGCAACTGTAACCCACATAATTTCCTTAGGGATTAATAAAGTATTCTGATTCTGATTGTTTCAGGATGACCTGCCATTATCCAATGACACATCTGCTTACCTGCATCTTTTGCTCGTTTCTCCTCCTCTTCTTTTCTCTTTTTTTAAACTGAGCACCTGATGGCATCTTCCACTGGTTTTAATTTTGCACTCCAGTATGAACACATATCCCCCAACTCGAGGATCACCACAACATAACCTAACACACCTACACCTTAGTTCACAGATTCACTTTGTCGAGGGTGCTTTTCTGAGATTTCACACAACCCAGGATTCAAATCATGAACACATGATGGGCTTGGATTTACAACATTATAAATGAAATGTGCTCTATTTGGAAGCAGCAGCCCCCCCCCCCCTCCCCTTTCGACGGGTTTTGTGTGAGACTTTAAATCATCAAACTGTAAATTTTAAATTGTTATTGATCCCTTTACCACTAGTCCTGAAGTGTATATTTTTTTTCTTACTCTTCTTATATATATTGTTTGTTTACTTGCACTGCTGTAACTGGAGCCTTGTCGTCTCGTCTCTCTATATACTGGACTGTATGTAGCGGAGGTGACAATAAAGTTTACTTTGACTTCGGCAGCGAGCAGGCGCACTGAGGGCTCTCGCGCTCACTTTTCACATATAGAATTTCGAAAAAACATCGGTGAAAATTATAAGTCTGTATTATAATGTCTGGTGTTTTCGTGTTTGTTGGTTTGTTTTTATTTTGTTTTATTTTGCGAGTTGGTTATTAGATGCTGCTCCAGCCGGTCAGAGAATCCCCCGCAGCCCCGCCCTCTCCTCTCTGCGCCGCAAGCAGCAGGCGCACCTCGCAAACGAAGGGCGCCCTTACTCCCAGCAAATGGGCGATAGAAAACCGATCGGTGCCTATGCCATTCCCAGTATGCGCTAGCTGACGTCGGGGCAGCATGAGTACTGGCATTTTTTTTTTTAATTTTTTTTGCCGATGCCCGTGATGCCGAAACTGAAGACTAGGTTCCTCCTCAGTGACTGTGACCTTTGCAGCAAAATGGGGGTTAAATGTACAGAAATTGTATATTTACAAAGTACACCGCCAAATAAAACTGTCCTCAGTCACTGAATGGGTGAAGGGAACTTTCCTTTTGGTCAGTATGTTCTGTGTGTTCATGCAGAAGTGGTCAATGTGAGAGAAGAGAACAGAAAATGTTACTGTGTGTGTCTGTGTGTATCAGTGGTCATCAAGACACATACACGCGCACACAGGCGGAGACTCGTGCGCTGAATTTGGTAGATATGTTGTTTTTTTAATATACTACAGATACCATGTCAGTGTCGCCACGTTCAGTCTTCAACATTTACAGATGATTGATGGTAAAATTTCAAAGATCCGCAAAAATGTGATGAATGTTCAGTCCTTTATTGAATATATTTATGAATATAATCATTGTTTACATTGTTGTGCTGCTGCAGGCGAGTATCCTTATCTGTCCACCAGAGGTCACCATACACTCAGATGGTTCAGCTTTTACTAGTGGACGGTCTGTAAAGCTAGACGACAACAACTGGATGTGGAGGTTTATTTCCTTATTAATGGATAGTTTGGTTTCAGAACTTAAACGTACAATAAAACAATACAAATCTCCAGCTGAAATTATTTAAAAACGAACTTGTATCATGCTTTATTAACACTGATGGAAATTGCTTTGTGTTTATAATGAGATCCAGATTATGTGAGCATGTTTAGTGGCAAATTGGTCTTGCACATAATTTTTTATTTTGGATGCAGGAATGAGAAAGCATGGAACAGCTGGATCTTTTCTTCCTGAGTCATTTAATTTGTCACTGTCCAAAATAATAAATCACTGAGTCACAGTAAGCGAGTGAACCTGCATTTGATTCTGTTTGGAGTGATTTACTCTGCATTCACGTGTTTCCAAGAATTTCCCACTGCCATTCAAACCCACTCGGAAAACTTAAGACTGTGGTGTTTTCCTGTGTTTTAACGGGGACTTTTTTGTAGTTATACTCTTTTCTATCTTATCTTTTCTATACTATCTTTTCTTTTTAGCCTAAAGATTGATTGAAAGATTGCACAGACCCACTGCATCGTCTAGTGGTACAAATTGGAATGGCATGAAAGTACAGCCCAAGCCTTGTTTTACTTTAATTAGGATCTTTACAGTATAATGCACACATGTGTTGGAGAAGTTTCACCAGAATTTAAGCTCTCAAAACTATGTTTAACCCATTAACTAGTAAAAATCCTTTATACAATCACTGATTTTACAATACAACAGCAGCAGCCGTCAGACGGTGTTGGTAGGCTTGTTCTTCATGTGTGAATGTCGAGAGTGAAAGAAGTTTTTAGGAGAAATATCTATTTTTAAATTTGCATTAATTCAATCTTTGCATATTGAGGTCTTGCATTCATGTGACTACTAAACACGTGACATTTACCTATTTGCCATTTTGGATGTGTGACAGTCATAGTGACAATGTAAGGCCTAAGTTACATAGACCCAACGACCAGTCAGCACTATGCCCCGAGGGAAAAATCTCTATTCCCCGAACAGTTGGTAAAACTTGCCTTGCAGTTTGCTGCGATTCCTCGTTGTTTGAATGGAAAATGCTGACTTGTCTACAAACACTCTGTAGTGAAATTGTTCCTTTAAAACTGTAAACAGAGGACGTTTGCCTTCAGAGTAAAAGCTGCACCTTGTGAAACATATTGGGAGTAGCACATAGGTACAGCTTTTACGTTGAAGGCGAGCATTCTTCATTTCCTGTTTGAATCACACTTTTCAGAGTTTCACTACCACTCCAGTAGTAGTTGATGAGTGCTTGCACACAAGTTGACGACCTCCATGCAAACTGCTGGAGACCGCTGTAATCTGCTAGTGACCAAAGTAATCAGGAAGTTTTCGGTTCATCACCCTCTTTGCAACTGAATTCACATAACAACACTGCCTGAGGAACATCTGCAGTTCTTACACTGTAATGCAAATTCTGTGCAGACGAGTCTGCAGAGTTACAAGAAAACAGCCATTTGCATAGACTCTTACACAAAATTTACATCACTCATACCCAGGAGAAATCCTAATAGAGTTACAGCTACAGAAAGTGTAATTCCTGCTTTACTAAGCTAGTCAGTGGATTGACAATTCCCTGGTGGTCACTAGCATCCCTTTGTTAGTCACTGGGATTCCAAGGATAATGACTAGCATTCACTTTGTTCCTTAACTAGTCATTTGCACTTAAATGCCAAAGAAATGCAGAATAATTATTATGCACATAGTTGTTTTAAAATGAAAACACAGTTACAAAAACATATAGTTAGATCGATTGGGACTGAATAGCCGAGGGATGCTGGTGACTAACCTGTCCACTGGGTTGCAGAGGTAAAAGAATCAGGCCCCGGCTTTGACACAGACAGCATCTCCTCTGTCTTCAGATTTATGGCCTCTGATAGCAACTCCAAACTCGTGAGCTCAGTGGCTTACAGTATTTAAACTAATGTGTCTGAACACATAAGTGTGTCCTCCCAGCAGCTAGGGCAGCTAGAATCTGCAGGGATGAAAAGGTGCAATGATGATAACATGGCACAGGATATGCAAGGAAAGTTTCCAGATTTGAATCTGGCCGTCTCCTAGCAGTTTATCAGCCAGCAGAATATTTGTGTCACCTGGTGGCTGAAGGTCAACAAGCCTTCTTTAAAAAAGTGACACAGAGCTTATTTTTCTTCTTCTTTGGAGGTCGGTGGGAGGACACACTTATGTGTTCAAACACATTAGTTTACATACTGTAAGTGCTAACTTCAAGACAAGTCTTCCTGAGCTTGACAGCCCAGAGCTGGAAAGAAGATGGATGAAATTTAAATTTTGAAGCATGAAGGACAGGGAGGGTCTCACCAAACAACACCTTTCAAGGAGAGCGAGTGATGATTGAACGACAGTAGAAAGTGGACCTACTTTTACATGTGCAGACAGGACTGACAGGGAAATGAGGAGCATGGGAACCAAATACGGACAGATTTTTCTGTTCAGTCGTATAATTCAGTTCTGAATACAACTTGCTATAAGTCTCACCTGCTTTCTAATCTAAATTTGAGCAGCTCAAGTGACAAATTTGTAGGTTGATGGATCCTAGATTGTATATGTTTTTTAATGATTTGGTGTTGAGGAGTGAAAAATACAGAGATTCAGAGAAAGTGCCCACCAAGGTGCATACATATCATCATGACTGACTTTTAGAGGAAGAAATGTGTCTCCACAAACAGGAAAATGCAAAGACTTCTTTGCAGATAGCAAAGTGGTTTGAGAGTTTGGACTTGTATAGAATAGAATAGTCCTTTATTGTCATTTTTCCTCATAATGGGACATTTTCTTCTAAATTTATTTGGAGTTGCACTTAAGTAAAGGCTCCAAAGGTCCCCCTTCCCCCTTGCAGATAGGTTGTGGGTGTAGTTCAGGGGCATCTGTCATCATGTAAAGCTTTACTCTAATCATGGAATGCAGATTTTAGCACAAACAGGTGCCAAACTGCAGGCAAACATGTCTTAACAGAGACTGAAACACATGGAGAGCATAGTATTAATCTGGATTTGTCTTTTATTTCTCCATCACCCAAAATCTCTGCATAAAGTTTATATTAAGAAAAGTCTACTGTGTTAAATTTAGGGCCTCAATGTTTGGAAACGTTCTCTAAAATTTGCTGAAAAACTAGTTGTTTTAAGAGCTTTCTTGGACCCTGAGGGGATATTTGTGAGAGTTCAAACCTCAGAAACCTCAGAAACTTATTTGAAAACATGCTTCTCAGGCTTCAAGTCTCCAGATTGACTGAAGTCAGCAAGAACTCTTTGGCAAACTTGGTCAAATGTGGATTCAACTCTGTTTGCACCACTTTGTTATGAGCTGCTGCATCTGTGGATGCCAAAGACAAAACTTTCATAATAATGACTGGATACTGACCTGACTCTACCTTTCTCCCACGTGTAACGCAAGTGTTTACTAGTATAAAGCTATAGAATTTAAAGCCAATTACCAAAACTGTTAATAGTTCCATGAACCATTGAGCAAGGCATATTGCTTGATAGATGCTATTAGGAATGCTTTCAAAAGGCATCAACAGCACAGCTACAGTGGAAATCATTCACAGAACAAGTTTTCAACCAGGCTGTACACATTTTAACACAAGATGTTATAATACCCTGGTTCACTCAGTGACTCACTCCGTCTCCTAAAAATCTTCTTTAATTCAGTTCAGTTCGATTCAACAGTATTTACATACAAAATGAATTTAAACATGAATTTAACTGAACTGAATTAAAGAAAAAACCCAACAATCCCATGTGAGCAAGAACTTGGCGACAGTGGGGAGGAAAAACTACCTTTAAAAAGGGAGAAACAACCGGTTGGAAGGGGGGGGTGACAAATTTATTTACAACCAAATGTTTAAAGAAATATGCCTTAAAATGGACGTTTAGGCACTGGAAGTAGCTCTTAACATTTAGTTGTATATTACTGTGATTTTATAGGAGACTGAGTTGAAGTCAGTCTAAGTGACTAGTCTAAAGAAACAGTTACGCTTCTTTTTCTTTTTGGGATTTCCTTCTGGCACATTTTCATCTTGGGCCTCTGGATTTTCTTGTTTGGAAGCGCTGACCTCTTTTTTGTGCTGATTCTCCTTGAGTATCTCATTTTGGGCTGGAGAATTCTGTTGTTTGCCAACATTGTACTCATTTTCTTGTTTCTTTCTTGTCTCTTGCAGTGACTGCAAAGACTCCTGAAGTAATATCTTTTCTTCTTCTGTTTGCCTGAGTTGGTTTTTCATGGCTGTGTTCTCCTGGTTTTGCTTCTCTATGATTTCCAGCTAGGAAGCTTTGGTTTTTTTTGCTCTTCTTCTAAGTTTTATGCCTTTAAATTATTTTTCTCACAAAGAGCCTCACTGGTGCAGAGTTTGAGCTCACTGAACTCACAGCGGGCTCTTTGTTCTTGTTCTTTGCACTTTGCAACTTTCTCTTCTAGATGTTTTTGAGTTTTAAGAAGCTGCTCGCAGAGTTGTTCAGTCTCTTCGTGCTGTTTTGTACATTGGAC